>NC_141004.1:54286629-55035377 GCF_052327205.1 Somniosus microcephalus
ATTCAACCAATGACAGTATATTCCCTTTATCCCTACTCTCAGTCTCCTATCTGTTAACCAATTACCAACCCATGTCACAAGTTTGCCTCCAATTCTGTGTGTTCTAGTTTTTGCCAGTAATCTCTTTTGTGGAACCTTATCAAATACCTTCTGGATGTCCATATAGGCAACATCCATAGACACCCCCTTATCAACCATGTTGGTCACCTCAAAAAATTCAACTAGATTAGTCAGGCATGACCTACCCTTCACAAATCCATGCTGACTCGCTCTAATCAGCTGATATGTCCATGTGCTCAGTTACTGTCTCTGATGATAGATTCCAGTACCTTCCCCATAATTGATATTAAACTGCTGGGGTCTGTAGTTTCCTGGCTTCTCCCTCCCTCCGTAAATAATGGAGTGACGTTTGCAATTTTCCAATCCAATGGCACAATTTCTGAATCTAGAGAGCTTTGGAAAAGCATCTGCAATTTCCTGATCAATTTCCTTTAATGCCCTGAGGTGGAAACCATCAGATCCTAGAGATTTGTTTATCTCAAGTCCCATTATTTTCTCCATTACCATTTTCTCCATTACCAATTAGTTTCTCCCTTTGACTTATACTTAGGTTCTCTTGTACCACTGGTATTTTGTCCTCCTTCTCCACCATGAAGCCGAATACGCAGGACTGGATTTTATGAATGGAGGCGTGTTGGAGGCGGGACTGCTGCTTGCCGGGTTTCAGTCCTGCCTCCATCAGCTTCTGGCCAACTAGCAGGATTTTCCCCTCAGCAGGCCAATTAGGGGAAATCAGTGACAGAGCGCATCAACGTATGACGTGTCATCTGTCAAGAATTTTTGAAAGAAGAAATGTCATCGTTCAACAGCTCTGTGAAGCTGTCAAACACTGACATTCTGGGCAGGATTTTCATTGGGACGTGGAGGCGGGATTGGAGGTGTGTGGGGGGTTAAAATCTCAAAATCGGGGGGCACGAACCCATCCCACCCCCAACCTGCCTCCATGCCAGTTTCAAAGGAGGCGGATACTCGATCTGTGCTGGGACCCACCTCCCCGAGGCGGGAAAGGGATTAATGCCAATTAACTGCCTGTTAACAGGTAGTTAACAGGCAGGTTTTAGCCTAATCCCTATTTTTATTTCTGAAGTGTGGGATTCCCGACGGCTCCAAACCACGCCAAGTTAGCGAGGTGGGCCGTCGGGCTGAAGGACTTGGAGGTTTCGAGATGTCCGGTGTTCAGTGATGGGTGCATGAGTGAAGAGGTAAGTGTGTTTGGTGTGTGTAAAGTGTTTAAAGAAGTTTTACTTACCTTTTCTTACCTTTACAGCCTTCCTTCCTTCAGGTCTCGGGAGTCCCTCATCTCACTGGCACAGAAAGCAGAATTGCCGCGAGCTGTCAAAAGTTGCTGCATTCAGCTTTCTGTTCTGGAGAGATCTCTAAATCAGTCTGAGAGGAAGGAATTAACTTGGAGTACAGACTGCCAGTGTTTGACAGCTTCAAACAGCCGTCAAACGCTGATATTTCATCTGTCAAAAGCTCTTGACAGATGAAATGTCAATCTGTGACATCACCTGTTGCCGGGTGGCCCTTAATTGGCCTGCTGAGCCCTCTGGGTGGGCTCAACAAGGTCAATCAAGTGAAAATCGTGTGGGTTGGCCACAACTCGATGGAGGCGGGACTACAACCCCAAAAGTTGTAGTCCTGCCTCCTACACACCTCCAGAATGAAAATCCAGCCCTTTGTCTAGTTTGATGAGTCCTTGTGTTCAGGACTCATCAAACCTTTCTACTTTGCAGAAATCAGTTGTATCGGAGGAGGCAACAGCCAGTCTGTGATCTCTACAATGAAGATGTCGGGGACTCTGGCTCCACAGTGGCTGAAGGCTGTAGGTAGAAACAAAGGTAAGTTAACATTTTCTAACACTTTACACTCACCTCACATACTACCACTCCACACTTGCACCCATCACTCACCTCTACATCGCACTTTCAAACCCCTCTTACCCCCACAGACCTCCTACTCACCTCCTACACCCCGGCGGGGTTCCCCCAGGTTGGGAAGCCCGCAATTCAGGACGAAAAATGGGGATAATCCTATTTTCTGCCTGTTAACTACCTGTTAACAGGCAGTTAATAGGCTTTAATCCCTTCCCGCCTCCAAGGAGACGGGTCCCGGGGCAGGATGGCTTCCCACCTCCTGGCAAGAGGGCACGGAGGCGGGTTGGGGGCTGGTTTGCCACCCGCCCCCAAATTCTGCCACTTTCCCGGCAGTCCTGCCTCTATACCCGCCTCCTCGGAGCCGGTAAAATCTAGCCCACAGTGTTCATTTAACAAGTCTGACTTTTCCTTACTGTCCATGTATAGTCTCAACCACAAACTGTCTTCAATGGGCTAGTATTCTGCCTTACCACTCTCTTTTTCTTAATTTATTTATAAAAACTTTTACTGTTGGCTTTAAAACCCCTTTCAAGTATTTTTCATATTCCCTTTTAGCATTTATTTTTTCATTTTTTTTGTATCCCTTTGTTGCTTTTTATAGCTCGCCCAGTCCACTGGATTTCCACTTTTCCTTGCATTTGTGTAAGCCTTATCCTTTAGCTTGATACTGTCTCTTGCTTAATTTGTTGACCATGGTAGCTTAACTAAACTGGTGGAGTTTTTGCCTTTTCTAGGTATGTATTGATTTTGTATCATATCAAATACCTTTTTGAATGCTTCACACTGTAGGTTTATTCATTAACGGTTCAGCCCAGCTTACTGTGGTCAATTCATTTCTCATCCCATCAAAGTTTGCATTGCTTACATTTAAAATCGTGGTTTGTGACTCTTCCTTCTCCCTCTCAAATCTAATATCAAATTCAATCATATTATTGTCACTATTCAAAAGATGTTCCTTTACTGTCAAACTGTTAACTAATCAGGTTCGTTACTCCATACTTGTCGATTCTAAAACCATATTGTCCTAGAAAATTGTCTTGAATACAATTTAGAAATTTGGTGCCATTATTACTTCTGCTTCTCCCACTCTGTGGATATTAAAATCTTCCATCATAACCGTATTGTTTGCTACATGCTTCCTTGATCTCTGTATTTATGCATTCCCACTACAGTACATCCAGAGGCGTATCACACTTTTTGAGGCTAATGCTCTGTACATCGCTATACAGGCAATTTAATATGGTCTTATTCTTGTTCTTTGTTTCATTTCATGATTGTTGTATCTTTCGTTTGTGGGGCAGGTTTGATGGACCAGCTGGTCTTTTCCTGCCCATCATTTTCGTGTGTTTCTATGTTATCTAGCTATTGAGCAGAAAAAGAAGCATCCTAGTTCATACGGGACTGCTTACAGGAATGGTCATTGATACCGAATGAAAATAGTATACCCAGTGTAAAAACCCAAACACGTAGCCAATTGCCATGTAAGTCTAATTGAAGACCATGACTTGAGGTTTACTTTAATATTGAGTGTTTGCACAGGAGAAGCGACTTTGTTGCTTTGTGTATCTTCAGAAGGTATAGTTAAGGTTATAATTGCTGTAACTTTATTGTTTGGTACTGCTACCATTCATTTATCTCTTTTCTCTTCACTACATCTGTCTTGTAGTTTACAGCCCTAAGTTGTGGTCTGATAGTGTTTATTCGTCTATCTTTTGAAGTCAAGGAATACATGCACATGGTGTATCCAGTAAACTGGAATACAGTGATGAGGATTCCCTCTTCAACTCTTGGGCTTGCTACACTTTCCTAGCTATTCAGCAAGTAAAGGCACACTCTGGACACCAGGGAGTGAGGATTCACTTTCAAGAGTGGTCTGTGACACTGAAACTGAGAAAAATACACCAAAACAGCACATGGTAATTAAGCATTGCACACTCTACATTATTTTTCCTCATACAATGCACAAAAAAATACACAAGTCTATAAATTATCCCCCCCCTTTAAAAAAAATCCTGAGGGTGTCACAGTCCGCAGTCCGCAGTCCGTGATCAAAATTAACATTGCATATGGATTCTCACACAGATAAAGAAATTCGCGATATACCTCAACAAGATCAGTCGTACACCCTGTAAAATGTAATCACCGAGAGTAATGAGCCTTTTCTTTGTTTATGACACACAAAAAAACTAGGCAGCCACTAATTTAGATGATACCCAAATGCACCCGTGTTGCTATCTTGTTCTTCTTTCATGCTGCGCATCAAGATTGATCCACACAGGGTTCCCAAGCTCTTTAGTTCTATAAGGTCAGTTATCTCTCACATCAGTGTGCATTTTTCTCTCTCAACATACTGTGCATTCACATCAATGCATTGATTATAATGATAATCAACAATCACTGTGGATGCAATGCTTACATTGGGACACAATGCTTGCTTTGATAGAATCTTCAGGCAATAAGCAGGCAATGAATTAATTGTACACTTCAAATCATTATGTATGTCGGGTAAACCTAATCTCTTTAGTTGGTTTTGGAACCAGTGTGGAGGCAGGGCGGTGACAAATATTAGGATTCTTCCAGAATCTAATGTCACTGGAAGGCCGTAACCTCGATGCAAATATATTTTTGGAGGTGGAAGTGACTCAATGAAAGTCATCACTGTGCACACTTTGTGGATTTAACAACAGCCTAATTAAGTCTCCAGGGCTCAGTGTAAAACAGCTATAGTCATGGACGATTTTAGGGCATTCACAATGGTATCTCAGAATTGTGTTAAGTCTCCATTCACGCCCTTTTCCTGAACTCCAGTTAATTGCAGAGTTTGGGTATAATCCCACAAATTTAAGGTTTGTCTGAGTGCTGCTACATTCCTAATCTAAGAGTTTGGGAACATGAAGGTCATAAAAGCCTAATGAAGAATAGGAAGAGTGAGATGGTGACATGGGTGCATATAGGGATCAGCTAAGTTAGTGGCTACCTATCTTATGTGTTATAAATAGCTCTGGCCTTTTAGTTGTGGGCAGTTCTTAATCAACTGTGTCTTAATATAAAGTTTTCTCTTGGTTTGAAACTGATGGCCAATTGCAGCTATTTTATTTCAATTGATGGGGTAAGTGAAACGATTTATAGAAGACCGTTACAATACTCAATGGCATCTTGTTAAATATTGGAAAGACTGAAGCCTTTGTTTTTGGTACCTGCCACAAATGCCGTTCCCTAGCCAGTGACTCCATCCTTCTCCCTAACATCTGTCTGAGGCTGAGCCACATTGTTCGCAACCTTGACGTCATAGTTGACCCTGAAATGAGCTACCCTACGTAAACTTGAGTTGATCCAAAACTTGGCTGCTCGTGTCCTAACTCGCACCAAGTCCCGTTCACCCATCACCCCTGTGCTCGCTGGCCTATATTGGCTCCCGGTTAAGCAATGCCTCGATTTCAAAATTCACTTCCTTATTTTCAAATCCCTCCATGGCCTCGCCCCTCCCTATCTCTATAATCTCCTTCAGCCCCACAACCTCCTGAGATAGCTGCGCTCCTCTAATTCTGCCCTCTTGAGCATCCCTGATTATAATCGCTCAACCATTGGTGGCCGTGCCTTCTGTTGCCTAGGCCCTAAGCTCCTGGAATTCCCTGCCTAAACCTCGCCGCCTCTCTACCTCTCTTTCCTCCTTTAAGACGCTCCTTAAAACCTACCTCTTTGACTAAGCTTTTGGTCACCTGCCCTAACTTCTCCTTATGTGGCTCAGTGTCAAATCTTTTGCCTTATAATACCCCTGTGAAGCGCCTTGGGACGTTTTACTATGTTAAAGGTGCTATATAAGTACCAGTTGTTGTTGTTGTGATCATTCCGCAATGTATTATCAACTTGAAACTTTCCCAATTGCTTTCAACGTGGCACGAGTAACACAGATTTTTGTGACCTGTGAACCTGAGGATGTGACTTGTGTACCAGTGCAACCCATATACAATTTTATTTACATAATATAGGGCTACATTTTTTAATTCATTCTCAGTGTGTGGGCCTCGCTGGTGAAGCCGACGTTTATTGCCCATCCCTGATTTCCCTAAGAAGTGGTGGCGGACTGCCTTCTTGAAATACAGCTGAGTAGCTTGCTGGGCTACAACAGGGAGTGGTTAAGAGTCAACCATGTTGGTGTGGGACTAGAGTCACATATAGGTCAGTGTTGTGTATGTACCTTTAAGAGAATAACTGGTCTCAGACTGCAGTACCGGCAGTGACCACCCCTGTATAAAAGGCACTAGTGAGCCTCTGTTGTTTTCAATTTCATTATTGACTTCCATCAGTAAAGACTTGTTTTGTTCAACTCCCGCTGTCCGTGTCTCAATCATTCACGGACATAATACTGGTGACGAGCAGGTACAAACTTACCTACAGTCTGCACCACCTCCTGGGATCCATTCCTACAGCGAAGTGAGCAGAGGTCGAGGCCAGAAAGAAAAAAAAAGTAAGAAGCTGTAGAAACGGGCGTCGACCGTGGGCATCCGCCCCTGTGTTAGCGGAGTTAAAGATTGCTGGGGAAGCTGTCGAAAGCGGGGCCTGGTTCCTGTCGATGGTGCTTCAGCTAATCGGGCTGGTGGCAGGTAGTACACTGATCCTTCCTGGGCTGCGGCGGTCGCGAACTCGAGCGGGTGGCTTGCAACGGGGCCGAGCAGCGTTGTCGGGAAGAAGAGAGAGAGAGGGCGGAGCACACAGGGCGCGGCCGGTGCTACGAAGCCGGGCTGCGTATAGACCCGAGAACAGGGAGGCAAGAGTCCCACAGGGTTGTTCCACGACGGGAAAATAATAAAAAAAAGAAATATTAAACGCGCAAGAAACCGCGAGGAGCTGCAGGTTGCAACGGGAACCGTGGAAAGCAGCGCTAGCAACAGCGGGGAAGAAGGCAAACCGCGGGAGGCGGCATCTTAATCAGCAGGGAAGAAGGCAAAGCGCGGGAGATGCCATTTTGTTAAATCGGGGAAGAAGGCAAAGCGCGGGAGGCGCCATTTTAGATTTGCAAGATGCCGAAGACTGGCTGTATCACTGCTTTTGATAATACAATAGAGGACTGGACCGCGTATGTGGAAAGAGTCGAGGTATATTTCAAGGCAAACAAAATAGCTGATGAGAAAAAGGCATCGGTATTGCTAAACGTAATGGGCGCTAGAACGTACGGCCTATTGCGGGACCTGATTACTCCAGCCAAACCAAAGGCGAAGAGTTTTAACGAAATTGTTGCTGTCCTACAGGAACACCTAAACCCTGCACCGCTGTTGATAGCAGAAAGATTTAAATTCCACAGGAGAACTCAACATAAAGATGAGAGCAATGCTGAGTACCTTACGGAACTACGCAAGCTATCAAAGCACTGCCAGTTCGGAGCAGGACTGGCAGATACCCTACGGGACAAATATGTCTGTGGACTCCTGAGTGAAGGAATACAGAAGAAGTTACTCTCAGAGAAAGAGCTGACGCTAGATAAGGCTTTCAGCGTGGCAGTATCGTATGAAGCAGCAGCCAGGGGAGCTGCAGAAATTTAACAAAAGCCACAGGAATACGGCACCCACGAAATGACACGGGGATTTGCAAAATGTTATCGCTGCGGTAGAACTAACCATGACCAGAAGGACTGCTTGTCCAAAGACAAAATTTGCAGGCAATGCGGAAAGATGGGACACATTGCACGAGTTTGCAGGTCTGGGAAGAAGACCAGCGACAACAAAAAGGCTACTAAGGAACCGTACAAGAAAGTACAAAAGATGACGGACAGTAGTTCTGAAGACCAGATGAGCGATAGTGAATCTGGGAACAGGAGACTAAGCTGTCTCAAACTTCACAATGTAATCGCAAAAGAGGATCACCGAACCATTTGGGTCACCCTCACGATAACAGGGTCCCAAGTTAAAATGGAATTGGATACAGGATCAGCGCTAACCGTCATGAATCGACGAGACTACGAGCGGCTATTCTCACACATACCCTTGAGAGAGACATCCACCGTCTTGACGACGTATACGGGGCAAAAAGTATACCCCAGAGGAAAAATAAGGGTGCCTGTCGAATACAACGGCAAGAAAATACGGAAATTTTATCTCTACATACTGCCAAATGGTGGACCACCGTTATTGGGACGTGAATGGATCAGGAAGATAAACTTAGATTGGCACTCCATTCATGCAATGACGGTGGACGGTAAAAAAGATGAAGACGTCACTCCTGGACGATTATCAACAATCTTAGCTAACGCCAAAGAGGTATTTCAACAAGAACTGGGCACGCTTAAAGGCGTAACCGCCTCGATAAAAATAGAAGAGAATGCAGTTCCCAAGTTTTTCAAAGCAAGACCGGTACCATATGCAATTCGCCCAGCAGTCGAGGCAGAGCTGGAGAATCTGGAGAAGGCAGGCGTGTTGTCTAAGGTCGACTGGAGCGAGTGGGCGACACCCATCGTTCCTGCCATGAAGAAAACGTTAAGCAATAAGTCCGGGGAGCCAAGGAAGATTCGCATCTGTGGGGATTTCAAGGTGACGGTGAACCCAGCCCTTCACACAGTACAATATCCTCTTCCAAGGATAGAAGACATCTTCGCCTCACTGTCTGGAGGGAAGCGTTTTACAAAAATTGACCTAGCACAAGCATATTTGCAGATGGAGGTTGAAGAGTCCTCTAGGAAGTATCTCACGATAAACACTCACAAAGGTCTTTACCAGTATCATCGATTGGTATTCGGAGTAGCATCGGCTCCGGCGATATGGCAAAGAGCGATGGAACAAGTCCTGCAAGGGATTCCAGGGACTCAGTGTTACTTGGGCGACATCCTTGTGACAGGTGAAGATGACAGTGAACACCTTAACAACCTAGAACAGGTGCTCACTAGACTACGGGAACATGGGCTACGAGCCAACCGCCCCAAGTGCGAGTTTTTTAAGAAACAGATATCGTATTGTGGCCACGTGATTGATGAAAAGGGGTTACATAAGTCCCCTGACAAAATTGAAGCGGTTGTTAAGGCCCCAGCACCTGAAAATGTGTCGCAACTGAGGTCATTCCTCGGATTGGTGAATTACTACCATAAGTTTTTGCCGAATTTGTCGACAATTCTGCACCCACTGAACGCCCTGCTACGAACGGAGGTAGCATGGAAATGGAGCAATGATTGTAAGCGGGCCTTTCAGAAGAGTAAGGACTTAATCACTTCAAGGGAAGTATTGGCTCACTACAACCCAGCACTGCCGATCAGACTGGCATGTGATGCGTCTCCCTACGGCATTGGGGCGGTACTGTCACATAAATTCCTTGATGGTTTGGAGAGGCCGATAGCTTTTGCATCATGCTCGTTAACTTCTGCCGAGCGTAACTACGCCCAGATTGACAGAGAGGCCCTCAGCCTAGTGCGGGGGGTGAAGAAGTTCAATCACTACCTGCACGGTCAAAATTTACTCTACTAACCGATCATCAACCTCTTGTCTCCATTTTCAACCCTCAGAAGGGCGTACCGATTATGACAGCACAACGGCTGCAGAGGTGGTCCCTTTTCCTAGGGGCGCACCAATATGACATCGAGTACAAAGGAACTAAACATCATGGGAATGCTGATGGATTGTCACGCCTACCGTTGCCGATGGTGGAAGAAGAAGACCTTGCAGTGGATCCAATGGAGTTATTCCACTCGACCATAGTCGAATGTCTCCCTGTGACGAATGCAAACATAGAAAAGGAAACACGGAATGACCCGACACTATCACGGGTCTATGATTTAACGGTGAAGGGATGGCCAGCACATGGCGAACCACTGCTGCCAGCATTCTCGCCGAGAAGAGAACAGCTGTCAGTGTGCAGAGGAACCTTGATGTGTGGATCCAGAGTAGTAATTCCACCTAAGTTGACGGATAGAGTGCTCAATGAGCTTCATGAGGGTCATCTGGGTGGGGTAAAAATGAAGAACTTGGCAAGAGCATTTGTGTGGTGGCCGGGAATCGATAGAGAAATCGAAGAGATGACCAAGAGCTGTGCAGGATGCCAGAAGGTCCAAAACGCCCCACTACAAGCTCCTCTGCATCCATGGGAGTGGCCCTCATCTCCATGGCAAAGGGTGCACATTGATTTTGCTGGTCCCTTCATGGACTCGATGTTTTTAATTGCGGTGGATGCACATTCAAAGTGGCCAGAGGTAATAAAAATGTCCTCAACCACCACGGAAAGAACTATCACAGCTTTACGAACCATATTCGCCAGGAATGGGCTGCCTGAACAGATTTGCTCTGACAATGGACCACAGTTTGTGTCTGAAGAGTTCCGGAGGTTCTTAAAGAACAATGGTGTTAAGCATTACACATCTGCCCCATATCATCCAGCCACTAATGGATTGGCCGAGAGGTTTGTCCAAACATTCAAGAAGGCTATCAAGGCAATGTGTAATGAAGATATACCCCTACAACACAAGGTGGACAACTTCTTGTTTGCCTACCGGAATGCGACACATGCGGTTACCAACCAAACTCCAGCCATGATGTTCTTCAATCGAAGACTACGATGCCGCTTGGATTTGGTTAAGCCAAACGTCCGAAGAGATGTGGAGAACAGGCAGTTTCAAAATATGAATGAAAAGCCGACCAGGAGTTTTAAGATAGGTCAACCAGTTTTGGCCCGGGACTACCGCACTGAGAAATCGCAGCCAGGAATGATTTGTACACGGCAAGGACCTCGCATGTATACCGTGGATGTTGGAGAGAGCATTGTAAGACGCCATGCTGACCAGATTCTAGAGTCACTGGAAAACGTCAACTCCACACCACGATCTGATACACCTGGCAATGAAATCGACGTACCAATTGCAGCTACCGCAGAACCGGTAATATTGGAAGCAGATGAACCAAACAACGACATTGATCCCGACTCAACATTGCCAGAAGAACCTGATACCCCAAAGAGGCGTTATCCAGACAGAATCAGGAAGCCTCCTCAAAGACTGAACTTATAATTGCTTAAACTTAACCAATGTATCTAGCAACAGTAATTGTGATTGTAATTAGTTATCATTTAGTTGTTAAATGAATGTTATGTACTGTTTATCTAAAAGGGGAGGAATTGTTGTGTATGTACCTTTAAGAGAATAACTGGTCTCAGACTGCAGTACCGGCAGTGACCACCCCTGTATAAAAGGCGCTAGTGAGCCTCTGTTGTTTTCAGTTTCACTATTGACTTCCATCAGTAAAGACTTGTTTTGTTCAACTCCTGCTGTCCGTGTCTCAATCATTCACGGACATAATAGTCAGACCACCTAAGGACAACCAGTGAGAGTCTCCACAGAAGCAACACAATAAATATTGCTATAAGTCTGCCACAAGCCATTTCACCAATCACGGTTCTCTTAGGTTTTAGTGGCTCTTTCAAAGACCAATCAATACAAAGGTGAAGGGGCTTTAGATTCCACTTCCAATCAGCAATCTACTAATTTCTTCATCCAATGAGCAGCCGCCACTCAAACTACTTTGTTCAAAACAGGGCTTTGCTTCTCTCGGCGGCTGGTGCAAATATGCAAATGAGGCAGCAATTGCCATCCAATCTCAAAAGGTGATACTTTTCCCCCACCCCTTATTTTTCATTTTCTATCAGAGGAAGTTCTACTCTGAGAACCGATGGGCTCAGTGTGAGCTTGTCCTCTGTTAACAGGGGAGGCTGAAAACAGCGGTTGTGACTCCAACGTGAACAGTCTGAATGGGGGCTGAAAAAGTGAACTGTGTGTGTAAAGTGTAAAAGACTTGAGTTGTCACCAGATGTGTCGAATAGTCACTAAGACCTCAGTTGACTGGTCAGGAGATGGGCTCCCCATTCTAGGACGCTTTCCTACAGACAGCTGCCACCCACCTCCTTCTGGAATGTGACTTTGCAAAGAGCGTCTGATGCCGTGGTTTCTCTCGGAGTTCATCCTGGGCAGCTTCATAACCTGGATCATAAGATAGGAGCAGGAGTAGGCCATTCGGCCCCTCGAGCCTGCTCCGCCATTCAATGAGATCATGGCTGATCATTCAAATTCAGTACCCTGTCCCTGCCTTCTCCCCATATCTCTTGATCCCTTTAGCCTTAAGAAATATATCTAACTCCTTCTTGAATATATTTAATGAATTGGCCTCAACTGCCTTCTGTGGTAGAGAATTCCACAGGTTCACCACTCTGGGTGAAGAAATTCCTCCTCATCTCTGTCCTAAATGGCTTACCCCTTATCTTTAGACTGTGACCCCTGGTTCTGGACTCCCCCACCATCGGGAACATCCTTCCTGCATCTAGTCTGTGTAATGATCAGTAACATGTCATTCTAGAATGGTACACTAGGTGGAGCTGTATGTTGCTGTATGTAGGAGCTGCATGTATATAAGAGTGGGGCTACCCATGATGCACTAGGCTACCCACAAGGCGGTAGTCAAGGTGGATGCTGTAGAAGTCCACATGTACTGAATAAAGTGAACAGCTAGAAGCTAGCTGTTCATAACGAAAACGACTAGTTATTAATGAACATAACATGGTACCAGGATTGGTAAAATCTGCTGAATATTGTGAAACGCGACATGGAGACTTTGAAGCCACTGGAGGGTTTGAAACTCACGGGGAATGTCGACGGCAATTGGTGGACTTTCAAACAACAATTCGAACTCTACATTGCTGCCATCGGGTTCGGTACGATGCCAGACACAAGGAAAATAGCATTACTGCTCATGGTTGCAGGCCCGCAGGCAATAGAGGTATTTAATACATTTGTATTTAATCAAGAGGAGGACAGAGAAAAACTGGACGATGTGCTAAAGAAATTTGATACACATTGTTCTCCCAAAAAGAATGAGACCTATGAAAGATACGTGTTCCGTTCACGGACACAGCAGCAAAATGAGACTTTTGATAGCTATGTGACCGATCTGAAACTGAAAGTGCAGACATGTAATTTCTCTGAGCTGAAATCATCCATGATTCGTGCCCAGATTGTGTTTGGTATTCATGATAAAAAGGAAAGGGAACGTCTGTTGAGAGAAACCGAACTAACATTGGAAAATGCTGTGAAAATATGCCAAGCCAGTGAGCTAGCTCAAAAGCACGCAAAGACTTTCAGTGAAATTAATAATGATGCGATTGTAGTAAGTAATAGTGCTGCTGTCAGTGCTGTGTCCTACAAGGGGAAGAAACATGGGCAGAACAGAAATGAAAAGCAATCGGAGGAAGGAATTTTTAATTGTAAACGCTGTGGTTACAAACACCAGTCACGACAATGCCCAGCGTTTGGAAAAATGTGCACAAAATGTAATGGAAAGAATCACTTTGCCAAACAATGCTTTTCAAAAGTAAAAACTAAGAAAGAGCAACGAGTTAATGTGATTGAGGACACTGATTTAAGTGAGACATTTTTTGTACGAATGGTGTCATGTGACAATATAAAAAAGGATACAGAAAATGTGCAGCCCTCAGGAATGGACAATGCTGAACATAAAGTTAATGCAGTAAAAGAGGACAAATGGATGATGTCACTGCAGGTAAATGGAGCATTAGTTACATTGAAACTAGACACTGGGGCAAAAGCAAACTTAATCAGTATGAGTGACATTAAAAACATGAAAGAAAAGCCCAAAATACAGAAAAAGTCAGTACTACTGAAGAACTATAATGGACAGAAAATAGATAGCTTAGGTGTATGCAGACTTAAAGTGACAGTCAAAGACAAAGTGCATCATCTCATGTTTTCTGTTGTGGCTGAAGGACTTGATTCACTACTAGGTGACAAAGCTTGTGAGGACTTAGAACTGGTCAAGAGAGTCTACTGTATAAACTGTGCCATAAGCAGACCAGATGAATCAGTGGATTCTGTAGTGAGTAATTTCCAGGATGTGTTCAAAGGATTTGGAGTTCTACCATTCACTTACAAGATCCAGCTAAAGGTGGATGCTCAGCCAGTGGTACATGCTCCACGGAGAGTTCCAGCACCCCTGCGTGACTGGCTCAAGAAAGAACTGGGCAGAATGACCACACTAGGAGTCATCAGGAAAGTCGAAGAGCCAACAGACTGGGTTAACTCCATGGTATGTGTAAAGAAAAAGAACAATGATCTAAGAATATGCATGGATCCAAAGGACTTAAATGCAAACATAAAACGTGAACACTACCAGATTCCCAAGCGAGAAGAAATCACCAGTGAAATGTCAGGTGCCAGATACTTCACAAAGCTCGATGCCTCACAAGGATTTTGGCAACTAAAACTGGATGAAGAAAGCACCAAATACTGTACCTTCAACACACCATTTGGCAGGTATTGTTTCCTCAGAATGCCTTTCGGGATAATATCTGCATCTGAAATCTTTCATAGAGCAATGGAACACATAATTGAAGGTCTGGAAGGAGTTCGGGTCTATGTTGATGACATCATCATCTGGGGCTCCACACTGAAAGAACACAATGAGAGACTGACTAAAGTGCTACAGAGCATACGCCGGAATGGACTGAAGCTCAACAAAGCCAAGTGTCAGTTTGGCGTCCAGGAAGTCACTTTCCTAGGAGATAATCTATCTGGTAAAGGAATAGAGCCAGATATGGAAAAAGTAAACGCCATACTCAACATGCCCTGACCCACTGACAAAAAAGGAGTGCTACGCATCATGGGGATGATAAACTTCATTGGAAAGTTCATTCCTAACTTGTCAGCCAAGACAGCTTGTCTGCGAGACCTGCTACATAAAACAAATGAGTTCGCATGGACAGAAAGACATGAACAAGAGTGGATGAATCTCAAAACAGTGCTGACAACCACAACTGTACTCACCTTCTTTGACCCAACAAAGAGAATCAAAGTGTCAACGGATGCATCAAAAGATGGCCTAGGCGCGGTCTTGCTACAAGCAGAGGGTGAAGATTGGAAGCCTGTTGCCTATGCCTCCAGGTCTATGACTGATTCTGAGTGTCGATACGCCCAGATTGAAAAGGAATGTCTAGGCTTGGTAGTTGGACTAGAAAAGTTCCATGGCTACATATATGGACTTCCCACCTTCACAGTTGAGACAGACCACTGCCCACTGGTTGCCATCATAAAAAAGAACCTGAATGAGATGTCTCCAAGGATTCAACGACTCATGAAGAAGCTGCAAAGATATGACTTTGAACTGATCTACACACCAGGCAAATACATAATGTTAGCAGATGCACTATCCCGAGCACCCACAATGAGTCATGTGAGCTCTACTGAGGAAGACGTGGATGTTCATGTGAGTATGGTCACTGTTGCGCTGCCTGTTTCAGACACAAAATCAAAGCAAATAGCAGAAGAAACAGTAAAAGATACAGTGTTACGAACAGTAATAGAGAACATTCATCATGGTTGGCCAAAAGGTTCCTGTCCAAAGTACTTTCACATAAGGTCAGAATTGAGTGTCGCAAGTGGACTATTACTAAAACAGAACAGAATAGTCATTCCACAGGCTCTACGTCAAGACATGCTCAAAAGGATTCATGAGGGACACCTCGGAATTGAAAAATGCAAAAGGAGAGCAAGAGACACTGTTTATTGGCCTGGCATAAATAAGGACATTGAGAACATGATAGGCAAATGTGAGACATGTCAGAAACACCAAAACAAACAAGCAAAGGAACCAATGATAGTAGCTGACTTACCAACAGCACCATGGCAAAAGGTTGGTATGGACCTTTTTCATTTGAATGGTAAAGAATATCTAATAGTAATTGACTACTATTCTAACTATCCTGAGATGGCGCTGCTCTCAAGTTCCACAACAAGCAGTGTCATAATGTATGTGAAATCCATCTTCGCCAGACATGGAATTCCCAGGATTGCCGTTAACGACAATGGTCCGTGCTTCAACTGTAAGGAGTGGCAACAGTTTGCAGCACAATATGACTTTCAGCACATCACATCCAGTCCTTTGTATGCTCAGTCGAATGGTAAGGCAGAGAAAGGTGTTCAAGTTCTCAAGCAGCTACTGAAGAAAGCAACAGAAAGCAAGTCTGATCCTTATCTCGCCCTGTTGAGCTACCGAGCCTCACCTGTAGACTCTGGTTCTTCACCTGCTGAACTCCTAATGGGTCGCAAGTTGCGCACTACACTATCCTGCTGTGCAAAAGAAAAGCAGAGTAAGGAACTGAGACAGAGACTTCAACTGTTAAAGCTGAAACAGAAATCATATTATGACAAGTCATCCAAAACTCTGAAACCATTGACAAGGGATGATGTTGTCAGGATTGAGGATCCAGATGCATGGAACAGGAAAGCTACAGTTCTTGAGGACGTAGGACCAAGGTCATACACTGTTAGAACTGAGGAAGGACAGATTCTCAGGAGGAACCGCCGTTCCCTCCTGAAAACACAAGAAACTATCCAAGAGCAAATCTATGACAATGCCGCAACTGAATCTTGTGACTCACCACCAGAACAATCTAACACAAACACACATACAGGCTCTCATGAAAACACATCAGACTTACCTGTGCTGAGAAGATCCACACGTGAAGTAAAAAAGCCTGATAGACTTAATCTTTGAGTATAAAGTAAAGCTTTGAAAATGTGTTGACTGTTGTGAAAATGTTTATGTTTATAGAGCACTAACAAAAGTGTTACTGATATCATCTTTATCGTGTTTCTTGAAAGTTGATTGATATTGATTTTGTTTAACCTCAAAGAAAGGGGGATGTAATGATCAGTAACATGTCATTCTAGAATGGTACACTAGGTGGAGCTGTATGTTGCTGTATGTAGGAGCTGTATGTATATAAGAGTGGGGCTACCCATGATGCACTAGGCTACCCACAAGGCGGTAGTCAAGATGGATGCTGTAGAAGTCCACATGTACTGAATAAAGTGACTAGCTAGAAGCTAGCTGTTCATAATGAAAATGACTAGTTATTAATGAACATAACATTCTGTCTAGTCCTGTTAGAATTTTATAAGTTTCAATGAGATCCCCTCTTATTCTTCTAAACTCCAGCGAGTATAAGCCCAATCGACCCAATCTCTCCTCATACGTCATTCCTGCCATCCCAGGTATCAGTCTGGTGAATCTTCGCTGCACTCCCTCCATGGCAAGAACATCCTTCCTCAGATAAGGTGGCCAAAACTGCACACAATACTCAAGGTGTGGTCTCACCAAGGCCCTGTACAACTGCAGCAAGACATCCTTGTTCCTGTACTCGAACCCTCTCGCTATAAAGGCCAACATACCATTTGCCTTCTTAACCGCCTGCTGCACCTGCATGCTTACCACTGATCCCAGTGCTCTATGGACTGATCCCGTGGACACAAGCCCAAGACAAAAATCAACTGCTGCTGGGAGGCCATCGGCTTGCTCTACCTGAAACCTGCAGGTCTTCCAAGGCAGGGGGCCTGTTGGTGACTGAGCTTCGAAGACCTACAGATCCCACAGCACGGGGCTACATGTTGAGGGATGGACTGCCCTTTTGGTGCGACTGCCGCAAGGACAAAATGGGGAATGGCCACAATCTGAGGTCTTCCTGCCGTGGTATTTGTGTACTGAGCACCTGAATCTAAAAGATAACATGCTTTCAGTTTGAATATTTACAGAAAATGTATTGGTGTGAACAAAGGCTTCTGGAAACTGCATGCCTCAATAGTATATATAGCAACTTTCAAATGGAAATAAATGTATTGGAACACCAGAGGAGACCATGCAGCACAATCTAAAGGTAGCATCCTTTCAAGTGCAGTGTTTTGGATCGGAATTAATGTGTCAATGCCAACACTAAGTGGAATGTTGTGCCTTCAGTGCGATATGAACTTGCAGTGTACAGAATATTTGCTGTTAGATATTTGTTTGATAAATGAATAAAGTTTATTTTTGAAGAAAGAAAGGCAGCTGTTTTGCAACCGAGCACAGGGAGTTTCTGTCAAAACAGCAACAGTGGTCTCTGCTACAAAACCACTTCAGGTAGCTCTTCTGTCTTAGATGCGCAGCATGAGAACCAAAATATCACAAAATAAATTTGAGTTGTGCCCCCTTTACATTACAGTTCTGCCACAAACAACTGACCCAACCCCAGTGACAGCACTTACTGTAAAGGGGAGAAGCTACTGCCACGAGAGGTTCAGCGAAGCATCGTGAAATGGCATTCCCAGGCCCTCTTGAGGCAGTAATTTCCCAGGCTGTGACCCGATTGTTCGGCACACAGGCCTGATGTGCGGTTTGTAAACGTGGAGCTGTCTGTAATATAAACGCAACATCGCATACTGAACCTTTCCAGCCGATCTACTCCAATAACATTTAACAGAGCTGTCAACAACTGGGCAAGTTCTAGATGTGAACCAGCAAGGCATTACCTAGCATCAAAAACCATAATGAGTTTGTTGATGCCTCCTTACCCAGAGCATGGAAGCAATGGTCTGCGGACATTTATTTAGTGGGCTGGTAAGCAGCCTCGGGGCAAAAAGGTTTGTCACCTGGTCTGATGGAGTAGTATTTCTTCTGTTATACAAAGACAAGGAGAAACGAGAGGGTTTGTGTTCTTTTCAGTGAGAAAGCTACAGTAGTGAGTGTCTTGTTCAACCTTGGATATGATATGCATTCAATTATGAGATATTGTAAGGGCTAAAAATTCGTTATAGCCAAGGAATGGACGGTGTCAGTAGAAAAGTTGGAGAATTAGTGCCAGGCGCAAATGCTTTAGACTGCAGACAAAATTCATGCTCTCTGCTCAATAAAATGATTTGACTCCTAAATCAAGTCTTAAAACCCAAGCTCAGTGATGTTAGACTTAAAGGGTGGACCAATATCAGGTGCAGTCTAATCGTAAGTCATGATTGCCAGAGGCTTTTTTCACTACTTAAAGGGGAGGTTCATTGATGCTGCAGCACCTCATTCTCAGCATTGCTGGCTGTGCAGCTGCCTCAGCAAGCAGCAGCAGGTCAAGGAGAAGGAGCTGGATGACTGAACCAGGTGTGCTCAGGGCAGATCCACACCCCAGGGAGAGAGCCCACAGATTCTGCGATGAAGCATTGGAGGCATTGGTTTTCGCTGTGGAGAGACGGAGGGCGGTGCTCTACCCAGCAAGTGGCAGGAGGCCCTCACTGCAAGTCTTCCGCACCATGTGGAGGGAAGCAGCCCAGCAGGTCTCTGGCAGCACGGTGGTCCCCAGGACCCACACACAGTGCAGGAAGAAATTTAATGACCTCACTCGGATGGTCAGGGTGAGTGAATGCTTCAACAATTGATACATACCACCATCTGAGCCTCAATCTTCAGACACTGCCCAAAGCACCACACCCCCGGCACTCACCCACCAACAATCTCTAGCTATCAACACTCACACCCACATCTCACAATGACAGCTGTTCAACTATGGCAGGCACATCACCCAAACACATTGCTCCACACTCACTCACACACTTTCCTTTCTCTTGCAGTTGAAAGTGGCTCACAACAGGAGGGAGCAGGAGTGCACAGGCAGGGGACAAGCTGACACCCAATCACTGACTGCGCTGGAGAATCGAGTGCTGCAGATCATTGTCACCAGGTGGTGGGCACCGTGGCCACCGGCGACGTTGCTCCCCTTAGGGACAATGACGATATGTTCATCCCTACTCCTTCTTCTCACATCCCACTTACCCAGAAGTGTTTCGCACTTTCCAGCTAATCTAGCTGTGTGCATGCATTTCTCCCTTCCTGCCCCTCTCCCCTCACCTTAACCCGACTCTTGGGCCTTTATGCTTTCTGATAATCAGCAAGCACCTGAGCAGCCTGTCCCTGAGGGCACGGTAGAGAGCGAGGCGGGAGAAGAGGAGGAGGAAGGACACACCGCGTCACTGCATCTCTCACCCGCAGGCACCAGCTCAGATACTGGCACTACGCGTTCTTTACAGGCTAGTATAGTGGCAGGATTTGCACAGGGTGATGCACCGGGGTTGAGTGGGATGCAGCAAGGCCAGGGGAAAAGGGTAACTCGGGAATCAGCTGCCTGGAGGGTGAGCTCATGCACAAATTCTGCTGCACAGAACTCAGATGAGGACCTCGATGGGGAGGCCTTTAGAAGAAGGGTGATGGGAATGCACACGGAGATGATAGGTGCAATGGCAAGGGTGCTCGAAAGCCTCTCGGCAATGGTAAGGAGCGTAGAGGAGTCCGCCTCCAACATTGCACAAGGCTCTGCGCACACCATGGAGCCCATCATTTCCAGTGTGCAAAGGATGTTAGACTCCCAGAGAGACCGTGGCAACCCAGACCTGATGCCGTGTGTGATGGGTGAAGTCGCAGCTTCCACTGCAGCACAGGCAGAAGCAATGCAACGTGTTAGTGCTGTAATGCAGTCTATCTTTGGTGGCATCGATTCTCAGACTGCTCTCATGCAGTCTCAGCTTGATGCCACGCAAGCTCTGATTGCTGCCATCGTGGCTGGGTCTACCACCAACAGATTGCTAGGGATGCTGAGATGCTGCCCCGGGGGAGTGGCAGTGGGTCAGTGGAGCAGGAACCTGCTGTCCTCTCTCAGGATGACAGCATTCCTGCTCCCACCACTGCCACTCTGCCATTGCCTTTGTCACTGCCTGTCATCCAGCCAGCCCAGATTGCTGCCCATGCTGAGGTGGTGCAGTCTACAGCCAGGCCTTGCAGGTACAGAGCTGGTCGAGGGCATCCTGCAAGGCCATCTGAAGTCCCCCGTATGGATACTCATCAGCCTTCCACCCGCCGTGCTGCAGCCATAAGGCCAGCACTTCGTAGGAGTGCTAGAGAAGGCAAAGGCACAGTAACAACAGGCACTAAAGAATTGCATAAGGGTGAATAGTTAATATTTTTGGTGTCAATATGTGTTCACTGATTATTGATAAATGTATTAATTCACTTACCATTCTTTTATGGAGTCTGTCAATTTAGCTTTGCAGTGTTATACGGCCTGCAAGAAAGAAAGACTTGCATTTATATAGCGCCTTTCACGACCACCGGACGTCTCAAAGTGCTTTACAGCCAATGAAGTACTATTTGAGGTGGAGTCACTGTTGTAAGGTGGGAAACGCGGCAGCCAATTTGCACTCAGCAAGGTCCCACAAACAGCAATGTGATAAGACCAGATAATCTGTTTTTGTTATGTTGGATTAATGAGGGATCAATATTGGCCAGGATACTGGGGATAACTCCCCTGCTTTTCTTTGAAATAGTGCCATGGGATCTTTTACATCCACCTGAGCGAGCAGACGAGGCCTCAGTTTAACATCTCATCCAACAGACGGCACCTCCGACAATGCAGCACACCCTCAGCACTGCACTGGAGTGTCAGCCTAGCTTTATGTGCTTAAGTCCCTGGAGTGGGATTTGAACCCACAACCTACTGACTCAGAGGCAAGTGTGCTACCTACTGAGCCACAGCTGACAGAGGGATGGATTGATGGGAATGTGGTGAGCAAAGGGGATCTGGGGTTTAAGTCATCCTGGTGTGAGGCAGGTGGTCTGTTTGGAGGAGGTGGCAGAGTTCTGTGACCACCTCCTTGGTGAGGCGGGGCCGTCAAATACACTACTCCTCGCTTCATTGAAGGTAGGAGAAGTGCTCTCAGAATACCCTCGGAGGTAAGGCCTCCTGTTGAGAGACCTGATGGCCCTCCTCCTCACTCTGGCCACACATTCCCATATTTCTCACTGCCTACGCTCCCTCCACCGTAGATCTTGGAGGGCGAGGTCGACTGCCAGTACAGCCCCCATTAATGTTCCAAGTGTAGCAGTTTGAATCTTTGAAGAATAAATGTAGCTACTTTTTAGTTGCCAGAAGACTCCTGATACAAAAGAACCTTCAAATTACTGAATTAAACTGTTGCAGTGGGTGAAACTAACAAAAAACCACTGAAACTGCACTAACCTGACAGCTGCGAGTGATTACTGATGATCCCTTTAAATAACGACCCTGAAGCCTGCTTCCTGGTGCTGCACACCAGCTCTCCCTGTCGGTGTTTACTCCAGGTGGTGAGATAAGTGGCGAGAATCAATTTTGCAAATCAGGCGGTCAGTGAGCGTTGCACACTCACTGACATCACAATCTACCTGGTGTTGACGTTCCCGGTGATACCTCTTACCGGCAGTGCTGCACGGAGGGACTGGATTTGGCATACGGCGCTGGATTCGCTTCGCCCCAGCGAAATTGCACTAGCACCCCATTAGCGCCATCTACTGGCACTAACGGGAGATGCTAAGGGGACAAATTTCTCCCCCAATGTGTTGAAGGTCACACGTCAGTCCATAGGGTGTGAGGACCTACAGGGATCATCCTTTACAGTGAGCATGAGAAATATCTAGTGCAGCCCAAAATTATAGTAAGGGCATTTAACAACCTGTTTACTTACTCCAGGCCCATGCATGAATACCAGACTCTATACTGTGAGGATGCTAATATGAGAGTTTGATGGCTTTTTTTTAATCTCAAGAAAGACATCAAACAATTAGAATAGAAAATCCTTCATTGCTGTTTCAAACTGGCTACAAACGCTAATTGTGTGATTTTGTTTTTTGGTTCGAAGTGGCTATGGTTAGAAAGCAAAAGTTTGCTAACACTCTAAAGAAGTGAAAAAGAATAAATAGCTATTTATTAAGGAAGGCTCATCACTTTCAGTCTCCATTCCCAGAGGAGGCCAACTTTAAAGATACAGTTATACTGCATATAACAATGTGAAAGTTTCATAGACTTCCACTCTGTCTTTCATCGTATTTTTTGTGATGGATAGGTCAGTTCCAGGCCCCAGGATGTTTATATACAATAACTTGTGAGGGGGAACAACCCAGCTGTACCTTGCTGAGAGGTGCTTTTACCAGTCCTGACATCATCACGCCATGATGCAGAATGTTCCGCAGGGATCAGTGCTGGGGCCTTAACTATTTACAATCTATATTAATGACTTGGATGAAGGGACCGAGTGTTATGTAGCCAAATTTGCTGATGATACAAAGATAGGTGGGAAAGCAAGTTGTGTGGAGGACGCAAAGAATCTCCAAAGGGATATCGGTAGGCTTAGTGAGTGGGCAAAAATCTGGCAGATGGAGTTTAATGTGGGAAAATGCGAGGTTATCCACTTAGGTAGGAAAAATAAAAAAGCAAATTATTATTTAAATGGGGAGAGATAAAATGCTGAGGTACAGAGGGATCTGGGGTATTGTACATGAATCACAAAAAGTTAGCATGCAGGTACAGCAAGTAATTAGGAAGGCAAATGGAGTGTTGGCCTTTATTGCAAAGGGAATGGAGTATAAAAGTAGGGAAGTCCTGTTACAACTGTACAGGGCGTTGGTGAGATCACACCTGGAATACTGCATACAGTTTTGGTCTCCTTATTTAAGGAGGGATATACTTGCATTGGAGGCAGTTCAGAGAAGGTTCACAAGGTTGATTCCGGAGATGAAGGGGTTGTCTTATGAAGGAAGGTTGAGCAGGTTGGGCCTATACTCATTGGAGTTTAGAAGAATGAGAGGGGATCGTACTGAAGGGGCTTGACAGGGTAGATGCAGAGAGTATGTTTCCTCTCATGGGGGAATCTAGAACTAGTGGGCATAATTTCAGAATAAGGGGGCACCCTTTTAAATTGGAAATGAGGAGGAATTTCTTCTCTCAGAGGGTCGTGAATCTTTGGAATTCTCTTCCCCAAAGAGCTGTGGAGGCTGGGTCATTGAATATATTTAAGGTGGAGATAGACAGATTTTTGAATGGTAAGGGAGTCAAGGGTTATGGGGAACGGGCAGGGAAGTGGAGTTGAGGCCAAGATCAGATCAGCCATGATCTTATTGAAAGGTGGAGCAGGCTCGAGGGGCCAAATGACCTACTCCTGCTCCTATGTCTTATGTTCTTCTTATGTATGTCATGTTTAATAGATATTCTCCTATGCAACCAAACTCCAAGAACACAGGAGTTATGCTTCAGCGTGACCTGCACCTTAGATTTGAAACTCTCAAGTTGCCAATGGTTTCAATTCTCTTGTGCTTCAATTGAACTGCTTCATAATGGCATAAAATTGGTGATTTAAAGGCAGCCTGAAAATCTAAATTGGCTTTCACACTTAAAGGTCACAACGATAGCTGGTGTGAAAACTGAGTCACTGAGTAAGCTGTAAATTCAAAAATTCCACTTCTGTATTATTTTACGCCTCCCTTATTTTTGCCTCCCCCTCTCAAATCCCGCACCAAAGCTGTACTGCATGCCTTGATCAGCAAGAGATCCAAAAGAGAATTGAGAATGTCACATCACGTTGAAGCTTCAGAGCACTGTGCTGTAGACTGCTAGAATGCAGGTTTACTCCTGAGAATTCTCCGCTGGGAGTTTCCATCCTCAGCTAGCCCATAGCAAGGAGACACCAAGCGGCGAGCAGCTGTCTCCTCAAGAGGAGGGAGGGGGAATCGAAGGCAGTTGCCCCAAGGTGCACTCAATCATTTCCTAGCAGCTGGTTATGGAGCAGTAAAGTGCAGTAGAGGCCGGGGAGCTGGTTGTTTTCTTCCCCAACCCCCCCACTCGCAAACAGGTGTGGCATGGGGAGACCAAGAGAGAGGAAAATAATAAGTTGTCATAAAAGACAAATAAAAAAACTAGCGAAGCAGACATATTAAAGTAACTTTGTGCCAAATAGTGATATTCAGAAACAAGAATAAATGTATAGCCTCCATGAAATGGAATACTCTAAAATTATCCAATAAGTCCCAGAAATGCTTGACCTTGCAGTACAACTGAACCTGAAGCCACAGCCCTGCTAGCACTGGGCAAAGATACCAATGCTTTCAATTTAATCGACTATCTTCTGCCTCTTCCCCTTCCCCTCCATTGAATCATGCACATTAAAACTATAGTGAAAAATCAGTAAATAGTTAATGAAACCGTGCATGTTTGCAACATTGAACTAGTGAATCCCACACGATCACTAGCCACACGTCAGCTTACTGGAGCGAGGTTCCTCATTAAGTAGGTAATAAGTTTCTGTTTTTCATCAAATTGTGACTCACAAAACTGTCAAATGGGCTTTTCGTTACTTCCAGCTGCTGCTACCCATGTAACTGCAAGCATGGAACAGGAAGCATATTCTAGTTGCCATACAATTCTAAAAGTTACAATGGGAAATAACTAGACACTTCCTTCTTGCTGTGTTCTCTGGTTTTAAACTGCTGGTCAAAGGCAGTTTGGGAGGAGTGTGTGTCATTCCCTTTCCAATGCCTCCATGGTGCTGCCCCCAGCTCTCTGTCCTGCTTCATGATGTGATTGGAGGGGAGCTTCTAAACATCGCTTCCAGACTGTATCTGACCAGCAACTTGAAAGCACCACCATACATAAGAAGAAAAAGAGGCCTCTGGCCTGTCGAGCTCATCTCGCCAGTATCCTATTGTGAAACAACAAGGATGACTGAAAGACGCTAGTAGGTCTGTACTGGCATTTCACTTTATAACTTAATACAGGTAGACTATCCTTTATCCGAAAACCTCGGGACCAGCCGTGTTTCGGTTTTCGGAAAATTTCGGATTTCGGAAGGTATTTTATAAGACTGGGAAATTTGTCGGGGGTGGGGGTCGGCGGGGGGTGGGGGTCGTCAGGGGGGTCGGGGGTGGGGGTCGGCGGGGGGTCGGGGTCGGCAGGGGGGTCGGGGGTGGGGGTCGGCGGGGGGTCAGCGGGGGTCGGGGTCGTGCGCACGACTTACGCTGAACGAAAACACTTTCGGTTTTCAGAGGATTTCGGTTTTCAGAAGTGCGGATAAAGGATACACTATCCCTTATCCGAAAGGGTGGGGGTCGGGGTCGGCGGGGGGTCGGGGTCGGCGGGGGTCGGCGGGGGGGTCGGGGGTGGGGGTCGGCGGGGGTCGGGGTCGGCGGGGGGTCGGTGGGGGGGTCGGCGGGGGGTCGGGGGTGGGGGTCGGCGGGGGTCGGGGTCGTGCGCACGACTTACGCTGAACAATTTCGGTTTTCGGAAGTGCGGAAAAAGGATACACTGGCCTAGAAATTCAGTTGCGTGCGCCAGCCGTTAGCGCCTTAGGAGGAGTAGATCTCGAGCGCTAGGCGCTTAGCGCCCGGGCGCAGCGCGATCTGCGCCTCGCCCCAACTTCAGTAGACATTTAGCGCCGGCGCAAAGTCTTTGCGTGCGCCCTGCTGCGCGCGCAGATTATGACGTCATTTCCTCGTGCAACGCCCTTTGTGCGCCCCAAACCAGAACTTCAGTCGCGCCAGCCCATTGTGCGCCGGGCGGCCCTAATGACTGTGGAGTGGAACGGTGCACAGCCGAAGCGGGCCGCGGGGAGCGCAAATTAAAGGGCACTTACCCTGCACTATAAAGGGCAGGCATTTTGCAGCAATCACTCTTGTGCAACGGATTTTTTGAAAAAAACCAAGGAAGGGAGCTTACTGCTTTGGGCCAACACTAGGACAGGTATTTTTGGCTTCAGGCCAGAGCTTTGCAATTCGCCTTCACTGATATCTCATTGTTTGCCAGCATATTATGGGGGCTGCATGGGGTGCCAATGCTGAGTTTCAGGATTATGTCGGAAGGGCTCGCAGACGCTGTGTTAGAGGGGCAGCCCTGGCTAGACGCAGAGGGGGCAACAGGCGTCGGCAATGTGGGCCTTACCCACTCAGGCAATACCGCCAGCAGGTCTCGTATCTCAACATGACTGGCGCGCAATGTGTTAGGAGGCTGCGATTCAGAAGGGAGGTGGTTGCAGAGATCTGCCATCTGCTTCACAGAGATCTGCGTCCACAGCTGAGTTGCAGGACGTCTCTGTCGGTGGAAGTGAAGGTGACGGTGGCTCTGAACTTCTATGCCACCGGCTCCTTCCAATCAGCTGCTGGGGACATTGCTAACATATCCCAGTTCGCCGTCCATTGCTGCATCCACCAGGTCACCAGTGCCCTTTTCAGAAGGAGACGCCAATTCATCTCCTTCCCCATGACCCTGGAGCGCCAGCAGCAGCGTGCAGTGGGATTTGCAAGAATCGCGGACTTCCCCATGGTGCAGGGCGCCATTGACTGCACGCATGTGGCTTTGCGGGCACCTCTGGACCATCCAGAGGATTACCGCAACTGGAAGGGCTACCATTCCCTCAACGTACAGCTGGTGTGTGACCACAGGCAGCGCATCCTAGCTGTCAATGCCCGCTTTCCAGGCAGCAGCCATGGTGCCTTTATCCTGCGACAGACTACTGTGGCTGACATCTTCCAGGCACAGTCTCACCCAAGAGGATGGCTTATCGGGGACAAAGGCTATCCTTTGTGTACCTGGCTCATGACCCCGCTCCGCGCGCCCACGACCCCTGCTGAAGAGGCATACAACGAGAGCCATCAAGCGACTAGGAACATCATAGAACAAACAATTGGTGTCCTCAAGCAACGGTTCCGCTGCCTGGATCGTTCCGGCGGATCTCTGCAGTATTCGCCGGAGCGAGTCTCCCAGTTCGTGGTCGTTTGCTGCATGCTGCACAACCTGGCTATCCGCAGGACTCAGGCACTGCCACCTCACGCTGGAGCACCACCTCAGGAGGAGGAGGAGGAGGAGGAGGAGGAGGAGGAGGAGTACCAGGCCAGGAGGGAGGCACAAGGTCCAAGGGCCGCCCGTCGGCGGCTTATTGAACGTCACTTCTAGGCCCCCTGTCAGGGAATGGCTTGTGCCAATGAAAGAACATGAATGCAGCCGCTCCGCAAGCCCTCAGCCGCTTAAGGCAACAAACACTTCAAAGATCAAACATGGACAATATGAATAAATAAAAAGCTTTATTGAACAAACTCAGGGCCCTTCCCACATGAAACCCAAAAACAGACAACACCCCCCAAAAAACAGTCACACACATGACTCACTCCCACAACCTGGGGAGGAATAACAAAACATTTAAACAAAAATGGCCTTCATCCTCGGCCTTAACAAAACAACCATCCCCATAAACAAAACAACCATCCCAATATAAACAAACATTTGTCCACACCCTCTACTTTGTGGCCCGCGAGGGCGATTCCTTGTCCAGCCTTTGGCGGCCCCTGGCCGCCCTGCTGCTCCTCCTCAAACCGTGCCCAGTGGCTGCTGCAAGGCTGGGGGAAGGCTCCTGAGGGGCACATGTCGTCACGGCAGATGCCCTTGGGGGTCGGCCTAGACGAGGTCTGGGCCTCGAGGGGCCGGCTGGTGAATGCTGCAGCTGTGGCTGGCCAGCATCAGTCGGACCAGCATCTCGTGGCAGCTCCACTGGGGGAGTGACAGTGGCGGCTGGAGGAATGGGGGCAAGCTGGCGTATGGCAGGCGGCCGCTGGTCAAGTGACACACTGGCACTCGCCCGGGCCCGCACTGCAGCATGCGCTGCAATGTGCCGAACGACAGACCGCTGTGCTGCTACAGCGCGGCGGGTGTCCTGGCGATGCCTGGCTGACGCAGCGAGTGTGGCAGCAGTGAGTGCCCGTGCTGCCCTGGTCTGTGACCGCATCAGACCAGCCAGTGACTGCGCGGCACCACTGATCACCTGCCCACTCGCTGCGTGAGCTGCCCCGAATTCCACCCAACTCGCTGCCTGTGCTGCCACGAATTCGGCACGACTCGCGTCCTGTGCTGCCCCGAATAGCTCCAAACTCCTGGCCTGTGAGGCCCCGAACTCGGCCACACTATGAGCCAGGGACTCGATGGCCTCAGGCATCCGTGCCACAACCCCCATGAGCTCGGTGTGCCGGCGCTCCGAGTCCACGGACATTTGATCGAGGAGGCGCAGCTCCTCGGAGTTGACCGTCGCCGGACTGGAGGCCGGACTCTCCCTCTGGGGAGAAGGCCGCCGAGCTGGCCGACCCTTCCCGCGTTGCTGGATGCCACTGGACCCAGCAACTACACCCCTCTGGGAAGAAGGCCGCTGAGCAACCGCACACCCCCTGCGTTGCTGCACGCCACTGGTCCCAGGAGCGACACTCCTCTCCGACACTTCCCCCACGCTCTCCTCCAGGGAAGACGTGTCCCCTACATTGGCATCCCCTGGCGCGGGTGAGTGTTCCCCTGATGGGCCGCCTTCCTCTTCCTCTTCCTCCTCCTCCTCCTCCTCCTCTTCTGAGGGGCTGTCACTGGCAGCTTCAGGGACCTCCTCCTCACCATCTGAAAGCAGGAAGGGACAAGAGTAGCTTTAGATTGAGGAGAGGGCGTCAGCGAGGGAGGCATGAGTGGTGGCATTCAGCGCTTTGGTCGGACAGTGGCAAAGGATGTAGATCTGATGCGCAAGTGGGACGAGAGAGGTCCAAAAGGTGATGTCCTTACCATTGGTGCCCAGAACAGGCAACGGGCCCAATCACCCGGACTCCCATGAGGCGACCCACGCGCTCTTCCAGGTCAGTGAGCTGCTGGATCTGGGGACCGCCTCCCCCGGTCTCAGTCCGGCTCTTCTGATTGTGGGCCAGCTTGGCCTGCAAGAGAAAGGACGGCCTCTAAGCACAGTGTGTAGCCCTGATCTGGTGTGCACTGCCTCCCATGGTCGAATAGCTTGGCCAGTGTGGAGCCCTGATCTGGTGTGCACTGCCTCCCATGGTCGAATAGCTTGGCCAGTGTGGAGCCCTGATCTGGTGTGCACTGCCTCCCATGGTCGAATAGCTTGGCCAGTGTGGAAAGTGCAGAATGTGCAATTGATGTTCATGCCAGTCCCATAGCTGCTGGATGAGGGCTGGCCATTAGGGCTTTCAGGTCCCTTTGCCCATAATGTGAGGTGCACATGCAAGGATGAGGAGGACACTGGAAAGGGTACTCACCCTGACAATCCTGGTGAGGTCATTGAACTTTTTTCTGCATTGGACAGAGTTCCTGGGGACCTCGCTGTTGGCTGTCACCCTGATGGCGACCTCCCTCCAGGCTTTCCTGTAGACGCTGGTCGCAGGCTTCTTCCCACTGTCCGGGAACAGGTGTTTGCGTCTCCTCTCCAAAGCCCCAACCAGCAGCTTCAAATCATGGCCAGAGAAGCGCTGCGCTCGTTCACGGGCCTTCTGCATCTTTCCCAGCGCTATTTCTGTTCAGCAGCAGTGTTTAGGCCTAGCTGGAGGGCTGCAGTGTCCAGGGCGTGGCAGCAGACGAACTCGACCCTTCCCCCTTTAAGAGCTGGCCGGCGCCAGGGTGTCTGCTGTCAATCAAGAAATGACCGCACCTGCGCTGCGCCCGGCCTCGGTGGCTTAGCTCAGCACCGCCGGCTTTGCGCCTAAAGATAGTTGTGGAACGCCAGTTTTAGCGCTCGAGCAAACTCTTAGGGTGAAGCTACTGAATATCGGCGAAGTGGCCTCGACTTTGCGCCGGGCGCAAACTTTAGCGGCCGCCCGACTTTTCTGCCCCAAAAGTGGCTATACTGAATTTGTAGGCCACTATCCCTTATCCGGCTCGGCCTGCAATCTCCTACCCAGGAGGGAACTCAGTGACCCTCTGCCCTGCTCAGCGTAAGTCGTGCGCCACTCTGGTCATGTCGTGCGCATGACTTACGCTGAACGAAAAAACCGTCGGTTTTTAGAGGGTTTCGGTTTTCGGAAGTTCGGATAAAGGGTAGTCTACCTGTAGTGGGTTATTAGTGATTATAATTTTGTCCTTTTTACATTGCCTGCTCAGGTCAAATACAATATAGCCAGCTGCACCATAAACTTGAGCTCATCCAGAACTATGCTACCCGTATCCTGACTTGCACCAAGTCCTGTTCACCCATCGCTCCTGTGCTCGCTGACCTATATTGGCTCCTGATCTGGCAACGCCTCAATTAAAAAATTCTCATCCTTGTTTTCAAATCCCTTCATTGTTTCGCCCCTCCCTATCACTGTAACCTCCTCCAGCCCTATAACCTTCAGATCTCTGCGCTCCTCCAATTCTGGCCTCTTGTGCAGCCCCAATTTTAATCACTCCACCATTAGCGGCCATGCCTTCAGCTGCCGAGGCCCTAAACTCCAGAATTCCCTCCCTAAACCTCTCTGCCTCCCTAGCTCTCTCCTGTTTTAAGACGCTCCTTAAAACCGACCTTGTCACCTGTCCCAATATCTCCTTATGTGGCTCGGTGTCAAATTTTGTTTGATAATGTTTCTGTGAAGCGCCTTGGGATGTTTTACTACATTAAACATGCTATATAAATGCAAGTTGTTGTCATTGAATTTCTCCATTTCCTGTACCACCATCCCAATGAGTGAGCTTCCTAATTAAGGGCTGAATTGTGGTCAATTTTGTGTTGCGAGCCCATGTTCAATAGAAATTAAGTTGAAACTGCCCAAACCTATTTCACAAAGGACCCTTACAACAAGACGAGATATTAAAGGGTGGATTTCCCTCATCCATGTGATTTACACCAGAAATGCGTCAAGGGGGGACTTCCACCTACCAGTTTAATTGCATGGTGATCCCACCCCACCTTTGATAAGCACACCCAGTGCTCGTCAATGGGAGTCCACCATGACAGCCTGGCTCCCACCAAAAGACAAGTACTACCACCTCTTCTATATCGATGTTGTTCATTGGGGGGAGGAGCAGAATAATTAGAGGGAAATGCTATCGAGGACCCAACTACTCACTTGTTTACATGTAAAGGGATGACACTCGCAACACAAAATGCAGCTGATGGTGCAATCTGCCCCGGAGGGGGTGGGGGGAAGCTATCTGGCCATTTTTAGGGGTTGTATTCAGTTGAATGCCTCCTCACCCCCTTTTCCTACATATTTGGTTCTGGGATTGTCTGAAAACATTCCACCCCTAAGTGTCAGCTTGGTTCAGTTGACAACATGCTTTAGAGGTAGAAGATTAAGGGTTCAAGCACTACTCCTTAAACTGACCACGTAAACTAAGTATAGTCCAGAGCCGTACTGCGGGATTACTATATTATTGGAGGCACTGTCCTTCTGATAAGGTATTAAGCTGAGGACCCATCTGCCTATGCCAGTAGTTTGGCTAGACATTAAAGGTTCCATAACACTATTTGAAGAAAAGCAGGGAGTTCCTCACTGAACCAATAGTACCAAAAATAGATAACTGATTATTCATCTTTTTGCTGTGTATGACATTTTGCTGTGTCCAAAAGAGTTAGTAGCATTGCCCTACAACAACAACAACTTGTATTTATATAGCACCTTTAACGCCGTAAAACGTCCCAAGGCACTGCACAGGAGTATTTTAAGACAAAAAATTTGACACCGAGCCACATCAGGATAAATTAGGGCAGGTGACCAAAAGCTTGGTCAAAGAGGTAGGTTTTAAGGAGCGTCTTAAAGGATGAAAGAGAGGTAGCGAGGCGGAGCGGTTTAGGCAGGGAATTCCAGAGCTTAGGGCCTAGGCAACAGAAGGCATGGCCACCAAATGTTGAGCGATTATAATCAGGGATGCTCAAGAGGTCAGAATTAGAGGAACACTGATATCTCTGGGGGGTTGTGGGGCTGAAGGAGATTACAGAGATAGGAAGGGGCGAGGCCTTGGAGGGATTTGAAAACAAGGATGAGAATTTTGAAATCGAGGCACTGCTTAACCGGGAGCCAATGTAGGTCAGCGAGCACAGGGGTGATGGGTGAATGGGACTTGGTGTGGGTTAGGACACGGGCAGCCAAGTTTTGGATGACCTCAAGTTTACGTAGGGTGGAATGTGGGAGGCCAGCCAGGAGTGCGTTGGAATAGTCAAGTCTAGAGGTAACAAAGGCATGGATGAGGGTTTCAGCAGCGGATGAGCTGAGGCAAAGGCGGAGACGGGCGATGTTGCTGTGGTGGAAGTAGGTGGTCTTTGTTATGCTGCAGATATGTGGTCGGAAGCACATTTCAGGGTCAAACTTAGGGGAAAGGAGATTAGCCGAGCACAAAGGACCCAAGTGGAAGCTGTGGTGTATGTAACCTGTTCCACCTTAAGAGAACTTAAGCCTGTTCCACCTTAAGAGATGTACTACTTTCTCTGGCTGCTGTATACGTAATACCGGTGGTGACCACCGGTATATAAGTACTGTGTAGTGATATTGTATTTAGTATAGTCCTGACCTCCAACTAGTAAAGACCTGTTGAACTTTATTCTTGTAGTCTGTGTCAGTAATTAATCTTAATACAACTGGAACACACAGACTTAACAGTGGCGATGAGTCCGATTCTTACCCTGCGGCAGTTTATATCCACGGTGGCTTCGTCCACAGAACGGGTGTCGAAGAGAGGCATCCACCCTCATCACCCTGCTGGAAGACACGTCGCGCGGCAGGCATCGAGAACCCGGAGTGCAGAAGACATCCTGAACTTGAAGCCTCCATCAGCGGCAGTCAGCTATCTTCTTTCTACCTCGGTGGTGGGTAAGCCGGTCAGCGACGCGAGCAGAAAGTCGGCCGCGTTGGCTGTACAGACGGGGGGGAGGAAGACGGAGGAATAAGAGCGGTGAGATCGATCGCGACTGGAGATAAGGGCCGGGCCGCATTCGGGCCGAAAGGCGCAGCGCGGGGACATCGATTGTGGCTGGTGATAAGGGCTGGGCCGCTTTCGGGCCAAAAAGGCGCAGCGCCTGGGGCGACTGAAGGCGCGAGAGCCGCAGTGAAGGCGAACGCAGCCAGTGCTAATAACCGGGCTGCAAGAAGGGCTGCGAGGCGCGACATCGGGGAAGCGCGAATGCCCGAGGGAGCCGCGGTGAAGCGGAGACAGCGTCGGGGGAGTTACTAACCGCTGGGAAAGGGGAGCAGCAGCGGCACGCCAAACGCCATTGCAGCCAGTGGGTGAAGACCGCCAAGCGCGGGAAAACCGCCATTTTGTAGGCGGAGGACGAAGACAAGAGCGGGAAGCCGCCATCTTGGGATAAAATAAATTGCAACGATGCCTAAACATGGGAACATTAATACCTTTGATAGCGACATCGAAGATTGGGCCATGTATGTAGAACGCATACAAAATTATTGTAAAGCAAATAAAATCCCAGATGCAGAGAAAGCACTAACTTTATTAAACTTAATGGGTGCGAAGACATGCGGGCAATTGAAACACCTTTTATCACCAGATGAACTGGCGGATAAGACATTCGAGGAGATTGTTACTGTCCTGAAAAATCATCTAAACCCCACGCCGCTGATGCTAGCGGAACGATTTAAATTTTACAGCAGAAGGCAGCTGAAGGATGAAAGCAATGCTGAATATTTAATGGAATTGCGTAAGCTAGCAAAGTACTGTCAGTTTGGAACGGGACTAACAGACGCGCTAAGAGATAAATTTGTGTGTGGATTATTAAAAGAAGATACACAAAAGCGACTGCTCGAGGAGAATGAGCTGACGCTTGAGAAAGCGGTCACTATGGCAGCAGCACACGAAGCCGCAGCGAGAGGCACGGCAGTAATGCAGCTACGGTCATCGGAACTCAGTACAAATAAATTGGGTTTGAGTACTGTAAAATGTTATCGTTGTGGAAAGACAACACACGATCAGAACCAGTGTTGGTTTAAAAGCCAAGAATGCAGAACGTGTGGCAGGCTTGGCCACATAGCTAAAGTATGCCGGTCAGGAAAGAAGACCAGCAACAAAAAGTCACCGCAAGGAAAATACATAAAGGTGCACAAGGTGACAAAGACCAGTTCGAACGAACAGAAGTCAGATTCAGACGCTAGCAGTAATGAACTGGGTAGCTTAAGAGTACACAACGTTGGTAAGGATGCAGATCTCCAGACAATTTGGGTCACTCTTCAGATAGCAGGAGTCCAAGTAAAGATGGAATTGGACACTGGATCGGCATTGACGGTCATGAATAAGAAAGATTACAAAAGGTTATTCCAACATATTCCCCTACGGGATACGGAGATTATATTGAAAACATACACGGGGCAAAGAGTGTACCCCATCGGAAAGATAGAGGTAAAAGTGATCCACAAGGGCGAAGAAAGCCAAGTAATGGACTTATATGTGCTACCTGAAGGAGGTCCACCACTACTGGGACGAGAGTGGATTAGGAAAATGAATATGGACTGGCACTCCTTAAAAGCACTAACGGTAGATTCCGGGGAAACAGATGTCAAACCTAAACGATTGTCCAAAATATTGGATGATGCTAAAGAGGTGTTCCAGCAAGGACTGGGAACACTGAAAGGAATTACGGCAAACATCAAGATTGATGAACATGCACAATCAAAATTTTTCAAAGCCAGACCGGTACCCTATGCAATACGACCTACTGTAGAAGCGGAACTGGAAGCGCTAGAACATTCAGGTGTACTGTCTAAGGTAGATTGGAGTGAGTGGGCTACGCCCATTGTTCCCGTTATGAAACGTCCTTCGAGCAACAAGCCAGGAGAACCAGGGAAGGTTCGCATCTGTGGAGATTTCAAGATCACCGTTAATCCGGTGCTTCACACGGTGCAGTATCCGCTTCCGCGGATTGAGGATATTTTTGCTTCGTTGTCTGGCGGGAAACACTTCACCAAGATAGACCTGGCGCAGGCGTACTTGCAGATGGTGGTTGAAGAAGAGTCACGCCAGTACCTCACGATCAACACGCATAGAGGTTTGTACCGGTATAATAGGCTGGCTTTTAGAGTGGCAACGGCTCCGGCAATTTGGCAGAGGGCCATGGAGCAGGTATTACAGGGAATTCCAGGCACACAATGTTACCTGGACGATATTCTGATTACAGGTGATGGTGATGAAGAACACCTCGCAAACTTGGAACTGGTGCTCAACAGACTGAAAGAGTATGGACTTAGAGTTAATCGGCAGAAATGTGAGTTCTTTCAGAAGCGGATCTCGTACTGTGGTCATGTCATTGACTGGGAGGGGCTTCATAAGTCTCCTGACAAGATAGAGGCAGTTGTAAAGGCTCCCGCTCCGGATAATGTCTCTCAGTTGAGGTCGTTTCTGGGATTGATTAACTATTACCATAAGTTTCTACCGAATCTATCCACAGTACTGCACCCGCTGAACACTCTTTTACAGAAGGGGGTACCATGGGAATGGAGCGAAAACTGTAAGAAGGCATTTCGCAAAAGCAAAGAATTGATCACCTCAGAGGAAGTGTTGGCTCACTTCAACCCGACACTGCCTATTCGGTTGGCTTGTGATGCTTCTCCATATGGTATTGGGGCAGTACTCTCACACAAGTTGCCAAATGGCACGGAAAGGCCAGTCGCGTTTGCATCCAGATCATTGACCTCCGCTGAGCGCAACTATGCGCAGATCGATAGGGAGGCCCTCAGCCTTGTATGGGGAGTGAAGAAGTTTAATCATTACCTACAGGGCCAAAAATTCACACTTCTGACAGACCATCAGCCGTTGGTATCCATTTTTAACCCTAAGAAGGGTGTTTCGGTGATGACAGCACAGCGACTCCAGAGATGGTCCCTTTTCCTAGGGGCACATCAATATCAAATAGAATTCAAAGGTACAAAGCAGCATGGCAATGCTGATGGGCTGTCGCGCCTGCCACTACCTGAAGCAGAAGAGACGACGAAAGTTGACCCTGTTGAGTTATTTCATTCGACCATCATCGAGTGTTTACCAGTCACCAATGCAAGTATTGAAGGAGAAACCAGGAACGACCCGACACTGTCCCGAGTTTACGAGGTGACAGTGAAGGGATGGCCAACACATGGTGATCCTCTGTTACCGGCATTCTCGGCAAGGCGAGACCAGCTGTCCGTCTGCCATGGTACTTTGATGTACGGGACAAGAGTGATTATTCCTCCCAAGTTACGGGAAAGAGTTCTAAAGGAACTTCATGAAGGTCATCTGGGGGGAGTTAAGATGAAAAGTCTTGCTAGGGCTTATGTATGGTGGCCGGGCATTGACCAACAGATAGAGGAATTGACAAAAAGCTGCGCTGGGTGCCAAAAAGTGCAAAATGCACCTCCGATCGCACCGCTACACCCATGGGAATGGCCTTCAGCCCCATGGCAACGCGTACATATTGACTTTGCTGGTCCATTCATGGACTCCATGTTCCTAATTGCGGTGGACGCACATTCCAAATGTCCAGAAGTGATCAAGATGAATACCACTACTTCAGAAAAGACAATTGCGGTGTTAAGAACAATATTCGCAAGGAACGGATTGCCAGAACAGATATGTTCGGACAACGGACCACAGTTCGTGTCGGAAGAATTCCAAAAATTCTTAAAGATGAATGGGGTGAAACATTATACCTCTGCCCCATATCATCCGGCGACAAACGGGTTGGCCGAGAGATTTGTCCAAACATTCAAAAAGGCAATAAAGGCCATGAACGATGATCCGATTCCATTACAACACAAGGTGGACAATTTCCTAATGGCATATCGAAACGCCGCTCATGCAGTGACTAACCAAAGTCCTGCCATGATGTTTTATAACAGGAGGTTGCGGTCCAGGTTGGACTTGTTAAAACCAAATGTGCGGAGGGAAGTGGAAAACAAACAGTTCCGGCATATTAATAACAAGTCCACTCGAAGTTTCGACGTAGGACAACCAGTGTTGGCAAGGGGCTATGGAAACGAAAAATGGCAGTCCGGAACAATTCGGGCCAGACAAGGACCTCTGATGTACACAGTAGATATTGGTAACAATGTGATAAGGCGTCATGCGGATCAACTGGTAGAATCAAGAGCAAGGGTCGAACCCATGGTTGCGACAGAGACAACTGTGGAAGACGTTAATGAACCTGAAGCATCTACCTCGGCAGGGACTGTACCTGATGATGACGTCCAATACATAGGAAACCAACAAGAAGAGTCACCTCAGCAACAAGAATCAGAGACCACTGAAAGGCGTTATCCAAACCGAATCAGAAGGCCTCCTGAGAGACTGAACCTTTGAACTGTTTATACCTGAAGTTATATATGTATATATGTTATTATGTTATGTTAAATGGGGATATGACTGTTAAGCTAAAAAGGGAGGATTGTGGTGTATGTAACCTGTTCCACCTTAAGAGAACTTAAGCCTGTTCCACCTTAAGAGATGTACTACTTTCTCTGGCTGCTGTATACATAATACCGGTGGTGACCACCGGTATATAAGTACTGTGTAGTGATATTGTATTTAGTATAGTCCTGACCTCCAACTAGTAAAGACCTGTTGAACTTTATTCTTGTAGTCTGTGTCAGTAATTAATCTTAATACAACTGGAACACACAGACTTAACAGAAGCCCCACTGTAACACACCGGTAAGTGGAAGTCCCACCCTAACCCACTTCTGGTGGCCATAGCATTGACCTAATCACTGCACTACAAAATAATTCATTAGCCCAGAAATTCAGGTCGAGGGCTTCCCGCGGGTGTAAGCCCCCGACCTGCACTTACCTTGCGTGCCGGCCATTGAGCTGTGGGCCCCCGTGGAATTCCGATCCTGGGCCTCCTCCAACTGCCGACGCGCAGTGCTTGCGTATCCCAGGGGCGCAGTTAGTTCGATGCATCCCCTGGGATCACGTGGGCCATGGGGAGCCAATCGGAGCAGGGAATGCTTCATTCATAAGTTTGACAGGAAGGGCTGTCAAACTTATAAATACTACAAGCCCCAAAACATCACTAAATCTTCAAATAATTTTTTTTTTAAATCACATTTTTTAAATAAACTATAAATTACATGAAATAACTATTTTAAACAATAATTAAAATTTTTGAAAAAAATAATTTTATTTTCTAACGGGGCTAAAAATAAACTTACCTTTCTTTAAAGTATTTAAAAATAATAAACCTGTGGAAAAAATGTTTTAATTTTAATTAATTCACCACTTACCTTGTAAAAAGCAGGCCTTGCGCCTGCTTTTTACATGTCTAACTTCTGGAGACTTACCCTCCCGGGAAAACCCGCAAAAAAGACGTAAGTTCGATGCGCATGCGCTGCCTCTCCTGCGCACGCATTTGAACTCTGAACTCCTTCTTTCAGGGGAACGGAAGTGCCGGTTTCCCGCGCATGCGCAGTGCATGCAGGAAACTGGCATTTCCATTGGGCTTACGGGTGAGTACCCCATGCGTACTCACCCGTGGAGACCCGAATTTCTGGGCCTACATATCTAAAGTGGCATGAGCGTCTCTGCGAGACTTGATAGGGAGCTATATAAATGCAAGTATGTCTGCCTGTCCTTCCTTCCTAGCTGGTTTAAAACCCATGTTCCAGAGATAAAAGCAAAGTGGTTAGCCCGTTCCACTACCTAGTCCCTGTATAACCTTTAATATATTCAGGCCATTCAGCATAATATCCTTTGCATTTAACACCATTTGGCATTATTATAAGTAGTCCATGGAGGATTATCTGACTTTCTTGGGGAGCTGCCACCGATGCTGGGCAGAATGGGACGGCAGACAGTGGGTTGGTGGTAATGATGATCGATCATCTAGTTTTCCTCATTTGGTTCCAAACCTCACATTGTTCCTCTACAGTTGTCATTCTCTACTGTCTCTAGATTTTCCTGCAGCCTAGCAGCAACAGTGATGTCTGCAGAAACTACTCAAAACCTAATTTCATTATTTCTTCTCATGTCAATGTTGCAATGGTACAGCAGGAGATCTGTCCTCAGTAGGCTGTGGTTCCAGTCACGTTGTACTCAAAATAACTGCTAGCAAAGCTGGAAAAAAAACCAACACAGGGCAATTTACTGCTGTAGTGACAAGTCTGCCTGTTGCTGACTGTTGCCACCAGAGCTTCGAAAACTCGCATATTCAGCGGGGGGATCATGCATCGGAGATTATGACCCCCTCTCTGCAGGATTATGATCTCGCACCTGTCTGGGCTGCGCTGCTAATTCCTGGGATTTCTGCAGCCTCTTTTCTCTGGAATGTAGGAGAAGGAGGAAATGCTTGTAAATCCCACAGCCAAGCAGGCCGTGAAAGAAGAGAAGGACAAGAGGGAGGCAAAGAACGTGAAGAAAGACAGAAATGAGTGAAGAACCGAAGAATATATTAATGTCACTTTGCCATTCCTTGCAGCCCATTCAACAGATGCCTTTTTGACCATGTTTGTGTTTGGCACCTGGCAATGACTGTTGATGACTGAAAACCTCACATCTGGAATTGCCCAATGTTGACAGCTCTGCTAGATGGTAACATCAAATATCTACTTCATCGTGCACCTGGTGGAGGATTTAATATTAAAACATAGAAACATATTAGTCCCTGAGTACATGTGTAATTCTGTAATACAATTAACTGTTTATATATATAAAAGAAAATTACGACCAGTATTTCTACTCATTTAATTGAAATGTAGAAAGCAAGTCCCGTTCACCCATCACCCCTGTGCTCGCTGACCTACTCTGGTTCCTGGTTAAGCAGTGCCTCGATTTTAAAATTCTGATCCTTGTTTTCAAATCTCTCCATGGCCTCGCCCCTCCCTATCTCTGTAATCTCCTCCAGCCCTACAACCGTCTGAGATATCTGCGCTCCCCCAATTCTGGCCTCTTAAGCATTCCTGATTTTATTCGCGCCACCATTGGTGGTGTGCCAAGGCCCTAAGCTCTGGAATTCCCTGCCTAAACCTCTCTGCCTCTCTATCTCCACTTTCCCCCTTTAAGACACTCCTTGAAACCTACCTCTTTGACCAAACTTTTGGTCATCTGCCCTAATATCTCCTTGTGTGGCTCAGTGTCAAATTTTGTTTTATGGCACTCCTGTGAAGTGCCTTGGGATATTTTACTAAGTTAAAATACAAGTTGTTGTTGTTGTTATTGACTTGAGAGCCTGGGTGCAAACCTAGATGGGGCTGTGTGAGTTAATTGTCAGTAATGACCAAATCCATTAAAAGGGGTATCATGTCAATCTGATATTCCTATGAGTTTAGTCTCAGGTCAGAACCGAGAAACAATTCATTCAGACAGTGAGCTGCTTTTCACGTCCATCCACTCGGGTGATAGATGTAATGAATATTGATTACTGTTCTGTTGAGAGAAGTTTTGTGACTTGCTCTAAGACATCTGAGAAATGAGAACAGATCTCCTAACCTATGTAATTCTATCCCCGGTTGTGCCAGAGGTGATGGATGCATGAAAGGTGTACTTTGGAACTGAGGTGTGAAAAGCTGCCTAGACCAGATGTATTTACTGTAACTTTTTACCTTAACTTCAGTTCACTCATTCCAACTGTACTTCGACATCGTGGCAGTGAGGTAGAACTCTGTGATTCGCTCCACAAAGATTCAGATTAAGGACTCTGAATATAAAGGCCTAGAAATTCAGTGGCCTGCGCCACCAGTTTGCACCCAAAGAGGGCTTTTGCGCCACTGTGCAAACCTACCGCGATATTTAGCGGGGCGCTAATGGCGGCGTTAGCCAGTAGCGCTGCGCCGCCACCGATGACGTCATCGGTGTGCGCAGCGCCCCGCTATCGCCCCGCTGGCCATATTTGGTTGCTGCCGCCTCCTCCGCGCCGGCCGCAAACAGCGACCGGTACACAGGGCCTACCTGTGCCGGTAGTGGGGCGAGTTAAGGTGGAGGTGCGGCCGGCCGCTTTTTCGGCGGCCGCCTGCCCGCACCTCCGTCCCCGGCCTCCTTCACCACCCCCCCCGCGGCATTGCCGGCTGTTTCCAGAGAGCCCGGCACTTCTCCTTGGTGCCGGGCTCATTTGCCGGCACTCGCGAGCGGGGATCGCGCTGTTGCAGGCACCTCCCCCTTAAGAGTGAGAGGAAGGCCTGCAGTACCGCAGGCTGCCGTGCCGCAGCTGGTGGCGCTGCAGCACTTTACACGCCGATATTCAGTTTCAGCGCCCCAAGTGGGGCGCCAAAACCCTTGTTTAGCGGCCGGCTTCCACTTGGGGCGCTGAAACTGAATATCCCGCTGGCGCAAGTGGCTCCGCGCGCAGCGGTAATTCCGGCGCCCAGGCGAGCTGGGCGCCCCTAACTGAATTTCTAGGCCAAACACTTTTGCTGTTATGGTTTCAGAAAATGGCTTGAAGTATTGCTGAAAGTTAAGAACTGAACTGTTCTTTATCTGCTGTTGCGCTTTTGTATAAATTTACATCTTACAATTAAATATAATTTGTAGTTTAGTCTGAAATATATCTGCTGTAGACCCCAGTGGACCAAGAGTAGCTTGTTAACCCTGAGGTGCACTATCCCAATCACTTTGTACATACGATTCATGGGAAGCACTGACCTGCCTGTGAAAGCTGACTTTAGGAGCATGAGTAAGGACTGTTGGGATGAAGCCCAATTTGTAACAGTGACCTCTGCGGATCCAACAGCGTTGTAGACCCAGGTTATTGTGGATCTTTCAGTTTAGGTGCCTCCTGCTCTGGCCAGCTCATTGAGTGGGGCTCGTTCAGTCTGTCTGCATGCTTGCATCATGAAGTGAAAATAGTTTTGTGATGCGCGCACACATAGAAACATAGAAGATAGGAGCAGGAGTAGGCCATTCGGCCCCTCGAGCCTGCGCCTCCATTCAATGCGATCATGGCTGATCATCCAATTTTAGTACCCGGTCCCTGCTTTCTCCCCATACCTCTTGATCCCTTTAGCCTTAAGAAATATATCCAACTCCTTGAATATATTTAATGAATTGGCCTCTACTGCCTTCTGTGGTAGAGAATTCCACAGGTTCACCACTCTCTGGGTGAAGAAATTCCTCCTCATTTCTGTCCTAAATGGCCTACCCCTTATCCTTAGACTGTGACCCCTGGTTCTGGACTCCCCGACCATCGGGAACATCCTTCCTGCATCTAGTCTGTCCAGTCCTGTCAGAATTTTATAAGTTTCAATAAGATCCCCTCTCATTCTTCTAAACTCCAGCGAGTACAAGCCCAATCATCCCAATCTCTCCTCATACATCATTCCTGCCATCCTAGGTATCAGCCTGGTGAATCTTCGCTGAACTCCTTCCATGGCAAGAACATCCTTCCTCAGATAAGGCGACCAAAACTGCACACAATACTCAAGGTGTGGTCTCACCAAGGCCCTGTACAACTGCAGCAAGACATCCTTGTTCCTGTACTCAAACCCTCTCGCTACGAAGGCCAACATACCGTTGGCCTTCTTAACCGCCTGCTGCACCTGCATGCTTACCTTCAGCGACTGGTGCACAAGGACACCCAAGTCTCGTTGCACTTCCCCTTCTCCCAATCTATTGCCATTCAGATAATAATCTGCCTTCCTGTTTTTGCCACCAAAATGGATAACCTCACATTTATCCACGTTATATTGCATCTGCCATGCTTTTGCCCAATCACCCAACCTATCCAAATCATCCTGGAGTTTCTCGGCATCCTCCTCACAGCACACACGCCCAACCAGCTTTGTGTCATCTGCAAATTTGGAGATATTATATCTAGTTCCCTTGTCTAGATCATTAATATATATTGTGAATAGCTGGGGTCCAAGGACCGATCCCTGCGGTACCCCACTTGTCACTGCCTGCCACTCAGATATAGACCCGTTTATTCCAACACTTTGCTTTCTGTCTGCCAACCAGTTCTCTATCCAAGTCAATACTTTGCCCCCAATCCCATGTGCCTTAACTTTACATGCTAATCTCTTATGCGGGACCTTATCAAAAGCCTTCTGAAAGTCCAAATACACCACATCCACTGGTTCTCCCTTATCTATTTTACCAGTTACATCCTCAAAAAATTCCAGTAGATTAGTCAAGCACGATTTGTAAATCCACGTTGACTTTGTCCGATCCTGTCACTGTTTTCAAAGTGCTCTGCTGTTACATCTTTTATAATGGACTCTAGCATTTTCCCCACTACCAATGTTAGGCTTACCAGTCTATAATTCCCCATTTTCTCTCTGCCACCTTTTTTGAATAGTGGGGTAACATTAGCTACCCTCCAATCCATGGGTACTGTTCCAGATTCCATCGAATGTTGGAAGATGATCAGCAATGCATCTACTATTTCTAGGGCCACTTCCTTAAGTACCCTAGGATGTAGATTATCAGGCCCTGGGGATTTATCGGCCTTCAATCCCATCAATTTCCCTAACACCATTTCCCTACAAATACTGATTTCTTTCAGTTCCTCCCTCTCATCAGACCCTATGTTCCCCGACATCTCTGGGAGGTTATTTGTGTCCTCCTTTGTGAAGACAGAACCAAAATATGTATTTAATTGGTCTGCCATTTCTTTGTTCCCCATTATAAATTCCCCTGATTCTGACTGCAAGGGACCTACGCTTGACTTCACCAATCTTTTTCTCTTCACATATCTATAAAAGCTTTTACAGTCAGTTTTTATGTTCCCTGCAAGCTTACTCTCATTCAATTTTCCCCTTCTTAATTAATCCCTTTGTCCTCCTTTGTTAAATCCTAAACTGCTCCCAATCCTCAGGTTTACTGCTTTTTCTGGTCAATTTATATGTCCCCTCCTTGGATCTTATGCTATCCCTAATTTCCCTAGTTAGCCACAGTTGAGTCACCTTTTTTGTTTTATTTTTATGCCAAACTGGGATGAACAAATTCTGTAGTTCATCCATGCGGACTTTGAATGTTTGCCATTGCCTATCCACCGTCAACCCTTTGAGTGACATTCCCCAATCAATTCTACCCAACTCGCACCTCAGACTATCATAGTTTCCTTTATTTAAATTCAGGACCCTAGTTTGAGTCAACTACTTCATTCTCCATCTTAATGATGAATTCGATCATATTATGATCGCTCCGACCCAAGGGGCCTCGTACAACAAGATTGCTAATTAATCCTTTCTCGTTACATAATACCCAGTCTAAGATGGCCTGATCTCTGGTTGGTTCCTCGACATATTGGTCCAGGAAACCATCCCTTAAACACTCCAGGAATTCCTCCTGCACAGTATTGTTACTAATTTGGTTAGCCCAATCTATATGTAGATTAAAGTCACCCATGATGACTGCTGTGCCCTTATTGCATGCTTCTCTAATTTCCCTTTTAATGCCATCCCCAACCTCCGCATTACTGTTTGGAGGTCTATATACCACTCCCACTAATGTTTTCTGCCCCTTGGTATTTCTCAGTTCTACCCATACAGATTCCAGATCATCAGAGCTAATATCCTTCCTTACAATTGTGTTAATCCCTTCTTTAACCAGTAATGCTACCCCACCTCCCTTTCCTTTTTGCCTATCTTTCCTGAATATTGAATACCCCTGGATGTTGAGTTCCCAGCCTTGGCCACCCTGGAGCCATGTTTCCGTAATCCCAATCAAATCACATTCATTTACCTCTATTTGCGCAGCTAATTCATCCACCTTATTACGAATGCTCCTCGCCTTAAGACACAAGGCCTTCAGGCTTGTTTTTTTAACGCTCTTAGACCTATTAGAATTATTATTTACTGTGGCCATGTTTGATTTAAACCGTTGATTTCTCTGACTGCCACTTTTGTTTTTCTCCTTCCTATCTTTTGCTTTTATCCTTGTTTCCCTTTCCTCTGTCCCCCTGCTCAGGTTCCCAACCCCCTGCCATTTTAGTTTAAACCCTCCCCCAGAGCACTCAGATGCACAGAACCAGCTCCATGCCAGGCCTGCCCTGCCTGTGTCCAGCTTCTGCCCACCAGAATGGTATTTAGAGGTTAAAGGTATGTTTTCCACTTTTAGAAACCCAGATGGTAATCTTGCATTTTTTTACATTTTAACAACAGTGAATGCTGACTCCTTCAGTGTTTCGCTGGGTGAATTTGTTCCATAGGATTTTGTTAACCATACCAGCAGAAACCTGGCCAATCAAGACTCATCTGCAGCGATGCTCATTTACAACACTTCATTGCCACTTACAGTCCCCACCACCTATACTGTTAACGCCTATCACGGGCAGCCTCCTATATCAGGCAAACAGTGCTAACCATTTCCTATTACCATAGGAATCAATTACAAAGGAGCTGCTTATAACATTAATTGCACTGACCATTTCAGGTGGTTCAATACGTTCTTACCCTATACCTACCCATTTATAGGCTCTGCCGGGTCTGTTTCAAGCAGTTCCAATCAGCTGTTTGCACCTTGTTAAAGTGTGATTACCTTCGTGATGAGATTTTGGATGTAACTGCTAACAATCAGAAGATGCAATTGCGAAGTGGAGATTTACTTTTTTTTTAATATGTTGGTTACGTTCGATTTTTGGTTTTACTGTCCACCGCGTATAGTGGGCAAATCACGTTGACTCCAACGCACCCACTATAAATGGTGGGGACTGTATTTAGTCGAGTAATGGCCAAGAGTACTTCTCCCAACTCTGGAGAGTGGGATTTTTCCAATGGAGACGATGATCCCCAGCAGCCTCCTCCCATCAAGGTCAATAATGAACCAGTTAATGTGACAATTCCAGCAAAATGCATGTTCAATGGATACTTGGCCCTCCCCCTCCTCAATCATTAAATTCACTTCAGCTCAGCAGTGGACTAATTCCTACCTGGTCGTTTTAATTTTCCCCAATGGAAGGCTGCCTTCCCCTTCTCTGAAAGTTCATTAACAAGATCTGACCAAAGAACAGCAGATTTTCACAATTTTGTTACAAATTTCAATCTGGGAGGGTTGGGTACCAGGCAACACTGCAGAAAATGGAAATCAGGCTGATGTCCCTGGGTTTCTGCTAGTTTTAATGACCGCCTTTGCTATCATTGCTATCACTGCCGAAGAAGAAGGGTAATTAGTAGCAGATACTCGACTGTAATATTCAAAGTGTGTTAATGTGAGATTTTACTATACAAACTTGCCTTACTTATTAGATCAGGACTGTTTGAACTGACCCAGAGCACGGCATTCAGGAAAACTAATCTGAACTTCACTGCGAGAATCAACCATTTCCAACTGATGAGAGGCTTCAGTTATGCGGAGAGACTAGAGAAGCTGGGATTATTCTCCTTAGAGCAGTGAAGGTTAAGGGGAGATTTGACAGGGGTGTTCAAAATCATGAAGGGTTGTGATAGAGTAAATAAGGAGACATTGTTTCCACTGGTAGGAGGGTTGGTAACCAAAGGACACAGATTTAAAATAGTTGGTATAAGAACCAGAGGGGAGAGGAGAAGAATTTTTTTTTACGCTGCGAGTTGCTGTGATCTGGAATGCACTGCCTGAAAGGGTGGTGGAAGCAGATTCAGTAATAACTTTCAAGCAGCTCCTCGCACATGCTCAGTTGTTCTTGTTTTGTCACAGATGTTGTTGTATCCACACCGCAGCGCAAACCAGCAGATTTCACAGCACCGGCAGCCAAGGTTATGAAAGATGCTTTTCTACTTGAAGTGGTTGCAATAATAATGTGAGAACTGTGTCATGTTCAGGCCAAAGGTAAACCATCAAAGAACCTTGGTGAAGTCATTAATGAAAGAGTTGATGGGCTCGATTTTTCGGTTCAAGGCGGCTTGGGTGCGGGACAGCTGCCTTCCGGGTTCTAGTCCCACCCCCAAAATCAGACGCATTTTGCATCAATTGGCCTTGTTAAGCCCGCCCTGTGGGCTTGCCAACCAATTAAGAGGAAGACGGTGTCAGATGACATCAGTTGATGACGTGTCATCTGCCGGTTTTCTTAAAGGAGCCACGCACATTTCTTTTTGACAGTTGATTTCTCAGTGTTTGACAGCATTGAGGTGGTACAAACACTGATAATCACTGTACAAAGGTGAGTTCTTGCATCCAGGCTCTCCAGTGACTCCTTCCTTAGGTTAGAACAGATGGCAGCTGCAGGTAAAGTTACAGAAGCGATCTGTCACTGGTGAGAGAGGTTCTCCCAATGAGGTGGGACTACACATACAAATCAAAACTTGTTACCTACAGAAAAGTCTAAATGCATTAAAAATGATTTTCCCAACATTATCTTACCTCCAAAACTCACCAGTGCACCATTGGATCCTTCACACCACTTCTGCAGCTGTCATCAATGCAGAAACATTACAGTAGACCCACAGCATGCCACACTTACCTGGTGTAGTGTCTGGATGTCGGGAAGCCCGCAGTAGAACTGTCAAAATTGCAAAAAGCCTCTTAGCTGCCTGTTAAGAACCTGATAACAAGCAGTTAAGTGGCTATAATTCTCTTCCCACCACTAGGTGTCGAGTCCCTGCACAAATTGAGGACCCGACACTTGGGAAGATTGATTGGAGGCGGGTTGACAGCGGGTTTCTGACCCAATGTCAACCTTTGCGATTTTGCCGGATGTCCCGCCTCCAAACCCGCCCCCTGAGCGCCGGCAAAATTCCGGCCGATGTCTTTTGGGAGGTGACTGGTGACAAGAGACCCAATGGGGGTCATTTTAACTTTGAACAATGGTGTAAAACGGGCGATGACGAATGAACTGCCCATTATACACTCCGCCTGATTTTCCTTTCCAAATGGAAGGAAAAATCAGACGTGGCTCCTAACGGGCGGCCAATCCGATATCGGCCATTTTACACTATCACCAATATTCGCTTTAAGCTGTGCGGACATGTGGCCGCGCAGTGCGCTGCAGCTCCCGCGCAGCTGGCTCACCGGCTGGCGATTGCACGGTATTTTAAATGGGTCGCGCAACCCCTTAAAGGGGCCACGCACCCAAAAAAAAATTAAAGGGAACAATGACTATCACCCAATAACGTTATCATAGGTAGGAGGTTGCACTCTGCACTGGGACGTAAGAGCTTTGAGCTTGGTGGTTAACAACATGGACTGAAAGGGAACAAAGCAGAAAATAAATGAAAGCAGGCATGGCTTTACAAGAGGTGATATTTTGATTAAATAATCCATAAATAGTGGAATTAAACATCAGGCAGGGCGTATGATAGGTGGCCGATTTGATAATGCACGCTTTGTGGTACCACCCAAGACAAAATTCTACCCCAGTGTATTTGATTGGTGCCTTGTGGGGTGATATGCCACAAAACAAATAGTAATATAGTAATGCAAAACCTGACCTCTGTCAGCTGAGATATATAACTTGATGCTGGAATGGCCGCAGGTGAGCTGGGAAAGGCGGTTGGAGGCCCACTGTGTCCTGAGTGATTCCAGCGTTCTTCTGAGACGGGAGCACAACCTCTCAGGTTGACAACAACTTGCATTTATATAGCGCCTTTAATGTAGTAAAATGTCCCAAGGAGCATTATCAAACAAAGTTTGACACCAAGGACCTAGGCAGCTGAAGGCACGATCGTCAATGGTTCGTGATGGAAATCGGGGATGCGCAAGAGGGCAGAATTGGAGGACCCACAGATATCTGAGGATAAAAATGGAATTCAACAAGGCCATCGTTCTCTCAGTGTCTGCCCCTAAAAGCAATGCCAAATTTGCCAAGTGATGAGTCATTATTTAAACTTAGAACTTAGAAATGATTTAAGGATGAGATGAGCAGCAAGCAAGTATATTTTAAACTCTAGACATATGCACCTCTCTACATGAAGACTGGGGCAGCCAGCCTAATGTGTGCACATCTCAAAGAGTAGAACACTGCAGCATAAACTTGTATTTATATCACTCTCACTTTCCATTTCTTTGTAAGAGAAATAAACAAATTCTGCACCTGAAGGTGCGGAATGGGAAGCTAATGGTTTAGAAAAACCAGCAATAATGCATAAAATGGCTCAGGAACTGTAGCAGCATACTTTCTCATGAAATATGCAACAAAATGGCGATAGTCACTCCGATTCAGTCAGCAGAATGCAAAGTGATATTATTTTGACACAGAAAAGGTTGGAGGAAATGCAGGTGAAAGGGTTACATGAAAATCCTGGAACTCCCTCCCTCACAGCATTATGGAAGTGCTTTCAGCACACGGACTGCAGCGGTTTCCCACCACCTTCTCAGGGGCAATTAGGGATGGGCAATAAATGCTGGACTTGCCAGCGACGCCCACATCCCAGGATCTAATAAAAAAAATATTATGGAATACAATAGGTTCATTAATGAACTCCAGCTGTATTGGTTTCCTTGCTGCTTTATTGCCCAGAGTGATGAATGTTACAGTAGCTGCACTTGAGTTCTTTATCTAGCTCGGTATTGCCAGATGGTCCATCATTTCCAGCCACACTTACTGGTTGCAGTAATTATGATAGACACTAGCTGAAATGCAGAGACTGAAGCTTACTTTTAGCTCAGTCCACAAATTCTATACTTGAGGCCATTATTAGCAATCGTAATAGTAAGGACCTTTTATTTATATAGCATAACCAGGTGCAAGCAGAGACAACTGTAATAAGGGCAGGTACATCACTAAATTGATATTACATAAGAACATAAGAACATAAGAAATAGGAGCAGGAATAGGCCACTTGGCCCCTCAAGCCTGCTCCGCCATTCAATAAGATCATGGCTGATCTTGGGCTCAAAGCCACTTCTCAGCCCGCTCCCCATAACCCTTCACTCCCTTATCTTGCAAAAATCTGTCTATCTCCACCTTAAATGTATTTAATGACCCAGCCTCCACGGCTCTCTGGGGCAGAGAATTCCACAGATTTACGACCCTCTGAGAGAAGAAGTTCCTCCTCATCTCAGTTCTACAAGGGCGACCCTTTATTCTAAAACTGTGTCCCCGAGTTCTAGATTTTCCCATGAGGGGAAGCATCCTCTCTGCATCTACCCTGTCGAGCCCACTTAGTATCTTATATGTTTCAATAAGATTACCTCTCATTCTTCTAAATTCCAATGAGTATAGGCCCAGCCTGCTCAACCTTTCCTCATAAGTCAACCCCCTCATCTCAGGAATCAACCGTGTGAATCATCTCTGAACTGTCTCCCATGCAAGTATATCCTTCCTTAAATAAGGAGACCGAAACTGTACGCAGTACTCAAGGTGTGGTCTCACCAATACCCTGTACAGTTATGAGGCTCGGTGTCAAATATTGTTCAATAACGCTCCTGTGAAGCGCCTTGGGACGTTTAACTAGGTTAAAGACGCTATATAAATGCAAGTTGTTGTTGTTGTTATGCAGAGATGTGTAAGTGCTTCTTGCCGACCTGGAAGAATATGATGGTATGTTGTCGAAAGGACCCTCGGGCTACATGCTCCTTGCCTCATTTGCTAATAAAGTTCCTGCAGTCAAGATCTTTGTCCATTATGAAACAATTAATCAGAAGAGTTTCCATTGCAAGGTGTCAGCCGTGGCTCAGTGGTACCTCTCTTGCCTCTGCGTCGGAAGTTGTGGTTTCAAGAACCACTCCAGAGCACACGATCTAGGCTGACCCTCCAGTGCAGTACTGAGGGAGTGCTGCACTGTCAGAGGTGCCATCCTTCAGATGAGACGTTAAACCAAAGGTCATGAAAGTTGCTTTATACAGGAGACTTTGGTTTACCCGGAGGTTGTATGTCCGGAAACCTCAATCTACCGGCAGAAATCAGGAGTCGTTTTGTTCGTTTTTTTTTCTTCTCGTGGCTTTTTTTTCAACAGTCAGGCTCTGGAAAGTCTCTCTGAAGCTGTTGCTAAGCTACAGAGACGCTTCCAAGGTACGGGCCGACTGTTTAGAAGCTGTTGCTAAGCGACAGTGTTTGTTGTCAGATACGGAGATGAAAACCTCCATATGCTTCAACATTAACGCTGGTATGTCTGGCAGTTTTGATTGATCGGCAGCAGCTCGGTCCCGTCAGTGCCGGATATAACAAAGTTTCCTGTAAATGCAAGTCTTTCTTTAAGTGTTTGGTATCAGAGTGCCAACGAACACTGGAAATAAAAGCAAATTAAATGTGTGTCTGTTTTGAAGAGATTACACCTTGTTTGTCTCCACTTATCTTTCAATCTTCCCTATTTTCTTTTATTTATTATAGTTACTCTTCACCACCATAAGTCACCCTACTGTTGGAAGAGGAGAGGAATGAACAGCATCCAGCGCTAGTGCAGCTCAGCACTTGGCTGACAAGAGGTAAGAGGATCACAGTGCCAATTTTACTGCCTCGGTCCCTGGTCACACAGTGCCATGCTGGCCCCAGTACACTGGCTGATTGTGCATTACTGAATATAAAGGTACATCGACCCGAATTCCACTTGCTTAGTTCGACTCGGGATAAACTGAACTGAAAGTAGAAATACAGCCTTGTTTGCTGCTGGTTCAGTCTCAGTCCAGTTTTCAGCAGACATGACTACACAGTGCAAAGCTAAACTGAATTTAATACAACCCCTTGCTCTGAAGATATGTGTATTTCCTTAACAGTGTTAGTCCACATCACACCAGCAAGATATTTGACGTGTCCGTTCTTGAAGCTGTCACTTAGAGTAAGATATGAAATGACTGCATTTTCCATTAGTGTAGTTCCTTATTAGAGTGGCAAAAATCCAACCTAATGAGTGAACAGTGGCTGCCAATGGCAATGGACTGAATAAACTGGCTTGGCTTCTACTTCTAGCTTATTTTGACCCATAGTGACCCAAGCCAGGATCAGAACCACTCTTGTCCAAGTCAACAACACAACTGGAAAATTGAATCAGTCCCATTGTTTTAGACCCTTGTGGTTTGCTTCGAGATAAAAGTATATTTGTCCAAACGCTGGTTCAATGAGCAGAGGTATATTCATTTTATTGCAAATTTCATTACTGAATAATTGAAATGGACCAAACAACTTATGCAATTATAGAGCAGATTCTCTCTGGAAGATTGCCTCTGGGAGCTGTGCAAAAGTGACCTTGTATTGAGCGAGTTTTCCTGCTAGCAAGGGAGCAATGTATGTTGTTTTACATTGTGCTATTCTAAGGGCTTTGGTATTTCAGTGACCAGAAGATGCTTTGATTTTGATGTCGCCGTTGAAATCTGTTAATAAAATATCACGAAAACATATGTTTTTTACAAGTCACCTGCTTCCTAATGTGTGGTTTGTGGAATATCTTTGTTTGGCACTGTTGGGTAGATATCACAGGTTAACGCTGGAGCCATACACAACAGGGAGGCTGGTCAGACAATCAGGCATAGTGTTCAATTCATGTACTTCTGAATGTTTTTGTTATTAAAATGAATAGCCAGATTATTCGGAGGGCTGTGTGTTGGCACCCAATTATCCAGTCTGCCCTGCAGTGGAGGGAAGCTCCAGCCCGGAACTGCTACCTCATAAAATTTACTCTCGTGTGTCAGCTGCAAAAAGTCCCAGGTCTGATATGATGGGGGAAAGCTCTCTCTACATTGCAAAGTCATAAACATATTCTTTATACTCGTTATAAATAGTGAGAGGAGGAAATCTTTCCCCACAATTCTTCACTCCCATTTTTAATAAGTTGGGGGGATGCTTTCGGGATGCTGTGTTCACAGCTCCATCTTTTTCTTTTCTTTATATTTTTCCATCTCCCATTTCTTCCCTTCCCTTTCCTATGGAAGGGGCTGATTCCTTGCTTCAGTACAGCTCCCTGGGTGATAGCTGCTCTACAGTACCTTACCCAAGTGGTCATTATTCATGTGTAAGTCTTTGTAGTGTTGACGGGCTGTACGACTGTGTAGATCAATCTTGTTTTCGCACAACATCCACAGATATGCACTGGAACCCTGACCAAAGATCCCCCTCCCTAATCCAGGGGCACTGCGGCCAATTGCCATCCTTCTGCTGTCACCCTGGCTGAGTTCAGCTAAATTCCCACAGGCTGAGATTCAAATCTGGGACCTTCCACTTCTGTAACATTGCCCGACTCTGCCGCTGCCTCAGCTCATCAGCTTCCATGATTTTGTTACTTCTGGACTTGACTATTCCACTGCATTCTTGGCCGGTCTCCCATCATCCAACCTCAATAATCTTGAGCTCATCCAAACCCTCCTGCCCACGTCCTAACTTGCACCAAGTCCCGTTCACCCATCACCCCTGTGCTTGATGACTTACATTGGCTCCCAGTTCGGCAATGCCTCAATTTCAAAATTCTCATCCTTGTTTTCAAATCCCTGCATGGTCTCGCCCCTCCCTATCTCTGTAACTCTCTCCAGCCCTACAACCCTCCGAGATCCCTGCGCTCTTCTGATTCTGGCCTCTTGCACAGCCCTGATTTTAATCGCTCCATCATTGGCGGCCGTGCCTTCAGCTGCCTAGGCCCTGAGGTCTGGAATTCCCTCCCTAAACCTCTCCTTCTCTCTAACTCTCTTTCCTCCTTTAAGATGCTTCTTAAAACCTACCTCTTTGACCAACCTTTTGGTCAGCTGTCCTAATATCCTCTTATGTGGCTCGGTGTTAAATTTTATTTGATAATTGCTCCTGTGAAGTGCCGCAGGACGTTTTACCACATGAAAGGTGCTATATAAATGCAAGCTGTTGCTGTACTGCCCAACTTCTCACTGGGGAAACTCAGTAAGCCAACATTTATCTTGTCTTAATTATTAATTATCACATTTTTTTCTTCCAAATTTACAATTTCTGAGCACTCTGTGGACCAGTGAGGCTAGCATGTTGTCCTTTCTGCTCTGGGACTAGGGATTAAATTCAGGCCAGACAGATGGGGTGAAAATCTCCTTTGTCTGCGGACTCCCAAGCAACCTCTGTAAAAGTGAGGTTGGACAGTCTCCATCCAGTTCACAGTTAGTGTGGGCCCACAACACAAATGGCTCCTAATTTGGCTAAACTGATCATTTTAATCTATGAGACCACAAGGATAGCTCATGTGGAAAGCGAGAACCGTGGAGTAACGCAATATTGGAAAACCTTGTACGGCAAAATAGGCAGCGTAACCCCAGTGACCCTGAATGTTGTCTCCATTTGGTAAATCTGTCCCATCTATACCGTAGGACAATTTCACCCCCCAAAAAAGGGGAAAGAGCAAAATCCACAGTAGCCAAAATGGAATTGGATATATACTTGGAAAGGAAAAAAATGAAGGGCTCTGGGGAAGGAACAAGGGAGTGGGACTAATTGGTTAGCTCTTTCAAAGAGCTGTCACAGGCACCATGGGCCAAATGGCCTCTTTCTGTGCTGTATCATTCTATGATTCTATAAGGAATAATGGGTTAGTTAGCACTGCATCTCATCCGTCATTCACAGCAGCACACAAGATCAATGTCATGATATACAATAATAATGAGATCTTGGAGGGAAAATTCAGTTGTTTGCGCCTCCCGTTAGCGCCTTAAGAGGGCGCTAATTGGGGCGCAAAGCAACTAACGCCCAGGCGCGACGATATTTGCGCTACTCGCAAAATTAACTAGACATTTTGCAGCAGCGCTAAACACCACCGCCACGATCTCCTGCGCTGGCAGATCGTGATGTCAGTCGAGTGCGCAACGCCCCATTAACGCCCCGGACCGGATATTGAGTGGCGCTCCCTGCCTTACCACCTGCCGCTAGCAACGACAGGTTGAGGGGAGCGTTTTGCTGTCAGAAAGTGACTGGGGGACCACTATTTAAAGGTGACCGCTTCCTGCCTTTTTTTGTCGGTGACATTTTTGCACCACGCATTCTGAGAGAGAGAGAGAGACTTCTGGAGAGATTCAATGCTGTGTGAAGGAGTTTTGAGTACTGAGCAGCACTTTGCAGGTTCATTTTGATTTGCCCTTCCTTGCTTCGCCAGCGCTCTGAGGTAGTGCCTCGCTCCTCGGCCTTTGCGCCTTAAGACAGGTGTGAAGCACCTGATTTAGCGCTCCAATCACCTCCAGGGGCGATAAAAGCCAAGTTTGCCGTCGGAGGCGATAATTAGCGCCAGGCGCTAAACTTTGCGCACGGCTGATAATGGCACCCCAAACGGGGCGATACTGAATTTTTCCCCTCTTATGTTTAATGTTAAGTAAGGCAATAGCGGAAGTTGGAGTGTCTCTGTAGATATACTCTGAACACAGGTCTAGTTTCTTGGACCAATGTGTAGTCAGAATATGGCTTTGACTTCACTGCCAACCTTTATTGTTTGAAGAAAGAAGAGATTCATGAGTCTGAACGCTGCCCAGGCCTATGTTACAGTGGGATGATATCGATACAGTGTAAACAGAGTAAAAAATACTTCACAGATTAAAGAGATGTCGCCTTAGACAACACGAACAACAGATACCGAAAGGTGATATGGTTCCCCAGATAATTATGCCTAATTAGAGAGTGTAGTTAGATTCTCAGGAATAAACCAATGTTAGGGATAGTGAAATCTAGCAATAATCCTTTGATAGAACCATCAGTGGTAGAGATTTGTAGCATATTCTGCAATGATCACTTAAAATTAAGTGTTGAATGCAAGGATGTGTCTGTGTTGCCAAATATAAATAAAGTTCCATTTACCGTACAATGCTGGTGCCAGTGGCAGGGCTGTAGGAGAAATGAGCTCACCCGAGAGTCTCCGGCTAGGCGGAATCCCCCAGGAGAGGTTTTTTCCTCTTGTGCTATCACTCACACAGTGCCTCTAGTGGCTAGTGTAAATTATTTCTGGCTGGAGGCAGGGTAGGCATTCAGCCTACCAGTATAGAACAATTATGCAGTTTTTATTTTGCTGGCCTATAGTGATCAGCCAGCAAGGTAAAATTTGCACCCAGTAAGTACAATTCACGATCACCACTCTTGTGCATGGCAAGCTTCCAATATGTTCAGTTGTTTGTATTGCTGTCAGTACAGTCACGTCTGACCCATAGGGCAGATTAATGCTGGTGGTAATTCCTCTTGTGGGGAAGTCACGCTCAAAAGGGAGTGAGGGTCAGAGATAGGGCTGCAGCACATTAGCCTGATACTTGAACCGGTGCTCTTGGCAAGCATGGCTACTTGCTGTGGCACAGGATCAACCTTAATGAGAAACAAACAGAGCGACTTCTTTATGAAGTGGTTTTATACAACAGAAATACTGCCAACACTAAAACGGAAATCTACGCACTGTTTTACAATTGATTACTGCAAGCTGTTGTCTGTCTATGCGATCCTAATGAGGCCTGAAGACCAATTTGCCGTGGTCTTGCCGCCACGCGCATTAGGTGCAAGGCGCGTGCGCTGCACTGAGCTTGTGCCCCGATTCGGGTGAGATCTGAATTTCCAAGCCACTGCCTGGGCTCACACCTAAAGAATGACCACTCGTTCGAGGTATCAAAGGCCAGCTGGCTTCACAATAATTCTGCTTCCATTGTATTTGCTGTGTATAAACATTGGGCTCGATTTTACGAATGGAGATGGGGTGAGGGCGGGTCCGCTGCTCAACAGCTTTCTGACCCGCTCCCGGCTGCCACCTCCCAGCACTTCTGATTTTGGCTTCAGTGGCCTCGTTACAGCCAACGTGCGGGTCCCTCCAGGCAATTGCTTGCAGGATGTCAGTTTCTCGCGTCTGATAACGCATTGTTTGTTTGCAAATTTAAAGGGGCCATGTCCCCTTTGCATACAAATGTCATTGGGATGGCTTGGTGCTGTATTATCTAGAAAGGGGAGTTGACAGCATCTGTTCTGAGCAAAATTTTACAAATGATATTGCTGGTCATATTATTCCAGAAGGAGATTCATGATTTTTTGATATATGACTTTATTATCTGACTTTGAATGAAGAAGATGGTAATATTAATGCTTTTTTCTCTTAAAGGTGATGGGAGCTGCAGGAATGGCAGCCCCAAAAACTAAGGCTGCACCCAGGTTCAATGAGGTTCTAACTCCCTCCATGCTCTTGTTGAGGGAGTTAGAGGACGTCAGGAGCTCCTCTTCCCTGGAAACGGAAGAAGGAGGCCTCCTCAGCAAACCAAGGCAGCTTGGCTGCAAATTGCTGAGGAGGTGAGCTCGAGGTCTGTATGCAGACGCACATGGGTTCAGTGTGGAAAAAGGTTTAATGATCTGCTGAGATCACCTAATGTGTGGCCTCTGTGTTCTAGGAAATGGAAGTTCAACAGTGAGGGCTCAGGGCGATTTCCATGTAGAATGATGGTGGTGACACTGAGTGCAAACCACTGTTTATTGGACAGATGATGCCGGGGTTTTGAGAATGTCAGACTTATATTCATCTCCATGTGCCAGCCACCTGTGGTTGAAGTGTAAGCTTACGTGAATCTGGCATGGCTGAGTGCATCCCTTGCCTGACGGCCAGCAATGTGGTCGCCTGCTGCTGGATTGGCCACATCCGGCCCCGCAAGGCGTCAGTCCCTGTCCTCCTCCTCGTCCTCCTCCTCGTCCTCCAAGGAGGCTGTGTGCTGAGCCACCTGTTCATCCGGCAGCACTAAGCCGCGCTGCTCTTCCTCCGAATCTGACGACCAGGATGAGAGGATGTAAATGGTTCCCATCCCGTTGTTCTAGACTTCAGTTGAGGCAAGAAGCTTGCAAGCGCACACTCAAAGTGGCCTGAAATTATTCCAATCAGTTCAAACAGCAGATGTGTGTCAGCTTGACCAGTCACAAGGTCAGTAGATTCGCAAAATCTTATCCCAAACCTCCAACAACACAGTTGTTGCATTTGAATGTCAGCCATGTTACAGGAGCGCTTTTAAAGATCTGCACCAATAATGACTCCAGATCATGTCCTCCACCAACTCGTCTCCTTGAACCTGGCCTGTTTCTGACAAGACGGGAAACAGGAGCCAGAGGCAGGAAAATGGGAAACCTCGATCAAAATAGGATTATCGGGGCAGTTAACAGGCTCTTAACTACCTTAACTACCTGTCCCACCGGTTAGAGTCGGGACTGCCTTAACTACCTGTCCCACCGGTTAGAGTCGGGACTGCCTTAACTACCTGTCCCACCGGTTAGAGTCGGGACTGCCTTAACTACCTGTCCCACCGGTTAGAGTCAGGACTGCCTTAACTACCTGTCCCACCGGTTAGAGTCGGGACTGCCTTAACTACCGGTCCCACCGGTTAGAGTCGGGACTGCCTTAACTACCTGCCCCACTGGTTAGAGTCGGGACTGCCTTAACTACCTGTCCCACCGGTTAGAGTCGGGACTGCCTTAACTACCTGCCCCACCGGTTAGAGTCGGGACTGCCTTAACTACCTGCCCCACCGGTTAGAGTCGGGACTGCCTTAACTACCTGTCCCACCGGTTAGAGTCGGGACTGCCTTAACTACCTGCCCCACCGGTTAGAGTCGGGACTGCCTTAACTACCGGTCCCACCGGTTAGAGTCGGGACTGCCTTAACTACCTGTCCCACCGGTTAGAGTCGGGACTGCCTTAACTACCTGTCCCACCGGTTAGAGTCGGGACTGCCTTAGCAACCTGTCCCACTGGTTAGAGTCGGGACTGCCTTAACTACCGGTCCCACCGGTTAGAGTCGGGACTGCCTTAACTACCTGTCCCACCGGTTAGAGTCGGGACTGCATTAACTACCTGCCCCACCGGTTAGAGTCGGGACTGCCTTAACTGCCTGTCCCACCGGTTAGAGTCGGGACTGCCTTAACTACCGGTCCCACCGGTTAGAGTCGGGACTGCCTTAACTACTGGTCCCACTGGTTAGAGTCGGCACTGCCTTAACTACCTGCCCCACCGGTTAGAGTCGGGACTGCATTAACTACCGGTCCCACTGGTTAGAGTCGGGACTGCCTTAACTACCTGCCCCACTGGTTAGAGTCGGGACTGCCTTAACTACCTGTCCCACCGGTTAGAGTCAGGACTGCCTTAACTACCTGTCCCACCGGTTAGAGTCAGGACTGCCTTAACTACCTGCCCCACCGGTTAGAGTCGGGACTGCCTTAACTACCTGTCCCACCGGTTAGAGTCGGGACTGCCTTAACTACCTGTCCCACCGGTTAGAGTCGGGACTGCCTTAACTACCTGCCCCACTGGTTAGAGTCGGGACTGCCTTAACTACCTGTCCCACCGGTTAGAGTCGGGACTGCCTTAACTACCGGTCCCACCGGTTAGAGTCGGGACTGCCTTAACTACCTGTCCCACCGGTTAGAGTCGGGACTGCCTTAACTACCTGCCCCACCGGTTAGAGTCGGGACTGCCTTAACTACCTGTCCCACCGGTTAGAGTCGGGACTGCCTTAACTACCTGTCCCACCGGTTAGAGTCGGGACTGCCTTAACTACCTGTCCCACCGGTTAGAGTCGGGACTGCCTTAACTACCTGCCCCACCGGTTAGAGTCGGAACTGCCTTAACTACCTGTCCCACCGGTTAGAGTCGGGACTGCCTTAACTACCTGCCCCACCGGTTAGAGTCGGGACTGCCTTAACTACCTGTCCCACTGGTTAGAGTCGGGACTGCCTCAACTACCTGCCCCACCGGTTAGAGTCGGGACTGCCTTAACTACCGGTCCCACTGGTTAGAGTCGGGACTGCCTTAACTACCTGTCCCACCGGTTAGAGTCGGGACTGCCTTAACTACCGGTCCCACCGGTTAGAGTCGGGACTGCCTTAACTACCGGTCCCACTGGTTAGAGTCGGGACTGCCTTAACTACCTGCCCCACCAGTTAGAGTCGGGACTGCCTTAACTACCTGTCCCACCGGTTAGAGTCAGGACTGCCTTAACTACCTGTCCCACCGGTTAGAGTCGGGACTGCCTTAACTACCTGCCCCACCGGTTAGAGTCGGGACTGCCTTAACTACCTGTCCCACCGGTTAGAGTCGGGACTGCCTTAACTACCGGTTCCTCCGGTTAGAGTCGGGTCTGCCTTAACTACCGGTCCCACTGGTTAGAGTCGGGACTGCCTTAACTACCTGCCCCACCGGTTAGAGTCGGGACTGCCTTAACTACCGGTCCCACTGGTTAGAGTCGGGACTGCCTTAACTACCTGCCCCACTGGTTAGAGTCGGGACTGCCTTAACTACCTGTCCCACCGGTTAGAGTCAGGACTGCCTTAACTACCTGTCCCACCGGTTAGAGTCAGGACTGCCTTAACTACCTGCCCCACCGGTTAGAGTCGGGACTGCCTTAACTACCTGTCCCACCGGTTAGAGTCGGGACTGCCTTAACTACCTGTCCCACCGGTTAGAGTCGGGACTGCCTTAACTACCTGCCCCACTGGTTAGAGTCGGGACTGCCTTAACTACCTGTCCCACCGGTTAGAGTCGGGACTGCCTTAACTACCGGTCCCACCGGTTAGAGTCGGGACTGCCTTAACTACCTGTCCCACCGGTTAGAGTCGGGACTGCCTTAACTACCTGCCCCACCGGTTAGAGTCGGGACTGCCTTAACTACCTGTCCCACCGGTTAGAGTCGGGACTGCCTTCACTACCTGTCCCACCGGTTAGAGTCGGGACTGCCTTAACTACCTGTCCCACCGGTTAGAGTCGGGACTGCCTTAACTACCTGTCCCACCGGTTAGAGTCGGGACTGCCTTAACTACCTGCCCCACCGGTTAGAGTCGGGACTGCCTTAACTACCGGTCCCACCGGTTAGAGTCGGGACTGCCTTAACTACCTGTCCCAACGGTTAGAGTCGGGACTGCCTTAACTACCGGTCCCACCGGTTAGAGTCGGGACTGCCTTAACTACCTGCCCCACCGGTTAGAGTCGGGACTGCCTTAACTACCTGTCCCACTGGTTAGAGTCGGGACTGCCTTAACTACCAGTCCCACTGGTTAGCGTCGGGACTGCCTTAACTACCTGTCCCACCGGTTAGAGTCGGGACTGCCTTAACTACCGGTCCCACCGGTTAGAGTCGGGACTGCCTTAACTACCGGTCCCACCGGTTAGAGTCGGGACTGCCTTAACTACCTGCCCCACCGGTTAGAGTCGGGACTGCCTTAACTACCGGTCCCACCGGTTAGAGTCGGGACTGCCTCAACTACCTGTCCCACCGGTTAGAGTCGGGACTGCCTTAACTACCTGTCCCACCGGTTAGAGTCGGGACTGCCTTAACTACCTGTCCCACCGGTTAGAGTCAGGACTGCCTTAACTACCTGTCCCACCGGTTAGAGTCGGGACTGCCTTAACTACCTGCCCCACCGGTTAGAGTCGGGACTGCCTTAACTAACTCTCCCACCGGTTAGAGTCGGGACTGCCTTAACTACCTGTCCCACCGGTTAGAGTCGGGACTGCCTTAACTACCTGTCCCACCGGTTAGAGTCGGGACTGCCTTAACTACCGGTCCCACCGGTTAGAGTCGGGACTGCCTTAACTACCTGCCCCGCCGGTTAGAGTCGGGACTGCCTTAACTACCTGTCCCACCGGTTAGAGTCGGGACTGCCTTAACTACCTGTCCCACCGGTTAGAGTCAGGACTGCCTTAACTACCGGTCCCACTGGTTAGAGTCGGGACTGCCTTAACTACCTGTCCCACCGGTTAGAGTCGGGACTGCCTTAACTACCGGTCCCACCGGTTAGAGTCGGGACTGCCTTAACTACCTGCCCCACCGGTTAGAGTCGGGACTGCCTTAACTACCTGTCCCACCGGTTAGAGTCGGGACTGCCTTAACTACCTGTCCCACCGGTTAGAGTCGGGACTGCCTTAACTACCGGTCCCACCGGTTAGAGTCGGGACTGCCTTAACTACCTGCCCCACTGGTTAGAGTCGGGACTGCCTTAACTACCTGTCCCACCGGTTAGAGTCGGGACTGCCTTAACTACCTGCCCCACCGGTTAGAGTCGGGACTGCCTTAACTACCTGCCCCACCGGTTAGAGTCGGGACTGCCTTAACTACCTGTCCCACCGGTTAGAGTCGGGACTGCCTTAACTACCTGCCCCACCGGTTAGAGTCGGGACTGCCTTAACTACCGGTCCCACCGGTTAGAGTCGGGACTGCCTTAACTACCTGTCCCACCGGTTAGAGTCGGGACTGCCTTAACTACCTGTCCCACCGGTTAGAGTCGGGACTGCCTTAGCTACCTGTCCCACTGGTTAGAGTCGGGACTGCCTTAACTACCGGTCCCACCGGTTAGAGTCGGGACTGCCTTAACTACCTGTCCCACCGGTTAGAGTCGGGACTGCATTAACTACCTGCCCCACCGGTTAGAGTCGGGACTGCCTTAACTGCCTGTCCCACCGGTTAGAGTCGGGACTGCCTTAACTACCGGTCCCACCGGTTAGAGTCGGGACTGCCTTAACTACCGGTCCCACTGGTTAGAGTCGGCACTGCCTTAACTACCTGCCCCACCGGTTAGAGTCGGGACTGCCTTAACTACCGGTCCCACTGGTTAGAGTCGGGACTGCCTTAACTACCTGCCCCACTGGTTAGAGTCGGGACTGCCTTAACTACCTGTCCCACCGGTTAGAGTCAGGACTGCCTTAACTACCTGTCCCACCGGTTAGAGTCAGGACTGCCTTAACTACCTGCCCCACCGGTTAGAGTCGGGACTGCCTTAACTACCTGTCCCACCGGTTAGAGTCGGGACTGCCTTAACTACCTGTCCCACCGGTTAGAGTCGGGACTGCCTTAACTACCTGCCCCACTGGTTAGAGTCGGGACTGCCTTAACTACCTGTCCCACCGGTTAGAGTCGGGACTGCCTTAACTACCGGTCCCACCGGTTAGAGTCGGGACTGCCTTAACTACCTGTCCCACCGGTTAGAGTCGGGACTGCCTTAACTACCTGCCCCACCGGTTAGAGTCGGGACTGCCTTAACTACCTGTCCCACCGGTTAGAGTCGGGACTGCCTTAACTACCTGTCCCACCGGTTAGAGTCGGGACTGCCTTAAGTACCTGTCCCACCGGTTAGAGTCGGGACTGCCTTAACTACCTGCCCCACCGGTTAGAGTTGGAACTGCCTTAACTACCTGTCCCACCGGTTAGAGTCGGGACTGCCTTAACTACCTGCCCCACCGGTTAGAGTCGGGACTGCCTTAACTACCTGTCCCACTGGTTAGAGTCGGGACTGCCTTAACTACCTGCCCCACCGGTTAGAGTCGGGACTGCCTTAACTACCGGTCCCACTGGTTAGAGTCGGGACTGCCTTAACTACCTGTCCCACCGGTTAGAGTCGGGACTGCCTTAACTACCGGTCCCACCGGTTAGAGTCGGGACTGCCTTAACTACCGGTCCCACTGGTTAGAGTCGGGACTGCCTTAACTACCTGCCCCACCAGTTAGAGTCGGGACTGCCTTAACTACCTGTCCCACCGGTTAGAGTCAGGACTGCCTTAACTACCTGTCCCACCGGTTAGAGTCAGGACTGCCTTAACTACCTGCCCCACCGGTTAGAGTCGGGACTGCCTTAACTACCTGTCCCACCGGTTAGAGTCGGGACTGCCTTAACTACCGGTCCCACCGGTTAGAGTCGGGTCTGCCTTAACTACCGGTCCCACTGGTTAGAGTCGGGACTGCCTTAACTACCTGCCCCACCGGTTAGAGTCGGGACTGCCTTAACTACCGGTCCCACTGGTTAGAGTCGGGACTGCCTTAACTACCTGCCCCACTGGTTAGAGTCGGGACTGCCTTAACTACCTGTCCCACCGGTTAGAGTCAGGACTGCCTTAACTACCTGTCCCACCGGTTAGAGTCAGGACTGCCTTAACTACCTGCCCCACCGGTTAGAGTCGGGACTGCCTTAACTACCTGTCCCACCGGTTAGAGTCGGGACTGCCTTAACTACCTGTCCCACCGGTTAGAGTCGGGACTGCCTTAACTACCTGCCCCACTGGTTAGAGTCGGGACTGCCTTAACTACCTGTCCCACCGGTTAGAGTCGGGACTGCCTTAACTACCGGTCCCACCGGTTAGAGTCGGGACTGCCTTAACTACCTGTCCCACCGGTTAGAGTCGGGACTGCCTTAACTACCTGCCCCACCGGTTAGAGTCGGGACTGCCTTAACTACCTGTCCCACCGGTTAGAGTCGGGACTGCCTTCACTACCTGTCCCACCGGTTAGAGTCGGGACTGCCTTAACTACCTGTCCCACCGGTTAGAGTCGGGACTGCCTTAACTACCTGTCCCACCGGTTAGAGTCGGGACTGCCTTAACTACCTGTCCCACCGGTTAGAGTCGGGACTGCCTTAACTACCGGTCCCACCGGTTAGAGTCGGGACTGCCTTAACTACCTGTCCCACCGGTTAGAGTCGGGACTGCCTTAACTACCGGTCCCACCGGTTAGAGTCGGGACTGCCTTAACTACCTGCCCCACCGGTTAGAGTTGGGACTGCCTTAACTACCTGTCCCACTGGTTAGAGTCGGGACTGCCTTAACTACCAGTCCCACTGGTTAGCGTCGGGACTGCCTTAACTACCTGTCCCACCGGTTAGAGTCGGGACTGCCTTAACTACCGGTCCCACCGGTTAGAGTCGGGACTGCCTTAACTACCGGTCCCACCGGTTAGAGTCGGGACTGCCTTAACTACCTGCCCCACCGGTTAGAGTCGGGACTGCCTTAACTACCGGTCCCACCGGTTAGAGTCGGGACTGCCTTAACTACCTGTCCCACTGGTTAGAGTCGGGACTGCCTTAACTACTGGTCCCACTGGTTAGAGTCGGGACTGCCTTAACTACCTGTCCCACCGGTTAGAGTCAGGACTGCCTTAACTACCTGTCCTACCGGTTAGAGTCGGGACTGCCTTAACTACCTGTCCCACCGGTTAGAGTCGGGACTGCCTTAACTACCTGTCCCACCGGTTAGAGTCGGGACTGCCTTAACTACCTGTCCCACCGGTTAGAGTCGGGACTGCCTTAACTACCTGTCCCACCGGTTAGAGTCAGGACTGCCTTAACTACCTGTCCCACCGGTTAGAGTCAGGACTGCCTTAACTACCTGCCCCACCGGTTAGAGTCGGGACTGCCTTAACTACCTGTCCCACCGGTTAGAGTCAGGACTGCCTTAACTACCTGTCCCGCCGGTTGGAGTCGGGTCAGTTTGGGAGCAGCTGAACAGACACTCAGGAAAATCGCGTGGGGTGGGTTGGAGGCGGGTTGGGTGTCTGAAGCCATTTATTCCGATTTTCGCAGCTGACCCACCTCCAAACCCGCCTCCTCGGGGCTATTAAAATCGAGCATTGTATCTGCATCAACATCACTAAAGGAGAAAATAATTCGTTCATCAGATGGCCATGAGGGGTTGTGCTCAGAACTGATGCAGGGCAAACATTCATCATTACCATATATGCAGTGGCCATGCTGTGAATGTTGAGTTCCATTTCTGACTGGATGCCAGCAATATTGTCTCAGAATAAATATGAACATATTAAGGTGCAGCCGAACATTTACTTCCATAATAGTTGAAAGAAATACTCACTACACTGAGGGAAGCATTAGATCTATCTTGGGTATCAGGGACAACTTGGCAGTGTCTTCAGATTTTGATAATAATCTGCATTCATGACTTTGTTCCAGAAAGAGCTACAATGACAGCTAGCTTGATCCAGCCTAACGGTTGCTGAATATGAGTATTGCACTAAGCACAAAAGATTCTTTATTTTAGCTGCTATCTTGGAGAATTTTTTTTTAAACATACCTGGGCAGATTTTGACATTGTGTGATAGTGTTAAATGGGTAATAGCGAATTGGCAGCCCATTTTAAATCTCTCTTGGATTTTAAGTCCAATGAGGTCAATGGAAATAAAAATCAGGAGAGGTGTAAAACAGGCTGCCGATTCACCATCACCCATTTAACACTATCGCACCAAGTCAATGTCTACCCCCGCACCAAGTCAATGTCTACCCCACAAACTTATAGGTAGCTACTTCCTTGGATTCTAGAATTGGCACCTGCTAAACAACAATTCCAATTTAATAATCTGTTTTAGCACACAGGTTATTGCTACCCCACACATTATTGCAATGCATCATTCCAGTGCATGTATACAAGGTGATGTATTATCACCATGGCAACATGAAAGATTGGCCGGTTGTCAGTCATAAAAGGATTCTGGATAAGTCTATGCATACATTTCCTCAGGACAGAATAATCAGCTAGTTGCTATCTTGGAGTTGCAAAGAAGAATTGACAATTCTGTAAAACAGAATCTGCGGGAAGAATTCAGTTCTTGGGAAACATGTTCTGACTCAGGCAAACCACATTCAGAGTGATCCTACAATCTGTCATACCCTCTGGGTCTAGGCGGTGGATGCTAGTAGAGCTGCCTGGCACCACTTAGCAAATACTGCTTCTGGCCTCTTACAAACATCTCGATTAATGTTCCCACGCACCGTTTCAGGGGGAATCATTACTGGTAGCACCAAATATCTATGCAAGGATTTGGCTCCTGTGTAATGCCAGTCATAGCCTAAATCCAAAACCTCTCAACCAGCAGGAACACACAGGAGACGTGAGGAGAGCTTTTATTTTTTTTAACACATATTAGACGGGGGCAGGGTGAAATATTGAAAATACTCTCTGTGCATTTTCTCATCCTTTTAAGTTACTAATCTGAGATTGGTTTTAAGTTTAGAGGTTCAGTTAAGATATTGTGATCTATTCATGCCTGTGAGACTTATCGGGCTACAATAATTCATTATCTTCCATCAGCTTGACTGGCATCCTTCATATCTTCCCATCTCAGGTATAATCGAACCAAATCATGCTCCATTACTCCTTTCTAAGGGGAATTTCTGGCAATTACCCTGTCATTTTCGATCATGTGGTACCCAATTCCCAACAAATTTTATGCCAAGGGATACAATGTTCTCTTAAATATGAAGCATACAAAGTCATCTCATGCATTCTCCTTCAGCACTCATGTATATTATACTGTTATCTTGCTGGCTTTTTCTTGGCAGTGGGGTCATCCCTTGCCTCCTTAATGAGTGCTAAAAAAAATTAAAAGAATAAAAATAATTGATTTCTTTCCATTTGCAATACTACAGAAGCCCAAGGATGATTAATGTTGCTTGTAGCCTTAATGCCGACATTTTACTTTCCTGATATCCATTTACACTTGTTCAAGTCCTCTCTGTCAACCCTCACCTTTTACTGCCTCAGTCTCTACTTCAGATGGCATATTTTTTAATGAAACATAGAAACATAGAAGATAGGAGCAGGAGTAGGCCATTCAGCCCCTCGAGCCTGCTCCGCCATTCAATGCGATCATGGCTGATCATCCAAATTCAGTACCCTGTCCCTGCTTTCTCCCCATACCCCTTGATCCCTTTAGCCTTAAGAAATATATCCAACTCCTTCTTGAATATATTTAATGAATTGGCATCTACTGCCTTCTGTGGTAGAGAATTCCACAGGTTCACCACTCTCTGGGTGAAGAAATTCCTCCTCATTTCTGTCCTAAATGGCTTACCCCTTATCCTTAGACGGTGACCCCTGGTTCTGGACTCCCCGACCATCGGGAACATCCTTCCTGCATCTAGTCTGTCCAGTCCTGTCAGAATTTTATAAGTTTCAATGAGATCCCCTCTCATTCTTCTAAACTCCAGCGAGTATAAGCCCAATCGACCCAATCTCTCCTCATATGTCATTCCTGGCATCCCAGGTATCAGCCTGGTGAATCTTCGCTGAACTCCTTCCATGGCAAGAATATCCTTCCTCAGATAAGGCGACCAAAACTGCACACAATACTCAATGTGGTCTCACCAAGGCCCTGTACAACTGCAGCAAGACATCCTTGTTCCTGTACTCAAACCCTCTCGCTACAAAGGCCAACATACCATTTGCCTTCTTAACCGCCTGCTGCACCTGCATGCTTACCTTCAGCGACTGGTGCACAAGGACACCCAGGTCTCGTTGCACTTCCCCTTCTCCCAATCTATTGCCATTCAGATAATAATCTGCCTTCCTGTTTTTGCCACCAAAGTGGATAACCTCGCATTTATCCACATTATATTGCATCTGCCATGCTTCTGCCCAATCACCCAACCTGTCCAAATCATACTGGAGTTTCTCGGCATCCTCCTCACAGCACACACGCCCACCCAGCTTTGTGTCATCTGCAAACTTGGAGATATTACATCTAGTTCCCTTGTCTAGATCATTAATATATATTGTGAAAAGCTGGGGTCCAAGGACCGATCCCTGCGGTGAGAAAAAAAGCCTGGCAAAGATAAAGTTTAAATGTTTCATTACACAGCATTAAAGGTGATTAGACCTCAGCAGGAACCCACTAATGCCTCAAACTACAGCACATCCCTCCACCCTCCCCTGATCCTCGTGCCATCCCCGACTAGCCCAGTCACTGAGCACCTCCAGCCCCTAATAGAACTGTGCAACTATAAATGACTCTTTTTCTATGTACCTGCAAGTATTGTGAAATCTGCATTATATCATGTGCTCTAACACACCATGACACAACACATAAACGTCTTGTACAGTTGTTTTAAAAAGTGCATCAGCATTTCTCTAATTTTGAATTGGACAACCTCCTTATAAATAATAGACATGGGGGCATTGCTCAATTACTTTCTCAGTTCTACTTGACCTGAATTGATTTTGTTCAAGACATTTATCCATTCCCCAAGTGTTGCAAGGAGGTTGATGAATTCTAGGTGTGTGGAAGGAATATCTGGCATTCAGCGCTTTGTTCTGTAGGTGAAATTGGATGCCTATAAGAGGCTTACCAATCTCACAGACTGGCGGCGGCGTTCTAGAGCCACGTCACGATTCAAAAAGTGACGCGGGCAAGAGAAAGCAGCTGATTGGGTGAGTACGGCCAGGTGAGCATTTATACTACTCTATAGTTTGACAGTTAAGGTTAGAGTTTATAAAGTTTAAAAGGTCTTAATTTTTATGGTTATAGTTTGTAAGGTCTCTGTTGTGTAGCGGGGAGTGCTAGTAAACAAGGGCCCTTGAGTATACCATTTCATTGTAGTGTAATTGGTGCTATTGATTTGATTTAATTTAATTTGAATTAATTAAAGGGTAAGTCATGACAGCACAGCTCGGCCCCATGGCATGCTCCTCCTGCACTATGTGGGAAATCAGGGACACTTCCTGTATTCCTGACAACCATGTGTGTGGGAAGTGTATCCAGCTGCAGCTACTGGCAGACTGCATTGCAGTGCTGGAGCTGCGAATGGATACATACTGAAGCATTCACGATGCAGAGGACATCGTAGATAGCACGTTTAATGATTTGGTCACACCACAGGTAAAGGCTGCACAGGCAGGAAGGGAATTATTGACCGCCAGGCAGAGTAATAGGTGCAGGCAGGTAGTGCAGGGGTCCCCTGTGGCCATCCCACTCTCAAACAGATATACCACTTTGGATATTGCTGAGGGAGATGGCTTATCGGGGGAAGGCAGCTGCAGCCAACCTCCTGGCACCATGGTTGGTCCTGCTGCACAGGATGGGAGGAAAAAGAGCAGGAGAGCTATAGTGACAGGGGATTCTATTGTAAGGGGAATAGATAGGTGTTTCTGCGGCTGCAAACGAGACTCCAGGATGGTATGTTGCCTCCCTGGTGCAAGGGTCAAGGATGACTCGGGGTGGCCGCAGGGCATTCTGGAGGGGGAGGGTGAACAGCCAGTTGTCATGGTGCATATAGGTACCAACAATATAGGTAGAAAATGGGATGAGGTCCTAAAAGCTGAATATAGGGAGTTAGGAGGTAAATTTAAAAATAGGACCTCAAAGGTAGTAATCTCAGGATTGCTGCCAGTGCCATGTGCTAGTCAGGGTAGAAATAGAAGGATATTTCAGATGAATACATGGCGAGAGGAATGGCGCAAGGGGAGGGATTCAAATTCCTGGGACATTGGAACCGGTTCTGGGGGAGGTGGAACCAGTACAAACTGGATGGTTTGCACCTGGGCGGGACCAGGACCGGGACCGATGTCCTAGGGGGAGTGTTTGCTAGTGCTGTTGGGGAGGATTTAATCTAAAATGGCAGGGGGCTGGGAACCTGTGCAAGGAGACAGAGGAAAGGGAAGCAAGGATAGAAACAAAAGACAGGAAGGAGAAAAGCAAAAGTGGAAGGCAGAGAAATGAAGGGTGTAAATCAAACAGGGCTACAGTAAATAATAATTCTAAAAGGACTAAGAGTGTTAAAAAATCAAGCCTGAAGGCTTTGGCCTAGAAATTGAGTTTTGGCTTAGCCAGGGCTTTAGCGCCGGAAGTTAGTGCCGGCGCTAAGTCCCCCTGCGCGCGCCAAAAATTCAGTAGCACCGCGCCCAAACGGCTGCCGGCGCTACTGAAGGGTCTTTGCGGCGGTAAATCGGCGCTAACTGCCGTTTCGCGCCGCAATTCCGGCGCTGCGGCACCCGATGCGGTGCGGCAGGCTCGGGAAGTGCAGGCCTCCTCCTTCCCTTAAGGAGGAGCTGCCTGCACCCGATCGCGGCCCGCGAAAATCTTTTAAAAAATGAGCCTGGCACCTCGGACAAGTGCCGGGCTTGCTTCTGTTCCGGGGGGGGGGGGGGGGATGTCCGGGGAGGGAGCTGCGGCCAGGCGGCCGGCGGGAAAGCGGCCGGCCGCCGCGGGGCCTTTAATGCGCCGGCGCAAAGACTCGTAAGACTCTGTTGCCAGAGTCTTAGTTGCGGCTGTCACGGGCGAGGCGGCCGCAACTGAATTTCGGCGCTGGGGCCCGTCGGCATGGCAACCGGGACGCTGCGCACACCGATGACGTCATCGGTGCCGGCGCAGCGCTACCGGTCTACCGCGGCGTAAGGGCCCCAGGCAATTTCGGCGCCGGCGCCAAATGCAGCGCTAGGCCCTCTAGCGCCGCAAAATCGGCGCTAAGGGCACTCAATTTCTAGGCCTTTGTGTCTTAATGCAGGAGCATTCATAATAAGATGGATGAATTAGCTGCGCAAATAGATGTAAATGGAAATGATATAATTGGGATTACGGATACATGGCTCCAGGGTGACCAAGGCTGGGAATTCAACATGCAGGGGTATTCAATATTCAGGACGGACAGGAAAAAAGGAAAAGGAGGCGGGGTAGCATTGCTGGTTAAAGAGGAAATTAACATGATAGTAAGGAAGGATATTAGCTCTGATGATCTGGAATCTGTATGGGCAGAGCTGAGAAATACCAAGGGGCAGAAAATGTTAGGGGAAGTTGTATATAGACCTCCAAACAGTAATGCGGAGGTTGGGGATGGCATTAAAAGGGAAATTAGAGACACGTGCATTAAGGGCACAGCAGTTATCATGGGCGACCTTAATCCACATATAGATTGGGCTAACCAAATTAGGTAATCTCCACAAGAGTTCGAAATAGGTAAACTCAACCAGTGTTGGAAATAGGTAAACTCCACCAGTGCTTGAAACAGGTAAACTCCATCAGTGTTTGAAATAGGTAAACTCCACCAGTGTTTGAAATAGGTAAACTCCATCAGTGTTTGAAATAGGTAAACTCCACCAGTGTTTGAAATAGGTAAACTCCACCAGTGTTGGAAATAGGTAAACTCCATCAGTGTTTGAAATAGGTAAACTCCATCAGTGTTTGAAATAGGTAAACTCCACCAGTGTTTGAAAGAGGTAAACTCCACCAGTGTTTGAAATAGGTAAACTCCACCAGTGTTTGAAATAGGTAAACTCCTTCAGTGTTTGAAATAGGTAAACTCCATCAGTGTTTCAAATAGATAAACTCCATCAGTGTTTGAAATAGGTAAACACCAGTGTTTGAAATAGGTAAACTCCATCAGTGTTTGAAATAGGTAAACTCCATCAGTGTTTGAAATAGGTAAACTCCATCAGTGTTTGAAATAGGTAAACTCCATCAGTGTTTGAAATAGGTAAACTCCATCAGTGTTTCAAATAGATAAACTCCACCAGTGTTTGAAATAGGTAAACTTCATCAGTGTTTGAAACAGGTAAACTCCGTCAATGCTTAAAATAGATAAACTCCATCAGTGTTTGAAATAGGTAAACTCCATCAGTGTTTGAAATAGGTAAACTCCATCGGTGTTTCAAATAGGTAAACTCCACCAGTGTTTGAAATAGGAAAACTCCATCGGTGTTTCAAATAGGTAAACTCCACCAGTGTTTGAAATAGTTAAACTCCACCAGTGTTTGAAATGGGACAACTCCATCGGTGTTTGAAATAGGTAAACTCCACCAGTGTTTGAAATAGGTAAACTCCATCAGTGTTTGAAATAGGTAAACTCCACCAGTGTTTGAAATAGGTAAACTCCATCAGTGTTTGAAATAGGAAAACTCCATCGGTGTTTCAAATAGCTAAACTCCATCAGTGTTTGAAATAGGTAAACTCCATCAGTGTTTGAAATAGGTAAACTCCACCAGTGTTTGAAATGGGACAACTCCATCGGTGTTTGAAATAGGTAAACTCCATCAGTGTTTGAAATAGGAAAACTCCATCGGTGTTTCAAATAGCTAAACTCCATCAGTGTTTGAAATAGGTAAACTCCATCAGTGTTTGAAATAGGTAAACTCCACCAGTGTTTGAAATGGGACAACTCCATCGGTGTTTGAAATAGGTAAACTCCATCAGTGTTTGAAATAGGTAAACTCCACCAGTGTTTGAAATGGGACAACTCCATCGGTGTTTGAAATAGGTAAACTCCATCAGTGTGTCAAATAGGTAAACTCCACCAGTGTTTGAAATGGGACAACTCCACCAGTGTTTGAAATAGGTAAACTCCATCAGTGTTTGAAATAGGAAAACTCCATCGGTGTTTGAAATAGGTAAACTCCACCAGTGTTTGAAATAGGTAAACTCCACCAGTGTTTGAAATAGGTAAACTCCATAAGTGTTTGAAATAGAAAAACTCCATCAGTGGTTGAAATAGGAAAACTCCATCGGTGTTTCAAATAGGTAAACTCCATCAGTGTTTGAAATAGCTAAACTCCATCAGTGTTTGAAATAGGTAAACTCCATCAATGTTTGAAGTAGGTAAACTCCACCAGTGTTTGAAATAGGTAAACTCCACCAGTGTTTGAAATAGGTAAACTCCATCGGTGTTTCAAATAGGTAAACTCCACCAGTGTTTGAAATAGCTAAACTCCATCAGTGTTTGAAATAGGTAAACTCCATCAATGTTTGAAGTAGGTAAACTCCACCAGTGTTTGAAATAGGTAAACTCCACCAGTGTTTGAAATAGGTAAACTACATCGGTGTTTCAAATACGGAAACTCCACCAGTGTTTGAAATAGGTAAACTCCATCAGTGTTTGAAATAGGTAAACTACACCATAGTTTGAAATAGGTAAACTCCACCAGTGTTTGAAATAGGTAAACTCCATCAGTGTTTGAAATAGGTAAACTCCACCAGTGTTTGAAATAGGTAAACTCCACCACTGTTTGAAATAGGTAAACTCCATCAGTGTTTGAAATAGGTAAACTCCACCAGTGTTTGAAATAGGTAAACTCCACCAGTGTTTGAAATAGGTAAACTACACCAGTGTTTGAAATAGGTAAACTCCACCAGTGTTTGAAATAGGTAAACTCCACCAGTGTTTGAATTAGGTAAACTCCATCAGTGTTTGAAATAGGAAAACTCCATCGGTGTTTCAAATAGGTAAACTCCACCAGTGTTTGAAATAGGTAAACTACACCAGTGTTTGAAATAGGTAAACTCCACCAGTGTTTGAAATAGGTAAACTCCACCAGTGTTTGAATTAGGTAAACTCCATCAGTGTTTGAAATGGGAAAACTCCTTCGGTGTTTGAAATAGGTAAACTCCACCAGTGTTTGAAATAGAAAAACTCCATCAGTGGTTGAAATAGGAAAACTCCATCAGTGATTGAAATAGGAAAACTCCATCGGTGTTTCAAATAGCTAAACTCCATCAGTGTGTCAAATAGGTAAACTCCACCAGTGTTTGAAATAGGTAAACTCCATCAGTGTTTGAAATAGGTAAACTCCATCAATGTTTGAAGTAGGTAAACTCCATCAGTGTTTGAAATAGGTAAACTCCATCAATGTTTGAAATAGGTAAACTCCACCAGTGTTGGAAATAGGTAAACTCCATCAGTGTATGAAATAGGTAAACTCCACCAGTGTTTGAAATAGGTAAACTCCATCAATGTTTGAAATAGGTAAACTCCACCAGTGTTGGAAATAGGTAAACTCCATCAGTGTATGAAATAGGTAAACTCCAAAAGTGTTTGAAATAGGTAAACTCCATCAATGTTTGAAATAGGTAAACTCCACCAGTGTTTGAAATACGTAAATTTCACCAGTGTTTGAAATAAGTAAACACCATCAGTGTTTGAAATAGGTAAACTCCACCAGTGTTTCAAAGAGGTAAACTCCACCAGTGTTTGAAATAGGTAAACTCCATCAGTGTTTGAAATACATAAACACCATTAGTGTTTGAAATAGGTAAACACCACCAGTGTATGAAATAGGTAAACTCCACCAGTGTTTGAAATAGGTAAACTCCACCAGTGTTTGAAACAGGTAAACTCCACCAGTGTTTGAAATAGGTAAACTCCACCAGTGTTTGAAACAGGTAAACTCCACCAGTGTTTGAAATAGGTAAACTCCATCAGTGTTTGGAATAGGTAAACTCCATCAGTGTTTGAAACAGGTAAACTCCACCAGTGTTTGAAATAGGTAAACTCCACCAGTGTTTGAAACAGGTAAACTCCATCAGTGTTTGAAATAGTTTAACTCCATCAGTGCTTGAAATAGGTAAACTCCATCGGTGTTTGAAATAGGTAAACTCCTTCAGTGTTTGAAATAGGTAAACTCCATCAGTGTTTGAAATAGATAAACTCCATCAGTGTTTGAAACAGGTAAACTCCGTCAATATTTGAAATAGATAAACTCCATCAGTGTTTGCAATAGGTAAACTCCATCAGTGTTTGAAATAGTTTAACTCCATCAGTGCTTGAAATAGGTAAACTCCATCGGTGTTTGAAATAGGTAAACTCCTTCAGTGTTTGAAATAGGTAAACTCCATCAGTGTTTGAAATAGATAAACTCCATCAGTGTTTGAAACAGGTAAACTCCATCAGTGTTTGAAATAGTTTAACTCCATCAGTGTTTGAAATAGGTAAACTCCATCAGTGTTTGAAACAGGTAAACTCCATCAGTGTTTGAAATAGTTTAACTCCATCAGTGTTTGAAATAGGTAAACTCCATCAGTGTTTGAAATAGATAAACTCCATCAGTGTTTGAAATAGTTTAACTCCATCAGTGTTTGAAATAGGTAAACTCCATCGGTGTTTGAAATAGGTAAACTCCTTCAGTGTTTGAAATAGGTAAACTCCATCAGTGTTTGAAATAGATAAACTCCATCAGTGTTTGAAACAGGTAAACTCCGTCAATATTTGAAATAGATAAACTCCATCAGTGTTTGAAATAGGTAAACTCCATCAGTGTTTGAAATAGGTAAACTCCATCGGTGTTTCAAATAGGCAAACTCCACCAGTGTTTGAAATAGGAAAACTCCATCGTTGTTTCAAATAGGTAAACTCCACCAGTGTTTGAAATAGTTAAACTCCACCAGTGTTTGAAATGGGAAAACTCCATCGGTGTTTGAAATAGGTAAACTCCACCAGTGTTTGAAATAGCTAAACTCCTCCAGTGTTTGAAATAGGTAAACTCCATCGGTGTTTCAAATAGGTAAACTCCACCAGTGTTTGAAATAGTTAAACTCCATCAGTGTTTGAAATAGGTAAACTCCATCAATGTTTGAAATAGGTAAACTCCATCAGTGTTTGAAATAGGTAAACTCCACCAGTGTTTGAAATAGGTAAACTCCATCAGTGTTTGAAATAGGTAAACTACGCCATTTTTTGAAAGAGGTAAACTCCACCAGTGTTTGAAATAGGTAAACTACATCGGTGTTTCAAATACGTAAACTCCACCAGTGTTTGAAATAGGTAAACTCCATCAGTGTTTGAAATAGCTAAACTCCGTCAGTGTTTAAAATAGGTAAACTCCACCAGTGTTTGAAATAGGTAAACTCCATCAGCGTTTGAAACAGGTAAACTCCATCAGTGTTTGAAATAGGTAAACTCCACCAGTGTTTCAAATAGGTAAACTCCACCAGTGTTTGAAATAGGTAAACTCCACCAGTGTTTGAAATAGGTAAACTCCATCAGTGTTTGAAATACGTAAACACCACCAGTGTTTGAAATAGGTAAACTCCATCAGTGTTTGAAATAGGTAAACTCCACCAGTGTTTGAAATAGGTAAGCTCCACCAGTGTTTGAAATAGGTAAACTCCACCAGTGTTTGAAATAGGTAAACTCCATCAGCGTTTGAAATAGGTAAACTCCATCAGTGTTTGAAATAGGTAAACTCCACCAGTGTTTGAAATAGGTAAACTCCACCAGTGTTTCAAATAGGTAAACTCCACCAGTGTTTGAAATAGGTAAACTCCATCAGTGTTTGAAATAGGTAAACTCCATCAGTGTTTGAAATAGGTAAACTCCACCAGTGTTTCAAATAGGTAAACTCCACCAGTGTTTGAAATAGGTAAACTCCACCAGTGTTTGAAATAGGTAAACTCCATCAGTGTTTGAAATACGTAAACACCACCAGTGTTTGAAATAGGTAAACTCCATCAGTGTTTGAAATAGGTAAACTCCACCAGTGTTTGAAATAGGTAAACTCCACCAGTGTTTGAAATAGGTAAACTCCACCAGTGTTTGAAATAGGTAAACTCAATCAGTCTTTGAAATAGGTAAACTCAATCAGTGTTTGAAATCGGTAAACTCCACCAGTGTTTGAAATAGGTAAACTCCATCAGTGTTTGAAATAGGTAAACTCCACCAGTGTTTGAAATAGGCAAACTCAATCAGTGTTTGAAATCGGTAAACTCCACCAGTGTTTGAAATAGGTAAACTCCATCAGTGTTTGAAATAGGTAAACTCCACCAGTGTTTGAAATAGGCAAACTCCACCAGTGTTTGAAATCAGTAAACTCCACCAGTGTTTGAAATAGGTAAACTCCATCAGTGTTTGAAATAGGTAAACTCCACCAGCGTTTGAAATAGGGAAACTCCACAAGTGTTTGATATATGTCAACTCCATCAGTGTTTGAAATAGGTAAACTCCATCAGTGTTAGAAATAGCTGCACTCCATCAGTGTTTGAAATAGGTAAACTCCATCAATGTTTGAAATAGGTAAACTCCACCAGTGTTTGAAATAGGTAAACTCCATCAGTGTTTGAAATAGGTAAGCTCCACCAGTGTTTCAAATAGGTAAACTCCACCAGTGTTTGAAATAGGTAAACTCCACCAGTGTTTGAAATAGGTAAACTCCACCAGTATTTGAAATAGGTAAACTCCATCAGTGTTTGAAATAGGTAAGCTCCACCAGTGTTTCAAATAGGTGAACTCCATCAGTGTTTGAAATAGGTAAACTCCACCAGTGTTTGTAATAGGTAAACTCCTTCAATGTTTGAAATAGGTAAACTCCACCAGTGTTTGAAATAGGTAAACTCCACCAGTGTTTGAAATAGGTAACCTCCACCAGTGTTTGAAATAGGTAACTCCATCAGTGTTTGAAATAGGTAAACTCCATCGGTGTTTGAAATAGTTTAACTCCATCAGTGTTTGAAATAGGTAAACTCCATCGGTGTTTGAAATAGGTAAACTCCTTCAGTGTTTGAAATAGGTAAACTCCATCAGTGTTTGAAATAGATAAACTCCATCAGTGTTTGAAACAGGTAAACTCCGTCAATATTTGAAATAGATAAACTCCATCAGTGTTTGAAATAGGTAAACTCCATCAGTGTTTGAAATAGGTAAACTCCATCGGTGTTTCAAATAGGCAAACTCCACCAGTGTTTGAAATAGGAAAACTCCATCGTTGTTTCAAATAGGTAAACTCCACCAGTGTTTGAAATAGTTAAACTCCACCAGTGTTTGAAATGGGAAAACTCCATCGGTGTTTGAAATAGGTAAACTCCACCAGTGTTTGAAATAGCTAAACTCCTCCAGTGTTTGAAATAGGTAAACTCCATCGGTGTTTCAAATAGGTAAACTCCACCAGTGTTTGAAATAGTTAAACTCCATCAGTGTTTGAAATAGGTAAACTCCATCAATGTTTGAAATAGGTAAACTCCATCAGTGTTTGAAATAGGTAAACTCCACCAGTGTTTGAAATAGGTAAACTCCATCAGTGTTTGAAATAGGTAAACTACGCCATTTTTTGAAAGAGGTAAACTCCACCAGTGTTTGAAATAGGTAAACTACATCGGTGTTTCAAATACGTAAACTCCACCAGTGTTTGAAATAGGTAAACTCCATCAGTGTTTGAAATAGCTAAACTCCGTCAGTGTTTAAAATAGGTAAACTCCACCAGTGTTTGAAATAGGTAAACTCCATCAGCGTTTGAAACAGGTAAACTCCATCAGTGTTTGAAATAGGTAAACTCCACCAGTGTTTCAAATAGGTAAACTCCACCAGTGTTTGAAATAGGTAAACTCCACCAGTGTTTGAAATAGGTAAACTCCATCAGTGTTTGAAATACGTAAACACCACCAGTGTTTGAAATAGGTAAACTCCATCAGTGTTTGAAATAGGTAAACTCCACCAGTGTTTGAAATAGGTAAGCTCCACCAGTGTTTGAAATAGGTAAACTCCACCAGTGTTTGAAATAGGTAAACTCCATCAGCGTTTGAAATAGGTAAACTCCATCAGTGTTTGAAATAGGTAAACTCCACCAGTGTTTGAAATAGGTAAACTCCACCAGTGTTTCAAATAGGTAAACTCCACCAGTGTTTGAAATAGGTAAACTCCATCAGTGTTTGAAATAGGTAAACTCCATCAGTGTTTGAAATAGGTAAACTCCACCAGTGTTTCAAATAGGTAAACTCCACCAGTGTTTGAAATAGGTAAACTCCACCAGTGTTTGAAATAGGTAAACTCCATCAGTGTTTGAAATACGTAAACACCACCAGTGTTTGAAATAGGTAAACTCCATCAGTGTTTGAAATAGGTAAACTCCACCAGTGTTTGAAATAGGTAAACTCCACCAGTGTTTGAAATAGGTAAACTCCACCAGTGTTTGAAATAGGTAAACTCAATCAGTCTTTGAAATAGGTAAACTCAATCAGTGTTTGAAATCGGTAAACTCCACCAGTGTTTGAAATAGGTAAACTCCATCAGTGTTTGAAATAGGTAAACTCCACCAGTGTTTGAAATAGGCAAACTCAATCAGTGTTTGAAATCGGTAAACTCCACCAGTGTTTGAAATAGGTAAACTCCATCAGTGTTTGAAATAGGTAAACTCCACCAGTGTTTGAAATAGGCAAACTCCACCAGTGTTTGAAATCAGTAAACTCCACCAGTGTTTGAAATAGGTAAACTCCATCAGTGTTTGAAATAGGTAAACTCCACCAGCGTTTGAAATAGGGAAACTCCACAAGTGTTTGATATATGTCAACTCCATCAGTGTTTGAAATAGGTAAACTCCATCAGTGTTAGAAATAGCTGCACTCCATCAGTGTTTGAAATAGGTAAACTCCATCAATGTTTGAAATAGGTAAACTCCACCAGTGTTTGAAATAGGTAAACTCCATCAGTGTTTGAAATAGGTAAGCTCCACCAGTGTTTCAAATAGGTAAACTCCACCAGTGTTTGAAATAGGTAAACTCCACCAGTGTTTGAAATAGGTAAACTCCACCAGTATTTGAAATAGGTAAACTCCATCAGTGTTTGAAATAGGTAAGCTCCACCAGTGTTTCAAATAGGTGAACTCCATCAGTGTTTGAAATAGGTAAACTCCACCAGTGTTTGTAATAGGTAAACTCCTTCAATGTTTGAAATAGGTAAACTCCACCAGTGTTTGAAATAGGTAAACTCCACCAGTGTTTGAAATAGGTAACCTCCACCAGTGTTTGAAATAGGTAACTCCATCAGTGTTTGAAATAGGTAAACTCCATCAGTGTTTGAAGTAGGTAAACTCCACCAGTGTTTGAAATAGGTAAACTCCACCAGTGTTTGAAATAGGTAAACTGCATCGCTGTTTGAATTAGGTAAACTCCACCAGTGTTTGAAATAGGTAAACTCCATCAGTGTTTGAAATACGTAAACTCCACCACTGTTTGAAATAAATAATCTCCATCAGTGTTTGAAATAGGTAAACTCCACCAGTGTTTGAAATAGGTAAACTCCACCAGTGTTTGAAAGAGGTGAACTCAACCAGTGTTTGAAATAGGTAAACTCCATCAGTGTTTGAAATAGGTAAACTCCACCAGTGTTTGAAATAGGTAAACTCCATCAGTGTTTGAAATCGGTAAACTCCACCAGTGTTTGAAATAGGTGAACTCCACCAGTGTTTGAAATAGGTAAACTCCACCAGTGTTTGAAATAGGTGAACTCAACCAGTGTTTGAAACAGGTAAACTCCATCAGTGTTTGAAGTAGGTAAACTCCATCAGTGTTTGAAATAGGTAAACTCCATCAGTGTTTGAAAAACGTAAACTCCACCAGTGTTTGAAATAGGTAAACTCCTTGGCCTAGATTTTCAGTATAGACAGTTTTGGGGCGCTAACCTTAGCGCCCGCCTGAAGTTAGCGCCCGCCCCAAAGTAGCGCCCCGTTGCCGGAAATTCAGTGGCTTCGCCCTAAGAGGTTGGTGGAGCGCTAAAAGAGGCGTTCCACTACTATCTTTAGGCGCTAAGCCGGCGGTGCAGAGCGCAACACCCGAGCTCGGGCGCAGCGCACGGCAGACACTCTGGTGCCAGTGAGCTCTTAAAGGGGAAGGGTGCATGTGTTTTTTTCAAAGGCAGAGTCTGGGGGGGAAAGGAGGAGGAGGAGGAGGAGGAGGAGGAGGAGGAGGAGGAGGAGGAGGAGAGGAGGAGATAAATACACCGTTCACAACCACACACTGGAGCCTTCCACACAACACATGCAGAGTGCCGTATATAGTGCAGGAGGAGTGCCCTTTAATTTGCGCTCCCCAGGGTGTGTTGCGTTCCATTTTACAAACGCTCTGGACGCCAGCCGCACCATGGGGCGGTCCGACTGAAGTTTGGATTCGGGGCGGCCAAAGGGCGTTGCACGAGGATGTGACGTCATTTTCTGCGCGCGCATCCGGGCGGCCGCTAAACTTTGCGCCGGCGCTAACGGGCAACTTAATTTGGGGCGGGGCGCAAACTGCGCTGCGCCCAGGCGCTACACGCATAGCGCCCGAAAATCACTTCTCTTAAGGCGCTAACTGCTGGCGCAAGCAACTGAAAATCTAGCCCCATCAGTTTTTGAAATAGGTAAACTCCACCAGTGTTTGAAATAGGTAAACTCCACCAGTGTTTGAAATAGGTGAACTCAACCAGTGTTTGAAATAGGTAAACTCCATCAGTGTTTGAAGTAGGTAAACTCCGTCAGTGTTTGAAATAGGTAAACTCCATCAGTGTTTGAAACAGGTAGGGCTAGATTTTCAGTTGCTTGCGCCAGCAGTTAGCGCCTTAAGAGAAGTGATTTCCGGGCGCTATGCGTGTAGCGCCCGGGCGCAGCGCAGTTTGCGCCCCGCCCCAAATTAAGTTGCCCGTTAGCGCCGGCGCAAAGTTTAGCGCCCGCCCGGATGCGCGCGCAGAAAATGACGTCACATCCTCGTGCAACGCCCTTTGGCCGCCCCGATTGCAAACTTCAGTCGGACCGCCCCATTGTGCGGCGGGCGGCCGGAGCGTTTGGAAAAAGGAACGCAACACAACCAGCGCGGGCCCCGGGGGGCGCTAATTAAAGGGAACGTCCTCTCCAGTATAAAGGCCATCCATTATTTCAGAAAACAGTCTTGTGCAACGCATTTCTGGAGACACAACAAGGAGGATAGCTAACTGGTTTCAAGCAGCAAGAGCCAGGTATTTTTGGACTCAGGCAACAGCGCTGCAAGTGGCCATTTGGAAATTAGAGTGTTTGCCAGGATTTGATGGGGGTTGCATGGGGTGCCAACGCGGAGCTGCAGCTCCATGTCCGTAGGGCTCGCAGACGTATTGTGAGAGGGGCAGCCCTGGCTAGAGGCAGAGGGGGCTACAGGCGTCGGCCACGTAGGCCTTACCCAGTCAGGCTATACCGCCAGCAGCGCTCCTACCTAAACATGAGTGCCGCGCGATGTGTTAAAAGGCTCCGATTCCGGAAGGGGGTGATTGCAGAGATCTGCCACCTGCTTCGCCGAGATCTGCGGCCAAAGCTCAGGTGCAGGACGTCTCTGTCGGTGGAAGTGAAGGTGACAGTGGCATTGAACTTCTATGCCACCGGCTCCTTCCAATACGCTGCTGGGGACATAGCAAACATCTCCCAGTACGGCGTGCATCGCTGCATCCGCCAGGTGACCGAAGCACTGTTCAGAAGGAGAAGCCAATTCATCTCCTTCCCCATGGCCCTGGAGAGCCAGCATCAGCGCGCATTGGGATTTTCCAGACTCGGGGAATTCCCCTTGGTGCAGGGCGCCATTGACTGTACGCATGTGGCTTTGCGGGCCCCTCTGGAGCATGGCGAGCAGTATCGCAACAGGAAGGGCTACCATTCTCTGAATGTGCAGCTGGTCTGTGACCACAAGCAGCGCATCATGGCAGTCAATGCCAGCTTCCCAGGCAGCAGCCACGATGCCTTTATCCTGCGGCAGAGTACTGTGCATGACATGTTCCAGGCACAGCCTCCCCCAAGAGGATGGCTACTCGGGGACAAAGGCTATCCTTTGTGCACCTGGCTCATGACCCCGCTCCGCGCGCCCAGGACCGCTGCTGAAGAGGCCTACAACGAGAGCCATCAAACCACCCGCAACATCATCGAGCTAACTATTGGGGTCCTCAAGCAGCGGTTCCGCTGCCTTGATCGCTCCGGAGGAGCTCTCCAGTATTCGCCGGACCGGGTCTCCCAATTTGTGGTGGTTTGCTGCATGCTACACAACCTGGCTATCCGCAGGACTCAGGCACTGCCACCTGACGTTGGACCAGCACCTCAGGAGGAGGAGCAGGAGGAGCATGAGGAGGAGGAGGAGGAGGAGGAGGAGGAGCAGGAGTACGTTCCCAGGAGGGAGCGACCAGGGCCAAGGGCCGCACGACGCCACCTTATTACACGGTACTTCTAAGCCCCCTGTCAGGGAATGGCCAGGGGCCATGAGGGAAGATGAATGCAGCCGCTCCGCAAGCCCTCAGCCGGCGAAGCCAACAAACACTAAGAAGAACAACCATGGAGACTGCATGAATAAAGATAATTTTTTATTAAACAAAAATGAAAAGCCCTTCCCACATGAATCCCCAAAAACAATAAACGGGCCCCACAAAAAGCCCAACAAACGACTCACTCCCACAAACTGGGGAGGAGCCACTCCACCTTTATTGAAACCGGGCCTCAACGTCGGCCTAACGCAAAAAAAAAGCCCTCCAAAAGCACAACCATGGGCAAAATAAAGATGGCCACCGCCATATTAAAGGAAAGCTGGCCACACCCTCTACTGAGTGGCCCGCGAGGGCGAGACCTTGCCCAGCATTTTGCCTCCCCTGCCCTGCCTGCTGCTCCTTCGCAAGCTCTGCCCAGTGGCTGCTGCGAGGCTGGGGGAAGGCGCCTGAGGCTCAGATGCCCTTCCGCCAGATGCCACTGGGGGGCGGCCTACACGGCGTTTGGGCCTCGAGGGGCCGTCTCCTGAGTGGCGCGCCTGAGCCTGGCCACCATCAGCTGCAGCCGCTTGCCCTTGACGCCCCAGAGGGGGAATGGCGGCGACGGATGGTGCAATGTGGGCCAGCTGGCGTCTGGGATGCGCTGGCTGGTGCTGTGGCGCGGTGGCACTCGGCCGGGCCCGCACTGCAGGATCCGCAGCAATCAGCCGACGGCCGGCTTGCTGGGATGGTCCAGCGCGGCGCCTGCCCTGGCGATGCCTGCCTGAGACAGCGCGTGTGGCAGCAGTGAGTGGCCCTCTGGTCCTGGTGTGCGCGCGCATCACATCCGCCAGGGTCTTGACGGCATCAGTTAGCATGCGGCCAGTCGCGGCAGTTGCTGCCCCGAGCTCGCGCACACTGGTCGCCAGCGACTCGATGGCCTCAGGCATGCGCCCCACCACGCTCATGAGCTCCGTGTGGCGCCGGTCCGAGTCGTCGGCCATCTGATCGAGCTTCCGCACCTCCTCCGAAGTGAAGGTGTCCGGACTGGAGTCGCGACTCTCCCGCTGGGGAGGAGGGGGCCGAACTAGGGGACCCTTGCCGCGTTGGTGACGGCGAGTTTGCCGAGCAGCAGCACTCCCCTCTGATCCTTCCCCCCTTTGGGGGGAAGGCCGCGGGCCACGCGCACGGCTGCTGGGTGGCTGGACGCCACTGGTCCCAGAAGCTGCATTGCCCTGCGACAGTTCCTCCAGGCACTCGTCCAGTGAGGAGGTGTCGAGCATTTCCTCCTCTCCTGCGGGACGTGACTGTTCCCCCGAAGGTCCGGCTTGCTCCTCCTCCTCCTCCTGGTTGGAGGTGCTGTCACTGGCAGCCTCAGGGTCCTGGTCGTCACCAGCTGAAAGCAGGAATGCACAAGAGTAGCTTCAGAGTGAGGAGACGGCGTCAGCGAGGGAGTTAGGACTGGTGGGATTCAGCGCATTGGTGGGACAGTGGCAAAGGAGATAGCTCGGATGGGCCAGTGCGACGCGAGAGGGCCAAAAGGCGAGGTCCTTACCATTGCCGGGCAGTGGAGGGTCGGATACACCGCACGCTGTGGGGACAATCACACGTGCTCCCATGAGCACACACACGCGCTCCTCCAGCCGAGTGAGCTCCTGCAGCTTGGCGCGGCCACCCCTGGCACGGGCCTGGCGATTAAACGCTACTTTAGCCTGCAAGAGAAAGGACGGGCTGTAAGGGCGCAGTGAAGCCCTGATGTAGTGTGCACTGCCTCCCATGGTGGAATAGCTTGGACAGAGTGAAGCCCTGATGTAGTGTGCACTGCCTCCCATGGTGGAATAGCTTGGCCAAAGTGTAGAGTGCCGAATGGCCATTTGATGCTCATGACTGTCCCAATGCTGCTGGCTGAGGGCTGGCCAAAAGGACTTTCAGGTCCCTTTGCCCATCATGTCAGGTGTACATGCAAGAATGAGGAGGAGACTGGAAAGGCTACTCACCCTCACAATCCTGGTCAGATCGTTGTACTTCTTACGGCATTGTGTGTGGGTCCTGGGGGCCTCGCCGGTGAATGTCACCCTCTGGGCGATCTGCTTCCAGGCTTTGGTGTAGTCGTGGTGGGTTGGATTCCTCCCACTGTCTGGAAACAAGATCTTGCGCCTCACCTCCAGAGCTGTGAGCATGATGTCCAGATCACCCTCTGAGAAGCGCAGGGCACGCTGACGGGCCTTCTCTGGCGTTGCCATGACTCCCTGGGGCTGAGCAGTAGTGTTGAGGCCTCTTTGCAAGGCTGCAGTGTGCAGGGCGTGGCAGCAGACTAATTCGTCCCTTCCCCCTTTAAGAGCTGGTCGGCACCACGGGGTCTGCTGTCAGTGCAAAAATGACCGCACCCGTGCTGCGCCCCGCCTGGGCGCTATCCCTCTGGACCGCCGGCTTAGCGCCTAAAGAGAGTAGTGGAACGCCTCTTTTAGCGCTCCACCAACCTCTTAGGGCGAAGCCACTGAATTCCCGGCAACGGGGCGCTACTTTGGGGCGGGCGCTAACTTCGGGCGGGCGCTAAAGCTAGCGCCCCAAAACTGCCTAAACTGAAAATCTAGCCCGTAAACTCCACCAGTGTTTGAAAAAGTTAAACTCCACAAGTGTTTGAAATAGGTAAACTCCATAATTGTTTGAAATAGGTAAACTCCATTGGTGTTTGAAATAGCTAAACTCCAACAGTGTTTGAAATAGGTAAACTCCATCAGTGCTTGAAATAGGTAAAGTCCACCAGTGTTTGAAAATGTAAACTCCACCAGTGTTTGAAATATCTAAACTCCATCAGTTTTTGAAGTAAGTAAACTCCATCAGTGTTTGAAATAGGTAAACTCCACCAGTGTTTGAATTAGGTAAACTCCATCAGTGTTTGAAATCGGTAAACTCCACCAGTGTTTGAAATAGGTAAGCTCCATCAGTGTTTGAAATAGGTAAACTCCATCAGTGTTTCAAATAGGTAAACTCCACAAGTGTTTGAAATAGGTAAACGCCATCAGTGTTTGAAATAGGTAAACTCCATCAGTGTTTGAAATAGGTAAACTCCATCGGTGTTTCAAATAGGTAAACTCCATCATTGTTTGAAATAGGTAAACTCCATCAGTGTTTGAAATAGGTTAACTACACCATTTTTTGAAATAGGTAAACTCCACCAGTGTTTGAAATAGGTAAACTCCATCAGTGTTTGAAATAGGTAAACTCCACCAGTGTTTGGAATAGGTAAACTCCATCAGTGTTTGAAATAATTAAACTCCACAAGTGTTTGAAAAAGGTAAACTCCACAAGTGTTTGAAATAGGTAAACTCCATAATTGTTTGAAATAGGGAAACTCCATCGGTGTTTGAAATAGGTAAACTCCACCAGTGTTTGAAATAGGTAAACTCCATCAGTGTTTGAAATGGGTAAACTCCATCGGTGTTTGAAATAGCTAAACTCCAACAGTGTTTGAAATAGGTAAACTCTATCAGTGTTTGAAATAGGTAAACTCCACCAGTGTTTGAAATAGGTAAACTCCACCAGTGTTTGAAATAGGTAAACTCCACCAGTGTTTGAAATAGGTAAACTCCATCAGTGTTTGAAATAGGTTATCTCCACCAGTGTTTGAAATAGGTAAACTCCACCTTGTGTTTGAAATAGGTAAACTCCACCAGTCTTTGAAACAAGTAAACTCCATCAGTGTTTGAAATAGGTAAACTCCACCAGTGTTTGAAATAGGTAAACTCCACCAGTGTTTGAAATAGGTAAACTCCACAAGTGTTTGATATATGTCAACTCCATCAATGTTTGAAATAGGTAAACTCCACCAGTGTTTGAAATAGGTAAACTCCACCAGTATTTGAACTAAGTAAACTCCATCAGTGTTTGAAATAGGTAAGCTCCACCAGTGTTTCAAATAGGTAAACTCCACCAGTGATTGAAATAGGTAAACCCCACCAGTGTTTGTAATAGGTAAACTCCATCAATGTTTGAAATAGGTAAACTCCACCAGTGTTTGAAATAGGTAAACTCCATCAGTGTTTGTAATAGGTAAACTCCATCAGTGTTTGAAGTAGGTAAACTTCACCAGTGTTTGAAATAGGTAAACTCCACCAGTGTTTGAAATAGGTAAATTGCATCGCTGTTTGAAATAGCTAAACTCCACCAGTGTTTGAAATAGGTAAACTCCACCAGTGTTTGAAATAGGTAAACTCCATCAGTGTTTGAAATAGGTAAACTCCACCAGTGTTTGAAAAAGGTAAACTCCACCAGTGTTTGAAATAGGTAAACTCAACCAGTGTTTGAAATAGGTAAACTCCATCAGTGTTTGAAATAGGTAAACTCCACCAGTTTTGAAATAGGTAAACTCCACCAGTGTTTGAAATAGGTAAACTCCACAAGTGTTTGAAAAAGGTAAACTCCACCAGTATTTGAAATAGGTAAAGTCCACCAGTGTTTGAAATAGGTAAACTGCACCAGTATTTGAAATAGGTAAAGTCCACCAATGTTTGAAATAGGTAAACTCCACCAGAGTTTGAAATAGGTAAACTGCACCAGTATTTGAAATAGGTAAAGTCCACCAGTGTTTGAAATAGGTAAACTACACCAGTGTTTGAAATAGGTAAAGTCCACCAGTGTTTGAAATAGGTAAACGCCACCAGTGTTTGAAATAGGTAAACTGCACCAGTATTTGAAATAGGTAAACTCCACCAGTATTTGAAATAAGTAAACTCCACCAATGTTTGAAAGTAGGTAAACTCCACCAATGTTTGAAATAGGTAAACTCCATCAGTGTTTGAAATAGGTAAACTCCACCAGTGTTTGAAGTAGGTAAACTCCACCAGTTTTTGAAATAGGTAAATTCCACCAGTGTTTGAAGTAGGTAAACTCCACCAGTGTTTGAAATAGGTAAACTCCACCAGTGTTTGAAATAGGTAAACTGCATCGCTGTTTGAATTAGGTAAACTCCACCAGTGTTTGAAATCGGTAAACTCCATCAGTTTTTGAAATACGTAAACTCCACCAGTGTTTGAAATAGGTAAACTCCATCAGTGTTTGAAATAGGTAAACTCCACCAGTGTTTGAAATAGGTAAACTCCACCAGTGTTTGAAATAGGTGAACTCAACCAGTGTTTGAAATAGGTAAACTCCATCAGTGTTTGAAATAGGTAAACTCCACCATTGTTTGAAATAGGTAAACTCCATCAGTGTTTGAAATCGGTAAACTCCACCAGTGTTTGAAATAGGTAAACTCCACCAGTGTTTGAAATAGGTAAACTCCACCAGTGTTTGAAATAGGTGAACTCAACCAGTGTTTGAAATAGGTAAACTCCATCAGTGTTTGAAGTAGGTAAACTCCATCAGTGTTTGAAATAGGTAAACTCCATCAGTGTTTGAAATAGGTAAACTCCACCAGTGTTTGAAATAGGTAAACTCCATCAGTGTTTGAAATCGGTAAACTCCACCAGTGTTTGAAATAGGTGAACTCAACCAGTGTTTGAAATAGGTAAACTCCATCAGTGTTTGAAATAGGTAAACTCCAGCAGTGTTTGAAATAGGTAAACTCCACCAGTGTTTGAAATAGGTAAACTCAACCAGTGTTTGAAATAGGTAAACTCCACCAATGTTTGAAATAGGTAAACTCCACCAGTGTTTGAAATAGGAAAACTCCACCAGTGTTTGAAATAGTTAAACTCCACCAGTGTTTGAAATAGGTAAACTCCACCAATGTTTGAAATAGGTAAACTCCACCAGTGTTTGAAATAGGTAAACTCCATCAGTGTTTGAAATAGGTAAACTCCATCAGAGTTTGAAATAGGTTATCTCCACCAGTGTTTGAAATAGGTAAACTCCATCAGTGTTTGAAATAGGTAAACTGCATCAGTGTTTGAAATAGGTAAACTCCATCAGAGTTTGAAATAGGTTATCTCCACCAGTGTTTGAAATAGGTAAACTCCATCAGTGTTTGAAATAGGTAAACTCCACCAATGTTTGAAATAGGTAAACTCCATCAGTGTTTGAAATAGGTAAACTCCATCAGTGTTTGAAATAGGTAAACTCCATCAGTGTTTGAAATAGGTAAACTCCATCAGTGTTTCAAATAGGTAAACTCCATCAGTGTTTGAAATAGGTAAACTCCATCAGAGTTTGAAATAGGTTATCTCCACCAGTGTTTGAAATAGGTAAACTCCATCAGTGTTTGAAATAGGTAAACTCCACCAATGTTTGAAATAGGTAAACTCCACCAGTGTTTGAAATAGGAAAACTCCACCAGTGTTTGAAATAGTTAAACTCCACCAGTGTTTGAAATAGGTAAACTCCACCAATGTTTGAAATAGGTAAACTCCACCAGTGTTTGAAATAGGTAAACTCCATCAGTGTTTGAAATAGGTAAACTCCATCAGAGTTTGAAATAGGTTATCTCCACCAGTGTTTGAAATAGGTAAACTCCATCAGTGTTTGAAATAGGTAAACTCCATCAGTGTTTGAAATAGGTAAACTCCATCCGTGTTTGAAATAGGTAAACTCTTTCAGTGTTTGAAATCGGTAAACTCCAACAGTGTTTGAAATAGGTAAACTCCATTAGTGTTTGAAATAGGTAAACTCCATCAGTGTTTGAAATAGGTAAACTCCATCAGTGTTTGAAATAGGTAAACTCCACCAGTGTTTGAAATAGGTAAACTCCATCAGTGTTTGAAATAATTAAACTCCACAAGTGTTTGAAAAAGGTAAACTCCACAAGTGTTTGAAATAGGTAAACTCCATAATTGTTTCAAATAGGTAAACTCCATCGGTGTTTGAAATAGCTGAACTCCAACAGTGTTTGAAATAGGTAAACTCCACCAGTGTTTCAAATAAGTAAACTCCACCAGTGTTTGAAATAGGTAAACTCCATCAGTTTTTGAAATAACGAAACTCCATCAGTGTTTGAAATAGGTAAACTCCACCAGTGTTTGAAATCGGAAAACTCCACCAGTGTTTGAAATAGGTAAACTCCATCGGTGTTTGAAATAGCTAAACTCCAACAGTGTTTGAAATAGGTAAACTCCATCAGTGTTTGAAATAGGTAAACTCCACCAGTGTTTGAAATAGGTAAACTCCATCAGTGTTTGAAATAGGTGAACTCAACCAGTGTTTGAAATAGGTAAACTCCACCAGTGTTTGAAATAGGTAAAGTCCATCAGTGTTTGGAATAGGTAAACTCCACCAGTGTTTGAAAGTAGGTAAACTCCACCAATGTTTGAAATAGGTAAACTCCATCAGTGTTTGGAATAGGTAAACTCCACCAGTGTTTGAAAGTAGGTAAACTCCACCAATGTTTGAAATAGGTAAACTCCACCAGTGTTTGAAATAGGTAAACTCCACCACTGTTTGAAATAGGTAAACTCCATCAGTGTTTGAAATAGGAAAACTCCACCAGTGTTTCAAATAGGTAAACTCCACCACTGTTTGAAATAGGTAAACTCCACCAGTGTTTGAAATAGGTAAACTCCACCAATGTTTGAAATAGGTAAACTCCACCAGTGTTTGAAATAAGTAAACTCCATCAATGTTTGAAATAGGTAAACTCCACCAGTGTTTGAAATAGGTAAACTCCACCAGTGTTTGAAATAGGTAAACTCCATCAGTGTTTGGAATAGGTAAACTCCACCAGTGTTTGAAAGTAGGTAAACTCCACCAATGTTTGAAATAGGTAAACTCCACCAGTGTTTGAAATAGGTAAACTCCATCAGTGTTTGAAATAGGTAAACTCCACCACTGTTTGAAATAGGTAAACTCCATCAGTGTTTGAAATAGGTAAACTCCATCAGTGTTTGGAATAGGTAAACTCCACCAGTGTTTGAAAGTAGGTAAACTCCACCAATGTTTGAAATAGGTAAACTCCATCAGTGTTTGAAATAGGAAAACTCCACCAGTGTTTGAAATAGGTAAACTCCATCGGTGTTTGAAATAGGTAAACTCCACCAGTGTTTGAAATAGGTAAACTCCACCAGTGTTTGAAATAGGTAAACTCCACCAGTGTTTGAAATAGGTAAACTCCACCAGTGTTTGAAAGTAGGTAAACTTCACCAGTGTTTGAAATAGGTAAACTCCACCAGTGTTTGAAAGTAGGTAAACTCCAAGGGCTAGATTTTCAGTGTAGGCAGTTTTGGGGCGCTAACCTTAGCGCCCACCCGAAGTTAGCGCCCGCCCCAAAGTAGCGCCCCGTTGCCGGGAATTCAGTGGCTTCGCCCTAAGAGGTTGGTGGAGCGCTAAAAGAGGCGTTCCACTACTCTCTTTAGGCGCTAAGCCGGCGGTCCAGAGGGATAGCGCCCAGGCGGGGCGCAGCACGGGTGCGGTCATTTTTGCACTGACAGCAGACCCCGTGGTGCCGACCAGCTCTTAAAGGGGGAAGGGACGAATTGGTCTGCTGCCACGCCCTGCACACTGCAGCCTTGCAAAGAGGCCTCAACACTACTGCTCAGCCCCAGGGAGTCATGGCAACGCCAGAGAAGGCCCGTCAGCGTGCCCTGCGCTTCTCAGAGGGTGATCTGGACATCATGCTCACAGCTCTGGAGGTGAGGCGCAAGATCTTGTTTCCAGACAGTGGGAGGAATCCAACCCACCACGACTACACCAAAGCCTGGAAGCAGATCGCCCAGAGGGTGACGTTCACCGGCGAGGCCCCCAGGACCCACACACAATGCCGTAAGAAGTACAACGATCTGACCAGGATTGTGAGGGTGAGTAGCCTTTCCAGTCTCCTCCTCATTCTTGCATGTACACCTGACATGATGGGCAAAGGGACCTGAAAGTCCTTTTGGCCAGCCCTCAGCCAGCAGCATTGGGACAGTCATGAGCATCAAATGGCCATTCGGCACTCTACACTTTGGCCAAGCTATTCCACCATGGGAGGCAGTGCACACTACATCAGGGCTTCACTCTGTCCAAGCTATTCCACCATGGGAGGCAGTGCACACTACATCAGGGCTTCACTCTGTCCAAGCTATTCCACCATGGGAGGCAGTGCACACTACATCAGGGCTTCACTCTGTCCAAGCTATTCCACCATGGGAGGCAGTGCACACTACATCAGGGCTTCACTCTGTCCAAGCTATTCCACCATGGGAGGCAGTGCTCACTACATCAGGGCTTCACTCTGTCCAAGCTATTCCACCATGGGAGGCAGTGCACACTACATCAGGGCTTCACTCTGTCCAAGCTATTCCACCATGGGAGGCAGTGCTCACTACATCAGGGCTTCACTCTGTCCAAGCTATTCCACCATGGGAGGCAGTGCACACTACATCAGGGCTTCACTGCGCACTTACAGCCCGTCCTTTCTCTTGCAGGCTAAAGTAGCGTTTAATCGCCAGGCCCGTGCCAGGGGTGGCCGCGCCAAGCTGCAGAAGCTCACTCGGCTGGAGGAGCGCGTGTGTGTGCTCATGGGAGCACGTGTGATTGTCCCCACAGCGTGCGGTGTATCCGACCCTCCACTGCCCGGCAATGGTAAGGACCTCGCCTTTTGGCCCTCTCGCGTCGCACTGGCCCATCCGAGCTACCTCCTTTGCCACTGTCCCACCAATGCGCTGAATCCCACCAGTCCTAACTCCCTCGCTGACGCCGTCTCCTCACTCTGAAGCTACTCTTGTGCATTCCTGCTTTCAGCTGGTGACGACCAGGACCCTGAGGCTGCCAGTGACAGCACCTCCAACCAGGAGGAGGAGGAGGAGCAAGCCTGACCTTCGGGGGAACAGTCACGTCCCGCAGGAGAGGAGGAAATGCTCGACACCTCCTCACTGGACGAGTGCCTGGAGGAACTGTCGCAGGGCAATGCAGCTTCTGGGACCAGTGGCGTCCAGCCACCCAGCAGCCGTGCGCGTGGCCCGCGGCCTTCCCCCCAAAGGGGGGAAGGATCAGAGGGGAGTGCTGCTGCTCGGCACACTCGCCGTCACCAACGCGGCAAGGGTCCCCTAGTTCGGCCCCCTCCTCCCCAGCGGGAGAGTCGCGACTCCAGTCCGGACACCTTCACTTCGGAAGAGGTGCGGAAGCTCGATCAGATGGCCGACGACTCGGACCGGCGCCACACGGAGCTCATGAGCGTGGTGGGGCGCATGCCTGAGGCCATCGAGTCGCTGGCGACCAGTGTGCGCGAGTTCGGGGCAGCAACTGCCGCGACTGGCCGCATGCTAACTGATGCCGTCAGGACCCTGGCGGATGTGATGCGTGCGCACACCAGGACCACAGGGCCACTCACTGCTGCCACACGCGCTGTCTCAGGCAGGCATCGCCAGGGCAGGCGCCGCGCTGGACCATCCCAGCAAGCCGGCCGTCGGCTGATTGCTGCGGATCCTGCAGTGCGGGCCCGGCCGAGTGCCACCGCGCCACAGCACCAGCCAGCGCATCCCAGACGCCAGCTGGCCCACATTGCGCCATCCGTCGCCGCCATTCCCCCTCTGGGGCGTCAAGGGCAAGCGGCTGCAGCTGATGGTGGCCAGGCTCAGGTGCGCCACTCAGGAGACAGCCCCTCGAGGCCCAAACGCCGTGTAGGCCGCCCCCCAGCGGCATCTGGCGGAAGGGCATCTGAGCCTCAGGCGCCTTCCCCCAGCCTCGCAGCAGCCACTGGGCAGAGCTTGCGAAGGAGCAGCAGGCAGGGCAGGGGAGGCAAAATGCTGGCCAAGGTCTCGCCCTCGCGGGCCACTCAGTAGAGGGTGTGGCCAGCTTTCCTTTAATATGGCGGTGGCCATCTTTATTTTGCCCATGGTTGTGCTTTTGGAGGGCTTTTTTTTTGCGTTAGGCCGACGTTGAGGCCCGGTTTCAATAAAGGTGGAGTGGCTCCTCCCCAGTTTGTGGGAGTGAGTCGTTTGTTGGGCTTTTTGTGGGGCCCGTTTATTGTTTTTGGGGATTCATGTGGGAAGGGCTTTTCATTTTTGTTTAATAAAAAATTATCTTTATTCATGCAGTCTCCATGGTTGTTCTTCTTAGTGTTTGTTGGCTTCGCCGGCTGAGGGCTTGCGGAGCGGCTGCATTCATCTTCCCTCATGGCCCCTGGCCATTCCCTGACAGGGGGCTTAGAAGTACCGTGTAATAAGGTGGCGTCGTGCGGCCCTTGGCCCTGGTCGCTCCCTCCTGGGAACGTACTCCTGCTCCTCCTCCTCCTCCTCCTCCTCCTCCTCATGCTCCTCCTGCTCCTCCTCCTGAGGTGCTGGTCCAACGTCAGGTGGCAGTGCCTGAGTCCTGCGGATAGCCAGGTTGTGTAGCATGCAGCAAACCACCACAAATTGGGAGACCCGGTCCGGCGAATACTGGAGAGCTCCTCCGGAGCGATCAAGGCAGCGGAACCGCTGCTTGAGGACCCCAATAGTTAGCTCGATGATGTTGCGGGTGGTTTGATGGCTCTCGTTGTAGGCCTCTTCAGCAGCGGTCCTGGGCGCGCGGAGCGGGGTCATGAGCCAGGTGCACAAAGGATAGCCTTTGTCCCCGAGTAGCCATCCTCTTGGGGGAGGCTGTGCCTGGAACATGTCATGCACAGTACTCTGCCGCAGGATAAAGGCATCGTGGCTGCTGCCTGGGAAGCTGGCATTGACTGCCATGATGCGCTGCTTGTGGTCACAGACCAGCTGCACATTCAGAGAATGGTAGCCCTTCCTGTTGCGATACTGCTCGCCATGCTCCAGAGGGGCCCGCAAAGCCACATGCGTACAGTCAATGGCGCCCTGCACCAAGGGGAATTCCCCGAGTCTGGAAAATCCCAATGCGCGCTGATGCTGGCTCTCCAGGGCCATGGGGAAGGAGATGAATTGGCTTCTCCTTCTGAACAGTGCTTCGGTCACCTGGCGGATGCAGCGATGCGCGCCGTACTGGGAGATGTTTGCTATGTCCCCAGCAGCGTATTGGAAGGAGCCGGTGGCATAGAAGTTCAATGCCACCGTCACCTTCAATTCCACCGACAGAGACGTCCTGCACCTGAGCTTTGGCCGCAGATCTCGGCGAAGCAGGTGGCAGATCTCTGCAATCACCCCCTTCCGGAATCGGAGCCTTTTAACACATCGCGCGGCACTCATGTTTAGGTAGGAGCGCTGCTGGCGGTATAGCCTGACTGGGTAAGGCCTACGTGGCCGACGCCTGTAGCCCCCTCTGCCTCTAGCCAGGGCTGCCCCTCTCACAATACGTCTGCGAGCCCTACGGACATGGAGCTGCAGCTCCGCGTTGGCACCCCATGCAACCCCCATCAAATCCTGGCAAACACTCTAATTTCCAAATGGCCACTTGCAGCGCTGTTGCCTGAGTCCAAAAATACCTGGCTCTTGCTGCTTGAAACCAGTTAGCTATCCTCCTTGTTGTGTCTCCAGAAATGCGTTGCACAAGACTGTTTTCTGAAATAATGGATGGCCTTTATACTGGAGAGGACGTTCCCTTTAATTAGCGCCCCCCGGGGCCCGCGCTGGTTGTGTTGCGTTCCTTTTTCCAAACGCTCCGGCCGCCCGCCGCACAATGGGGCGGTCCGACTGAAGTTTGCAATCGGGGCGGCCAAAGGGCGTTGCACGAGGATGTGACGTCATTTTCTGCGCGCGCATCCGGGCGGGCGCTAAACTTTGCGCCGGCGCTAACGGGCAACTTAATTTGGGGCGGGGCGCAAACTGCGCTGCGCCCGGGCGCTACACGCATAGCGCCCGGAAATCACTTCTCTTAAGGCGCTAACTGCTGGCGCAAGCAACTGAAAATCTAGCCCCAAGAGTGTTTGAAATAGGTAAACTCCATCAGTGTTTGAAATAGGTAAACTCCACCAGTGTTTGAAATAGGTAAACTCCATCGGTGGTTCAAATAGGTAAACTCCACCAGTGTTTGAAATAGGTAAACTCCACCAATGTTTGAAATAGATAAACTCCACCAGTGTTTGAAATAGGTAAACTCCAGCAGTGTTTGAAATAGGAAAACTCCACCAGTGTTTGAAATAGGTTAACTCCACCAGTGTTTGAAATAGGTAAACTCCACCAATGTTTGAAATCGGTAAACTCCACCAGTGTTTGAAATAGGTAAACTACACCAGTGTTTGGAATAGGTAAACTACATCAGTGTTTGAAATAGGTAAACTCCATCAGTGTTTGAAATAGGTAAACTCCATCGGTGTTTCAAATAGGTAAACTCCATCAGTGTTTGAAATAGGTAAACTCCATCAGTGTTTGAAATAGGAATACTCCATCAGTGTTTGAAATATGTAAACTCCATCAGTGTTTGAAATAGGAATACTCCATCAGTGTTTGAAATAGGTAAACTCCATCAGTGTTTGAAATAGGTAAACTCCATCAGAGTTTGAAATAGGTAAACTCCATCGGTGTTTCAAATAGGTAAACTCCACCAGTGTTTGAAATAGGTAAACTCCATCAGTGTTTGAAATAGGTAAACTCCATCTGTGTTTGAAATAGGTAAACGCCATCAGTGTTTGAAATAGGTAAACTCCATCAGTGTTTGAAATAGGTAAACTCCACAAGTGTTTGAAATAGGTAAACGCCATCAGTGTTTGAAATAGGTAAACTCCATCAGTGTTTGAAATAGGTAAACTCCATCGGTGTTTCAAATAGGTAAACTCCACCAGTGTTTGAAATAGGTAAACTCCATCAGTGTTTGAAATAGGTTAACTACACCATTTTTTGAAATAGGTAAACTCTACCAGTGTTTGAAATAGGTAAACTCCATCAGTGTTTGAAATAGGTAAACTCCACCAGTGTTTGAAATAGGTAAACTCCATCAGTGTTTGAAATAATTAAACTCCACAAGTGTTTGAAAAAGTTAGGGCTAGATTTTCAGTATAGACAGTTTTGGGGCGCTAACCTTAGCGCCCGCCCGAAGTTAGCGCCCGCCCCAAAGTAGCGCCCCGTTGCCGGAAATTCAGTGGCTTCGCCCTAAGAGAGTGGTGGAGCGCTAAAAGAGGCGTTGCACTCCTACCTTTAGGCGCTAAGCCGGCGGTCCAGAGGGATAGCGCCCAGGCGGGGCGCAGCACGGGTGCGGTCATTTTTGCACTGACAGCAGACTCCGTGGTGCCGACCAGCTCTTAAAGGGGGAAGGGACGAATTGGTCTGCTGCCACGCCCTGCAAACTGCAGCCTTGCAAAGAGGCCTCTACACTGCTGCTCAGCCCCAGGGAGTCATGGCAACGCCAGAGAAGGCCCGTCAGCGTGCCTTGCGCTTCTCAGAGGGTGATCTGGACATAATGGTCACAGCTCTGGAGGTGAGGCGCAAGATCTTGTTTCCAGAGAGTGGGAGGAATCCAACCCACCATGACTACACCAAAGCCTGGAAGCAGATCGCCCAGAGGGTGACGTTCACCGGCGAGGCCCCCAGGACCCACAAACAATGCCGTAAGAAATACAACGATCTGACCAGGATTGTGAAGGTGAGTAGCCTTTCCAGTCTCCTCCTCATTCTTGCATGTACACCTGACATGATGGGCAAAGGGACCTGAAAGTCCTATTGGCCAGCCCTCAGCCAGCAGCATTGGGACAGTCATGAGCATCAAATGGCCATTCGGCACTTTACACTCTGTCCAAGCTATTCCACCATGGGAGGCAGTGCACACTACATCAGGGCTTCACTCTGTCCAAGCTATTCCACCATGGGAGGCAGTGCACACTACATCAGGGCTTCACTGCGCACTTACAGCCCGTCCTTTCTCTTGCAGGCTAAAGTAGCGTTTAATCGCCAGGCCCGTGCCAGGGGTGGCCGCGCCAAGCTGCAGAAGCTCACTCGGCTGGAGGAGCGCGTGTGTGTGCTCATGGGAGCCCGTGTGATTGTCCCCACAGCGTGCGGAGTATCCGACCCTCCACTGCCCGGCAATGGTAAGGACCTCGCCTTTTGGCCCTCTCGCGTCGCACTGGCCCATCCGAGCTACCTCCTTTGCCACTGTCCCACCAATGTGCTGAATCCCACCAGTCCTAACTCCCTCGCTGACGCCGTCTCCTCACTCTGAAGCTACTCTTGTGCATTCCTGCTTTCAGCTGGTGACGACCAGGACCCTGAGGTTGCCAGTGACAGCACCTCCGACCAGGAGGAGGAGGAGGAGCAAGCCGGACCTTCGGGGGAACAGTCACGTCCCGCAGGAGAGGAGGAAATGCTTGACACCTCCTCACTGGACGAGTGCCTGGAGGAACTGTCGCAGGGCAATGCAGCTTCTGGGACCAGTGGCGTCCAGCCACCCAGCAGCCGTGCGCATGGCCCGCGGCCTTCCCCCCAAAGGGGGGAAGGATCAGAGGGGAGTGCTGCTGCTCGGCACACTCGCCGTCACCAACGCGGCAAGGGTCCCCTAGTTCGGCCCCCTCCTCCCCAGCGGGAGAGTCGCGACTCCAGTCCGGACACCTTCACTTCGGAGGAGGTGTGGAAGCTGGATAAGATGGCCGACGACTCGGACCGGCGCCACACGGAGCTCATGAGCGTGGTGGGGCGCATGCCTGAGGCCATCGAGTCGCTGGCGACCAGTGTGCGCGAGTTCGGGGCAGCAACTGCCGCAACTGGCCGCATGCTGACTGATGCCGTCAAGACCCTAGCGGATGTGATGCGCGCGCACACCAGGACCACAGGGCCACTCACTGCTGCCACACGCGCTGTCTCAGGCAGGCATCGCCAGGGCAGGCGCCGCGCTGGACCATCCCAGCAAGCCGCCCGTCGGCTGATTGCTGCGGATCCTGCAGTGCGGGCCCGGCCGAGTGCCACCGCGCCACAGCACCAGCCAGCGCATCCCAGACGCCAGCTGGCCCACATTGCGCCATCCGTCGCCGCCATTCCCCCTCTGGGGCGTCAACGGCAAGCGGCTGCAGCTGATGGTGGCCAGGCTCAGGTGCGCCACTCAGCAGACGGCCCCTCGAGGCCCAAACGCCGTGTAGGCCGCCCCCCAGCGGCATCTGGCGGAAGGGCATCTGAGCCTCAGGCGCCTTCCCCCAGCCTCGCAGCAGCCACTGGGCAGAGCTTGCGAAGGAGCAGCAGGCAGGGCAGGGGAGGCAAAATGCTGGCCAAGGTCTCGCCCTCGCGGGCCACTCAGTAGAGGGTGTTGGCAGCTTTCCTTTAATATGGCGGTGGCCATCTTTATTTTGCCCATGGTTGTGCTTTTGGAGGGCTTATTTTTTGCGTTAGGCCGACGTTGAGGCCCGGTTTCAATAAAGGTGGAGTGGCTCCTCCCCAGTTTGTGCGAGTGAGTCGTTTGTTGGGCTTTTTGTGGGGCCCGTTTATTGTTTTTGGGGATTCATGTGGGAAGGGCTTTTCATTTTTGTGCAATAAAAAATTATCTTTATTCATGCAGTCTCCATGGTTGTTCTTCTTAGTGTTTGTTGGCTTCGCCGGCTGAGGGCTTGCAGAGCGGCTGCATTCATCTTCCCTCATGGCCCCTGGCCATTCCCTGACAGGGGGCTTAGAAGTACCGTGTAATAAGGTGGCATCGTGCGGCCCTTGGCCCTGGTCGCTCCCTCCTGGGAACGTACTCCTGCTCCTCCTCCTCCTCCTCATGCTCCTCCTGCTCCTCCTCCTGAGGTGCTGGTCCAACGTCAGGTGGCAGTGCCTGAGTCCTGCGGATAGCCAGGTTGTGTAGCATGCAGCAAACCAACACAAATTGGGAGACCCAGTCCGGCGAATACTGGAGAGCTCCTCCGGAGCGATCAAGGCAGCGGAATCGCTGCTTGAGGACCCCAATAGTTAGCTCGATGATGTTGCGGGTAGTTTGATGGCTCTCGTTGTAGGCCTCTTCAGCAGCGGTCCTGGGCGCGCGGAGCGGGGTCATGAGCCAGGTGCACAAAGGATAGCCTTTGTCCCCGATGAGCCATCCTCTTGGGGGAGGCTGTGCCTGGAACATGTCATGCACAGTACTCTGCCGCAGGATAAAGGCATCGTGGCTGCTGCCTGGGAAGCTGGCATTGACTGCCATGATGCGCTGCTTGTGGTCACATACCAGCTGCACATTCAGAGAATGGTAGCCCTTCCTGTTGCGATACTGCTCGCCATGCTCCAGAGGGGCCCGCAAAGCCACATGCGTACAGTCAATGGCGCCCTGCACCAAGGGGAATTCCCCGAGTCTGGCAAATCCCAATGCGCGCTGATGCTGGCTCTCGAGGGCCATGGGGAAGGAGATGAATTGGCTTCTCCTTCTGAACAGTGCTTCGGTCACGTGGCGGATGCAGCGATGCGCGCCATACTGGGAGATGTTTGCTATGTCCCCAGCAGCGTATTGGAAGGAGCCGGTGGCATAGAAGTTCAATGCCACCGTCACCTTCACTTCCACCGACAGAGACGTCCTGCACCTGAGCTTTGGCCGCAGATCTCGGCGAAGCAGGTGGCAGATCTCTGCAATCACCTCCTTTCGGAATCAGAGCCTTCTAACACATCGCGCGGCACTCATGTTTAGGTAGGAGCGCTGCTGGCGGTATAGCCTGACTGGGTAAGGCCTACGTGGCCGACGCCTGTAGCCCCCTCTGCCTCTAGCCAGGGCTGCCCCTCTCACAATGCGTCTGCGAGCCCTACGGATATGGCGCTGCAGCTGCGCGTTGGCACCCCATGCAGCCCCCATCAAATCCTGGCAAACAGTCTAATTTCCAAATGGCCACTTGCAGCGCTATTGCCTGAGTCCAAAAATACCTGCCTCTTGCTGCTTGAAACCAGTTAGCTATCCTCCTTGTTGTGTCTCCAGAAATGCGTTGCACAAGACTGTTTTCTGAAAAAAGGATGGCCTTTATACTGGAGAGGACGTTCCCTTTAATTAGCGCCCCCCGGGGCCCGCACTGGTTGTGTTGCGTTCCTTTTTCCAAACGCTCCGGCCGCTCGCCGCACAATGGGGCGGTCCGACTGAAGTTTGGAATCGGGGCGGCCAAAGGGCGTTGCACGAGGATGTGACGTCATTTTCTGCACGCGCATCCGGGCGGGCGCTAAACTTTGCGCCGGCGCTAACGGGCAACTTAATTTGGTGCGGAGCGCAAACTGCGCTGCGCCCGGGCGCTACACGCATAGCGCCCGGAAATCACTTCTCTTAAGGCGCTAACTGCTGGCGCAAGCAACTGAAAATCTAGCCCGTAAACTCCACAAGTGTTTGAAATAGGTAAACTCCATAATTGTTTGAAATAGGTAAACTCCATCGGTGTTTGAAATAGGTAAACTCCACCAGTGTTTGAAATAGGTAAACTCAACCAGTGTTTGAAATAGGTAAACTCCACCAGTGTTTGAAATAGGTAAACTCCATCAGTGTTTGAAATAGGTAAACTCCACCAGTGTTTGAAATAGGTAAACTCCACCTTGTGATTGAAATAGGTAAAATCCATCAGTTTTTGAAATAAGTAAACTCCATCAGTGTTTGAAATAGGTAAACTCCACCAGTGTTTGAAATAGGTAAACTCCACCAGTGTTTGAAATAGGTAAACTCCACAAGTGTTTGATATATGTCAACTCCATCAATGTTTGAAATAGGTAAACTCCACCAGTGTTTGAAATATGTAAACTCCACCAGTATTTGAAATAAGTAAACTCCATCAGTGTTTGAAATAGGTAAACTCCATCCGTGTTTGAAATAGGTAAACTCTTTCAGTGTTTGAAATCGGTAAACTCCAACAGTGTTTGAAATAGGTAAACTCCATTAGTGTTTGAAATAGGTAAACTCCATCAGTGTTTGAAATAGGTAAACTCCATCAGTGTTTGAAATAGGTTAACTACACCATTTTTTGAAATACTTAAACTCCACCAGTGTTTGAAATAGGTAAACTCCATCAGTGTTTGAAATAGGTAAACTCCACCAGTGTTTGAAATAGGTAAACTCCATCAGTGTTTGAAATAATTAAACTCCACAAGTGTTTGAAAAAGGTAAACTCCACAAGTGTTTGAAATAGGTAAACTCCATAATTGTTTCAAATAGGTAAACTCCATCGGTGTTTGAAATAGCTGAACTCCAACAGTGTTTGAAATAGGTAAACTCCACCAGTGTTTCAAATAAGTAAACTCCACCAGTGTTTGAAATAGGTAAACTCCATCAGTTTTTGAAATAACGAAACTCCATCAGTGTTTGAAATAGGTAAACTCCACCAGTGTTTGAATTAGGTAAACTCCATCAGTGTTTGAAATAGGTAAACTCCATCGGTGTTTGAAATAGCTAAACTCCAACAGTGTTTGAAATAGGTAAACTCCATCAGTGTTTGAAATAGGTAAACTCCACCAGTGTTTGAAATAGCTAAACTCAACCAGTGTCTCAAATAGGTAAACTCCACCAGTGTTTGAAATAGGTAAACTCCATCAGTGTTTGAAATAGGTGAACTCAACCAGTGTTTGAAAGTAGGTAAACTCCACCAATGTTTGAAATAGGTAAACTCCACCAGTGTTTGAAATAGGTAAACTCCACCACTGTTTGAAATAGGTAAACTCCATCAGTGTTTGAAATAGGAAAACTCCACCAGTGTTAGAAATAGGTAAACTCCACCACTGTTTGAAATAGGTAAACTCCACCAGTGTTTGAAATAGGTAAACTCCACCACTGTTTGAAATAGGTAAACTCCACCAATGTTTGAAATAGGTAAACTCCACCAGTGTTTGAAATAAGCAAACTCCATCAGTGTTTGAAATAGGTAAACTCCACCAGTGTTTGAAATAGGTAAACTCCACCAGTGTTTGAAATAGGTAAACTCCACCAGTGTTTGAAATAGGTAAACTCCACCAGTGTTTGAAAGTAGGTAAACTTCACCAGTGTTTGAAATAGGTAAACTCCACCAGTGTTTCAAATAGGTAAACTCCACCAGTGTTTGAAAGTAGGTAAACTCCAAGAGTGTTTGAAATAGGTAAACTCCACCAGTGTTTGAAAGATGTAAACTCCATCAGTGTTTGAAATAGGTAAACTCCACCAGTGTTTGAAATAGGTAAACTCCATCGGTGGTTCAAATAGGTAAACTCCACCAGTGTTTGAAATAGGTAAACTCCACCAATGTTTGAAATAGATAAACTCCACCAGTGTTTGAAATAGGTAAACTCCATCGGTGTTTCAAATAGGTTATCTCCACCAGTGTTTGAAATAGGTAAACTCCATCAGTGTTTGAAATAGGTAAACTCCATCAGTGTTTGAAATAGGTAAACTCCATCAGAGTTTGAAATAGGTAAACTCCATCGGTGTTTCAAATAGGTAAACTCCACCAGTGTTTGAAATAGGTAAACTCCATCAGTGTTTGAAATAGGTAAACTCCATCTGTGTTTGAAATAGGTAAACGCCATCAGTGTTTGAAATAGGTAAACTCCATCAGTGTTTGAAATAGGTAAACTCCACAAGTGTTTGAAATAGGTAAACGCCATCAGTGTTTGAAATAGGTAAACTCCATCAGTGTTTGAAATAGGTAAACTCCATCGGTGTTTCAAATAGGTAAACTCCACCAGTGTTTGAAATAGGTAAACTCCATCAGTGTTTGAAATAATTAAACTCCACAAGTGTTTGAAAAAGTTAAACTCCACAAGTGTTTGAAATAGGTAAACTCCATAATTGTTTGAAATAGGTAAACTCCATCGGTGTTTGAAATAGCTAAACTCCAACAGTGTTTGAAATAGGTAAACTCCATCAGTGTTTGAAATAGGTAAACTCCACCAGTGTTTGAAATAGGTAAACTCCACCAGTATTTGAAATAGGTAAACTCAACCAGTGTTTGAAATAGGTAAACTCCACCAGTGTTTGAAATAGGTAAACTCCATCAGTGTTTGAAATAGGTAAACTCCACCAGTGTTTGAAATAGGTAAACTCCACCTTGTGATTGAAATAGGTAAACTCCATCAGTTTTTGAAATAAGTAAACTCCATCAGTGTTTGAAATAGGTAAACTCCACCAGTGTTTGAAATAGGTAAACTCCACCAGTGTTTGAAATAGGTAAACTCCACAAGTGTTTGATATATGTCAACTCCATCAATGTTTGAAATAGGTAAACTCCACCAGTGTTTGAAATATGTAAACTCCACCAGTATTTGAAATAAGTAAACTCCATCAGTGTTTGAAATAGGTAAGCTCCACCAGTGTTTCAAATAGGTAAACTCCACCAGTGATTGAAATAGGTAAACTCCACCAGTGTTGGTAATAGGTAAACTCCATCAGTGTTTGAAATAGGTAAACTCCACCAGTGTTTGAATTAGGTAAACTCCATCAGTGTTTGAAATAGGTAAACTCCACCAGTGTTTGAAATAGGTAAACTCCACCAGTGTTTGAAATAGGTAAACTCCACCTTGTGTTTGAAATAGGTAAACTCCATCAGTTTTTGAAATAAGTAAACTCCATCAGTGTTTGAAATATGTAAACTTCACCAGTGTTTGAAATAGGTAAACTCCACCAGTGTTTGAAATAGGTAAACTCCACAAGTGTTTGATATGTGTCAACTCCATCAATGTTTGAAATAGGTAAACTCCACCAGTGTTTGAAATAGGTAAACTCCATCAGTGTTTGTAATAGGTAAACTCCATCAGTGTTTGAAGTAGGTAAACTTCACCAGTGTTTGAAATAGGTAAACTCCACCAGTGTTTGAAATAGGTAAACTGCATCGCTGTTTGAAATAGCTAAACTCCACCAGTGTTTGAAATAGGTAAACTCCACCAGTGTTTGAAATAGGTAAACTCCATCAGTCTTTGAAATAGGTAAACTCCACCAATGTTTGAAATAGGTAAACTCCACCAGTGTTTGAAATAGGTAAACTCAACCAGTGTTTGAAATAGGTAAACTCCATCAGTGTTTGAAATAGGTAAACTCCACCAGTTTTGAAATAGGAAAAGTCCAACAGTGTTTGAAATAGGTAAACTCCACCAGTGTTTGAAATAGGTAAACTCCACAAGTGTTTGAAATAGGTAAACTCCACCAGTATTTGAAATAGGTAAAGTCCACCAGTATTTGAAATAGGTAAACTCCACCAGTATTTGAAATAGGTAAACTCCACCAGTATTTGAAATAGCTAAAGTCCACCAGTGTTTGAAATAGGTAAACTCCATCAGTGTTTGAAATAGGTAAACTCCACCAGTGTTTGAAATAGGAAAACTCCACCAGTGTTTGAAATACGTAAACGCCACCAGTGTTTGAAATAGGTAAACTGCACCAGTATTTGAAATAGGTAAACTCCACCAGTATTTGAAATAGGTAAACTCCACCAATGTTTGAAAGTAGGTAAACTCCACCAATGTTTGAAATAGGTAAACTCCATCAGTGTTTGAAATAGGGAAACTCCACCAATGTTTGAAATAGGTAAACTCCATCAGTGTTTGTAATAGGTAAACTCCATCAGTGTTTGAAGTAGGTAAACTTCACCAGTGTTTGAAATAGGTAAACTCCACCAGTGTTTGAAATAGGTAAACTCAACCAGTGTTTGAAATAGGTAAACTCCATCAGTGTTTGAAATAGGTAAACTCCACCAGTTTTGAAATAGGTAAACTCCAACAGTGTTTGAAATAGGTAAACTCCACCAGTGTTTGAAATAGGTAAACTCCACCAGTGTTTGAAATAGGTAAACTCCATCAGTGTTTGAAATCGGTAAACTCCACCAGTGTTTGAAATAGGTAAACTCCACCAGTGTTTGAAATAGGTAAACTCCACCAGTGTTTGAAATACTTAAACTCCATTAGTGTTTGAAATCGGTAAACTCCACCAGTGTTTGAAATAGGTAAACTCCACCAGTATTTGAAATAGGTAAACTCCACCAGTATTTGAAATAGGTAAACTCCACCAGTGTTTGAAATAGGTAAGCTCCATCAGTGTTTGAAATAGGTAAACTCCACAAGTGTTTGAAATAGGTAAACTCCACCAGTATTTGAAATAGGTAAACTGCACCAGTATTTGAAATAGGTAAAGTCCACTAATGTTTGAAATAGGTAAACTCCACCAGAGTTTGAAATAGGTAAACTGCACCAGTATTTGAAATAGGTCAAGTCCACCAGTGTTTGAAATAGGTAAACTCCACCAGTATTTGAAATACGTAAAGTCCACCAGTGTTTGAAATAGGTAAACTCCATCAGTGTTTCAAATATGTAAACTCCACCAGTGTTTGAAATAGGTAAACTCCACCAGTGTTTGAAATAGGTAAATTCCACCAGTGTTTGAAATAGGAAAACTCCACCAGTGTTTGAAATAGGTAAACTCCACCAGTGTTCGAAATAGGTAAACGCCACCAGTGTTTGAAATAGGTAAACTGCAACAGTATTTGAAATAGGTAAACTCCACCAGTATTTGAAATAGGTAAACTCCACCAATGTTTGAAAGTAGGTAAACTCCACCAATGTTTGAAATAGGTAAACTCCAGCAGTGTTTTAAATAGGTAAACTCCACCAGTGTTTGAAATAGGTAAACTCCACCAGTGTTTGAAATCGGTAAACTCCACCAGTGTTTGAAATAGGTAAACTCCACAAGTGTTTGATATATGTCAACTCCATCAATGTTTGAAATAGGTAAACTCCACCAGTGTTTGAAATAGGTAAACTCCATCAGTGCTTGTAATAGGTAAACTCCATCAGTGTTTGAAGTAGGTAAACTTCACCAGTGTTTGAAATAGGTAAACTGCATCGCTGTTTGAAATAGCTAAACTCCACCAGTGTTTGAAATAGGTAAACTCCACCAGTGTTTGAAATAGGTAAGCTCCATCAGTGTTTGAAATAGGTAAACTCCACCAGTGTTTGAAATAGGTAAACTCCACCAGTTTTTGAAATAGGTAAACTCCATCAGTGTTTGAAATAGGTAAACTCCACCAGTTTTGAAATAGGTAAACTCCAACAGTGTTTGAAATAGCTAAACTCCACCAGTGTTTGAAATAGGTAAACTCCATCAGTGTTTGAAATCGGTAAAATCCACCAGTGTTTGAAATAGGTAAACTCCATCAGTGTTTGAAATAGGTAAAGTCCACCAGTGTTTGAAATAGGTAAACTCCACCAGTGTTTGAAATAGGTAAAGTTCAACAGTGTTTGAAATAGGTAAACTCCACCAGTGTTTGAAATAGGTAAACTCCATTAGTGTTTGAAATAGGTAAACTCCACCAGTGTTTGAAATAGGTAAACTCCATTAGTGTTTGAAATCGGTAAACTCCACCAGTGTTTGAAATAGGTAAACTCCACCAGTATTTGAAATAGGTAAACTCCACCAGTGTTTGAAATAGGTAAACTCCACCAGTGTTTGAAATATGTAAACTCCATCTGTGTTTGAAATAGGTAAACCCCACCAGTGTTTGAAATAGGAAAACTCCACCAGTGTTTGAAATAGGTAAACTCCATCAGTGTTTGAAATAGGTAAACTCCACCAGTGTTTGAAATAGGTAAACTGCACCAGTATTTGAAATAGGTAAACTCCATCAATGTTTGACATAGGTAAACTCCATCAGTGTTTGAAATAGGTAAACTCCACCAATGTTTGAAAGTAGGTAAACTCCACCAATGTTTGAAATAGGTAAACTCCATCAGTGTTTGAAATAGGTAAACTCCACCAGTGTTTGAAAGTAGGTAAACTCCATCAGTGTTTGAAATAGGTAAACTCCATCATTGTTTGAAATAGGTAAACTCCACCAGTGTTTGAAATAGGTAAGCTCCACCAGTGTTTGAAATAGGTAAACTGCACCAGTATTTGAAATAGGTAAAGTCCACCAGTGTTTGAAATAGGTAAACTCCACCAGTATTTGAAATAGGTAAAATCCACCAGTGTTTGAAATAGATAAACTCCATCAGTGTTTGAAATAGGTAAACGCCATCAGTGTTTGAAAGTAGGTAAACTCCACCAGTGTTTGAAATAGGTAAACTCCATCAGTGTTTGAAATAGGTAAACTCCACCAATGTTTGAAATAGGTAAACTCCACCAGTATTTGAAATAGGTAAAGTCCACCAGTGTTTGAAATAGATAAACTCCACCAGTGTTTGAAATAGGTAAACTGCACCAGTGTTTGAAATAGGTAAACTCCATCAGTGTTTGAAATAGGTAAACTCCAGCAGTGTTTGAAGTAGGTAAACTCCACCAGTGTTTGAAATAGGTAAACTCCACCAGTGTTTGAAATAGGTAAACTCCACCAGTGTTTGAAATAGGTAAACTCCATCAGTGTTTGAAATAGGTAAACTCCAGCAGTGTTTGAAGTAGGTAAACTCCACCAGTGTTTGAAATAGGTAAACTCCACCAGTGTTTGAAATAGGTAAACTGCATCGCTGTTTAAAGAGGTAAACTCCACCAGTGTTTGAAATAGGTAAACTCCATCAGTGTTTGAAATAGGTAAACTCCATAAGTGTTTGAAATAGGTAAACTCCATCGGTGTTTGAAATAGGTAAACTCCACAAGTGTTTGAAATAGCTAAACTCCAACAGTGTTTGAAATAGGTAAACTCCACCAGTGTTTGAAATAGGTAAACTCCATCAGTGTTTGAAATAGGTAAACTCCATCAGTGTTTGAAATAGCTAAACACCAACAGTGTTTGAAATAGGTAAACTCCATCAGTGTTTGAAATAGGTAAACTCCACCAGTGTTTGAAATTGGTAAACTCCACCAGTATTTGAAATAGGTAAACTCCATCATTGTTTGAAATAGCTAAACTCCAACAGTGTTTGAAATAGGTAAACTCCATCAGTTTTTGAAATTAGTAAACTCCACCAGTGTTTGAAATAGGTAAACTCCACCAGTCTTTGAAATAGGTAAACTCCACCAGTCTTTGAAATAGGTAAACTCCATCCGTGTTTGAAATAGGTAAACTCCACCAGTGTTTGAAATAGGTAAACTCCATCAGTGTTTGAAATAGGTAAACTCCACCAGTGTTTGAAATAGGTAAACTCCATCAGTGTTTGAAATAGGTAAACTCCATCGGTGTTTCCAATAGGTAAACTCCACCACTGTTTGAAATAGTTCAACTCCATCAGTGTTTGAAATAGGTTAACTACACCATTTTTTGAAATAGGTAAACTCCACCAGTGTTTGAAATAGGTAAACTCCACAAGTTTTTGATATATGTCAACTCCATCAATGTACTCCATCAGTGTTTCAAATCGGTAAACTCCACCAGTGTTTGAAATAGGTAAACTCCATCAGTGTTTGAAATAATTAAACTCCACAAATGTTTGAAAAAGGTAAACTCCACAAGTGTTTGAAATAGGTAAACTCCATAATTGTTTGAAATAGGTAAACTCCATCGGTGTTTGAAATAGCTAAACTCCAACAGTGTTTGAAATAGGTCAACTCCATCAGTGGTTGAAATAGGTAAACTCCACCAGTGTTTGAAATAGGTAAACTCCACCAGTGTTTGAAATAGGCAAACTCCATGGCCTAGAAATTCAGTTGGCGCCGCGCCAGGGCTTTAGTGCCGGAAAGTTAGCGCCTGCGCCAAGTCCCCCTGCGCGCGCCAAAAATTCAGTAGCGCCGCGCCCAAACGGCTGCTGGCGCTACTGAAGGGTGTTTGCGCCTGAAAATGGGCGCTACCTGCCGCATTGCGGCGCTATTCCGGTGCTGCGGCGCCCGATGCGGTGCGGCAGGCTCGGGAAGTGCAGGCCTCCTCCTTCAGTTAAGGAGGAGCTGCCTGCACCCGCCCGCTGGCCGGTAAAATCTTCACAAAAATGAGCCCGGCACCTCGGGGAAGTGCCGGGCTCGCAGCCCAGAAGCATCTGTTCCGCGGGGGGCGGTGGAGGAGTCCGGGGAGGGACGTGCGGGCAGGCGGCCGGCGGGAAAGCGGCCGGCCGCCGCGCGACCTTAATGCGCCGGCGCAAACTCCTGTAAGACTCGGTTGCCAGAGTCTTAGTTGCGGCTGCCACGGGCGAGGCGGCCGCAACTCAATTTCGGCGCTGGGGCCCGTCACCACGGCAACCGGGACGCTGCGCACACCGATGACGTCATCGGTGCCGGCGCAGCGCAACCGGTCTACCGCCGATGGTAGGGCCCCAGGGAATTTCTGAACCGGCTGTAAGTCCAGCGCAATGACGTCTAGCGCCGCAAAATGGGCGCAAAGCCCACTCAATTTCTAGGCCCATCAGTTTTTGAAATAAGTAAACTCCATCAGTGTTTGAAATAGGTAAACTCCACCAGTGTTTGAATTAGGTAAACTCCATCAGTGTTTGAAATAGGTAAACTCCACCAGTGTTTGAAATAGGTAAACTCCACCAGTGTTTGAAATAGGTAAACTCCACCAGTGTTTGAAATCGGTAAACTCCATCGGTGTTTGAAATAGCTAAACTTCAACAGTGTTTGAAATAGGTAAACTCCATCAGTGTTTGAAATAGGTAAACTCCACCAGTGTTTGAAATAGGTAAACTCCATCAGTGTTTGAAATAGGTAAACTCCACCAGTGTTTGAAATAGGTAAACTCCACCAGTGTTTGAAATAGGTAAACTCCACCAGTATTTGAAATAAGTAAACTCCATCAGTGTTTGAAATAGGTAAGCTCCACCAGTGTTTCAAATAGGTAAACTCCACCAGTGTTTGAAATAGGTAAACTCCATCAGTTTTTGAAATAAGTAAACTCCACCAGTGTTTGAAATAGGTAAACTCCACCAGTGTTTGAATTAGGTAAACTCCATGGCCTAGAAATTGGGTTCTGGTCTTGCCAGGGCTGTAGCGCCAGAAAGTTTGCGCCAGCGGTAATGCGGCAGCGCCCGACGAAAATTCGGGTGCGCCGGGCCCAGACGGCGGCGGGCGCTAAAACCCTCCTTTAGTGCCTCAAAACGGGCGTGAACTTGGGTTTCCCGGCGCTAATACCCCGCTGCGGCACCCGATGCGGTGCGGCAGGCGGGGGAACTGCACGCCTCCTCCTCCTGTTAAGGAGGAACTGCCTGCAGCCGACAACTGTCCGGCGGATTGACCCGACATCTGAGCCTGGCACCTCAGGGAAGTGCCGGGCTCGCATGAGACACTGATCAGGGCCGCGGGGGGGGAATGCAGGAGTCCGGGAAGGGAGGTGCGGGCAGGCGGCCGCCGGGAACGCGGCCGGCCGCCGCTCCACCTTTATGCGCCGGCGCACACTGGGGGAAGACTCTGTTGCCAGAGTCTTAGGCCTAGAAATTCGGTAGGCTTAGCGCCGCTTTTGAGGCGCTAGAGGGCCTAGCGCCGGAGTTATGGCCAGTTTGGAAATTGAGTGGGTCCCTAAATCGGCGTTAGGCCGTTAGCGCTGCGCCGGCACCGATGACGTCATCGGTGTGCGCAGCGTCCCGGTTGCCATGGTAACCCGCCCGAACTCCGAAATTGACTTGCGGCCGCCTCGCCCGTGGCAGCCGCAAGCAACGTTCTGGCAGAGGTGCCTTACTGGACTTTGCGCCGGCGCATTAAAGGCCCCGCGGCGGCCGGCCGCTTTCCCGCCGGCCGCCTGGCCGCAGCTCCCTCCCCGGACTTCTCCCCCCACCCCCCCGGGACAGATGCAAGCCCGGCACTTGTCCGAGGTGCCGGGCTCATTTTTACAATGATTTTCGCGGGCCGCGGCCGGGTGCAGGCAGCTCCTCCTTAAGGGAAGGAGGAGGCCTGCACTTCCCGAACCTGCCGCACGGCAGCGGGCGCCGCAGCGCCGGAATAGTGCCGCAATTCACCGCGTAGCGCCAGTTTTCAGGCGCAAACAGCTTTCAGCAGCGCCGGCAGCCGTTTGGGCACAGAACTAGTGAATTTTTGGCCCGCCCAGCGCGACTTAGCTCCGGCACTAACTTCCCGCGCTAAAGCCGTCGCTGCGCCAAAACCCAATTTCTGGGCCTTAGTTGCGCCTGCCACGGGCGAATCGGGCGCAACTGAATTTCAGCTTGGGGCCGGGTTACCACGGCAACCGGGACGCTGTGCACACCGATGACGTCATCGGTGCCGGCGCAGCACTACCGGTCTACCACCGCGGAAGGGCCCCAGGCAATTTAGGAACCGGCGCCAATTGCAGCGCTAGGCCCTCTAGCGCCGCAAAATCGGCGCTAAGGGCACTGGGGGCTAGATTTTCAGTATAGACAGTTTTGGGGCGCTAACCTTAGCGCCCGCCCGAAGTTAGCGCCCGCCCCAAAGTAGCGCCCCGTTGCCAAAAATTCAGTGGCTTCGCCCTAAGAGGTTGGTGGAGCGCTAAAAGAGGCGTTCCACTACTATCTTTAGGCGCTAAGCCGGCGGTGCAGAGCGCAACGCCCGAGCTCGGGCACAGCGCACGGCAGACACTCTGGTGCCAGTGAGCTCTTAAAGGGGAAGGGTGCATGTGTTCTTTTCAAAAGAGGAGGAGGAGGAGGAGGAGGAGGAGGAGGAGGAGGAGGAGGAGGAGGAGGAGGTGGTGCCCGGAAACATAAATGCACCGTTCACAACAACACACTGGATCCTTCCACACAACACATGCAGACTGCCGTTTATAGTGCATGAGGAGTGCCCTTTAATTTGCGCTCCCCAGGGTCTGTTGCGTTCCATTTTACAAACGCTCTGGACGCCAGCCGCACAATGGGGCGGTCCGACTGAAGTTTGGATTCGGGGCGGCCAAAGGGCGTTGCACGAGGATGTGATGTCATTTTCTGCGCGCGCATCCGGGCGGCCGCTAAACTTTGCGCCGGCGCTAACGGGCAACTTAATTTGGGGCGGTGCGCAAACTGCGCTGCACCCGGGCGCTACACACATAGCGCCCGAAAATCACTTCTCTTAAGGCGCTAACTGCTGGCGCAAGCAACTGAAAATCTAGCCCTGAATTTCTAGGCCCATCAGTGTTTGAAATAGGTAAACTCCACCAGTGTTTGAAATAGGTAAACTCCACCAGTGTTTGAAATCGGTAAACTCCATCAGTGTTTGAAATCGGTAAACTCCATCGGTGTTTGAAATAGCTAAACTCCAACAGTGTTTGAAATAGGTAAACTCCATCAGTGTTTGAAATAGGTAAACTCCACCAGTGTTTGAAATAGGTAAACTCCACCAGTGTTTGAAATAAGTAAACTCAACCAGTGTTTGAAATAGGTAAACTCCACCAGTGTTTGAAATAGGTAAACTCTATCAGTGTTTCAAATAGGTAAACTCCACCAGTGTTTGAAATAGGTAAACTCCACCACTGTTTGAAATAGGTAAACTCCATCAGTTTTTGAAATAAGTAAACTCCATCAGTGTTTGAAATAGGTAAACTCCACCAGTGTTTGAAATAGGTAAACTCCACCAGTGTTTGAAAGAGGTAAACTCCACAAGTGTTTGATATATGTCAACTCCATCATTGTTTGAAATAGGTAAACTCCACCACTGTTTGAAATAGGTAAACTCCACCAGTATTTGAAATAAGTAAACTCCATCAGTGTTTGAAATCGGTAAGCTCCACCAGTGTTTCAAATAGGTAAACTCCACCAGTGTTTGAAATAGGTAAACTCCACCAGTGTTTATAATAGGTAAACTCCATCAATGTTTGAAATAGGTAAACTCCACCAGTGTTTGAAATAGGTAAACTCCATCAGTGTTTGTAATAGGTAAACTCCATCAGTGTTTGATGTAGGTAAACTCCACCAGTGTTTGAAATAGGTAAACTGCATCGCTGTTTGAAATAGGTAAACTCCACCAGTGTTTGAAATAGGTAAACTCCATCAGTGTTTGAAATAGGTAAACTCCACCAGTGTTTGAAATAGGTAAGCTCCACCAGTGTTTGAAATAGGTAAACTCAACCAGTGTTTGAAATAGGTAAACTCCATCAGTGTTTGAAATAGGTAAACTCCACCAGTGTTTGAAATAGGTAAACTGCATCAGTGTTTGAAATCGGTAAACTCCACCAGTGTTTGAAATAGGTAAACTCCACCAGTGTTTGAAATAGGTAAAGTCCACCAGTGTTTGAAATAGGTAAACTCCATCAGTGTTTGAAATCGGTAAACTCCACCAGTGTTTGAAATAGGTAAACTCCATCAGTGTTTGAAATCGGTAAACTCCACCAGTGTTTGAAATAGGTAAAGTCCACCAGTGTTTGAAATAGGTAAACTCCATCAGTGTTTGAAATCGGTAAACTCCACCAGTGTTTGAAATAGGTAAAGTCCACCAGTGTTTGAAATAGGTAAACTCCATCAGTGTTTGAAATCGGTAAACTCCATCAGTGTTTGAAATAGGTAAACTCCACCAGTGTTTGAAATAGGTAAACTGCATCAGTGTTTGAAATCGGTAAACTCCACCAGTGTTTGAAATAGGTAAACTCCACCAGTGTTTGAAATAGGTAAAGTCCACCAGTGTTTGAAATAGGTAAACTCCATCAGTGTTTGAAATCGGTAAACTCAACCAGTGTTTGAAATAGGTAAACTCAACCAGTGTTTGAAATAGGTAAACTCCACCAGTGTTTGAAATAGGTAAACTCCATCAGTGTTTGAAATCGGTAAACTCCACCAGTGTTTGAAATAGGTAAACTCCACCAGTATTTGAAATAGGTAAACTCCACCAGTGTTTGAAATAGGTAAACTCCATCAGTGTTTGAAATAGGTAAACTCCACAAGTGTTTGAAATAGGTAAACTCCACCAGTATTTGAAAAAGGTAAACTGCACCAGTATTTCAAATAGGTAAAGTCCACCAATGTTTGAAATAGGTAAACTCCACCAGAGTTTGAAATAGGTAAACTCCACCAGAGTTTGAAATAGGTAAACTGCACCAGTATTTGAAATAGGTAAAGTCCACCAGTGTTTGAAATAGGTAAACTCCACCAGTATTTGAAATAGGTAAAGTCCACCGGTGTTTGAAATAGATAAACTCCATCAGTGTTTGAAATAGGTAAACGCCACCAGTGTTTGAAATAGGAAAACTCCACCAGTGTTTGAAATAGGTAAACTCCACCAGTGTTTGAAATAGGTAAACTCCATCAGTGTTTGAAATAGGTAAACTCCATCAGTGTTTGAAGTAGGTAAACTCCACCAGTGTTTGAAATAGGTAAACTCCACCAGTGTTTGAAATAGGTAAACTGCATCGCTGTTTAAATAGGTAAACTCCACCAATGTTTGAAATAGGTAAACTCCATCAGTGTTTCACATAGGTAAACTCCATAAGTGTTTGAAATAGGTAAACTCCATCGGTGTTTGAAATAGCTAAACTCCAACAGTGTTTGAAATAGGTAAACTCCACAAGTGTTTGAAATAGGTAAACTCCATCAGTGTTTGAAATAGGTAAACTCCACCAGTCTTTGAAATAGGTAAACTCCACCAGTGTTTGAAAAAGGTAAACTCCATCAGTGTTTGAAATAGCTAAACACCAACAGTGTTTGAAATAGGTAAACTCCATCAGTGTTTGAAATAGGTAAACTCCACCAGTGTTTGAAATAGGTAAACTCCACCAGTATTTGAAATAGGTAAACTCCATCATTGTTTGAAATAGCTAAACTCCAACAGTGTTTGAAATAGGTAAACTCCATCAGTTTTTGAAATTAGTAAACTCCACGTGTTTGAAATAGGTAAACTCCACCAGTGTTTGAAATAGGTAAACTCCATCCGTGTTTGAAATAGGTAAACTCCACCAGTGTTTGAAATAGGTAAACTCCATCAGTGTTTGAAATAGGTAAACTCCACCAGTGTTTGAAATAGGTAAACTCCATCAGTGTTTGAAATAGGTAGGGCTAGATTTTCAGTTGCTTGCGCCAGCAGTTAGCGCCTTAAGAGAAGTGATTTCCGGGCGCTATGCGTGTAGCGCCCGGGCGCAGCGCAGTTTGCGCCCCGCCCCAAATTAAGTTGCCCGTTAGCGCCGGCGCAAAGTTTAGCGCCCGCCCGGATGCGCGCGCAGAAAATGACGTCACATCCTCGTGCAACGCCCTTTGGCCGCCCCGATTGCAAACTTCAGTCGGACCGCCCCATTGTGCGGCGGGCGGCCGGAGCGTTTGGAAAAAGGAACGCAACACAACCAGCGCGGGCCCCGGGGGGCGCTAATTAAAGGGAACGTCCTCTCTGGTATAAAGGCCATCCTTTTTTCTGAAAACAGTCTTGTGCAACGCATTTCTGGAGACACAACAAGGAGGATAGCTAACTGGTTTCAAGCAGCAAGAGCCAGGTATTTTTGGACTCAGGCAATAGCGCTGCAAGTGGCCATTTGGAAATTAGACTGTTTGCCAGGATTTGATGGGGGTTGCATGGGGTGCCAACGCGGAGCTGCAGCTCCATGTCCGTAGGGCTCGCAGACGCATTGTGAGAGGGGCAGCCCTGGCTAGAGGCAGAGGGGGCTACAGGCGTCGGCCACGTAGGCCTTACCCAGTCAGGCTATACCGCCAGCAGCGCTCCTACCTAAACATGAGTGCCGCGCGATGTGTTAAAAGGCTCCGATTCCGAAAGGGGGTGATTGCAGAGATCTGCCACCTGCTTCGCCGAGATCTGCGGCCAAAGCTCAGGTGCAGGACGTCTCTGTCGGTGGAAGTGAAGGTGACGGTGGCATTGAACTTCTATGCCACCGGCTCCTTCCAATACGCTGCTGGGGACATAGCAAACATCTCCCAGTACGGCGCGCATCGCTGCATCCGCCAGGTGACCGAAGCACTGTTCAGAAGGAGAAGCCAATTCATCTCCTTCCCCATGGCCCTGGAGAGCCAGCATCAGCGCGCATTGGGATTTTCCAGACTCGGGGAATTCCCCTTGGTGCAGGGCGCCATTGACTGTACGCATGTGGCTTTGCGGGCCCCTCTGGAGCATGGCGAGCAGTATCGCAACAGGAAGGGCTACCATTCTCTGAATGTGCAGCTGGTCTGTGACCACAAGCAGCGCATCATGGCAGTCAATGCCAGCTTCCCAGGCAGCAGCCACGATGCCTTTATCCTGCGGCAGAGTACTGTGCATGACATGTTCCAGGCACAGCCTCCCCCAAGAGGATGGCTACTCGGGGACAAAGGCTATCCTTTGTGCACCTGGCTCATGACCCCGCTCCGCGCGCCCAGGACCGCTGCTGAAGAGGCCTACAACGAGAGCCATCAAACCACCCGCAACATCATCGAGCTAACTATTGGGGTCCTCAAGCAGCGGTTCCGCTGCCTTGATCGCTCCGGAGGAGCTCTCCAGTATTCGCCGGACCGGGTCTCCCAATTTGTGGTGGTTTGCTGCATGCTACACAACCTGGCTATCCGCAGGACTCAGGCACTGCCACCTGACGTTGGACCAGCACCTCAGGAGGAGGAGCAGGAGGAGCATGAGGAGGAGGAGGAGGAGGAGGAGGAGGAGCAGGAGTACGTTCCCAGGAGGGAGCGACCAGGGCCAAGGGCCGCACGACGCCACCTTATTACACGGTACTTCTAAGCCCCCTGTCAGGGAATGGCCAGGGGCCATGAGGGAAGATGAATGCAGCCGCTCCGCAAGCCCTCAGCCGGCGAAGCCAACAAACACTAAGAAGAACAACCATGGAGACTGCATGAATAAAGATAATTTTTTATTAAACAAAAATGACAAGCCCTTCCCACATGAATCCCCAAAAACAATAAACGGGCCCCACAAAAAGCCCAACAAACAACTCACTCCCACAAACTGGGGAGGAGCCACTCCACCTTTATTGAAACCGGGCCTCAACGTCGGCCTAACGCAAAAAAAAAGCCCTCCAAAAGCACAACCATGGGCAAAATAAAGATGGCCACCGCCATATTAAAGGAAAGCTGGCCACACCCTCTACTGAGTGGCCCGCGAGGGCGAGACCTTGGCCAGCATTTTGCCTCCCCTGCCCTGCCTGCTGCTCCTTCGCAAGCTCTGCCCAGTGGCTGCTGCGAGGCTGGGGGAAGGCGCCTGAGGCTCAGATGCCCTTCCGCCAGATGCCGCTGGGGGGCGGCCTACACGGCGTTTGGGCCTTGAGGGGCTGTCTCCTGAGTGGCGCACCTGAGCCTGGCCACCATCAGCTGCAGCCGCTTGCCCTTGACGCCCCAGAGGGGGAATGGCGGCGACGGATGGCGCAATGTGGGCCAGCTGGCGTCTGGGATGCGCTGGCTGGTGCTGTGGCGCGGTGGCACTCGGCCGGGCCCGCACTGCAGGATCCGCAGCAATCAGCCGACGGCCGGCTTGCTGGGATGGTCCAGCGCGGCGCCTGCCCTGGCGATGCCTGCCTGAGACAGCGCGTGTGGCAGCAGTGAGTGGCCCTGTGGTCCTGGTGTGCGCACGCATCACATCCGCCAGGGTCTTGACGGCATCAGTTAGCATGCGGCCAGTCGCGGCAGTTGCTGCCCCGAACTCGCGCACACTGGTCGCCAGCGACTCGATGGCCTCAGGCATGCGCCCCACCACGCTCATGAGCTCCGTGTGGCGCCGGTCCGAGTCGTCGGCCATCTGATCGAGCTTCCGCACCTCTTCCGAAGTGAAGGTGTCCGGACTGGAGTCGCGACTCTCCCGCTGGGGAGGAGGGGGCCGAACTAGGGGACCCTTGCCGCGTTGGTGACGGCGAGTGTGCCGAGCAGCAGCACTCCCCTCTGATCCTTCCCCCCTTTGGGGGGAAGGCCGCGGGCCACGCGCACGGCTGCTGGGTGGCTGGACGCCACTGGTCCCAGAAGCTGCATTGCCCTGCGACAGTTCCTCCAGGCACTCGTCCAGTGAGGAGGTGTCGAGCATTTCCTCCTCTCCTGCGGGACGTGACTGTTCCCCCGAAGGTCCGGCTTGCTCCTCCTCCTCCTCCTGGTTGGAGGTGCTGTCACTGGCAGCCTCAGGGTCCTGGTCGTCACCAGCTGAAAGCAGGAATGCACAAGAGTAGCTTCAGAGTGAGGAGACGGCGTCAGCAAGGGAGTTAGGACTGGTGGGATTCAGCGCATTGGTGGGACAGTGGCAAAGGAGGTAGCTCGGATGGGCCAGTGCGACGCGAGAGGGCCAAAAGGCGAGGTCCTTACCATTGCCGGGCAGTGGAGGGTCGGATACACCGCACGCTGTGGGGACAATCACACGTGCTCCCATGAGCACACACACGCGCTCCTCCAGCCGAGTGAGCTTCTGCAGCTTGGCGCGGCCACCCCTGGCACGGGCCTGGCGATTAAACGCTACTTTAGCCTGCAAGAGAAAGGACGGGCTGTAAGTGCGCAGTGAAGCCCTGATGTAGTGTGCACTGCCTCCCATGGTGGAATAGCTTGGACAGAGTGAAGCCCTGATGTAGTGTGCACTGCCTCCCATGGTGGAATAGCTTGGACAGAGTGAAGCCCTGATGTACTGTCCACTGCCTCCCATGGTGGAATAGCTTGGCCAAAGTGTAGAGTGCCGAATGGCCATTTGATGCTCATGACTGTCCCAATGCTGCTGGCTGAGGGCTGGCCAAAAGGACTTTCAGGTCCCTTTGCCCATCATGTCAGGTGTACATGCAAGAATGAGGAGGAGACTGGAAAGGCTACTCACCCTCACAATCCTGGTCAGATCGTTGTATTTCTTACGGCATTGTGTGTGGGTCCTGGGGGCCTCGCCGGTGAACGTCACCCTCTGGGCGATCTGCTTCCAGGCTTTGGTGTAGTCGTGGTGGGTTGGATTCCTCCCACTGTCTGGAAACAAGATCTTGCGCCTCACCTCCAGAGCTGTGACCATTATGTCCAGATCACCCTCTGAGAAGCGCAGGGCACGCTGACGGGCCTTCTCTGGCGTTGCCATGACTCCCTGGGGCTGAGCAGTAGTGTTGAGGCCTCTTTGCAAGGCTGCAGTGTGCAGGGCGTGGCAGCAGACCAATTCGTCCCTTCCCCCTTTAAGAGCTGGTCGGCACCACGGGGTCTGCTGTCAGTGCAAAAATGACCGCACCCGTGCTGCGCCCCGCCTGGGCGCTATCCCTCTGGACCGACGGCTTAGCGCCTAAAGAGAGTAGTGGAACGCCTCTTTTAGCGCTCCACCAACCTCTTAGGGCGAAGCCACTGAATTCCCGGCAACGGGGCGCTACTTTGGGGCGGGCGCTAACTTCGGGCGGGCGCTAAGGTTAGCACCCCAAAACTGCCTATACTGAAAATCTAGCCCGTAATCTCCATCAGTGTTTGAAATAGGTAAACTCCACCAGTGTTTGAAATAGGTAAACTCCATCAGTGTTTGAAGTAGGTAAACTCCACCAGTGTTTGAAATAGGTAAACTCCACCTGTGTTTGAAAAAGGTAAACTGCATCACTGTTTGAAGTAGGTAAACTCCACCAGTGTTTGAAATAGGTTAACTCCATCAGTGTTTGAAATAGTTAAACTCCATGGGCTAGATTTTCAGTTTAGGCAGTTTTGGGGCGCTAGCTTTAGCGCCCGCCCGAAGTTAGCGCCCGCCCCAAAGTAGCGCCCCGTTGCCGGGAATTCAGTGGCTTCGCCCTAAGAGGTTGGTGGAGCGCTAAAAGAGGCGTTCCACTACTCTCTTTAGGCGCTAAGCCGGCGGTCCAGAGGGATAGCGCCCAGGCGGGGCGCAGCACGGGTGCGGTCATTTTTGCACTGACAGCAGACCCCGTGGTGCCGACCAGCTCTTAAAGGGGGAAGGGACGAATTAGTCTGCTGCCACGCCCTGCACACTGCAGCCTTGCAAAGAGGCCTCAACACTACTGCTCAGCCCCAGGGAGTCATGGCAACGCCAGAGAAGGCCCGTCAGCGTGCCCTGCGCTTCTCAGAGGGTGATCTGGACATCATGCTCACAGCTCTGGAGGTGAGGCGCAAGATCTTGTTTCCAGACAGTGGGAGGAATCCAACCCACCACGACTACACCAAAGCCTGGAAGCAGATCGCCCAGAGGGTGACATTCACCGGCGAGGCCCCCAGGACCCACACACAATGCCGTAAGAAGTACAACGATCTGACCAGGATTGTGAGGGTGAGTAGCCTTTCCAGTCTCCTCCTCATTCTTGCATGTACACCTGACATGATGGGCAAAGGGACCTGAAAGTCCTTTTGGCCAGCCCTCAGCCAGCAGCATTGGGACAGTCATGAGCATCAAATGGCCATTCGGCACTCTACACTTTGGCCAAGCTATTCCACCATGGGAGGCAGTGCACACTACATCAGGGCTTCACTCTGTCCAAGCTATTCCACCATGGGAGGCAGTGCACACTACATCAGGGCTTCACTCTGTCCAAGCTATTCCACCATGGGAGGCAGTGCACACTACATCAGGGCTTCACTGCGCCCTTACAGCCCGTCCTTTCTCTTGCAGGCTAAAGTAGCGTTTAATCGCCAGGCCCGTGCCAGGGGTGGCCGCGCCAAGCTGCAGAAGCTCACTCGGCTGGAGGAGCGCGTGTGTGTGCTCATGGGAGCACGTGTGATTGTCCCCACAGCGTGCGGTGTATCCGACCCTCCACTGCCCGGCAATGGTAAGGACCTCGCCTTTTGGCCCTCTCGCGTCGCACTGGCCCATCCGAGCTACCTCCTTTGCCACTGTCCCACCAATGCGCTGAATCCCACCAGTCCTAACTCCCTCGCTGACGCCGTCTCCTCACTCTGAAGCTACTCTTGTGCATTCCTGCTTTCAGCTGGTGACGACCAGGACCCTGAGGCTGCCAGTGACAGCACCTCCAACCAGGAGGAGGAGGAGGAGCAAGCCGGACCTTCGGGGGAACAGTCACGTCCCGCAGGAGAGGAGGAAATGCTCGACACCTCCTCACTGGACGAGTGCCTGGAGGAACTGTCGCAGGGCAATGCAGCTTCTGGGACCAGTGGCGTCCAGCCACCCAGCAGCCGTGCGCGTGGCCCGCGGCCTTCCCCCCAAAGGGGGGAAGGATCAGAGGGGAGTGCTGCTGCTCGGCAAACTCGCCGTCACCAACGCGGCAAGGGTCCCCTAGTTCGGCCCCCTCCTCCCCAGCGGGAGAGTCGCGACTCCAGTCCGGACACCTTCACTTCGGAGGAGGTGCGGAAGCTCGATCAGATGGCCGACGACTCGGACCGGCGCCACACGGAGCTCATGAGCGTGGTGGGGCGCATGCCTGAGGCCATCGAGTCGCTGGCGACCAGTGTGCGCGAGTTCGGGGCAGCAACTGCCGCGACTGGCCGCATGCTAACTGATGCCGTCAAGACCCTGGCGGATGTGATGCGCGCGCACACCAGGACCAGAGGGCCACTCACTGCTGCCACACGCGCTGTCTCAGGCAGGCATCGCCAGGGCAGGCGCCGCGCTGGACCATCCCAGCAAGCCGGCCGTCGGCTGATTGCTGCGGATCCTGCAGTGCGGGCCCGGCCGAGTGCCACCGCGCCACAGCACCAGCCAGCGCATCCCAGACGCCAGCTGGCCCACATTGCACCATCCGTCGCCGCCATTCCCCCTCTGGGGCGTCAAGGGCAAGCGGCTGCAGCTGATGGTGGCCAGGCTCAGGCGCGCCACTCAGGAGACGGCCCCTCGAGGCCCAAACGCCGTGTAGGCCGCCCCCCAGTGGCATCTGGCGGAAGGGCATCTGAGCCTCAGGTGCCTTCCCCCAGCCTCGCAGCAGCCACTGGGCAGAGCTTGCGAAGGAGCAGCAGGCAGGGCAGGGGAGGCAAAATGCTGGGCAAGGTCTCGCCCTCGCGGGCCACTCAGTAGAGGGTGTGGCCAGCTTTCCTTTAATATGGCGGTGGCCATCTTTATTTTGCCCATGGTTGTGCTTTTGGAGGGCTTTTTTTTTGCGTTAGGCCGACGTTGAGGCCCGGTTTCAATAAAGGTGGAGTGGCTCCTCCCCAGTTTGTGGGAGTGAGTCGTTTGTTGCGCTTTTTGTGGGGCCCGTTTATTGTTTTTGGGGATTCATGTGGGAAGGGCTTTTCATTTTTGTTTAATAAAAAATTATCTTTATTCATGCAGTCTCCATGGTTGTTCTTCTTAGTGTTTGTTGGCTTCGCCGGCTGAGGGCTTGCGGAGCGGCTGCATTCATCTTCCCTCATGGCCCCTGGCCATTCCCTGACAGGGGGCTTAGAAGTACCGTGTAATAAGGTGGCGTCGTGCGGCCCTTGGCCCTGGTCGCTCCCTCCTGGGAACGTACTCCTGCTCCTCCTCCTCCTCCTCCTCCTCCTCCTCATGCTCCTCCTGCTCCTCCTCCTGAGGTGCTGGTCCAACGTCAGGTGGCAGTGCCTGAGTCCTGCGGATAGCCAGGTTGTGTAGCATGCAGCAAACCACCACAAATTGGGAGACCCGGTCCGGCGAATACTGGAGAGCTCCTCCGGAGCGATCAAGGCAGCGGAACCGCTGCTTGAGGACCCCAATAGTTAGCTCGATGATGTTGCGGGTGGTTTGATGGCTCTCGTTGTAGGCCTCTTCAGCAGCGGTCCTGGGCGCGCGGAGCGGGGTCATGAGCCAGGTGCACAAAGGATAGCCTTTGTCCCCGAGTAGCCATCCTCTTGGGGGAGGCTGTGCCTGGAACATGTCATGCACAGTACTCTGCCGCAGGATAAAGGCATCGTGGCTGCTGCCTGGGAAGCTGGCATTGACTGCCATGATGCGCTGCTTGTGGTCACAGACCAGCTGCACATTCAGAGAATGGTAGCCCTTCCTGTTGCGATACTGCTCGCCATGCTCCAGAGGGGCCCGCAAAGCCACATGCGTACAGTCAATGGCGCCCTGCACCAAGGGGAATTCCCCGAGTCTGGAAAATCCCAATGCGCGCTGATGCTGGCTCTCCAGGGCCATGGGGAAGGAGATGAATTGGCTTCTCCTTCTGAACAGTGCTTCGGTCACCTGGCGGATGCAGCGATGCACGCCGTACTGGGAGATGTTTGCTATGTCCCCAGCAGCGTATTGGAAGGAGCCGGTGGCATAGAAGTTCAATGCCACTGTCACCTTCACTTCCACCGACAGAGACGTCCTGCACCTGAGCTTTGGCCGCAGATCTCGGCGAAGCAGGTGGCAGATCTCTGCAATCACCCCCTTCCGGAATCGGAGCCTTTTAACACATCGCGCGGCACTCATGTTTAGGTAGGAGCACTGCTGGCGGTATAGCCTGACTGGGTAAGGCCTACGTGGCCGACGCCTGTAGCCCCCTCTGCCTCTAGCCAGGGCTGCCCCTCTCACAATACGTCTGCGAGCCCTACGGACATGGAGCTGCAGCTCCGCGTTGGCACCCCATGCAACCCCCATCAAATCCTGGCAAACACTCTAATTTCCAAATGGCCACTTGCAGCGCTGTTGCCTGAGTCCAAAAATACCTGGCTCTTGCTGCTTGAAACCAGTTAGCTATCCTCCTTGTTGTGTCTCCAGAAATGCGTTGCACAAGACTGTTTTCTGAAATAATGGATGGCCTTTATACTGGAGAGGACGTTCCCTTTAATTAGCGCCCCCCGGGGCCCGCGCTGGTTGTGTTGCGTTCCTTTTTCCAAACGCTCCGGCCGCCCGCCGCACAATGGGGCGGTCCGACTGAAGTTTGCAATCGGGGCGGCCAAAGGGCGTTGCACGAGGATGTGACGTCATTTTCTGCGCGCGCATCCGGGCGGGCGCTAAACTTTGCGCCGGCGCTAACGGGCAACTTAATTTGGGGCGGGGCGCAAACTGCGCTGCGCCCGGGCGCTACACGCATAGCGCCCGGAAATCACTTCTCTTAAGGCGCTAACTGCTGGCGCAAGCAACTGAAAATCTAGCCCCATAAGTGTTTGAAATAGGCAAACTCCATCGGTGTTTGAAATAGCTAAACTCCAACAGTGTTTGAAATAGGTAAACTCCATCAGTTTTTGAAATAAGTAAACTCCATCAGTGTTTGAAATAGGTAAACTCCAACAGTGTTTGAAATAGGTAAACTCCATCAGTGTTTGAAATAGGTAAACTCCACCAGTCTTTGAAATAGGTAAACTCCACCAGTGTTTGAAATAGGTAAACTCCATCAGTGTTTGAAATAGGTAAACTCCATCAGTGTTTGAAATAGCTAATCTCCAACAGTGTTTGAAATAGGTAAACTCCATCAGTGTTTGAAATAGGTAAACTCCACCAGTGTTTGAAATAGGTAAACTCCACCAGTATTTGAAATAGGTAAACTCCATCAGTGTTTGAAATAGGTAAACTCCATCAGTGTTTGAAATAGGTAAACTCCACCAGTGTTTGAAATAGGTAAACTCCATCAGTGTTTGAAATAATTAAACTCCACAATTGTTTGAAAAAGGTAAACTCCACGAGTGTTTGAAATAGGTAAACTCCACCAGTGTTTGAAATAGGTAAAGTCCATCAGTGTCTGAAATAGGTAAACTCCATCAGTGTTTGAAATAGGTAAACTCCACCAGTATTTGAAATAGGTAAACTCCATCAGTGTTGGAAATAGGTAAACTCCACAAGTGTTTGAAATAGGTAAACTCCATAAGTGTTTGAAATAGGTAAACTCCACAAGTGTTTGAAATAGGTCAACTCCTTCAGTGTTTGAAATAGGTAAACTCCACAAGTGTTTGAAATAGGTAAACTCCACAAGTGTTTGAAATAGGTAAACTCCATAAGTGTTTGAAATAGGTAAACTCCACCAGTGTTTGAAATAGGTCAACTCCTTCAGTGTTTGAAATAGGTAAACTCCACAAGTGTTTGAAATAGGTAAACTTCACAAGTGTTTGAAATAGGTAAACTCCATAAGTGTTTGAAATAGGTAAACTCCATCGGTGTTTGAAATAACTAAACTCCAACAGTGTTTGAAATAGGTAAACTCCATCAGTTTTTGAAATAAGTAAACTCCACCAGTGTTTGAAATAGGTAAACTCCACCAGTCTTTGAAATAGGTAAACTCCACCAGTGTTTGAAATAGGTAAACTCCATCAGTGTTTGAAATAGGTAAACTCCACCAGTGTTTGAAATAGGTAAACTCCATCAGTGTTTGAAATAGGTAAACTCCACCAGTGTTTGAAATAGGTAAACTCCATCAGTGTTTGAAATAGGTAAACTCCATCAGTGTTTGAAATAGGTAAACTCCACCAGTGTTTGAAATAGGTAAACTCCATCAGTGTTTGAAATAGGTAAACTCCACCAGTGTTTGAAATAGGTAAACTGCACCAGTGTTTGAAATAGGTAAACTCCATCAGTGTTTCAAATAGGTAAACTCCACCAGTGTTTGAAATAGGTAAACTCCACCAGTGTTTGAAATAGGTAAACTCCAACAGTGTTTGAAATAGGTAAACTCCATCAGTGTTTGAAATAGGTAAACTCCACCAGTCTTTGAAATAGGTAAACTCCACCAGTGTTTGAAATAGGTAAACTCCATCAGTGTTTGAAATAGGTAAACTCCATCAGTGTTTGAAATAGCTAATCTCCAACAGTGTTTGAAATAGGTAAACTCCATCAGTGTTTGAAATAGGTAAACTCCACCAGTGTTTGAAATAGGTAAACTCCACCAGTATTTGAAATAGGTAAACTCCATCAGTGTTTGAAATAGGTAAACTCCATCAGTGTTTGAAATAGGTAAACTCCACCAGTGTTTGAAATAGGTAAACTCCATCAGTGTTTGAAATAATTAAACTCCACAATTGTTTGAAAAAGGTAAACTCCACGAGTGTTTGAAATAGGTAAACTCCACCAGTGTTTGAAATAGGTAAAGTCCATCAGTGTCTGAAATAGGTAAACTCCATCAGTGTTTGAAATAGGTAAACTCCACCAGTATTTGAAATAGGTAAACTCCATCAGTGTTGGAAATAGGTAAACTCCACAAGTGTTTGAAATAGGTAAACTCCATAAGTGTTTGAAATAGGTAAACTCCACAAGTGTTTGAAATAGGTCAACTCCTTCAGTGTTTGAAATAGGTAAACTCCACAAGTGTTTGAAATAGGTAAACTCCACAAGTGTTTGAAATAGGTAAACTCCATAAGTGTTTGAAATAGGTAAACTCCACCAGTGTTTGAAATAGGTCAACTCCTTCAGTGTTTGAAATAGGTAAACTCCACAAGTGTTTGAAATAGGTAAACTTCACAAGTGTTTGAAATAGGTAAACTCCATAAGTGTTTGAAATAGGTAAACTCCATCGGTGTTTGAAATAACTAAACTCCAACAGTGTTTGAAATAGGTAAACTCCATCAGTTTTTGAAATAAGTAAACTCCACCAGTGTTTGAAATAGGTAAACTCCACCAGTCTTTGAAATAGGTAAACTCCACCAGTGTTTGAAATAGGTAAACTCCATCAGTGTTTGAAATAGGTAAACTCCACCAGTGTTTGAAATAGGTAAACTCCATCAGTGTTTGAAATAGGTAAACTCCACCAGTGTTTGAAATAGGTAAACTCCATCAGTGTTTGAAATAGGTAAACTCCATCAGTGTTTGAAATAGGTAAACTCCACCAGTGTTTGAAATAGGTAAACTCCATCAGTGTTTGAAATAGGTAAACTCCACCAGTGTTTGAAATAGGTAAACTGCACCAGTGTTTGAAATAGGTAAACTCCATCAGTGTTTCAAATAGCTGAGCTCCACCAGTGTTTCAAATAGGTAAACTCCATCAATGTTTGAAATAGGTAAACTCCATCAGTGTTTGAAATAGGTAAACTCCACCAGTGTTTGAAATAGGTGAACTCAACCAGTGTTTGAAATAGGTAAACTCCATCAGTGTTTGAAATAAGTAAACTCCACCAGTGTTTGAAATAGGAAAACTCCATCAGTGTTTGAAATCGGCAAACTCCACCAGTTTTTGAAATAGGTAAACTCCACCAGTGTTTGAAATAGGTAAAGTCCACCAGTGTTTGAAATAGGTAAACTCCACCAGTGTTTGAAATAGTTAAACTCCACCAGTGTTTTAAATAGGAAAACTCCACCAGTGTTTGAAATAGGTAGGCCTAGAATTTCAGTATAGCCAGTTTTGGGGCGCTAACGCTAGCGCCCGCCCGAAGTTAGCGCCCGCCCCAAAGTTGCGCCCCCTTGCCGGAAATTCAGTGGTTTCACCCTAAGAGGTTGCTGGAGCGCTAAAAGAGGCGTTGCACTACTATCTTTAGGCGCTAAGCCGGCGGTGCAGAGGGATAGCGCCGAGGCGGGGCGCAGCGCGGGTGCAGTCATTTTTTGATTGACAGCAGACCCCGTGGCGCCGACCAGCTCTTAAAGGGGGAAGGGACGAATTGGTCTGCTGCCACGCCCTGCACACTGCAGCTTTGCAAATAGGCCTCAACACTGCTGCTCAGCCCCAGGGAGTCATGGCAACGCCAGAGAAGGCCCGTGAGCGTGCCCTGCGCTTCTCAGAGCGTGATCTGGGAATAATGGTGACAGCTCTGGAGAAGAGGCGCAGGATCTTGTTCCCAGAGACTGGGAGGAATCCGAACCACCAAGAATACACCAGAGCCTGGAAGCAGATCGCCAACAGGGTGACGTTCACCGGCGATGCCCCCAGGACCCATAAACAATGTCGGAAAAAGTACAACGACCTGACCAGGATTGTCAGGGTGAGTACCCTTTCCAGTCTCCTCCTCATTCTTGCATGTACACCTGACATGATGGGCAAAGGGAGCTGAAAGTCCTAATGGCCAGCCCTCAGCCAGCAGCTTTGGGACAGTCATGAGCATCAATTGCCCATTCTGCACTCTACACTCTGGCCAAGCTATTCCACCATGGGAGGCAGTGCACAGTACATCAGGGCTACACTCTGGCCAAGCTATTCCACCATGGGAGGCAGTGCACAGTACATCAGGGCTACACTCTGGCCAAGCTATTCCACCGTGGGAGGCAGTGCACAGTACATCAGGGCTACACTCTGGCCAAGCTATTCCACCATGGGAGGCAGTGCACAGTATATCAGGGCTACACTCTGGGCAAACTATTCCACCATGGGAGGCAGTGCACACTACATCAGGGCTACACTCCGTACTTACAGCCCGTCCTTTCTCTTGCAGTCTAAAGTTGCCTATAATCGCCAGGCCCGTGCCAGGACCAGGGGAGGCCACGCCAAGCTGCAGAAGCTCACTCGCCTGGAGGAGCGCGTGAGTGGGCTCATGGGAGCCCGGCTGATCGTGCCCACAGCGTGCGGAGTAGCCGACCCTCCACTGCCCGGCAATGGTAAGGACCTCGCCTTTTGGCCCTCTCGCGTCGCACTTGCGCATCCGAGCTACCTCCTTTGCCACTGTCCCACCAATGCGCTGAATGCCACCAGTCCTGACTCCCTCGCTGACGCCGTCTCCTGACTCTAAAGCTACTCTTGTGCATTCCTGCTTTCAGCTGGTGACGACCAGGTCCGTGAAGCTGCCAGTGACAGCCACTCCGAGCAGGAGGAGGAGGAGGAGGAGGAGGAGCAAGAGCAAGCCGGACCATCAGGGGAACACTCAGGTCCCGCAGGAGAGGACGAAATGATTGACACGTCCTCACTGGACGAGTGCCTGGACCAACTGTCGCAGGGGATTGCAGCTTCTGGGACCAGTGGCGTCCAGCCACCCAGGAGCCCTGCGCGTGGGCTGCGGCCTTCCCCCAAAGGGGGGAAGGATCAGAGGGGAGTGCAGTTGATCGGGACACTCGCCGCCACCAACGTGGCAAGGTTCCCCTAGTTCGGTCCCCTGCTCCCCAGCGGGAGAGTCCCGACTCCAGTCCGGACACCTTCACCTCGGAGGAGGCGCGGAAGCTGGACAAGATGGCCGAGGATTCGGACCGGCGCCACACGGAGCTCATGCGCGTGGTGGGGCGCATGCCTGAGGCCATTGAGTCGCTGGCGACCAGTGTGCGCGAGTTCGGGGCATCAACTGCCGCGAGTGGCCGCATGCTCACTGATGCCGTCAAGTCCCTGGCGGGTGTGATGCGGGCGCACACCAGGACAACAGGGGCACTCACTGCTGCCACACGCGCTGTCTCAGGCAGGCATCGCCAGGGCACCCGCCACGCTGCAGCATCCCAGCGAGCCGCCCCTCAGCTGATTGTTGCGGATCCTGCAGTGCGGGCCCGGCCGAGTGCCAGCACGCCACAGCACCAGCCAGCGCATCCCAGACGCCAGCTTGCCCACATTGCGCCATCCGTCGCCGCCACTCCCCCACTGGGGCGTCAAGGGCAAGCGGCTGGAGCTGATGTTGGCCAGGCTCAGGTGCACCACTCAGCAGCCGGCCCCTCGAGGCCCAAAGGCCGTGTAGGCCGCCCCCCAAGGGCATCTGGCGGAAGGACATCTGAGCCTCAGGCGCCTTCCCCCAGCAGCCACTGGGCAGAGCTTGCGAAGGAGCAGCAGGCCGGGCAGGGGAGGCAAAAGGCTGGACAAGGTCTCGCCCTCGCGGGCCACTCAGTAGAGGGTGTGGCCAGCTTTCGTTTTATATGGCGGTGGCCATCTTTCTTTTGCCCATGGTTGCTTGGTTCGTGGGCTTATTTTTTGCGTTAAGGCCGAGGTTGAGGCCAGGTTTGTACAAATGTGGAGTTACTCCTGCCCAGTTTGTGGGAGTGAGTCATTTGTTGGGCTTTTTGTGGGGCCCGTTGATTGTTTTTGGGGATTCATGTGGGAAGGGGTTTTCATTTTTGTGTAATAAATAATTATCTTTATTCATAGAGTCTCCATGGTTGTTCTTGTTAGTGTTTGGTGGCTTCGCCGGCTGAGGGCTTGCGGAGCGGCTGCATTCATCTTCCCTCATGGCCACAAGGCATTCCCTGACAGGGGGCTTAGAAGTAACGTGTAATAAGGTGGCGTCGCGCGGCCCTTGGCCCTGGTCGCTCCCTCCTGGGAACGTACTCCTGCTCCTCCTCCTCCTCCTCCTGCTCCTCCTGCTCCTCCTCCTGAGGTGCTGCTCCAACGTCAGGTGGCAGTGCCTGAGTCCTGCGGATAGCCAGGTTGTGTAGCATGCAGCAAACCACCACAAATTGGGAGACCCGGTCCGGCGAATACTGCAGAGCTCCTCCGGAGCGATCAAGGCAGCGGAACCGCTGCTTGAGGACCCCAATAGTTTGCTCGATGATGTTGCGGGTGGTTTGATGGCTCTCGTTGTAGGCCTGTTCAGCAGCGGTCCTGGGCGCGCGGAGCGGGGTCATGAGCCAGGTACACAAAGGATAGCCTTTGTACCCGAGTAGCCATCCTCTTGGGGGAGGCTGTGCCGCGAACATGTCATGCACAGTACTCTGCCGCAGGATAAACGCATCGTGGCTGCTGCCTGGAAAGCTGGCATTGACAGCCATGATGCGCTGCTTGTGGTCACACACCAGCTGCACATTCAGAGAATGGTAGCCCTTCCTGTTGCGAAACTGCTCGCCATGCTCCAGAGGGGCCCGCAAAGCCACATGCGTACAGTCAATGGCGCCCTGCACCAAGGGGAAGTCCCCGAGTCTTGCAAATCCCAAGGCGCGCTGATGCTGGCTCTCCAGGGCCATGGGGAAGGAGATGAATTGGCTTCTCCTTCTGAACAGTGCTTCGGTCACCTGGCGGATGCAGCGATGCGCGCCGTACTGGGAGATGTTAGCTATGTCCCCAGCAGCGGATTGGAAGGAGCCGGTGGCATAGAAGTTCAATGCCACCGTCACCTTCACTTCCACCGACAGAGACGTCCTGCACCTGAGCTTTGGACGCAGATCTCTGCGAAGCAGGTGGCAGATCTCTGCAACTGCCTCCTTTCGGAATCGGAGCCTTCTAACACATCGCGCGTCAGTCATGTTGAGGTAGGAGCGCTGCTGGCGGTATAGCCTGACTGGGTAAGGCCTACGTGGCCGACGCCTGTAGCCCCCTCTGCCTCTACCCAGGGCTGCCCCTCTCACAATGTGTCTGCGAGCCCTACGGACATGGCGCTGCAGCTTCGCGTTGGCACCCCATGCAACCCCCATCAAATCCTGGCAAACAGTCAAATTTCCAAAAGGCCACTTGCAGCGCTCTGGCCTGAGTCCAAAAATACCTGAGCTGTTGCTGCTTGAAACCAGTTAGCTATCCTCCTTGTTGTGTGTCCAGAAATGCGTTGCACAACAGTGTTTGCTGCAAAATGGCTGGCCTTTATACTGGAGGGTATGTCCCCTTTAATTTGCGCCCCCCAGGGCCCGCGCTGGCTGTGTTGCGTTCCTTTTTTCAAACGCTCCGGACGCCAGCCACAAAATGGGGCGGTCCGACTGAAGTTTGGAATCGGGGTGCGCAAAGGGCGTTGCACGAGGATGTGACGTCATTTTCTGCGCGCGCAGCCGGGCGGGCGCTAAACTTTGCGCCGGCGCTAAGGGTCAACTTAATTTGGGGCGAGGCGCAAACTGCGCTGCGCCCGGGTGCTACACGCATAGCGCCCGAAATTCACTTCTCTTAAGGCGCTAACTGCTGGCGCAACCAACTGAATTTCTAGGCCGTAAACTCCATCAGTGTTTGAAATAGGTAAACTCCACCAATGTTTGAAATAGGTAAACTCCACCAGTGTTTGAAATAGGTAAACTCCACCAGTGTTTGAAAGATGTAGGCCTAGAAATTGGGTTTTGGCTTAGCCAGGGCTTTAGCGCCGGAAATTAGTGCCGGCGCTAAGTCCCCTGCGCGCGCCAAAAATTCAGTGGCGCCGCGCCCAAACGGCTGCCGGCGCTACTGAAGGGTCTTAGCGCCTGGAAAAGGGCGCTAACTGCCGTTTCGCGCCGCAATTCCAGCGCTGCGGCACCCGATGCGGTGCGGCAGGCTGGGGAAGTGCAGGCCTCCTCCTTCCGTTAAGGAGGAGCTGCCTGCACCCGGCCGCGGCCCGCGCAAATCTGCTTAAAAATGAGCCCGGCACCTCGGACAAGTGCCGGGCTTGCATCTGTTCCGGGGGGGGTGGGGAGAGAAGTCCGGGGAGGGAGCTGCGGGCAGGCGGCCGGCGGGAAAGCGGCCGGCCGCCGCGGGGCCTTTAATGCGCCGGCGCTAACTGCAGTAAGGCACCTCTGACAAAACGCTGGTTGCGGCTGCCACGGGCGAGGCGGCCGCAACTCAATTTCGGAGTTCGGGCGGGTTACCACGGCAACCGGGACGCTGCGCACACCGATGACGTCATCGGTGCCGGCGCAGCGCTACCGGAGCAACGCCGATTTAGGGCCCCAGGGAATTTCACTACTGGCCATAACTCCGGCGCAAGGCCCTCTCGCGCCTCAAATGAGGCGCTAAGGCTACTGAATTTTCAGCTGGTAAACTCCACCAGTGTTTGAAATAGGTAAACTCCACCAATGTTTCAAATAGGTAAACCACACCAGTGTTTGAAAGTAGGTAAACTCCACCAGTGTTTGAAATAGGTAAACACCACCAGTGTTTGAAATAGGTAAACTCCATCAGTGTTTGAAATAGGTCAACTCCTTCAGTGTTTGAAATAGGTAAACTCCACAAGTGTTTGAAATAGGTAAACTCCACAGGTGTTTGAAATAGATAAACTCCATAATTGTTTGAAATAGATGAACTCCATCGGTGTTTGAAATAGCTAAACCCCAACAGTGTTTGAAATAGGTAAACTCCATCAGTGTTTGAAATAGGTAAACTCCACCAGTGTTTGAAATAGGTAAACTCCACCAGTGTTTGAAATAGGTAAACTCCATCAGTTTTTGAAATAAGTAAACTCCATCAGTGTTTGAAATAGGTAAACTCCACCAGTGTTTGAATTAGGTAAACTCCATCAGTGTTTGAAATAGGTAAACTGCATCAGTGTTTGAAATAGGTAAACTCCACCAGTGTTTGAAATAGGTAAACTCCATCGGTGTTTCAAATAGGTTATCTCCACCAGTGTTTGAAAAATGTAAACTCCATCAGTGTTTGAAATAGGTAAACTCCATCAGTGTTTCAAATAGGTTATCTCCACCAGTGTTTGAAAAATGTAAACTCCATCAGTGTTTGAAATAGGTAAACTCCATCGGTGTTTCAAATAGGTTATCTCCACCAGTGTTTGAAAAATGTAAACTCCATCAGTGTTTGAAATCGGTAAACTCCATCAGTGTTTGAAATAGGTAAACTCCATCAGTGTTTGAAATAGGTAAACTCCATCAGTGTTTGAAATAGGTAAACTCCATCAGTGTTTGAAATAGGTAAACTCCATCGGTGTTTCAAATAGGTAAACTCCACCAGTGTTTGAAATCGGTAAACTCCATCAGTGTTTGAAATAGGTAAACTCCACCACTGTTTGAAATAGGTAAACTCCATCAGTGTTTGAAATAGGTAAACTCCACCAGTGTTTGAAATAGGTAAGCGCCATCAGTGTTTGCAAAAGGTAAACTCCACAAGTGTTTGAAATAGGTAAACGCCATCAGTGTTTGAAATAGGTAAACTCCATCAGTGTTTGAAATAGGTAAACTCCATCGGTGTTTCAAATAGGTAAACTCCACCAGTGTTTGAAATAAGTAAACTCCATCAGTGTTTGAAATAGGTAAACTCCATCGGTGTTTCAAATAGGTAAACTCCACCAGTGTTTGAAATAAGTAAACTCCATCAGTGTTTGAAATAGGTTGACTACACCATTTTTTGAAATATGTAAACTCCATCAGTGTTTGAAATAGGTCAACTCCTTCAGTGTTTGAAATAGGTAAACTCCACCAGTGTTTGAAATAGGTAAACTCCACCAGTGTTTGAAATAGGTAAACTCCATCAGTGTTTTATATTGGTAAACTACATCGGTGTTTGAAATAGGTAAACTCCACCAGTGTTTGAAATAGGTAAACTCCATCAGTATTTGAAATAGGTAAACTCCATCAGTGTTTGAAATAGGTAAACTCCATCAGTGTTTGAAATAGGTAAACTCCATCGCTGTTTGAAATAGGTAAACTCCACCAGTGTTTGAAATAGGTAAACTCCACCAGTGTTTGAAATAGGTAAACACCATCAGTGTTTGAAATAGGTAAACTCCACCAGTGTTTGAAATAGATAAACTCCATCAGTGTTTGAAATAGGTAAACTCCACCAGTGTTTGAAATAGGTAAACTCCACCAGTGTTTGAAATAGGTAAACTCCACCTGTGTTTGAAATAGGTAAACTCCACCAGTGTTTGAAATAGGTAAACTCCATCAGTGTTTGAAATAGGTAAAATCCATCGCTGTTTGAAATAGGTAAACTCCACCAGTGTTTGACATAAGTAAACTCCACCAGTGTTTGAAATAGGTAAACACCATCAGTGTTTGAAATAGGTAAACTCCACCAGTGTTTGAAATAGGTAAACTCCACCAGTGTTTGAAATAGGTAAACTCTATCGCTGTTTGAAATAGGTAAACTCCACCCGTGTTTGACATTGGTAAACTCCACCACTGTTTGAAATAGGTAAACACCATCAGTGTTTGAAATAGGTAAACTCCACCAGTGTTTGAAATAGGTAAGCTCCACTCGTGTTTGAAATAGGTAAACTCCATCAATGTTTGAAATAGGTAAACTTCACCAGTGTTTGAAATAGGTAAACTCCAACAGTGTTTGAAATATGTAAACTCCACTAGTGTTTGAAATAGGTAAACTCCATCAGTGTTTGAAATAGGTAAACTCCACCAGTGTTTGAAATAGGTAAACACCATCGGTGTTTAAAATAGGTAAACTCCACCAGTGTTTGAAATAGGTAAACTCCACCAGTGTTTGAAATAGGTAAACTCTATCGCTGTTTGAAATAGGTAAACTCCACCAGTGTTTGACATAGGTAAACTCCACCAGTGTTTGAAATAGGTAAACACCATCAGTGTTTGAAATAGGTAAACTCCACCAGTGTTTGAAATAGGTAAACTCGACTAGTGTTTGAAATAGGTAAACTCCATCAATGTTTGAAATAGGTAAACTCCACCAGTGTTTGAAATAGGTAAACTCCATCAGTGTTTGAAATAGGTAAACTCCACTAATGTTTGAAATAGGTAAACTCGACTAGTGTTTGAAATAGGTAAACTCCATCAGTGTTTGAAATAGGTAAACTCCACCAGTGTTTGAAATAGGTAAACTCCACCAGTGTTTGAAATATGTAAACTCCATCAGTGTTTGAAATAGGTAAACTCCACCAGTGTTTGAAATATGTAAACTCCATCAGTGTTTGAAATAGGTAAACTCCATCAGTGTTTGAAATAGGTAAACTCCATCAGTGTTTGAAATAGGTAAACTCCACCAGTGTTTGAAATAGGTAAACTCCACCAGTGTTTGAAATATGTAAACTCCATCAGTGTTTGAAATAGGTAAACTCCACCAGTGTTTGAAATAGGTAAACTCCATCAGTGTTTGAAATAGGTAAACTCCACCAGTGTTTGAAATAGGTAAACTCCATCAGTGTTTGAAATAGGTAAACTCCATCAGTGTTTGAAATAGGTAAACTCCATCAGTGTTTGAAATAGGTAAACTCCATCAATGTTTGAAATAGCTAAACTCCACCAGTGTTTGAAATAGGTAAACTCCATCAGTGTTTGAAATAGGTAAACTCCACCAATGTTTGAAATAGGTAAACTCCACCAGTGTTTGAAATAGGTAAACTCCACCAGTGTTTGAAATAGGTAAAGTCCATCAATGTTTGAAATAGGTAAACTCCACCAGTGTTTGAAAGTAGGTAAACTCCATCAGTGTTTGAAAGTAGGTTAACGCCTCCGGTCCCTTTAGCACAAAGCTGTCAGGGATGCTTCTGACCATCATCTTCGCAAATCATCCACTTTGGACCTAAGAATGAGAGATCAGAGTATTTTCTTAATGATGAGAAGCTAGGAATTGTGGAGGAGCTGAGGGATTTAGGGTTCCAAGCTCAGCAATCTAGTGGCCATGTGCAAAAAATAATTGAAAAGGCTAATTGAATGTTGGCATGCACGATGCACTGCCTAGGATAAGCCCCATGCACCCAGCTCCTGCAGCAGCACTTGCACTTCACCAAGAATGGTGCAGATCTGGGGTTGCTCTGTCAGTTGGCTGCATATGTTCTGGGCCTCTACATTGTTTCTTTCCCTGGCACTTCTCTTCCTTCATCTTCCCCTTCAGCCCGCCAAAGGGTTGAAATGCATTTTGAGCTTTCCTTAAAGGCTCAAAGAATTTTTGGCTCCCTTTACCTACTTACCTTCAGGTGTCCAATTCAGTAAAATTTCAGGTGAAGCCATGGTTTTGAACAAAGCCAAAGATACACAGTCAGGAATGAATAATAATGCGAATGAATGAAATCCCAAAATTATTGGTAGTCAGCACTGTGAACTTAGTTATCTTTACATTAGTAACTGGGCATTCAAACCCAAACTTAATTTGTATAGATACCCAATTGCTTCAGACAGAAAGATTGCCCCAAGATATGTGTCTTTGTATATACCTATATATATACTCACATATATATGAATATGTACACGTTTCCCATTTATGTATGTGTACAGTTGTACATTGTCCTATCATCACTTCAACACAGCAACCTTCTGCTCCTCATTTGTAATTCAGAAGAGTTCCCTGTCTACATTTTTTGTTCACTTGTAGAAATTAGCTTTTTCAAAATCCACTGTGGGCAGAGTTTTACACAAAAGATGAGCTTTTATTGTATTTTAAATGTCATTTGAATAAATTAGCAAGTACAATAATTACAGCACTTAACCAGCAAAAAGCTGCTACAGCATGATAAAGCATGTCTATAATTAATCACACTCCATGCTGGCCATTTTATCCAGCCTACGAGGTGGAATTTGTACATTTTGGATTTTAGACAGCAAAATGAAACATCTTACAAAAGGCAGATTGTGCCTTGTTTAGCATCTGAAGTGTTTTGTACCAGAGTTTCAAACCCTGGTCCAAATAAGCTGAAACTGACTTCGAAACAAACTCCATATGCCAGTAATCACCTTTACCTACAAAATGTTGTGGTTTACGAATTTGCTGGGTTGAAAACTCTTTCTCACCATCTGAATGAGAGTGATGCAGGTCAGAGACTGTCGTTTTATGGACTGTTAAAGCATCCATAAGGCCTATATAGTCACAATGTTGCTTGTAAACTTGTAAGGAATTGATTAGGGTTATCTAGCCTTAGTTCAGGTGTTTTGGGTCCGTGGGAATCAAACCGAGGCTCGTGTGGAGCATAAACACAAGCACAAATCAGTTGGGCCAAATGGCCTGTTTCTACGCTGTACATTCTATGTAATCCCAGCCAATCGCTTTTAACTCTGAGCCAGATCTGAGTGATCCCCTACAATCTGTTATTGAGAGTGAAAATTTGTTGCAAGGTTTTTACTTTTGTTTTTTCTGTTTACTCTTTGATTTCCTTCCCTTGGCCGTCCCACCCCAAAAGCAGTGGTTCATGCTGGAGTAGAGTTTCGGGGGTGTCAGCAGCCTTTCTATACCATCCTGACTGGCCATGCATGCCTGAGCTTGGATATGGCCTAGCTATCAGGAATGGAATGGCAGGTTGATAGCCCCTGTTGTAGTTCTTCCAGCCCAAAGACTCCAAGGGCGAGAAATTCATATACTTACCGCCACCTGTTAGCGCCAGCGATTCTAGAAAAAATGGTAGCCGTCGCTCTTGCACCAGCTGGATGCGGTCCCCGTGGTGGCCGCTATATTGGTGGGCCCCTTTGTGCTGCCGGTAACCTGCAGCGCCCTGTAAAATAAAATGGCAGTGTGGTGACGTCAGTTGGTGTGCAATGCCGACTTAACGTCAACTACGCGAACCTCCATCCTAGCACTCAATTCAGTGATGGGTCCTAAGCACGCCAGGTTAACACTGACAGGGGCGATATCTGCAGCTGTTAAAGGGACACAGACATCAATCAGGTAAGTTTGAATGGAAGGGTTTGGCCTTGTTTTTTTGAATTTTATTGAAGTGGTGGCATGCTGCTATATATGTGAAAAGTTTTTTAAGTGTTTTTTTGGAAGTGCTGCTGGATGCTTGCAAGGCTCGGAACCCCTTTGAGAGGACAGAACATGCTGCGAATACACAGCAGGTCATGCCACATCCATGGACTTCACATTTCAGGTCGACATGCTGCCTGACCAACTGAGTATTTGCTGCATCTTTTGCTGTCATTTCACATTTACAGCATCCACTTGCAGAGGGAAGAGGAAGACGCAGAAGTGGAAGAAGCAGAAGAGGAGGAATCAGACGGAAGGATGCATCCCAGACAGCCCCTTTGTGGCCGGGATATCTGGGATGGAATCATCTGCCTGCGGTCCCACTGGCTGGGCAGGCTGCCTCTTCTTGTTGACCCATTGACTGGGCAGGCTACATTTCTTGGGTGTGTGAAATGAGGAAGACACAAGGGTGAAGTTGTGCTGACGGGAGGGCACGAAACCTAGAGGAGCAGGCCAGAAGGGGGATAACGTACAAGGATACCCGCATCTTGTATCCTTTCAGCCCCGCCTGCTGGCCAAGGGCTCAGCCATACTCCTGCCAAGAATGGTCTCCTCCAAGGGGGTGAGGTGATGCTAGGATTGGTAGATGTGTCTCGTCATTGGTGCAGATTGTTGGTAGGTAACTTATTGGGGGTCCTGCATTGAGCAGTGTGTGAGGCTAGTGGTGCAGTTGGTAGGTGATGGCTTTTGAAGTTGCATTCACTGACCTTGACCAGTGGTCTGAGGTCATGAAGCTTCTTTGGGCACTGGAGCCAGGTGGGGGGGTGGGGGGGTGACACTGCTGGCAGTGATGGCCTTGGTAATGTACTCCCACATTGTTCTTTCTGGAGGGCCTCCTGGCCCCAGTGGGTAGAGGGCCAGACCTGCAGTGTTGACCCCCTGCACAAAGCTGGAGTGCTGCGTGCGAGACCCCGGGTGCCCCTTCCCTGGCTTGCTGAGCCATTTGTGTTAGTGCTGAGGCAGTTTTCCCATCTGTTCAGTTTAGGAAGGTAATTCAGCTTTAAGAGCTGAATAATCACATTTGGAACTTCTTTTAAATATTGAATATTTGTAAAAAGACAAAGGGCTGAAAAATGTATAGAATCAGTGCATTTTATTTTGCCTTGCTTCAATGTGCATGGCCCCTTTAAATTTCCGAGCTCCTCACTGCCCACAATGCATTGCGAGCTTCACAGCCTTGCACACAGACACTCGGGGAAGCAGCAACGCCGCACCAGGACTACAAATTGGTCTCGGATCCCTTGTGCAATGCCACCAGGACAGTGTTGCGCCTAAGGTTAGCGCTGCGCCACCTACCTCCATGCCCCCCCCCACACCAATTTAGATCAGTTAACGCTGCGGCCATTTCAGGCGGCCGTTAACAGCAGTTGGCGGTGGCAATCACCAATTCCCCCCCCCCCCCAAGTCTAATTAGAGCACCACGACACTGCCCTAACTAACTCAAATTAGCTGGCTCAATACTGAAGGGCGATTGAAATTGAGACTTTCCTTGGCCACCATATTATGTTATGGTGAGTTCAGGTTGTACTTTAGGTGTCTGTAAACTGGTAGCATTGAACATTGTGCAAGAATGCTGACATTTCAAGGCCAAGCCTGAAACATACAGACAGACAGACAGTTTCTAGTTCTGTGTTTATCGCGTTACCCAGACTTGTTACAATTCATATCACATCAGATTTGATGTGGCTGTTATTATGAAAGGTGGCCACACCTGCACATGCAGAGACCAGCTGCATCTCTGCACCTGTGTGAAGCCGCTTTCTTTGTGGCACTCCACACAAAATTAAAAAGCTCCTTTGCTAACATGTGGCCATCATTTTAATGCAACATCTTTCTCCTGTGGTGCCTGCTGTCAATTACTGAAACTGCAAACACGAAGGTGAAATTGGTGTGATTTTAATTCATAGGAAAACAATGACCTTATGCTCTAGTGGAGGAGGTTTCCATTCTCTTTCATAGTCCAGTGATAAACACAATTAATTACCTCGTAAAATATGTGCATACATATATCAGTTATTATTTAGGATTTTTTTTAAATTCTGGAAGTCCTGTGATACAGAACATACTCCTTCCTTTGTGGCCGAGTTGCAGGAATGTATCTTTACTCTTTGATAATCCAAGTGGCCTGGTTGAAGAGTTTTATATGGGTCGACTTTGAACCCAAGTAGGCCGATGTAATAGGTGCATCTCAATTTTTTTAGCAGGCTACAGGCACTCCCAAACTCGACCGCGGTTGATGGCGAACACAGGTCTCTTCTGCCTTCAGCCGCACGTGGAAGCACAAAGGATCTGATCTTCTTTGTTCCATTTGCAGTGGAGACCCATTTTTTCACGGGTCTTGGGAGCTGGCGCTGGACTCACTTGATTCCCTTCTAGCCTAAAAATGCATAGGGTTGTTTTGGGGCATGTGAAGCCAATTGAATCAAAGCTGCCTGGTGAAAATTCTCAAATTGTAACAGAGACCTGCAATGATGTCATTACAATATGGCCATGCGCAGAAAACGGGTCTCCATATTCCCAAATGACACCGAGACAAGGAAGCATTTTTTGCCGATGTAAAATCTTCAGTTTGGATTCTTCACTGCTGGAAGCAGCCTGTGAGGAGTTAAAACCCAAGGGGCTAGATTTTCAGTATAGACAGTTTTGGGGCGCTAACCTTAGCGCCCGCCCGAAGTTAGCGCCCGCCCCAAAGTAGCGCCCCATTGCCGGAAATTCAGTGGCTTCGCCCTAAGAGGTTGGTGGAGCGCTAAAAGAGGCGTTCCACTACTATCTTTAGGCGCTAAGCCGGCGGTGCAGAGCGCAACACCCGAGCTCGGGCGCAGCGCACGGCAGACACTCTGGTGCCAGTGAGCTCTTAAAGGGGAAGGGTGCATGTGTTTTTTTCAAAGGCAGAGTCTGGGGGACAAAACAGCAGGAGGAGGAGGAGGAGGAGGAGGAGGAGGAGGAGGAGGAGGACGAGGAGGAGGAGGAGGAGGAGGACATACATACACCGTTTACAACAACACACTGGATCCTTCCACACAACACATGCAGACTGCCTCTTATAGTGCAGGAGGAGTGCCCTTTAATTTGCGCTCCCCAGGGTGTGTTGCGTTCCATTTTACAAACGCTCTGCACGCCAGCCGCACAATGGGGCGGTCCGACTGAAGTTTGGATTCGAGACGGCCAAAGGGCGTTGCACGAGGATGTGACATCATTTTCTGCGCGCGCAGCCGGGCGGCCGCTAAACTTTGCGCCGGCGCTAACGGGCAACTTAATTTGGGGCGGGGCGCAAACTGCGCTGCGCCCGGGCGCTACACGCATAGCGCCCGAAAATCACTTCTCTTAAGGCGCTAACTGCTGGCGCAAGCAACTGAAAATCTAGCCCAAGGTCACTCCTGATATTTCTCAAAGAAAAAACCCGGAGATCAGAGATCGGACAGGTTGACTGTGCTGGGCTTCGCAAGATGTGAACTGTTAATGAAAACAGAATAGGGAGTCTAAGGTGTTAATAGGGTTAATTGGCAGATTTCGCAATGCTTGGCAAGCATTGCAAGCCATTGCCAGAAATTGGCTAGATATTTAATATTGATAAGGAAAATTCAGCCTTTTATTTCAGTATAACTTCTAATGGGTTTGGATTATTTTCCTGTGGAAAACCAAACATTAATTTTATAATTCATAGCATTCTTGTAAGAAAAATATGAAAACTTTAAATCTTCTGGTTCAAGATATAGAGCCTTCACTGGGTGAACACCTGCCTTTGGAGCTGAACTATTTACTGCCCTTCCCCACACACATGTTCTACTGGAAAAATAAAAACAATTTCTTCAATTACAGTTATTCAGAGTTGCGACACAGAATCATACTTAGTGGTGTATAAGGGAATTGGATAAATACTTGAAGGGGAAAGAGTTGCAGGGCTATGGGGAAAGTGCAGGGGAGTGGGACTTCTAAGAGCAGCACAGGCACGATTGATTGGCCTCCTTCTGTGCTGTGAGGTTCTGTGATTCTCGTGCTCAGTGTCGGTGATAGCGAGATGGAGTGTTGGGGAGACCTTAGAGAGGAGCCAAAGGGTTAGTTCTTGTGGGCAGCATGAGGGGTGGGGTGGTGAGGAAACAAGATTTGTGTATTATTCCAAAAAGTCTGGAAATACACAGCATCTGTGACGAGAAGAGAGAGATTAATATTTTTGTTGGGGTTTTATACCTGAAATGTTAACTTGACTTTTCTCTTTACAGAAATTCATTGACCTGCTGCATATTCTAAACATTTTGGGGGAGAAATTCGGTGGGCTGCGCCACCAGTTAGCGCCTAAAGAGGGCACTCAGTGGCTTTAGCGCCACTGGCCACGCCTCCCGCGATATTTAGCTGGGGCGTTAATGGCGGCGTTAGCCTGTTGCGCTGCGCCGCCACCGATGATGTCATCGGTGTGCGCAGCACCCCGCTACCGCCCCGATCACGATATTTGGCAGCGACCGCCTCTGTAGCGCCACTCGCTAATCGCGCCCGGTTCACGGGGCCTAGCCGTGGCGGCAGTGGCGCAAATTAAGGTGGAGGTGCGGGGCGGCCGTTTTTTCGGCGGCCTCCTGCCAGCACCTCCGTCCCCGGCCTCCTGATCTCCCCCCGCGGCATTGCCGGCTGTTTTCCGCGAGCCCGGCACTTCTCCTCGGTGCCGGGCTCTTTTGCCGGCACTCGCGATCGCTCATCGCGCTGGTGCAGGCCCCTCCCCCTTAAGAATGGGAGGAAGACCTGCAGTACCGCAGCGCGCCGTGCCGCAGCGTGTGGCGCTGCAGCACGTTGCACTGTGATATTAAGTTTCAGCGCCCTAAGAGGGACACAGAGTGCCTCGAGCCTCGCCCCGTGTCCCTCTTGGGGCGTTCAAGCTGAATTTCCGGCGATCGCTGCTGCTCCGATCGCAGCGCTAATTCTGGCGCCCAGGCGAGCTTGGCGCCCCATTTGCGGCTCCACCCAATTTCTCCCCCTTTATGTTTTTATTTCAAATTTCCAGCATCTTTGTTAAAAATTTCTATCCATTACTTTCCTTCCCAAATCATCCCACTGCATTCCACTAATTAAGATATTCCAGAGATTCAATATATTTCTCCCTCATTATCTGATCGCTATTCCTTTGCATCTTTCCATGCAATTGAATTCATACAAAAAGTGGCAAACTCTTTTTATTTTCAAAGGGGGAAGAGCCCCAAGAAATGTGCACCATCTTTGTCATGACTACATCACACAGAAGTGCCTGGAGAATGTGCCAATGTGATTTGTGCTACGACTTTATGGCTTGGGAAACAAAACAAACCCACAGTTGTATTAGTACATTGCCCCTTTAAAGTCCATGGCCACAAATCATGTTACTGAATGAGTCTCTCTAAACCCAGCCTTTGCTACCATATACTGTGGTGTACATGTCACACCTTCACTCATCTTTAAGTGCCATTTCACAAGATAGATACAAATGAGGAAGGGAATATGGCCCGTCTTAGCTTATTCATCCAGAAAGAATCGACACTTGCCTCATACCTCATGGCATCAAACTGTTAAATTATTCCAGGGTTTTTACCTCCATTACCCTGGATCTTACTAGAGCGAGGCATCTCATGGCGTGCCCTGTTAGACTTTTTCTCGGCACACTTCAGCTCAAACGCTTTTTGCACCCTAACCTGCTGAAAGTGCGAGCAGATAACGGTGTGGCAAAGACAACAGGGCATCCGAGACCTCGGTGAACAGTGGGACCAACAATGTATCTCCTTAACCAATGAGATTTAAGGATTGAGAAAGAGAGAGAGGAAAAAATGAGAAGGAGGATGAATTCATGGAATCATAGAATAGTACAACACAGAAGAAGGCCACTTGACCCATCGGGCTGGATTTTCTCAATGGAGATGAGTTGGAGGTGGGACTGCTGCTTGTCATGTCAATGTCCCGCCTCCAGCCTCATCTGACCAACCAGAGGGATTTTCCCCTGATTGACCTTGTTAAGCCCGCCCTGTGGGCTCAGCAGGCCAATTAGGGAGGAAGTCACTGACAGAGCACGTCAACGTCAGACATGCTATCTGTCAAGACTTCTTGGAAGAAGAAATGTCAGCGTTTGACAGTTCTGTGAAGCTGTCAAACACTGACATTCTCTGCAGTTTGATAAGACCTTGGCCTAGAAATTCAGTTGGTTGCGCCAGCCGGTAACACCATAAGAGGGGTATATTTCCAGCACTAGGCACTTAGCGCCCGGGCGCAGACCGATCTGTGCCAATGCCCAAATTCAGTTGACATTTAGCGCTGGCGCAAAGTGTTTGCGCCCGCTCAGCTGCGCGCGCAGCTTATGACGTCATTTCGTCGTGCAACGCTGTTTGTGCGCGCCAAACCGGAAATTCAGTGGCGCCCGCCCAATGTGGGCGTGGCGCTGCTAAGAACTGTGAAGTGGAACGCAACAGAGGCCCTGCGGGCCTCGGGGAGCGCTAATTAAAGGGCACTTACACTGACCTATAAAGCCCAGCCATTTTGCTGCAATGACTTTACTGCTTTGGATTTCTGGACAGAGACCAAGGGACAGAGCTTACTGATTTGGGACAACATAGGAGAGGTATTTTTGGCTTCTGGCCAGTGCTTTGACATTTGATTCATTTGATTTCACTGTTTTCAACTTTATTATGGGGGCTGTATGGGGGTCCAACCCCCAGTTGCAGCATTATGTGCGAAGGGCTCGCAGACGCTGTGAGAGAGGGCCAGCCATGCCTAGACGCAGAGGGGCCATCAGGCGTCGGCAACGTAGGCCTTACCCACTCAGGCAATACCGGCAGCAGGTGTCCTATCTCACCCTGACTGCGGCGCATTGTGTTAAGAGGCTGCGCTTCAGAAGGGAGGTGGTTGCAGAGATCTGCCAGCTGCTTCACAGAGATCTGCGTCCACAGCTGATGTGCAGGACGTCTCTCTCGGTGGAAGTGAAGGTCACGGTGGCTCTGAACTTTTATGCAAGCGGCTCCTTCCAAGCCGCTGCTGGGGACATAGCGAACATCTCCCAGTTCGCCGCGCATCGCTGCATCCGGCAGGTCACTGATGCACTTTTCGCGAGGAGACACCAATTCATCTCCTTCCCCATGACCCGACAGAGGCAGGAGCAGCGTGCAGTCGGATTTGCCAGGATCGCGCGCTTCCCCATGGTGCAGGGCGCCATTGACTGCACGCATGTGGCTATGCAGGCACCTATCCACAATGCCGAGGATTACCGCAACCGGAAGGGCTACCATTCCCTAAATGTACAGCTGGTGTGTGACCACAGGCAGTGCATCCTAGCTGTCAATGCCCGCTTCCCAGGAAGCAGCCACGATGCATTTATCCTGCGCCAGACTACTGTGGCTGACATGTTCGAGGCACAGCCTCCACCAAGGGGATGGCTTATCGGGGACAAGGGCTACCCTTTGTGTACATGGCTCATGACCCCGCTCCGCGCGCCCAGGACCTCAGCGGAGGAGGCATACAACGAAAGCCATCAAGCCACAAGGAACATCATAGAGCAAACGATAGGCGTCCTCAAGCAACGGTTCCGCTGCCTGGATCGTTCCGGCGGATCTCTACAGTATTCGCCGGATAGAGTCTCCCAGTTCGTCGTCGTGTGCTGCATGCTGCACAACCTGGCTATCCGCAGGACTCAGGCACTGCCACCTGACATTGCACCACCACCTCAGAAGGACGAGCAGGAGGACCATGAGGAGGAGGAGGAGGAGGAGGAGTACCAGCCCAGGAGGGAGCCACAAGGTCCAAGGGCCGTCCGCCGGGGGCTTATTGATCGACACTTCTAGGCCCCCTGTCAGGGAATGGGCTGTGGCAATGAACGCACCTGAAGGCAGCCGCACCGCAAGCCCTCAGCCGGTTAATGCAACAACCACTTGAAACCTGAGACGTGGACATGCTGAATAAATAAAAAGCTTTATTTCACAAACTCAGGGCCCTTCCCACATGAAACAGAAAAACAGACAAGACCCCCAAAAAACAGTCAAAAACATCTGTCACTCCCAAAACCTGGGGAGGACTAACAAAACTTGCCCATCCAAATGGCCTTCATCATCGGCCTTACAAAAATAAGCCCCCCCCTCCACAACACAAACACCCCCCTAAAAACAAAAAATGCCTTGATCCTCGGCCTTACCAAAATAATGCCCCCCCAGAACACAAGCCCCCCAATATAAAAAAAACCGCTATCACCACACTCTAATGGGTGTGCCGAGAGGGCGAGTCCTTAGACAGGCTTCTCTGGCCCCTGCCCGACCTGCTGCTCCGCCTCAACCTGGGCCCTGCGCGTGTGGCAAGGCTGGGGGAAGGCTCATGAGGGCCACAATGCGTGTCGGCAGATGCCCTTGGGGGTCGGCCTAGACGAGGCCCGGCCCGGGAGGGGCCGGCTGCTGACTGCTGCAGCTGTGGCTGGCCAGCATCAGTCTCAGCAGCAGCTCGTCGCACCTTGGCTGGGGGAGTGGCAGTGTCGGCTGCACCAATGGGGGCAAGCTGGCTGATGGCAGGCGCGCGCTGCTCGCCAGAGACACTGGCACTCGGCCGGGCTGGCAGTGCAGCAAGCGCAGCAATCTGGTGGAGGCCAGACCGCTGTGCTGCAGCAGGGCGGCGGGTGCCCTGGCGATGCTTCCGCGCCACAGCGAGTGTGGCAGAAGTGAGTGCCCGAACTGCCCTGGTATGTGCCCGCATCAGCTCTGCCAGTGTCTGGACGGCACCACTCATCTCGCGAGTCGCGTCCTGGGCTGCCGCGAGTTGCTGGACACCCCTGTCGTGCGCTGCCACGAGTTGTTCGACCCCCCTGGCCTGTGATTCCCCGAAAGCGACCACACTATGAGCCAGGGACTCAATGGCCTGAGGCATCTGTTGCACAACCCCCATGAACTCCTGGTGGCGCCGCTCAGACGCCGCCGACATCTCATCGAGGAGGCGCACCTCCTGGGCGAGGACCGTCTCCGGACTGGAGGGCGGACTCTCCCTCTGGGGAGAAGGCCGCCGAGCTGGCCGACCCTTCCCGCGTGCCTCGAGCCCACTGGACCCAGGATCTGCCCTCCCCTGCAACACCTCCCCCCTCTGGGGAGAAGGCCGGCGTGCTGCCGGACCCTTCCCGCGTGCCTCGAGCCCACTGGACCCAGGATCTGCCCTCCCCTGCAACACCTCCCCCCTCTGGGGAGAAGGCCGGCATGCTGCCGGACCCTTCCCGCGTGCCTCGAGCCCACTGGGCCCAGGATCTGCCCTCCCTTGCAACACTTCCCCCTGGCTCTCCTGCAGGCCAGACGTCTCCCCTCCATTGCCATCCCCTGGCGCGGATGAGGGTTCCCCCGATGTGCCGCCTTCCTCCTGGTCCTCGTCGTCCTCCTCCTCCAAGGGCCTGGCACTCTGAGCTTCAGGGACCACCTCCTCCTCACCAGCTGAAAGCAGGAAGGCACAAGAGTAGCTTTAGAGTGAGGACAGGGCGTCAGCGAGGGAGGCCTGAGTGGTGGCATTATGCGCATTTGTCGGTCAGTGTGAAAGGATGTAGATCTGAAGCGCAAGGGCAACGACAGAAGTCCAACCGGTCATGTCCTTACCAGTGGGTCCCAGTACAGGGTCCGCATCTCCGATCACAACAGGGCCAGTCACCCGGGCACGCATGAGTCGAGCCACGCTCTCCTCCAGCTCACTGAGCGGCTGGTACTGGGGACGGACTCCCCCGGTGGCAGACTGGCTCCTCAAATTCCGCGCCAGCTTGGCCTGCAAGAGAAAGGACGGCCTCTAAGTACAGTGTGGTGCCCTGTTGCTGTGTGCACTGCCTCCCATGGTCGAATAGCTTGGCCAGTGTGGTGCCCTGTTGTTGTGTGCACTGCCTCCCATGGTCGAATAGCTTGGCCAGTGTGGTGCCCTGTTGCTGTGTGCACTGCCTCCCATGGTCGAATAGCTTGGCCAGTGTGGTGCCCTGTTGCTCTGTGCACTGCCTCCCATGGTCGAATAGCTTGGCCAGTGTGGTAAGTGCAGAAAGTGCTATTGATGATCATGCAAGTGCCATTGCTGCGGGAGGAGGGCTGCCCATTAGTCCTTTGAGGTCCCTTTGCCCATAATGTGAGGTGCACATGCAAGGATGAGGAGGACACTGGAAAGGGTACTCACCTTCACCATCCGAGTGAGGTCGTTGTACTTCTTGCGGCATTGGTCCGCACTCCTGGGGACATCGCAGGTGGATGACACCCTGCGGGCGATTTTCCTCCAGGCTTTCCTGTACTGGCTCCTGGGAGCCTTCTTGCCACTGTCCGGGCACAAGATCTCTATTTTGTTTTCGACACCATTAATCAGCACCCTCAGAGCATGCTCTGAGAAGCGCTGCGCTCGTTCACGGGCCCTCTCCATGGCTCCAGGCGCTATTTTGGCCCACCAGCAGTGTTGAGGCCTAGCTGCAGGGCTCCAGTATGCAGGGCGTGGCAGCAGTCAAAGTCGACCCTTCCCCCTTTAAGAGCTGGCCGGCGTCAGGGTGTCTGCTGTCAATCAAAACATGACCGCACCTGCGCTGCGCCCGGCCTCGGCGTTATCAGGCCGCATCGCCGGCTTAGCGCCTGAAGAGAGCATTGCAACGCCAGTTTCAGCGCTCGGCCAAACTCTTGGCCAACTCTACTGAATTTCGGCGATGTGGCCTACACTTTCCGGCGGGCGCTAACTTTAGCGAACGCCTGACTTTAGCGCCCCAAAAGTGTCCAGACTGAATTTCTAGGCCCTTGTGTTCAGGACTCATTGGCCTAGAAATTGGGTATAGCCCCGTTTGGGGCGTTAGAATTGGCGCAGCGCAAAGTTTATAGCCAGACGCAACTTATCGCCACCTGGCGCGATATTGGGTTGCATCGCCCCTAAAGGTGATTGAGGCGCGAATTCAGACATTACACGGGACTCCTAAGATGCTAAACGTCCGGCGCAACCCAATATCGGAGTGGACGGGTGCAGCGCAGGTGCTCTCAATTACCGATGACCACGAGACTTCCAGGCGCCGGCCAGCTCTTAAAGGGGTGGGTCAGTCAGCTTCAGCATCCACACTCTGCGCCGTGTAGGCCTCAGAATCGGCGCAGGCCCTTCTCTGGCGCTAAAAAGTTGGACCAGATGGAGAAGGTGAGACAGAGAGCAGAGCGCTTCACCAATGAGGCTCTGGAGCAATTGGTGGCCGCAGTGGAGCGCCGGCGAGATGTTCTCTACCCAGACAATGGCAGGAGGCCGAATCATAAGGACTACCGACGAGCTTGCAGGGATGTATGCCAGAGGGTCAACTCCAGCAGCATGGTGACCAGGAGCCCTGTCCAATGCAGAAAGAAATTCAACGACCTCACTCGGGTCGTGAGGGTGGGTGTTGTTCCTGCAAACTTCTGCATCCCTTCATTTGCACCTGACTTTATGGCTACAGGGTGGGGTGTGCCCCATTGACCATCTGCCAGCAAGCACCCATGGCCCTTTCTGGGCACACACATGCACATTTGACTCAAGGCGTCATGTAAGGGCTCTTGCACCATGGGGGGCATGAGATGGTCACTCAGGGCATCATGTAAGGGCTCTTGCACCATGAGGGGCATGAGATGATCACTCAGGGCATCATGTAAGGGCTCTTCCACCATGGGGGGCATGATATGATCACTCAGGGCATCATGTAACATAACTTCCCCTCCTTTCCCCTGCAGTCCAAGCTGGTGAGGATACGCAAAGACCAGCTTTGCACCGGTGGAGGACCTCCACAAGTGGTCACTCTCACGGATCTCGAGGAGAGAGTCCACCAGATTCTTAGAGGACGTCTGAGTGGTCCTGTAACAACTGCAGCTGCCGACCCCATTGTTGACAGCGATGGTAAAGTTCTCACCTTTTACAACTGTCTCCTTCCACTTGTTCCCCCCGCCAGCATGCTTTCTCACTGTGGACCCATGTCATAGCCTTGCCGCAATCTGTCATCCCTTGCTGCCAAGCTGTCCTTTTGCTAAAGCCACCCTTCCACCTCCCTGCTTTCAGATGCTGCATCACCAGCTCGGGAGCCGGGCCCTCAAGCTGCCAGTGCCAGTGCCTCCGAAGGCTCAATGAGAAAATTACTGTCCAACAGAAGGTCAGCAACTCTCTCCAGCAACGATCAGAATGGCCAGCCCAAATGGCTGCAGCATTTATACTAGTGCTGTCCCCTTTAAATAGCGCCCCCCGAATCCGAGAAGGGCCTGGGAACACTCCATCCAACTGTCACTAATAGCGCCAGGCGGAAAGGTTGCGGGCGCCACCGAATATCCGGTCCGGGGCGCCAAAAAGGCGTTGCACACTGAAATGACGTCATGATCTGCCTGCGCCCGCGGGCGCGCGCAAAGTGTTAGCGCCGGCGCTAAAAGGATACTCAATATGGGAGTTGGCGCTATATTCACTGCGCCCACCCGAAAATTGGGTAACGCCCCAATTCTCGGGCTCTTTAGGCGCTAATCACTGGCGCTACCAACCGAATTTCTAGGCCATTAACTCTTTCAACTTTGTCAATTTCAGATGGCTGTTGGTTCGGAGGATCCAACAGCCAGTCTGTGAAATCGACAATGAGGATGTCGGGTCTCCCGATCCAGAGAGGATGAAGGCTGTAGGAAGTAAACAAGGTAAGTGAACATTTTTTTACACTTATCACTCACCTTACATACTTACCACTCCACACTTGCACTCATCACTCACCTCTACATCTTACTTCCAGGTGCCTCTAACCGCCGCAGACCTCCTTCATGTCTCCTCCAACCTGGCGGGGTTCTCCGAGGACGGGAAGCCTTCACCTGTGAAGGTAAAATGGCACGAATCCTTTTTACTGCCTGAAGTTTTTAATGCCTTTCCCGCCTCCAGGAGACGGGACCAAAAACAGCACATCTTCCCGCCTCCTGGCAAAAGGGCACGGAGGTGGGGTGGGGGCAGGTTTGCCATCCGCCCCCACTTTTTGCTACTTTACCAGCAGTCCCGCCTCCATGCCCGCCTCCTTGGGGCTTGGAAAATCCAGCCCATCGAGTCTGCACCAGCTCTTTCAAAAAGCAATCCAGTTAGTCCCACTCCCCGGCTCTTTCCCCAGATCCCTGCAATTATTTCTCCTTCAATTATTTATCCAATTCCCTTTTGAAAGCTACAATTGAATTAGAGTTAAATGATGTACAGAAAGAGAAATAATGAGAGGGAAAGACAGATTGGGTTAAGAGAAAGAGAAAAAAGAAACAGAATGGAAAAGTAAGAAAAAAATGAATGAAAATTTGACATTCTAAAAAAATCTCTACGAACAATTTACCACCTGAAGGAATGAGACTCCGCAGTTTAAATTGTTCGATTTCTGGGCCAGGGAGGTTGATTGGCACTGAATTAACAATTATCACATTGTTAAAAAGGTACCTGCACTGTTACTTGCCAGACTTAACTTTCTGTGGCTAGTTTAATGTGCAAACCCAGCAAGTTTCTCAATTAATGGGGAGACTAAAGGCAAGATACCGTTTGTGCAAAGCAAACAGCAGAGCGTCGTAAATCAACCAGCAAGATCTGGAGATTTGCAACTCACGGTGTATCTCTTATTCCCTTGAATTTGCTAGCTGATTTGCACATTAATAATAGCATGTATCGTTAACACGCCATTACTTTTCCTGCAAGATGCGGCCCGCTATCTGGAAATCTATTCCATGTGTTGACCACTCTTTGTGTGGAAAAAAATCTTCACTGCAATCCTAAATTTGCATTTTACAAGATTGGACCTGTTGCCTCAAGTCCTATTCACTGTTTAATTTGTATAGGGTGTTTGAAGAGTTAGGTTCTGGATTAAAGGGCAGGGTGCCAAGAAGAGTAATCTCAGGTCACTCCCAGTACCACCCATGAGGTAGGTTTGAGGAAAAGTAGGTAAGACACATCATAGCATGGCTTGGGATAGAGAGCAGAATGGAAGATTTCAGATTTCTAGAGTATTGGGACAGGGTGCAGTCGTACAGATAGGACAGACAGTGCAGGAGAATTTGCACAATAGTGAGACAGCGGGGAAGGGTAAACCAACATTTTAAAATAGATAGAATGGGGAAGGAAAACATTGGGGTACCAGAGGTGGGAAGCATTACAGGGAGTCAAGGGAGCCAATAGTTGAAAAAGTTATGGGGCAAATCAGTCAAACAAATGCATCTTTATAGGATAATTACAAATAAAATAGAGGAACTATCTAGACTAGCTTGACACCGTAGCAATTATAGAGACCTGACTGCAGCCTGGGCAAGATTGGGAGCTAAATATACCAGGATACTCAAAGAATATATAAGAAAAAGGAGGGATTATAGTATTGAATCTAAATGAGTGTAATCAGCAGGTGGAATCACTGTGGGTTGAGCTGAGGAACAGGGATGGGTGAGAGTATTTGATTGACTTAATGGAGGAATGTATGTACAGTATATGTAAATTGGGGAGGCCTGTCAAACAAAAGAAGTGGAAATAATGGGAGATTTTAACATGAATGGATACATTGAAAAAGATATAGCAGCACAAGTTGGAAAGGGAATTGATTTATTGTCTGCATTCAGGATAATTTCCTAAAGGAGCCATATTTAACCAGATAAGGGAGCAGGAGATACTTGACTTAGTTATGAGTGATGAGCCAGAACTGGTTGACAATCTGGTTCTGAGAGCACATCCTGGGATGAGTGACCTTAATATGAATGCATTCACTATCAGTCTTGAAGAGAAAGGAGAGTCACGAGCCAACATTGTGGATTTAAACAAGACAACCTTTGAAGGGATGAGCCAGGAAATGAATGGTATAAAGAAAGAAAGAAAAACTTGCATTTATATAGTGCCTTTCACAACCTCAGGATGGCCCAAAAGGGTTCATAGCCAATGATGTACTTTTTGAAGTGTAGTCACTGTTGTAATGTAGGAAACTCGGCAGCCAATCTGTGCACAGCAAGGTCCCACAAACAGCAATGTGATAATGACCAGATAATCTGTTTTAGTGATGTTGGTTGAGGGATAAATATTGGCCAGAGCCTCAGGGAGAACACCCCTGCTCTATAGGGTAGGGGAGATTATTAGTTGGAAAATCAACAGACCAACAATGGAATCTATACAAGAAGATGATAAGTAAATTAGATACAAGTTTATACTCCTGAAAGGCAAAACGGGATACTTCTGGATGATGCCACCAAGGTCTTGGGGAATGGTTTGGACCAGTGTTTCACAAAAGGAGAGGCCTTATGACAAAGAATAGTGGCAAGAAAGTGAACTAGGGATGATTATAGAAAGAAAAATGTAATAAGGGTAAGAGGGAGCATGGAAAAACACTTACAGATGATAATGGCAAAGGTTTTCATAAGTACATCAAGAGTAAAAGGAAAAGATTAATCCAATAATCATTGGGTAATCCTCAAATTTATTCCAAATTGATTCCATTATTTGACCTGGTATTGTTGTAAATTAATGGGTCTCGAATTGTCCTGGTCTGCTTTGTCATCCTTTTTTAAAAAAGGGCATCACATTTGCCTGTTTCCAATCTACTGGTACCTTCCCAGTGTTCATTAACTCCCTAAAAATCACTAAAATCTTATGGGAGTTAAGACCTGGCGAAGACCATAAATGCAAGGTGTAGCCAAATTCACTGGGAATCCAGTGGCTGCCTTGGGTCACAGAAGCTCCAGGCTATCCCAAACATTTCCGATATTGTGTTTCATACAATATATAGCAATAAACTAAGTCATGAGAAAAGTGTATGCACATTAAACCTGTGGATTATTTTTCACAAATTAAGCCAAGTTAGAAGGTCGGCCTTGCACCCATATACTTGATTCTACCTGTCCGCCAACTCCATGATTTAAAATAAAAACAGGAAATGCTGGAGAAACTCAGCAGGCCAGGGCAGCATCTGTGAAGAGAGAAACAGAGTTAACGTTTCAGGTCAATGACCTTTCGTCAGGACTGGAAAAAAGCAGGAAATGGAACAGATTTTTAAGCAAGTTTAGGGGCTGGGAAATGGGGGAGGGGATGAAAGAACAAAAGGGAAGGTCTGTGATAGGTGTTAAGTCTGTGAATGATTGAGACACGGAGCAGCAGGAGTGAAAACAAACAAGTCTTTACTGGTGGAAGTCAATAGTGAAAACTAATAAACAGAGGCTCTCTAGCGCCTTTTATACAGGGGTGGTCACTGCCGGTACTGCAGTCTGAGACCAGTTATTCTCTTAAAGGTGCATACACAACAATTCCTCCCCTTTTAGATAAACAGTACATAACATTCATTTAACAACTAAATGATAACGAATTACAATCACAATTACTGTTGCTAGATACATTGGTTAAGTTTAAGCAATTATAAGTTCAGTCTTTGAGGAGGCTTCCTGATTCTGTCTGGATAACGCCTCTTTGGGGTATCAGGTTCTTCTGGCAATGTTGCGTTGGGATCAATGTCTTTGTTTGGTTCATCTGCTTCCAATATTACCAGTTCTGCGGTAGCTGCAATTGGAACGTCAATTTCATTACCAGGTGTATCAGATCGTGGTGTGGAGTTGACGTTTTCCAGTGACGCTAGAATCTGGTCAGCATGGCATCTTACAATGCTCTCCCCAACGTCCACGGTATACATGAGAGGTCCTTGTCGTGTACAAATCGTTCCTGGCTGCCATTTCTCAGTGCGGTAGTCCCGGGCCAAAACTGGTTGACCTATCTTAAAACTCCTGGTCGGCCTTTCATTCATATTCTGAAACTGCCTGTTCTCCACATCTCTTCGGACGTTTGGCTTAACCAAATCCAAGCGGCATCGTAGTCTTCGATTGAAGAACAGCATGGCTGGAGTTTGGTTGGTAACCGCATGTGTCGCATTCCGGTAGGCAAACAAGAAGTTGTCCACCTTGTGTTGTAGGGGTATATCTTCATTACACATTGCCTTGATAGCCTTCTTGAATGTTTGGACAAACCTCTCGGCCAATCCATTAGTGGCTGGATGATATGGGGCAGATGTGTAATGCTTAACGCTATTGTTCATTAAGAACCTCCGGAACTCTTCAGACACAAACTGTGGTCCATTGTCAGAGCAAATCTGTTCAGGCAGCCCATTCCTGGCGAATATGGTTCGCAAAACTGTGATAGTTTTTTCCGTGGTGGTTGAGGACATTTTTATTACCTCTGGCCACTTTGAATGTGCATCCACCGCAATTAAAAACATCGAGTCCATGAAGGGACCAGCAAAGTCAATGTGCACCCGTTGCCATGGAGATGAGGGCCACTCCCATGGATGCAGAGGAGCTTGTGGTGGGGCGTTTTGGACCTTCTGGCATCCTGCACAGCTCTTGGTCATCTCTTCGATTTCTCTATCGATTCCCGGCCACCACACAAACGCTCTGGCTAAGTTCTTCATTTTTACCCCACCCAGATGACCCTCATGAAGCTCATTGAGTACTCTATCCGTCAACTTAGGTGGAATTACTACTCTGGATCCACACATCAAGGTTCCTCTGCACACTGACAGCTGTTCTCTTCTCGGCGAGAATGCTGGCAGCAGTGGTTCGCCATGTGCTGGCCATCCCTTCACTGTTAAATCATAGACCCGTGATAGTGTCGGGTCATTCCGTGTTTCCTTTTCTATGTTTGCATTCGTCACAGGGAGACATTCGACTATGGTCGAGTGGAATAACTCCATTGGATCCACTGCAAGGTCTTCTTCTTCCACCGTTGGCAACGGTAGGCGTGACAATCCATCAGCATTTTCATGCTGTTTAGTTCCTTTGTACTCGATGTCATATTGGTGTGCCCCTAGGAAAAGGGACCATCTCTGCAGCCGTTGTGCCGTCATTATCGGTATGCCCTTCTGAGGGTTGAAAATGGAGACAAGAGGTTGATGATCGGTTAGTAGAGTAAATTTTTGACCGTGCAGGTAGTGATTGAACTTCTTCATCCCCCACACTAGGCTGAGGGCCTCTCTGTCAATCTGGGCATAGTTACGCTCGGCAGAAGTTAACGAGCGTGACGCAAAAGCTATCGGCCTCTCTAAACCATCAAGGAATTTATGTGACAGTACCGCCCCAATGCCGTAGGGAGACGCATCACACGCCAGCCTGATTGGCAGTGCTGGGTTGTAGTGAGCCAATACTTCCCTTGAAGTGATTAAGTCCTTACTCTTCTGAAAAGCACGCTTACAATCCTCGTTCCATTTCCATGCTACCCCCGTTCGTAGCAGGGCGTTCAGTGGGTGCAGAATTGTCGACAAATTCGGCCAAAACTTATGATAGTAATTCACCAACCCGAGGAATGACCTCAGTTGCGACACATTTTCAGGCACTGGGCCTTAACAACCGCTTCAATTTTGTCAGGGGACTTATGTAACCCCTCTTCATCAATCACGTGGCCACAATACGATATCTGTTTCTTAAAAAATTCGCACTTGGGACGGTTGGCTCGCAGCCCATGTTCCCGTAGTCTAGTGAGCACCTGTTCTAGGTTGTTAAGGTGTTCACTGTCATCTTCACCTGTTACAAGGATGTCGTCCAAGTAACACTGAGTCCCCGGAATCCCTTGCAGGACTTGTTCCATCGCTCTTTGCCATATCGCCAGAGCCGATGCTACTCCGAATACCAGTCGATGATACTGGTAAAGACCTTTGTGAGTGTTTATCGTGAGATACTTCCTAGAGGACTCTTCAACCTCCATCTGCAAATATGCTTGTGCTAGGTCAATTTTTGTAAAACGCTTCCATCCAGACAGTGAGGCGAAGATGTCTTCTATCCTTGGAAGAGGATATTGTACTGTGTGAAGGACTGGGTTCACCGTCACCTTGAAATCCCCACAGATGCGAATCTTCCTTGGCTCCCCGGACTTATTGCTCAACGTTTTCTTCATGACAGGAACGATGGGTGTCGCCCACTCGCTCCAGTCGACCTTAGACAACACGCCCGCCTTCTCCAGATTCTCCAGCTCTGCCTCGACGGCTGGGCGAATTGCATATGGTACCGGTCTTGCTTTGAAAAACTTGGGAACTGCATTCTCTTCTATTTTTATCGAGGCGGTTACGCCTTTAAGCGTGCCCAGTTCTTGTTGAAATACCTCTTTGGCGTTAGCTAAGATTGTTGACAATCGTCCAGGAGTGACGTCTTCATCTTTTTTACCGTCCACCGTCATTGCATGAATGGAATGCCAATCTAAGTTTATCTTCCTGATCCATTCCCGTCCCAATAACGGTGGTCCACCATTTGGCAGTATGTAGAGATACAATTTCCGTATTTTCTTGCCATTGTATTCGACAGGCACCCTTATTTTTCCTCTGGGGTATACCTTTTGCCCCGTATATGTCGTCAATACGATGGATGTCTCTCTCAAGGGTATGTGTGAAAATAGCCGCTCGTAGTCTCGTCGATTCATGACGGTTAGCGCTGATCCTGTATCCAATTCCATTTTAACTTGGGACCCTGCTATCGTGAGGGTGACCCAAATGGTTCGGTGATCCTCTTTTGCAATTACATTGTGAAGTTTGAGACAGCTTAGTCTCCTGTTTCCGGATTCACTATCGCTCATCTGGTCTTCGGAACTACTGTCCGTCATCTTTTGTACTTTCTTGTACGGTTCCTTAGTAGCCTTTTTGTTGTCGCTGGTCTTCTTCCCAGACCTGCAAACTCGTGCAATGTGTCCAATCTTCCCGCATTGTCTGCATATTTTGTCTTTGGACCAGCAGTCCTTCTGGTCATGGTTAGTTCTGCCGCAGCGATAACATTTTGCAAATCCCCGTGTCATTTCGTGGGTGCCGTATTCCTGTGGTTTTTGTTGAATTTCTGCAGCTCCCCTGGCTGCTGCTTCATACAATACTGCCACGCTGAAAGCCTTATCTAGCGTCAGCTCTTTTTCTGAGAGTAACTTCTTCTGTGTTCCTTCACTCAGGAGTCCACAGACAAATTTGTCCCGTAGGGTATCTGCCAGTCCTGCTCCGAACTGGCAGTGCTTTGATAGCTTGCGTAGTTCCGTAAGATACTCAGCATTGCTCTCATCTTTGTGCTGAGTTCTCCTGTGGAATTTAAATCTTTCTGCTATCAACAGTGGTGCAGGGTTTAAGTGTTCCTGTAGGACAGCAACAATTTCGTTAAAACTCTTCGCCTTCGGTTTGGCTGGAGTAATCAGGTCCCGCAATAGGCCGTATGTTCTAGCGCCCATTAAGTTTAGCAATATCGATGCCTTTTTCCCCTCCGCTATTTCGTTTGCCTCGAAATATACCTCGACTCTTTCCACATACGTGGTCCAGTCCTCTAATGTATTATCAAAAGCAGTGATACAGCCAGTCTTCGGCATCTTGCAAATCTAAAATGGCGCCTCCCGCGCTTTGCCTTCTTCCCCGATTTAACAAAATGGCGCCTCCCGCGCTTTGCCTTCTTCCCCGCTGTTGTTAGTGCTGCTTTCCACGGTTTCTTGCGTGTTAAATATTGATTCTTTTTCTTTTATTATTTTCCCGTCGTGGAGCGGACCCTCTGGGACACTTCCCTCCCTCTTCTTAGGTCCGAACGCTGCCTGGCTTCGAAGCACCGGCCACGCCCTGTGTGCTCCACCCTCTCTCTCTCTCTTTGCTTCCCGACTCGCTGCCCGGCCCCGTTGAAAAGCCACCCGATCGAGCTTCAGCCCGCCGCAGCCCAGGAAGGATCAGAGCACTACCTGCCACCAGCCCGATTAGCTGGGAAACCACAGACCAAGGAACCCAGCCTGGCTCTGGACAGTCTCTCCTGCAAGTTTTCAAACCGATGATTGACGGTCGACGCCCGTTTCTCGAGTTTCTTTGGACTCTATTTTTTTTTTCTTTCTTCTGGCTCCGACCTTCAACAACGTCGTCTGAGGTGCTGCCGAGTTGCAGGTAAGTTCGTTTCTTACTCGTCACCAGTGTTAAGTCCGTGAATGATTGAGACACGGACCAGCAGGAGTGAAAACAAACAAGTCTTTACTGGTGGAATTCTATCGTGAAAACTAACAAACAGAAGCTCTCTAGCGCCTTTTATACAGGGGTGGTCACTGCCGGTACTGCAGTCTGAGACCAGTTATTCTCTTAAAGGTACATACACAACAATAGGATAGAAGGCAGGAGAGATTAAGAGACATTAAGAGATATTCAAGGCAAAAGGAGATGGTAATGGGACAGGTTAAGAAACAAAGGATGGCTCTAGATGAAGTGTAAATTGTGCTGGCAGAATGAAAGACAGCTGCCATGTGGGAGAGAAGAACAGAAGGCACAAACAAAAAGTGTGGATAAAAAATATATATATGTTAGGGGCCAGGTTATGATCAGAAATTGTTGAACTCTATGTTGAGTCCAGAGGGCTGTAAAGTGCCTAATCAAAAGATGAGGTGCTGTTCCTCGAGCTTACGCTAAGCTTCCGTGGAACAATGCAAGAGGCCGAGGACGGTGAGGTCAGAGTGGGAATGGAGCGGTGAATTAAAGTGACAGGCGCCGGGTCCACCTTACAGACTGAATGGAGGTGTTCCGCAAAGTGGTCACCCAATCTGCGTTTGGTCTCCCCAATGTAGAGGAGACCACAACGTGAGCAACGAATACAGTATACTAGATTGCTGACCTCTGGTCAGTGGGCTTGTAGTGAATGTTTGTCGATAACCTATCCCCAGAGATGGAGACGGAGAAATCGAGGAAGGGAAGGGAAGAGTCAGAGATGGACCATGTGAAGATGAGGGAAGGGTGGAAATTGGATGCAAAGTGAATTAAATTATCTAGTTCAGGGCGAGAGCAGGAAACAGCACCAATACAGTCATCAATGTATCGGAAAAAGAGGTGAGGGAAGGGACCCAAGTAGGACTGGAACAAAGAATGTTCCACATATCCCATGAAAAGGCAGGCATAGCTAGGACCAATGCGGGTTCCCATAGCAACACCTTTGATTTGGAGGAAGTGAGTGGAGTCAAAGGAGAAGTTGTTCAATGTGAGAACAAGTTCAGCCAGGCGGAGGAGGGTGGTGGTGGATGGGGATTGATTGGGCCTCTGTCCAAGGAAGAAGCGGAGCGCCCTCAGGCCATCCTGGTGGGGGATGGAGGTGTAGAGGGATTGTACGTCCATGGTGAAAAGGAGGCGGTTGGGGTCAGGAAACTGGAAACTGTTAAAGTGGCGGAGGGCGTCGGAAGAGTCACGGATGTAGGTGGGAAGAGACTAGACAAGGGGAGAAAAAATAGAGTTGAGATAGGAAGAGATAAGTTCCGTGGGGCAAGAACAGGCTGAAATGATGGGTCTACCAGGGCAGTCCTGTTTGTGGATCTTGGGAAGGAGGTAGAAGCGGGCTGTGCGGGGTTGGGGAACTATGAGGTTGGCGGCCGTGGGAGGAAGATCCCCAGAGGAGATGAGGTTAGTGACAGTCTTGGAAACGGTGGCTTGATGTTCGATAGTGGGGTCATGGTCCAGGTGGAGGTAGGAGGAGGTGTCGGAGAATTGGCGTTCAGCTTCCGCTAGTTAGAGGCCAGTTCGCCAAACAACAACAGCACCACCCTTGTCAGCAGGTTTAATGACAATGTCAGGGTTGGATCTGAGAGAATGGAGTGCTGCAAGTTCAGAGGGAGGTAGGTTGGAGTGAGAGAGGGGAGGCAGGAAAAATGGAGACGGCCGAAGTCACGCCGGCAGTTTGAGATGAAAAGATCTAGAGAGGGTAAGAGGCCAGAGGGAGGGGTCCAGGTAAAACTGGACTTTGTACTAGAGAAGGTTTGTTGCCTTTTCAAGTTTAAAAAAATGTAAACCCATTCCCTGACTTAACTTCTGACCAAGAGGGGAGATATTCAATGCATGGCAGTCCATTTTGCACCTGAACAAACGGGCGCCCCGGAGTTGCATCTTGGCCACCCCCATTGACACCCAAGGCCTACCCTGATGCCATATTCAGCCAGGCCTGTAAATGGGCAAGCAGCCTGCCTGCCTAAAACAGGAATACGGCTACTTTACTGTGCAAATCAGGGTCCTCTGCCAGCAGTAAGACTCCGATACAAAATTCAGGTACAAATGGGTGGAGCTTGTGCCACGCAAGCTCTGCCTAGTTGTACCAGATCTTGGGCGGTCTACCCAACAGTCCTTAAAGGGACTATTGTAGGTCACTCAAAAGACAGGAAGTTGGAAGTGTGTGTGGAAATGCAGGAAAGAAATGCAGATATTGACATGAGTACTCTGTTTTGATGGAAAGTTTATTTGACTTGTTTTGCATAAAATATAAGCAGAAGCCATTGAATGTATGAGTAATCAATAATTTAGGAGCCAAATATTTCCCTTAAGTAATTGTTCCCATAGTTTACAGGAACAGATGTTTTCAGGAAGTGCTTAGGTTCCTCATAAATGTTATCGTATTTAGTTATTGCAGTGCTGTATCTATTGTAGGGACAGCCTGTTTGTTATAGATGGTACATCACCGAAAGACTCTTCTATTCATTTGGGGTTTTTGCGATCTAGTTATCTTCAAAAATATCCGAAAAGTTTAATACAGATGGCATTATAAACCCTACTAATGATGAGCAAGAGAATAGTTTCTGCCATGTGCGTGTGCTACATTCACAACTGAAGGAATATAAGATCTACTGAGCAGAGAAGCAATGTAGGTCAACAAAAGAAGACAAAACAATAATGTGTGATGGAGATAGGAATGGTGCTGTCCTTTCATCTCAGACCTGTGAGCTTAAATCCAGCTCACACTATCGGGACCGAAAACTTTTCTTTAACTGCGTTAAGAGTTCTGAGTGAAATGAACTTTGACGCTTTCAATCCAATTCCAAGCAGATACAAATCCGGCCAAGCTGGATCCATCATAAGTGCCTAGAGTTTATGTGGAGGGGATGACGATCTTCTAAGATTTGTATTTTAGGTTCACAGTTAGGGAAATATTGAGAGAGCTTTACTCTGCTGCTAAAGGTGTATGCCAACAGTCAGCGTTTAAAGCTGACAATCAGGGCTGGATATTGATTGAGGAGGCATGTAGGAGGCGGGACTACAACTTTCGGGGTTGTAGTCCCGCCTCCATCGAGTTGTGGCCAACCCACGCGATTTTCACTTGATTGACCTTGTTGAGCCCACCCAGCGGGCTCAGCAGGCCAATTAAGGGCCACCCGGCAACAGGTGATGTCACAGATTGATAATTTCATCTGTCAAAAGCTTTTGACAGATTAAATATCAGCGTTTGACAGCTCTTTGAAGCTGTCAAACACTGACAATCTGTACTCCAAGTTAATTCCTTCCTCTCAGGCTGATTTAGAGATCTCTCCAGAACAGAAAGCTGAATGCTGCAACTTTTGACAGCTCGCGGCCATTCTGCTTTCTGTGCCGGTGAGATGAGGGACTCCCGAGACCTGAAGGAAGGAAGGCTGTAAAAGTAAGTAAATGTAAGTAAAACTTCTTTAAACACTTTACACATACCAAACACACTTACCTCTGAACTCATGCACCCATCACTCACCTGAACACCGGACATCTCGAACCCTCCAAGCCCTTCAGCCCGACGGTCCAGGCAGTTAATTGGCACTAATCCCCTTCCCGCCTCGGGGAGGCGGGTCCCAGCACAGGTCGGGTATCCGCCTCCTTTGAAACTGGCATGGAGGCGGGTTGGGGGCGGGATGGGTTCGTGCCCCCCGATTTCGAGATTTTAACCCCCCAATCCTGCCTCCACGGCCCAATGAAAATCCTGCCCTCAGTGTTTGAACCCATGTTTTAATAAATCAAATACTTGCACGAGGATTGGAGGTTGTCCTTTTCATAACAATCAGGTTCATTGGGAAGCAGGACTGGAGGCCACCAGAGCCAGCCAATGAAATGTTATTTCTAGTTTGTTTGTGCGGTCTTAGTAGAGGCCCCTTTGTTATCATGCAGCAACCAGCCATATTACAGCAATCAACATACAGGGAGTAACATGAGGAGCCACATTAATAATCAATGAGTACAATTGATTGCAGATCCCAGGCTGGAGAGTTTCTGTTCAATTCACCTCAGCTCCCCCTGCTTGGTCCAGCAACCCACATTTGCTTGTACTTTATCTCTTTTTAATGATAACAGTGTGCAATGTTTTTTAATAAAACCTTTTTGACAGGGTCAATAGAGCAGCCGAGGCTAGGAATGATGCTTCGTGATAATATTGGACAAATGATTCATGCATGCATAGGACCTTCTTCTAATGTTTTATTTTTGTTTTTAATGTGTCAGCTATTCAGTTAAAAAAGTCATAAATGTTTCCACTAGCAAAATACTGGAAATCCGAAATAACAACAGAAAACGCTGGAAAAACTCAGTAGGTCAGGCAGCATCCGTGGAGAGAGAAACAGAGTTAACATTTCAGGTCGATGACCCTTCGTCAGAACTTCTTCTGAACAGTTCTGATGAAAGGTCATCGACCTGAAACTTTGGGCTAGATTTTCGGGGAGCCGTCAGGTGGGGTTTTAGGGGTGTGGGGGGGGGGAAATCCCGACTTTGGGGGTCCCGACACCATCCCGCCCAAAACCCTGCCCCACGTAAGTTTCAGGGGTGGTGGGTACCCGCCCCGCACTGGGACCTGCCGAAACCAGGCGGGAAGGGATTAGTGCCACTTAACTGCCTGTTAACAGGTAGTTAACAGGCAGTTTTTAGCCTAATCCCCATTTTGAGGGGTTTTGTGTGGGTTTCCCGACAGCTCCAAACCACGCCAGGTTAGAGCAGGCGGGCCGTCGGGTTGAATGAGTTGGAGGGGTTGCGATGTCGGCACTCAGGTGAGTGATGGGTGCATGAGTGTAAAGGTAAGTGTGTTGGTGTGTCTAAAGTGTGTAAAGAACTTTTACTTACCTTTACTTACCTTCACAGCCTTTCTTCCTCTAGGCGTCGGGAGCGCATCACTCAGCCGGAACTGAAAGCTGAACGGCTGCGGTCTGTGAAAAGTGACAGCCTTCAGCTTTTAGTGCTGCTGAGATTTCTAACTGAGTCTGCGTAGAAGGACTCAGCTTAGAAATCAGAGTGTCAGTGTTTGACAGCTTCAAACAGCTGTGAGACACTGATATTTCATCTGTCAGAAATCTTGACAGATGAAATTGCAGTCTGTGATGTCACCTGTTGCCGGGTGGCCCTTAATTGGCCTGCTGAGCCCGCTGGGCGGGCTCAACAAGGTCAATCAAGGGAAAATCACGCGGATTGGCCGGACGTCGAAGTAGGCGGGTCAACAACCCAAAAGGGGAAGTCCCACCTTCTTCCCGACAGGTTCCACAAAATCGACCCCATTAACTCTGTTTCTCTCTCCACAGATGCTGCCTGACCTGCTGAGTATTTCCAGCATTTTCTGTCATTTCTAGCGTTGTTTTAAGGTGATAAAAATAAAAAATGTATTTAATGTGTAGGAAGTTGATCAGCGTGAAGAGGAAGAGAGAGGTGAACTTTTTCATGTGACCTTTCATTGGAACTCAATTTGAAGGTTCCATTGCTATGATGGTGACTGCCTCTCATTGACTCAGCACTGAAATCTTTCCTCCATCATTCCGAAATCCACCACTGCTGCATCCTCTGCTTTTTGTTTAGTTTAGCTTTTTTGCTTACAATAAAAGTGATTGGATCAAAAGCGGCTAAATGGAGTTAAGGTACAGATCAGCCATGATCTAATTGAATGGCAGAACGGGCTCGAGGGGTTGAATGGCCTCCTCCCGTTCCTGTGTGTATCTGAGAGAAAACACAAAAACAATAACAGCAGAGAAAGGTTTAGCTTAAAGGAAGGAAATCCCAGAAAGGACAGTGCCGTCATGTAAGGAAGATGGGGAGTTCTAGATAACAGTCCCGATTTTAACTGTCCTCACCTGGCGGAAACTGTGCGCGGGGGTAGTTAAAATGAGGGCCAGTCACTTACCCCCTCTGATTCCGCTGCCTTCCCTCTGGGTCCCAATATTAACCCGCTCTTTCGAGCTGAAGAGCAGGACACCCACAGAAAGGCAGTAGGTCCTCCTTTAAATATGCAGATGGGGTCCGATGATGCCATCGTTAAGATCGGCCGGGCCGCCACATCCCCAGGCTCCTTGGGTTTTCCACCCGCTTTGGGGCTCACACCCACCGTACCTGCCCCTCCTTTAAAATCGGGGCTAATGAGTCTTGAATTTAGATATAGTGGGGGTGAAATTTGACGTGGGTGGGGTCAGAACGCAGGCAGAATCGCATTAAACCATACTCCCAATATTCTATTGAACTCAATGGAACTGAATATCGGGTGCTGCTTATAATAGGCGACCAATGCAAAACTGTTCGTTTCAGGTCCCCGTCCATGTCCAGTTTCACCCCCTGTGTGTATTGCATTGATGTTTAGTGAAAAAGGAAGATGCAACTCAGTTTAAAAATCTCTTGTCAGTTTATTCAAAAATTGTAAGTGCGGCCTGATTTTCTGTCTGAGGTATTATAATTTGTATTAGTTTTGTTCAGGACATTGCATTTTATACCTTAAACATGCAAGAGGGAGGGAATAATTGTAAGGCAGATTATTTGATATCTGGGACTACTGATTCCTTGACAAAATGTCCACTTTCTAACTGTTTGCTTATTCGATAACTGCAGTGTGGTTGGTTCAACAATATCACTTTGTGGTCACTCCCAAGCCTAATTCAGGCAGTAAGATGGAGTAATAGAATAAGGAAAGATAACAAATTCAAAGAATCAAAGGGCTGGATTTTCCCAGCAGAGGCAGGTTCCCGTTGGGTTCGCTGGGCGGCGGGTTCCGGTCCCACTGCCGGTTTCAGCCGCACTGAGATAAGGATTTTCATTTAACTGGGCTTGTGCACGTTACTCGGCCCAATCAGTGGGTTCCGGTCTGTTGCTCGCCTCTGCTGATATCTTCGATTCAGCTGTATTTAAGGGGCCCATGCAGCCTTTGGGTTTTACTCACTTTCTGATGCTCCTCAGTGGTATTGTCTGCGAGATGACTGCTGCAAGAACCAAAGCTTCTCCCTGTTTTGATGATGACTCCCTCCATGCTCTTGTGGAGGGAGTGAGAGGATGCAGGGAGGTTCTGTTCCCCTCGAACGGACGAAGGAAGCCTCCTCAGCAAACCAAGGCAGCCTGGCTGCAAATTGCTGAGGAGGTTAGTGCCAGGTCTTTGTGTGGTCGCACCTGGGCTCAGTGCAGGAAAAGGTTCAATGACCAGCTACGCACAGCAAAAGTGAGTCTAACATCACACTTACCTTCAATCTGCTCCCCATCTCCTCTCATCACCAGCACTCTGCATTGTCAACCTACTCCTGCACATCCCACTTTACCCTTACATCCCTTGCACCCTTAACCATCCCTCTCTCTCTATGTACAGAATCACTTCACCATTCTACTATGCACCCCTCACACTCGCTATCACTGTTATGTAATGACAACAACTAACAACGCACAGGGAGGGACCTTGGTATTGGCACCTCACTCCATCTTTGTCTCCCTCTAAGCATCTATGCTATGGATTCTCTACACTCACTCCAACATTCTCGCTCAAACTCCACTTGTGTCCCTCATTGCAGGAAAAGAGAGCCCACAATAAGAGGGAGAGGGGGAGTACTGGAGGAGGGCCACCTTCCATGGCACATTTAACCAATGCTGAGGAGGCTGCTATCAAGATCGTCGGAGGTGCAGAGGAGCTGGAAGCAGGTGATGGAGAGACGGGTGCAGTAGAGCAAGCTGGTGACAGAACAGATTTGCAGCCATCTCATTTAGATTTCATGAGTGACTGATATGGCATCTGATGTTCATACAGATTGAGTTCTGATCATCTGCACAATGTGATGTGTCTGCTATGTTAATATCACATGTCTAACTCATGCCTTCATGTCAGCTGTGCCTCATATGGTAGCACACTCGCCCCTGAGTCAGAAGGTTGTGGGTTCAAAGTCTCACTCCAGGGACTTGAGCACATAAAGCTAGGCTGACACTCCAGTGTAGTGCTGAGGGGGTGTTGCACTGTCGGAGGTGCCGTCTGTCGGATGAGACATTAAACCGAGGCCCCGTCTACTCTTTCAGGTGGACATAAAAGATCCCATGGCACTATTTCGAAGAAGAGCAGGGGAGTTATCCCCGGTGTCCTGGTCAATATTTATCCCTCAATCAACATAACAAAAACAGATTATCTGGTCATTATCACATTGCTGTTTGTGGGAGCTTGCTGTGCACATATTGGCTGCCACGTTTCCCACATTACAACGGTGACTCCACTTCAAAAGTACTTCATTGGCTGTAAAGCGCTTTGAGACGTCCGGTGGTCGTGAAAGGCACTATATAAATGCAAGTCTTTCTATTTTTTTCTTTTTCTTTACTCCCCCACAGGACCATCGAGAGCCCCCCTCCCCACTGTCCAGGAGGAAGAGCCGGACGACTCCTCAGAGGAAGCTGCAGCCTCTGAGGGAGCAGCATCACCAGAAATGAGTGCACCCAGCACCAGCGCAGACACTCACACCTCGGTGGGTCCTTTGCGAGATAGAGTAGTGTTGTCACCTGGTGTATCACAGCTCACAAGTGAGCATCAGCAGATGGTGGAGACAGGGACAGCAGTGGAGAGTCCTCGTTGGAGGCCGCAGGACACTCCTAGCTCTGTTCAGCTGCATGTGGACCCTGTGCCTTCGGGTCCATCCAGAAAGAGAGCGGTGCTGGAGCTTCAGGATCAAGTGCAGGAGTCTCCGACAGGGTTTGCAACCACGGCAACTGCGAGTGTGCAGAGAATGGTGGAGTCCATGTCAAACATGAGCAATGCCATGGTGCACTCATTGGCGAATGTAGGTGCTGCCTTGGAAAGGATGGCAACCTCCATGGAGGACTTAAATTGCCAGACACAGCAGAACATGGTAACACTTCTAAATAGATGGTCATCTATGGAGGATAGATGGGCATCTATTGAAGAGAGAAACCAGAGGTTCATGGACGTCCTTGTTATGAGGAATGTCAGTACAGATACCGGTCCTCATGGCCCCACTGACATGCAGCAAGGTGCACTCCTGCTACTTGCGAGCACTGAAGTGCGGGTGACCCATGAGAGGGATGTTGATGGTCAACAACAAGGAAGTGTGGACTCCTCTCCAAGCATTCACACTCCCATGCCACTGCGGAGCCCTCAGTCAGAGCCCCAGATTCCTCACCCAACTGAGATGGCCGTCTCAGCTCCTGCACAGCCGCAGGAGGAGCAGACTGTTGCAGAGCCCTCCCAGGCTCCCAAACCCAGAGGACGTCCACCAAAGGCATCTAAGCAGGCGCAGCAGAGAAGAGAGTAAGCTGCCTCTACATATGCTGAAGCCGCAGGGGAAGCACCACGTAGAAGCACGCGTAAGAGAAAGTTAACACACAAATAGTCACAAGGGTAGTCACTTGAGTGTTTTGATATCAAACAAAATTACGTTTGTCATCATTATTTCAATTGTATTAAAGAAATGCGATGTCAAAGATTCAAAGAGTTGGCCTATGTGTGCTCAGAAATGGAAGTGGCACAGTGAGGGGTGAAGGCGTCTTTCATCTGTAGTGATGGTGGGGAGAGTGATAGGAATGCGGTTTATTGTGCAGATGCTGCATGGTGTGTTAAGAAGATCGTGCAAACACTCATATCCATGTGCCATCCACATGTGTTTGCTGCGTAAAGTTACGCGAATCTGGCATGGATTAGGCCACCCCTTGCCTCATGGCCAGCAATGTACCCGCGTGCTGGTGGAACTGGCACATCCGCATCCGCAAGGTCTTCCTCATCTGCTGCCTCATCCAGCTCTTCCTCCTCCTCCTCTTCTGAGGAGGCTGAGCCACTTGTTCCTCAGGCAGCACTAAGCCACGCTGCTGTGCGATGTTGTGCAGGGCACAGCAGACCAATATGATTCTGGAGACCCTGGCTGGTGCATACTGTAGGACTCCACCAGATCTTTCCAGGCATCAGAATTGCATTTTGAGCAAGCCGATGGTTTGCTCTATGATGCTTCTGGTGGAGGTGTGGCTCTCATTGTAACGCTCCTCAGCTTCGTTTGATGGCCTCCTCATCAGTGTCATTAGCCACATCTTCAGGGGCTAGCCCTTGTCTCCAAGGAGCCATCTGGAAAGTTGGGTTGGTGGATTGAAGAGCTGAGGCACAGTGGACTGCCGCAGGATGAATGAGTCATGGCAACTGCCAGGGAACTTGGCGCAAATATGCATAATGTTCTTCCTGTGGTTACACACCTGCAAAATGTGTTCCAAAACCTCAAAACAGCTGGGTTGTGATGGGGTGCCCTAATGGCCACGTGTGTGCAGTGTATGATGCCCTGCACCCTTGGGAAGCCTGCCATATTTGCAAAGCCAACCGCACGCACGGTTACACTTGCTCCATCTGTGGAGAAGTGGATGTAATTGTGCGACGTGGCAAAGAGGGCATCGGTTACCTGCGTGATGCAACTGTGTGTGGCCAACTGGGAAATGCCGCTGATGTCTGCTGCTGATCCCTGGAAGGACCCTGAAGCAAAGAAGTTGAGTGCGGTGGTGACTTTGACAGACACTGGTAAGGAGTGTCCACCCACTCCTCTGGGCTCCAGGTGTTGGTGCAGCATTGTGCAGATGTCAGTGACTACCTCTCGCGAAAGTCTCAGCCTCCTTTGGCACAGCTGCTCACTCATGTTGAGGAAGCTCATCCTCTGCCTGTAAACCCTCTGTTGGGGCTTTCTCCTGCAGCGACGTGCAGCCCTGCGCTGACACCCTCTGCCCTGTGCAGCATCAGGTGGCTGAGCAGGAGGTTGGTGTTCCTGTTGTTGCTGCTGCTGGTGTGCTTGGTTCTGCTGCTGCCGCGGCTGCTCTTCCTCCGATTCTGAGGACCAGGATGAGAGGTTATAAATGGTTCCTGTTATGTATTGTGTGTTCTCCTCCCACCTGTGGTGGCGCGTGTTACAGCAGATAAATGGTTGGGTGTTCTCTTGGTTAAGTTTAGCTCTCTTTGTTTTGTCATCGACATGCATTTGTAGATAAGCCTGGCATAAGTCTATTTTGTTGAACTTTTGCCCTCTGGCCAGGCCCGTAAAAAGATCATCAATGAGGGGAAGAGGGTACTGTTCCGCAGACAGCACCGGGTTAATAGTCACTTTAAAATCCCCGCAGATTCGAACAGATCCATCCTTTTTCAGGACAGGAACAATGGGTGTGGCCCATTTGCTCACGCTCACAGGCTCCAGGACTCCATTCTCGACTAAGGCCTCCAAGTTAGCCTCAACTTTTGGCCTAATTGCATAGGGTACAGGTCGGGCTTTGTGAAACTTCGGCTTGCTGTCAGGTTTAATGTCCAGTCCCACGCTGATCTTTTTCATGCTCCCAAGTTCCCCATTGAAGAGCTCTGCATGTTTGTTTAACACTGCAGTCAGACCTGACTCCCCTTTTGACATCACGCGGACTGCAGGCCAGTCCAGTGTGATTTTCTCTGGCCACGCACGTCCCAGTAGCGATGGGTAATTTCCCTTTACCACATATAGTGGCAGTTTTGCAGTCTGTCCATTCAATTTAACTGTCACCTCAATGGCGCCTCTCATGGCCACAGGTTCACCGGTATACGTCTTTAGCACAATGTTTGTTGGCTGAAGGGTAAGATGCTTTAGCATTTTGTTGTAGACAGTGTCTGAAACAAGGGACATCGCCGCGCCTGTGCCCACCTCCATCTGCACTGATTTTCCCTCCACCAGTGGTGACACCCAGTAGCCATTTGAACCACCTGCAACCGTCAGTATGTGCACCTCTTCCTCCTCAGAGGTGTCGCTCCCCTCTGTTTTGCTTGTTCCATCATACTGCACTGAATGAACACTCTTTTTCCTCTCTTGTCCAAATACAGACATTTTGCTTCCATGCTTCCCAGCTCTGTCTGTTCTTTTTTTACCTCTACAGGCGCGTTCAATGTGACCCTTTTTGCCACAATTTCAGCATTCCAGCTCCGTACACCAGCGGTCATTAGCGTGATGGCCCGTTTTCCCACAACGGTAACACGTGCCGTTCCGCGCACCTTTAGGCTCAGACGACATCTTGTGAACTCTCCCTGTTGAACTCAACTGGTGAGCCTCCTTTTTCGCCATCTCCATGGAGACACTAACTTCAATGGCCTTTTCAAGAGTAAGGTTGTCCTCAGTAAGAAGGCGCTTCTGTGTGGCTGCACTTTGCAGACCACACACAAGTCTGTCTCTCATGGTGTCATTCAGCACCTCCTTGAACTGGCAGTGTTCCGACAACCTTTTTAAAGCAGCAATAAACATCGTCACTGATTTCCCCTCCTCTTGATTCCGTTTGTGAAATCTAAATCTCTCAGCAATAACCAGAGGTTTTGGTGAAAAATGTGCTCCAAGAATTTCCACTAGTTGCTTATATGTTTTAGTTCCTGGCTTATCTGGCTGCACAAGGCTGCGAAGTAAATTGAATATCTTCGGCCCCATTACACTCAAAAAGGTAGGCACGACCTTTTCGTTTGCCACCGCATTCGCCAAGACAAAATAGTCAAAACGTTCCGTATAAGCGCTCCATTGCTCCACATTTTCATCAAAATCACCGATGTTTCCTAATATAGTAGCCATCTCACGTTTCAGATTTAAATTTCTGTTTACTCACTGCACCCGTAACGTACGCAGATTCATCCACTCCTCGTCGCCACTTTGTTACATCAGTTGCTATGTCAAGGCAAAACATGGAAATGGACTGAACTGTGCAACGAAGCTTTCGCCCAAGCAAAGAAAGTATTGCTGAAATCGGAGGTCCTGACACACTTTGACCCAAAGCTACCCGTGCAGCTAGCATGTGATGCGTCACCATATGGTGTGGGAGCAGTCATATCCCACATCATGCCTTCGGGTGAAGAGAAACCTATCGCCTTCGCATCACGCACCTTGAACAAGGCCGAGAGTAACTATGCGCAGATCGAGCGCGAGGCCTTGGGAATCGTTTTTGGAATTCGAAAATTTCATCAGTACCTGTTTGGGAGAAGGTTCACACTCCTGACGGACCACCGTCCATTGACTTCAATCTTCGGGCCCCACACCAGAATTCCGTCTCTCGCTGCAAACAGGATGCAAAGGTGGGCTTTACTGTTGTCAGGACACACATACGACATCAAATATCGTAAATCAGACTTGCACGGCAACGCAGATGGTCTCTCGAGGCTACCCTTGCCTGTTACTCCCCCAGAGCCTCATCAGATAGACATCTTCTACTTTAGACAAGTGGAGGGAGCACCTGTCACTGCAGTTCAGGTGCGAAGGTACACCCGCAATGATCCAGTCCTGTCTGAGGTAATGGACGATGTCATTCAAGGGAGAGCTATAGGAGATTCTCCTAGTTTGAAACCTTACGTTTCAAAAAGAAACGAGCTCTCCGTCCAGGCAGGTTGTCTTCTTTGGGGACGCCGTGTCATCATTCCGCCACCTCTGAGGGAACCTATACTGCAACAACTTCATACAGGCCACAGTGGGGTGGTTCGGATGAAGGAAATGGCAAGAAGCTACTTCTGGTGGCCAGGTCTTGATGGGAATATTGAGGAGAAAGCCAAAACATGTTCCCCATGTCAAAGGGTCCGGAATGTTCCACAGCTGGCAACCCTACACCCCTGGAATTGGCCTGCAGAAGTGTGGCAGCGAGTACATGTGGACTTCGCCGGTCCTTTCGAAGAGAAGATGTTTATGGTGGTTGTGGACGTTCGTAGCAAGTGGCCGGAGGTCGTTGTGAAGAAGTCTACCATGGCAGAGAAAACAGTTGAGAAACTTGGTGAGATGTTCAGCCGTTATGGCTCACCGGAACAACTCGTAAGTGACAACGGTCCACAATTTGTATCACAGGAGTTTGCAACCTTCCTGCATGTGAATGGTGTCCAACACATCAGGTCTGCGCCCTATCATCCCTCTACTAACGGACAGGCAGAAAGGTTCGTGCAAACTTTGAAGCACACCTTGAAGGCATCGCAAGGTCAGGGCTCAATCCACCAACTTCTGAACAGCTTCCTGTTGTCCTACAGGAACGAGCCGCATGCCACAACCAAAACTTCTCCCGCTTCGCTCATGATGAAGAGGCAGTTGCGGACAAGTTTTGACTTACTCAAACCTCCAAGGGCAGAGCAGGTTGTCCATCGTCAACAACAAGCTCAAGTTGAAAAGAGAGAGAAAAGAGCCAAGGAGAGACGGTTTCATCCGGGAGAGCACGTCCTAGCTCGAAACTACAACACTGGACTGAAATGGGTTCCTGCTACGGTGATTGCGCAGACGGGCCCTGTGTCTTACACGGTTGAGACTGCTGAGGACGTCGTCTGGAGAAGACACACAGATCAACTGTTGCTAGGAGCAGAGATAGCCACAGAGGCTCCAACGGCTGGTTGGCCTGAACTGTTTCCGGATGATACCGCAAACCAGCATCCTTTGCCACAGTGCTCTTCTCCAACACAGGAAGTCAAAGAGACTGTTCCACCTGTGCAAACTCCTGACTTTCGACTGACACAGGCACCTTCTCTATCTAGGCCTGTGTCAACGCCTACTGCTGTGGAAGCCAGCGATGACCGCCGGTATCCTGTCAGAGAGCAGCGGCCTCCAAGACGCTTGGATCTGTAGGCTTAGTGACTTACCCACAAGACTGGGGCAGAATAAACCCCAGGGTAAAGTCAGGGTTTGAGGCAGTCTACCTCTACCCTTGGTTAGTTGAGTGCATTGAAAGTAACTTACCTGTTGAGGAATAATGTGGACCTTTCATTTAAGAGGGGAGGAATATGTTATGTATTGTGTGTTCTCCTCCCACCTGTGGTGGCGCTGTCACAGCAGATAAATGGTTGGGTGTTCTCTTGGTTAAGTTTAGCTCTCTTTGTTCGGAACTCTCCAGAACTTCCCTTTCCCTTCGAATAAAGCACTTCATGTTTGAATCTCTGAGTTCTGAGTTCTAATTGTGTCTAGGTAAAAAGGTACCGACACAACAGTTCCCATTCCACTGGTATATATGTCAGTTGAGTAAGAGATGTTATAAGCGCTCAGTTAATGTGGGGAGAGGATATTCCAAGGAGGTCACAGTGCATAGGGATCTCAGATTAAACACTTACAAACTCAATAGACCTGCAAAATGTGTTCCAACACCTCAAAACAGACAGTTCTGGATCTGAAAGTCAGCCATTTTACAGGTCCGCTTTAATGCTGCAGGTGCAGCTGTCAACTATTCAGCTATTTGCTAAACCCGGCACAATCAGCTGGCGTGTTTGTCGCTTGACGTGCAACACGCTGAAAATGTTCCAAAATGGAAAAAGCCTATCAAAATAGGAATATCCAGGCAGTTAACAAGCTGCCTTAGTGGCTCTCCCGCCGCTTGGTGTCGTTAACAAGCTGCCTTAGTGGCTCTCCCGCCGCTTGGTGTCGTTAACAAGCTGCCTTAGTGGCTCTCCCGCCGCTTGGTGTCGGGTCTGATTGGAACTCGCGTGGAGGCGGAATGGTGGCAGGTTCGCAACCCGCCATCAATCATTTTGATTTTAACTCTGGACCCGCCTCTAAACCCGCCCTCTGAAAGCTGCCAAAATCGAGGCCGAGATTGCCCATTAGAACCAGCCAGATCCATAGTGGATGCCATTAGCTAATGTAACTGAATATTCTGCAAAAATTGAATTAGACATGACTACATTTTTCACAGGTGCAATCCCAATTGCTTTCTCATGCAAGCCTTACATCCACCCAGATGGAAGTAGAAATGTCAGTATCTACCTGAACGGTCCTTCGTGTTATTGGAAAGATGAACATCTGGATGGTATGAATCAGGCCAAGGAACTTCCAGCTGCATTCATGCCAACACGATGCTACAATCCTGCAATTGAGCATGTGCAGAAACTGATCTGATAACTCTAACACACCTCAATTCACTATCGATTTACTCTGTTTGTCAGGGACTATTTCCTTGTGTGCAAGTGAGAAAATTCAGTGATAGGACAAGAGCTTCTTGGGAAATCCCAACCAGCACTTACCACAAGCCAACCTGTCAATATTTATTTTAGCAACATGCTCCATAGCTTCTACAGGGACCCTCTTCCCGACCCCAATAGAGTCTGTCTCTGGGGCTTCTATAAAGGTCCTGCTCCCTCTGCTCCTTTAGAATCCTATTTCCAGCTCCTTTCTCAGGCAGATTGAAATTCTCATTCCTCACCTGATTGAGAGACACACTCCAGGACTGACCCCACTCCCTGACACTCCAGGACTGACCCCACTCCCTGACACTCCAGGACTGACCCCACTCCCTGATACACTCCAGGACTGACCCCACTCCCTGACACACTCCAGGACTGACCCCACTCCCTGACACTCCAGGACTGACCCCACTCCCTGACACACTCCAGGAGTGACCCCACTCCCTGACATACTCCAGGACTGACCCCACTCCCTGACACTCCAGGACTGACCCCACTCCCTGACACTCCAGGACTGACCCCACTCCCTGACACTCCAGGACTGACCCCACTCCCTGACACTCCAGGACTGACCCCACTCCCTGACACTCCAGGACTGACCCCACTCCCTGACACTCCAGGACTGACCCCACTCTCTGACACTCCAGGACTGACCCCACTCCCTGACACTCCAGGACTGACCCCACTCCCTGACACTCCAGGACTGACCCCACTCCCTGACACTCCAGGACTGACCCCACTCCCTGACACTCCAGGACTGACCCCACTCCCTGAGACTCCAGGACTGACCCCACTCCCTGACACTCCAGGACTGACCCCACTCTCTGACACTCCAGGACTGACCCCACTCCCTGACACTCCAGGACTGACCCCACTCTCTGACACTCCAGGACTGACCCCACTCTCTGACACTCCAGGACTGACCCCACTCTCTGACACTCCAGGACTGACCCCACTCTCTGACACTCCAGGACTGACCCCACTCTCTGACACTCCAGGACTGACCCCACTCCCTGACACTCCAGGACTGACCCCACTCTCTGACACTCCAGGACTGACCCCACTCCCTGACACTCCAGGACTGACCCCACTCCCTGACACTCCAGGACTGACCCCATTCTCTGACACTCCAGGACTGACCCCACTCCCTGACACTCCAGGACTGACCCCATTCTCTGACACTCCAGGACTGACCCCACTCCCTGACACTCCAGGACTGACACCACTCCCTGACACTCCAGGACTGACCCCACTCCCTGACACTCCAGGACTGACCCCACTCCCTGACACTCCAGGACTGACCCCACTCCCTGACACTCCAGGACTGACACCACTCCCTGACACTCCAGGACTGACCCCACTCCCTGACACTCCAGGACTGACCCCACTCCCTGATACACTCCAGGACTGACCCCACTCCCTGACACTCCAGGACTGACCCCATTCTCTGACACTCCAGGACTGACCCCACTCCCTGACACTCCAGGACTGACCCCACTCCCTGACACTCCAGGACTGACCCCACTCCCTGACACTCCAGGACTGACCCCACTCCCTGACACTCCAGGACTGACCCCACTCCCTGACACTCCAGGACTGACCCCACTCTCTGACACTCCAGGACTGACCCCACTCCCTGAGACTCCAGGACTGACCCCACTCCCTGACACTCCAGGACTGACCCCACTCCCTGACACTCCAGGACTGACCCCACTCTCTGACACTCCAGGACTGACCCCACTCCCTGATACACTCCAGGACTGACCCCACTCTCTGATACACTCCAGGACTGACCCCACTCTCTGACACTCCAGGACTGACCCCACTCCCTGACACTCCAGGACTGACCCCACTCCCTGACACTCCAGGACTGACCCCACTCCCTGACACTCCAGGACTGACCCCACACCCTGACACTCCAGGACTGACCCCACTCCCTGACACTCCAGGACTGACCCCACTCCCTGACACTCCAGGACTGACCCCACTCCCTGACACTCCAGGACTGACCCCACTCTCTGACACTCCAGGACTGACCCCACTCCCTGACACTCCAGGACTGACCCCACTCCCTGATACACTCCAGGACTGACCCCACTCCCTGACACTCCAGGACTGACTCCACTCCCTGATACACTCCAGGACTGACCCCACTCCCTGACACTCCAGTACTGACCCCACTCTCTGACACTCCAGGACTGACCCCACTCCCTGACACTCCAGGACTGACCCCACTCTCTGACACTCCAGGACTGACCCCACTCCCTGACACTCCAGGACTGACCCCACTCTCTGACACTCCAGGACTGACCCCACTCCCTGACACACTCCAGGACTGACCCCACTCCCTGACACTCCAGGACTGACCCCACTCCCTGACACTCCAGGACTGACCCCACTCCCTGACACTCCAGGACTGACCCCACTCCCTGACACACTCCAGGACTGACCCCACTCCCTGACACTCCAGGACTGACCCCACTCCCTGACACTCCAGGACTGACCCCACTCTCTGACACTCCAGGACTGACCCCACTCTCTGACACTCCAGGACTGACCCCACTCCCTGACACTCCAGGACTGACCCCACTCCCTGACACTCCAGGACTGACCCCACTCCCTGACACTCCAGGACTGACCCCACTCCCTGACACTCCAGGACTGACCCCACTCCCTGACACACTCCAGGACTGACCCCACTCCCTGACACTCCAGGACTGACCCCACTCCCTGACACTCCAGGACTGACCCCACTCTCTGACACTCCAGGACTGACCCCACTCTCTGACACTCCAGGACTGACCCCACTCCCTGACACTCCAGGACTGACCCCACTCCCTGACACTCCAGGACTGACCCCACTCCCTGACACTCCAGGACTGACCCCACTCTCTGACACTCCAGGACTGACCCCACTTTCTGATACACTCCAGGACTGACCCCACTCCCTGACACACTCCAGGACTGACCCCACTCCCTGACACTCCAGGACTGACCCCACTCCCTGACACTCCAGGACTGACCCCACTCCCTGACACTCCAGGACTGACCCCACTCCCTGACACTCCAGGACTGACCCCACTCTCTGACACTCCAGGACTGACCCCACTCCCTGATACACTCCAGGACTGACCCCACTCCCTGACACTCCAGGACTGACCCCATTCTCTGACACTCCAGGACTGACCCCACTCTCTGACACTCCAGGACTGACCCCACTCCCTGACACTCCAGGACTGACCCCACTCCCTGACACTCCAGGACTGACCCCACTCTCTGGCACTCCAGGACTGACCCCACTCCCTGACACTCCAGGACTGACCCCACTCCCTGACACTCCAGGACTGACCCCACTCCCTGATACACTCCAGGACTGACCCCACTCCCTGACACTCCAGGACTGACCCCACTCCCTGACACTCCAGGACTGACCCCACTCTCTGATACACTCCAGGACTGACCCCATTCTCTGACACTCCAGGACTGACCCCACTCCCTGACACTCCAGGACTGACCCCACTCCCTGACACTCCAGGACTGACACCACTCCCTGACACTCCAGGACTGACCCCACTCCCTGACACTCCAGGACTGACCCCACTCCCTGACACTCCAGGACTGACCCCACTCTCTGATACACTCCAGGACTGACCCCACTCCCTGACACTCCAGGACTGACCCCACTCCCTGACACTCCAGGACTGACCCCACTCTCTGACACTCCAGGACTGACCCCACTCTCTGATACACTCCAGGACTGACCCCACTCCCTGACACTCCAGGACTGACCCCACTCTCTGACACTCCAGGACTGACCCCACTCCCTGACACTCCAGGACTGACCCCACTTTCTGATACACTCCAGGACTGACCCCACTCTCTGATACACTCCAGGACTGACCCCACTCCCTGACACACTCCAGGACTGACCCCACTCCCTGACACTCCAGGACTGACCCCACTCCCTGACACTCCAGGACTGACCCCACTCCCTGACACTCCAGGACTGACCCCACTCTCTGACACTCCAGGACTGACCCCACTTTCTGATACACTCCAGGACTGACCCCACTCTCTGACACTCCAGGACTGACCCCACTTTCTGATACACTCCAGGACTGACCCCACTCCCTCACACCCCAGGACTGACCCCACTCCCTGACACTCCAGGACTGACCCCACTCCCTGACACTCCAGGACTGACCCCACTCTCTGACACTCCAGGACTGACTCCACGCCCTGACACACTCCAGGACTGACCCCAATCTGACACTTCAGGACTGACCCCACTCTCTGATACACTCCAGGACTGACCCCACTCTCTGATACACTCCAGGACTGACCCCACTCTCTGATACACTCCAGGACTGACCCCACTCCCTGACACTCCAGGACTGACCCCACTCTCTGATACACTCCAGGACTGACCCCACTCCCTGACACTCCAGGACTGACCCCACTCCCTGACACTCCAGGACTGACTCCACTCTCTGATACACTCCAGGACTGACCCCACTCCCTGACACACTCCAGGACTGACCCCAATCTGACACTCCAGGACTGACCCCACTCCCTGACACTCCAGGACTGACCCCACTCTCTGATACTCCAGGACTGACCCCACTCCCTGACACTCCAGGACTGACCCCACTCTCTGATACTCCAGGACTGACCCCACTCTCTGATACACTCCAGGACTGACCCCACTCTCTGATACTCCAGGACTGACCCCACTCCCTGACACTCCAGGACTGACCCCACTCTCTGATACACTCCAGGGCTGATTTTGAGTATCTTCTGTCTTCGTTATCTTCCTCGTTCTCCTGCAGCAGCTTCAAAGAGTTATGGGAAAGACATCTGCTGCAGAGGTAAAAAGGTGAATAGGTTAGTGACATAAACGACAATGTGAAAAATAAGTGGAGAAAGAAAGAAAAACAAATGCAAGTTTTAAAAAAGTGAGGGAAGTAAGAAACAAGTGAAGGAGAGATTTATGAAAGCAAGGGAGTGAAAATCAAATTAAGGAAGAGAGAAATAGAAAGCAAAGGAGTGAGGGAGGGAGGACTGAACAACAGAAGTGGCCATTTTATTTACAGACATACCATGACCAGTATCCTTAGCTAAAGGGACACGAGAGGCTGAGAGTTTTTGCTCACGTGTAGACTATAAAGTTTAAGAATTACTACATTAGATAGTTATGCTGAAATGTATTGTCTAGAATGACAGTTAGCTTGTGAACCTTGAGCAGAGGCAGACTCAAACAATATGAAAATAAAAACGTTTTGCTGCAGGATTTTGCTTCAAAGAAGTTAGATGTGCCCAACCCTGAACTTTGAAGACGACATTATGAAGATTATCAGAAGATTTGAGATGATCTTTTATTATTCTTTTGCCTTAATTTTCTCTTTCGTTCATCTGGTACATAACACTTACTCAGACCAATGGTGTCTGTCAGACCAGGTAACTTAAAAAAAACCTTTGGCTTCAGTCCCAAGAAACTCTCAATATTGTGAACAAAATGGCAGATGTTACAGAAACCAACATCATCATAATCTCTCCAGAGAGTAAGACTTGTGTTAGGAACAGGGCATTTTGCCCCAATTCACAAGTTTTGAAGATCAGTATCCAAAGTCTAAGGAATTTTACCAACAACTATATATCTATAACTAAATGGATTTTCATGTTAAGAGCCTTGAAAATGATCACAAAAAGCTCCATTATCCAGTGGAAACTTGAAATGTTTCTGTTTTTTTTTACAAATATGACTAGCATGGAGACATTGAGATTCTGAAGCAAAGGGCAAAATACAGTCCAAAAATGGCGATCTAAAAAGACATTGTTGGATTCAAGAGCAAAGTATTGGTCCTCTTTTTATTGAACCAAATTAACTGTAAAGTAACTGAAAATTAACAGAACTTTAAATAAAACTTATCAAATTAAATTAAAATTACATTGCCCGGGGTGATGATGCACTCCAGTCCCCGCGGCGCCCACCGGTCTCGGAAGGCCTCAAGTGTGCCAGTGGACACCGCGTGCTCCATCTCCAGGGCCACCCGGGCGCGAACATAGCCGCGGAAGAGAGGCAGGCAATCGGGCCGGACGACCCCCTCGACCGCCTGCTGCCTGGATCTATTAATGGTCACTTTGGCCAGGCCAAGGAGCAGTCCTACGAGGAGGTCCTCTGACCCGCCCGCTTCCCTCCGCACCAGGTGACCGAAGATCAGGAGCGTGGGACTGAAGTGCAGCCAAAAATCAAGGAGCAGCCCCTTCAAGTAATGGAGAGCAAAGTATTGGTGCCGAGCTTACTTTGCATTATCCGTCAAAATACACACCTGTGGTGGAGACCACATAGGGACAGTAACACAATTCAGTATGTTTAGCCAATGTTGTTATCGCTCCACGTTATGTACGGAACCTGGTTGGATTATCGGGGCAGGGTCCCTTTAAGAGTCGTCGATTGTGTGATGACGTTTTAGCCCTGCAACGAGACCGAGTCCCTCAGTCCATCAGTTCTGAGGGCTTGGAGTCGCCAAGCCCGGGTAGAGAGAGAAGCTGGCGTGCGCGCTCGGGTTCAGTTAGTCCAAAAGTCTCTAGGAGGTGCGTTCTCAGCGTCGCAAATTTGTGGTGCTCCGAGGGGTCCTCGAGCAGGCTCACGACTCTGGCCGCGGTGGAGCTGCCGAGAGCAGAGACGACGTAATAATACTTTGTGTCGGCCGCGATGATGTCCCGGAGCGCAAACTGAGCCTCGGCCTGGGCAAACCAAGCGGCAACCTGTCGTTCCCAAAATTCCGGTAATTTGAGAGAAACGGCGTTCGTCGCCATCTCGGATAAAGTCTTTGGAAACGTCCAAAAGAGAATCGGGGTCACCAATGTAGGAGTCGCTGGAAATCAACAGACTACGAAAGTCTCGCAGTCTGTTGATTTCCAGCGACTCTTACACACCTGTGTAACATAACTCACATTACTGCATCTGACCAAACAATGATTGGTGGTGTGGGAGGCATGTTTCAGATCAGTGAGATCGAAGTCAGAATCGGCAGGGGGATTCCACACTGAGGGTATTGTTGGCTCCGGGCTCTGTTCCTCCATGCGTGAGCGGAAATATTTTCTCTTTTGTTTTAAACCATGGTTACCGGAAGGCAGACGTAGTACTGTATTTGTGTTTTTAACACTAGGCTGGAGAGGGGTTGGAGTAGAATAGGAGTTGCTAGTTCAGAAAAATATTTGCTTTTATAACAATTCCCTTTGCTTGCTGCTGAAATGCCCAGCTGATGTAGTTTGATTGCCTCAGTATGTGAGGGAATGTAGTAATTGGAGACTCTTGGAAAAAGCAGTGACCTCTATTAATTATAAACTTTTCCAACATACACCATCGATGGTGCATTATGGAGGTTCTTGTGTAATTTAGAAGGAAAAGTAAAACTATCCTATGTAAAGTCTGTGGGTTGTGCAGTTAATAAATACACAGACTTCAGAAGTAACAAACAAAACAGGTCTTTACTATTCGAAGGTCCGGGCGAATCTGCCCCAGCAATCCTGCCACAACACTTATATACTGGTGTGGTCACTATCGGTATTACAGTATACAGAAGCCAAACAAATAGTGCCACACCTAAAGTAGTTCTCTTAAAGGTGAACGGTTACATTCAATAGTTCCCTTAAAGGTAGATGGGTACATACACTACAATCCTCCCTTTTTAGCTTATTACTTACAGAGTCTCCGTTAAACATACATATCTTCAACTTCCTATAAACAATTACAGATATAATCTCGGTGGAGTCAATGTCATATAAAACAATTTACAGAGATAATCTCGGTGGGAACAGTTCACAGGTTCAGTCTCTGCGGAAACAGTTCATAGATTCAGTCTCTGATCTTGACTCGTTCCGAACAACATTTCTTTGGTGTAGCCGGTTCACCTGGCTAGCGTGACTCGTCCATAGCCTTTTTCTTGACGTAACAGCTTGAACTTTCGTCCTGTTGAACCAGCAGTGCGGACTTTTACAACCAACTGGCTGTCTTGACATTTTCCAGTTTTTCAACTAATTTAGCTCCTTTCGTAGTGTTCCGCCTGAGATGGTAGAAGTGCTAATATTTTAGACAGTTATTATCTTCTGCTTCTTCTTTTTCTTTTCTGCCTTTTTGAAACTCTCGGAGCTCCTTTCTCGGCTGCCAGCTGTAGCGCCACCAACTCTCTATGTTCCTTAGACCTTAAGTGCTTCCTCCGGATTTCAGCACTTTGGGAGATTTCATCACAAGCTGGGCAGACCACATCCTCGTAATATTCAGTGTCACTCAACAGGTCATGGTAATATTCGGGTTCGTCCTGAGTTAGGCCAGCGAGAGAGCCTTCTTCTTCCTCCTCACCCGTCTGGACGTTAGCTGACGGTGGTTCCTTCCCTAGACATCTTTCTTGAAAAGACTTCTTCATGCATTCATATTCATCCCGCTCTTCCTGGGTTGTCTGCCATTCCTTCACTACTGACCTCATTTGTGAGTTCAATACCTTCCCTTCCACCGGGGATTGCGGTATCAGGCTATTTAATCCTTCTACTGAAGCAGCTGTTTCAACATTCTTCTGTTCACATTGACGTGATTCAACGAACTCTTCATAGAGTAAACTGTAACACAAAATCTGTGTTGCCACCTCAGTTATTTCTGTAACTTTTGGGAGCTCCGAATTCCTTCCCTTTGCAGATTGAAGCTCGTGTTCCCATTGTGGAGTCTTGTCTCTCAGCATGTGAAGGAGTTGGCTGACCGTTAACTCTTCCGCGGGGACTCTGTGGATCAGAGTCTTCACCATTTCATCCACCTTTCCCTCCAATGCTTTCACCTTCCTTTCCTCTTGTACTTTGGTTTCAAGCGCTCGAAGAAGTTGCGCCTTGATGCTCCCAAGCTCATGTTCAGAGCCCATTCTTACAGTCTCTGTGTTTCTTACAGTTTCCTTCCCTTCCACTGAAAAGATTCCCAGTTGACTCTGCTCTTCAAGTCGTTGAACCTCGGTCATTGCCGCCTCATATTTGTCTTGGGTTTCCTCCAATATTTTTATGAGTTCTTGGACATCTTGTCTTTCATGTTCTGCCATGTCTTTCACCGCTAAATTCTCATCTATGGATGGAACTTCTACCGATGAGTCTGTCTTGGCCTTGAGCTCATCAAGAATTTCCTGCAGCCTTTGGACTTCTTGCTCATGTTCAACCTTTAGTTGTTCATATGCTTCTACTGAAACTAGCTTTTCGGAGGTTGCCGAGTTAATCCCCTCCAGAATTGTAGCCTGGGCCTGTTCATATTGTTCTTTCCACTTCTCACACTCTGCTTGTAAGGAGTCGTAGAGAAGAACTGGAATAAAATCCCGGCTTCCTGAAGATTTCTCTTCATTTGCTTCTTTCGCAATTTCCTGTTGGAGTTCAGCCAAGGCTGCTATGCTATCTGCCTCTTGAAGTCTCACTGCCATCAAATCTTCTTTATTCTTGCAGTCTATCTCAGTCATTTTCCCTTTATTTTCATTTAACTGAGTGATAAGCTCCTCTTGCAACATGGCCACATTATTCACATCAGGTAAAGAAGCGTTTCTCTTTTCCATGTCCAAGATTTTTTTCTGCATCTCTTTAAGTGCACACTGCGATTCAGCTTCTCTTAACCTTGCCTGCACTAGCTCCGTCTCCAATTGCAGAACAAAATCCTCAGTGTAGCATGGTTTGCCTTTATGCTGTATCTCTAGATCATGCAAATATTCTAATTCCTGAACATCATAAGGGAGGTGTGATCGGTAATTGGTCACGATGGCTCTATGGTCGCTCTCTGCTTGAGCCAGCAGGTTCTGTTGTCTTTCCAGACTCTCCCATTCGGTGTCATAGAACTTTTTCATTGTTTTCATCTCCTGTACGAGACGGTAACTTAATTGTTCGAATTGTTGTCGTACTTTGAAATAACGTTGAGTTCGAGCTCGGTGTTCCTCCATAATGCATATGTCTGTGACTTGAACAGACTCAGAATTCTCTGTCTTTATGCACGCCATCATTTTTCCAACCTTAGTCAGTGAGTTCATGTTAACCTTGTTTTTCATACGTGGGCTGGACTTATCGTCTTCCGGCTCAGAGTCTGAGCTGCTTGTCTGCACCGAGCCCTCACTCGTCATTGCTTGTTGGTAGTGCCATTCCATGTCTATTTTCTTGATCCACTCCCGTCCTAGAAGTGGTGGTCCTCCCTCATGTAGTACATACAAGTTCATTCTTGGGTGTTCTTTACCCCTATCTCTCACCTTGACTCTTATTTTTCCCATGGGGTATACTTTATGCCCCGTGTACGTCTGCAATATGAACTTGGTATCTCTTAAGGGTATGTGTGAGAATAGCCGGTGGTAATCCCCTCGATTTATGACTGATACAGCTGATCCAGTGTCCAACTCCATTTTCACTTGGACTCCAGCTATTTTTAGCATGACCCAGATAGTTTGTAGGTCAGCTTCCTTACTCACATGGTGGATACTCAGACTACCCAGCTCCTGGCCGTTTGGATCTGAGTCTGGATTCTGTTCGTCTGAACTCTTCTCAGCCCCCTTGTATACCTTGTTGTACTTTTCTTGTGATGGCTTCCTTTGGTTGTTGGTCTTCTTCCCTGACCGGCATACCTTAGCGATGTGACCCAGTTTGCCACATTTCCTACATTCTTGGTTCTTAAACCAGCATTGATTCTGGTCGTGTGTTGTCTTCCCACAACGATAGCATTTTGTTATACTCGAGGTAATTTGGTCCACCCCGAGCACCGCCGCCTTTAGTTGCATTTCCGCCGTTCCTTTCGCTGCGGCTTCGTGTGATGCGGCTATAAGGACAGCCCTGTCAAGTGTAAGGTCGTTCTCTTCTAGTAGGCGCTTTTGCGTCCCTTCCTTGGACAATCCGCCTACGAACTTGTCTCGCAGTGCCTCTGTCAGATTCCCTCCGAACTGGCAGTATTTCGCTAGCCTACGCAGTTCGACCAAGTATTCTGCGTTGTTTTCGTCTTTCCGTTGCGTTCTTGCATAGAATTTGAATCGTTCAGCCAACATCAACGGTGTGGGGTTCAAGTGGTCCTTCAGAACAACCACAATCTCTTCGAAAGACTGATCCGCCGGTTTAGCTGGTGCTAGTAAATCCTTCAAGAGCCCGTATGTCTTTGCGCCCATCGAGTTTAACAATGTTATTGCCTTGTCGTCTTCCTCTATTTTGTTGGCTTCACAATAGGTCTCGATGCGTTCCACGTACGTGGCCCAGTCTTCTATTTCAGAATTAAAGTCGTTAATATTCCCTCGCTTAGGCATTTTTCTTCCCTTGGGAGCAGCACCAGTATTTCTTTAAGTATTCTTATTTATTTGTTTGTTTCTAAGATGGCGGTTTTCCCGCGAAAATGGCGGTTTCCCGCTCTTCCTTTCTCGCCCCGCCCACTTCAATGGCGGTTTCCCGCTTCTGGCGTCTTCTCCACCTAATGGCGGCTTCCCGCGTTTCTTCCCGGTGGAAGGGGTACGCTTCCCCCACAGCGGACAGGTTCAGCCGCTGGCTGGCTTCCGCACAGCTCCCCTTACTCGGCTATGTCTTTTCCTCCCGCCCGCACGGCCCTACCGGCGCTGGGTACACCCCGTTAACGGAGGACAGTTCAGCCGCTGGACTGGCTCTCGCGCAGTCTCTCTCTCCGTCCCCGGCTCTGTCGCTCTCTCACCCGCACGTTCGGTGCTACCGGCCCTGGGTACCCCGTTGGTGGAGAACAGTTCAGCCGCTAGACTGGCTCTCGCGCAGTCTCTCACCCCGTTTTCGGCTGTGTCTCTCACCCACTCCCGCACGTTCGGTTTTGCCGGCTCTGAGTACCCCGTTGGTGGAGAACAGCTCAGCCGCTGGACTGGCTCCTCGCAGTCTCTCTCTCCGCACCCGGCTCTCACCCGCACGGTTCCCGTTCACCTCCCCAGCCCTCTCGCAGACCGGTGTTTCCCTCCCCGGCTGCGGCTGGGTTTCTCTGCCCGCGCCTACTCGCAGGCTCAGCGCTTCGTGGCTGCGGTCGCTGCCCGGATTTTTCCCGCCGATCGCGGTCCGGCTGTCACCCGACGCCGTTGGACCCGACTTTTGGCCGGCACAGCTCCCCCTCGACCGAGGTCGAGTGCTCTGCCCTTATCCTCCGGATATTCTCTACACCTTCCCCTACTCACAGTCTCTTCGGCCGCCTTGTTCCCTGCTGATCGGCTCACTCCGCACCGTGGTAGAAGGGTAGTCAGTGCCTGTTGCTAATGGAAGCTTTTGTTGCTAAAGTCTTCCACCTTTCTCCTGCTGCAGCCTCGTGTTTTCTTCCAGCAGCACGACGAGGGTGGTTGCCTCTCTTCGACGCTCTTCTTGCTTTGGTAATCTTGCCGCAGGGTACGATCAGACTCGTCGCCACTGTAAAGTCTGTGGGTTGTGCAGTTAATAAATACACAGACTTCAGAAGTAACAAACAAAACAGGTCTTTACTATTCGAAGGTCCGGGCGAATCTGCCCCAGCAATCCTGCCACAACACTTATATACTGGTGTGGTCACTATCGGTATTACAGTATACAGAAGCCAAACAAATAGTGCCACACCTAAAGTAGTTCTCTTAAAGGTGAACGGTTACATTCAATAGTTCCCTTAAAGGTAGACGGGTACATACACTACATCCTACACCTAATCATTACAGGCGTCAGCAGTATGCCAAGTACAGCAAGAAATATATTTCAGAAATCACTTAAGGCCCTGCTGTAAGGACTCCCAGGGGCAAATGCCCATAAATAATCTCTCAGTCACAATGGGCAACAGCTATTTCGTTGATAGCCATGCATGGGTTGTGGAATTTTAACAGTTATGAAACAACTGTGACACTTCCTTCATCCAGTGTAGGTCAGCAAGCACATGGGCTGAATGGGATTTGGAGCAAGTTAGGATACAGGCAGCAGTTTTGAATGAGCCAGCACAGAAAGAAGACTTCTGAAGACAGTGCCTCGGATTGAAAGATGGCAAATGCTTCTTTCCTACACCTCCAGAGCTGGCTTTGTGAAGGGGGGCCAGGCCGTCCTCTCTCCTCCCTGGTCTCTGGCTGGCATTCCCTTCAACCACCCCTTGCAACCCAGTGAATAGAATCCCTGCAGAAAGCTTCCAGTCGCCAAAATCTGTGAACGCTTTCAGGCACAGCAGCAGCTCTTCAAATCTTATAGTGCGCCAATACTCTGCCCCATAGCAGACATGCTTAGAGCTCTTGGCCCAATCCGCACCGCATTGAATCATTCGCTAAATACGTGCAAGATCTCGCAAGGTCCACATCATGTGCTGCTGAAACACGATCTGCTCGTGCACACCGCCCCCAATCAGAAAATCAGTCCTTCAAAAGAGAAAATTCAATATGATAGCAAAATACTGCGGATGCTGGAAATCTGAAATAACAACAGAAGACGCTGGAAAAACTCAGCAGGCCAGGCAACATCCGTGGAGAGAGAAATAGAGTCAACGTTTTAGGCCGAAACCCTTCTTCAGAACTGAGAAAAAAAAGGCAGGAAATGAAACAGTTTAAAAGGCCAGTTTGGGGGCTGGGAAATGGGGGAGGGGATGAAAGAACAAAAGGAAAGTGAAGAGACATTAAGGGGTATTCAAGACGAGACGCGATGTAATAGGACAGTGTAGTGTATGTGCCTTTAAGAGCCCCCTGTGTACTGTAATGCCGGTAATGGCCACTCGGACTATATAAGCCTGTACATTGTGTTGTATCAGTTAGTTCCCCTCCAGACTTTGTTCAGTAAACACCTGTGAAACCAACTCCTGTCTTCAGTGTCTCTATTAACACACGGACACAACAATGGCGACGAATTGGAAACGGACTTACCTGCAATTCGGCAGCACCTCAAGGACATCGATTCCTCTGACGTCCAAAGTTGAAGAAAAGGAAGAAAAAGAAAAAGCTGTGGTTTCACCAGCTAGCCGAGCTGGTGGCAGGTACTGCAATAATCCTTCCTGGGCATCGGGCTGGGGCTCCAGCGGCTGGCTCTGCAGCGAGGCCAAGCAGCGAAGGCGGAGGCAAGCAGTAACAAACGGGGAGGGAGCACTCGGGAGACGGCCGGCGCTGCAAGCAGGTCGGCATTCAGACCTAGCAGAGAGTCCGGCGGGAATGAGTCTCCACCTGTAAATAATATTTTTTTTAAACCGCGGAAAACAGCGTTGTCATCGGCAGCAGCGGCAGGGAAGCGCAGGAAGCGCCATATCTTTTCTGCAGAAAAGAAAGAAAAGCGCGGGAAGCGCCATTTTTTTTTCCAGGATGCCTAAGGCTGGCAATATTGATGCTTTTGATAACGATATAGAGGATTGGACCACATATGTGGAAAGAGTGGAGGTATATTGCACCGCAAATGGAATAGAAAATGATAAAAAAAAGCGTCAGTACTTCTAAATCTAATGGGCGCAAATACATACGGGCTGTTACGAAACTTAATCACTCCAGCCAAACCAAAGGACAAGAATTTTAAAGAAATTGTTGATACCCTACAGGAGCACTTAAACCCAACACGGCTGCTGATAGCGGAATGGTTCAAATTCTTCAAGAGGAATCAACACAAGAATGAAAGTAACGCTGATTACCTCACCGAATTAAGAAAGCTATCAAAGCACTGCCAATTCGGGGCAGGACTAGCAGATTATCTTCGAGACAAATTCATCTGCGGTCTCCTAAGTGAAGGAACACAAAAAAGGCTGCTTTCTGAGAAAGATTTAACACTGGACAAGGCTTTCAGTATGGCTGTATCATACGAAGCAGCCGCAAGAGGAGCTGCAGAGATACAACAAAAGACACAGGACTTCGGCACCCATGAAATGACACAGGGTTTCGAGAGATGTTATCGCTGCGGCAGATCCACCCATGACCAGAGGGACTGCTGGTTCAAGGACAAAGCATGCAGGCAATGCAGAAAGATTGGACACATTGCACGGGTATGCCGATCTGGACAAAAAAAATCCACGGACAGGAAAAAAAAAATCAATAAAGAAAAGTACAGAAAGGTACAAATGATGAAGGACAGTAGCTCCGAAGACCAGAAGAGCGATAGCGACTCCGAAAACAAGAGACTAAGCTGTCTCAAATTACATAATGTAATTGCCAAAGAAGATTACCAGACCATTTGGGTTACCCTCACGATAGCAGGGTCCCCAGTTAAAATGGAGCTAGATACAGGATCAGCTCTGACCGTCATAAATCGACGGGATTACGAGCAGCTATTTCCGCATATACCTTTAAAAGACACATCCATTATCTTGAAAACATATACGGGGCAGAAAGTATACCCCAAAGGAAAAATAAGGGTGCCTGTTGTATACAACGGCAAGGAAATACAAAAGTTGTATTTATACGTTCTACAAGATGGTGGTCCACCGCTGTTGGGACGTGAATGGATCAGGAAAATACGTTTAGACTGGCACTCCATTCAGGCACTGACGGTGACCAGTAAGGAAAAAAATGATGATGACGTCATACCTGAACGATTAAAAGACATCTTGGCCAACGCCAAAGAAGTGTTTCAAGAGAAACTAGGAACCTTGAAAGGCATCACCGCCTCAATAAAAGTGGAAGATGCGGCAATTCCCAAGTTTTTTAAGGCAAGACTGGTGCCATACGCAATTCGTCCAGCAGTCGAGGCAGAGCTGGAGAATTTGGAAAAGGCAGGCGTATTATCCAAAATAGATTGGAGCGAGTGGGCAACACCCATCGTCCCAGTCATGAAGAAAACGTTGAATAATGATAAATCTGAAGAACAGAGAAAACTTCGCATCTGTGGAGACTTCAAGGTGACTGTAAACCCGGTCCTTCACACGGTACAGTATCCTCTTCCGAGGATAGAAGATATTTTCGCCTCACTATCCGGAGGGAAACATTTCACCAAAATTGACTTGGCACAGGCATATCTACAGATGGAGGTTGAAGAGGCCTCTAAAAAGTATCCCACGATAAATACACACAAAGGCCTGTACCAGTACAATCGACTGGTTTTCGGAGTAGCATCCGCTTCAGCTATCTGGCAAAGAGCTATGGAGCAAGTCCTCCAAGGGATTCCGGGGACTCAATGCTACCTAGACAACATCCTTGTAACAGGAGAAAACGACAACGAGCACCTTGCCAATTTGGAGCAGGTGCTCACTAGGCTGAGAGAACGGGGCCTACGAACAAATCGCCCCAAGTGCGAATTTTTCCAGAATCAAATATCATATTGTGGCCACATAATTAATAAGGAAGGGTTGCATAAGTCACCTGAAAAAATTGAAGCGGTCATAAAAGCCCCAGCACCTGAAAATGTTTCACAATTAAGGTCGTTCCTGGGATTAATAAATTACTATCATAAATTTTTACCGAACTCTTCTGCACCCTCTTAATGAACTGCTACAAACAGGAGTAATTTGGAAATGGAGCAAAGACTGTAAACGTGCCTTCCATAAATGCAAAGACTTAATCACGTCCAAAGAAGTTTTGGCTCATTACAACCCATCACTGCCAATCAGACTGGTGTGCGATGCATCCCCTTACAGCGTAGGGGTGGTATTATCGCATAAATTCACTGATGGTTCGGAACGGCCGATAGCTTTTGCGTCACACTCATTGAACTCAGCTGAGCGTAACTATGCCCAAATCGACAGGGAAGCACTCAGCCTGGTATGGGGAGTGAAGAAATTCAACCATTACCTACACGGACAAAAATTTACCTTGTTGACTGACCATCAACCCCTCATCTCCATATTCAACCCTAAAAAGGGTGTTCCCATTATGACAGCACAAAGGCTACAGAGGTGGTCCCTTTTTCTAGGGGCACACCAATATAACATAGAATACAAAGGATCAAAACAGCATGGGAATGCTGACGGTTTATCGCGCCTACCGTTGCCAACGGTAGAAGAGGCACCTACCGTAGACCCAGTGGAGATTTTCCACTCTACCATAGTCGAATGTCTACCAGTAACAAATTCTGCCATTGAAAAGGAAACGAGAAATGACCCGACTCTCTCACGAGTCTACGATTTAACGGTGAAGGGATGGCCAGCACATGGCGAACCACTGTTGCCAGCATTCTCGCAAAGAAGAGAACAGCTGTCAGTGTGCCGAGGAACCTTGATGTGTGGATCCAGAGTGGTGATTCCACCCAAACTCCAGGATAAAGTGCTAAAGGAGCTTCACAAGGGGCATCTGGGTGGAGTGAAAATGAAGAACCTAGCCAGAGCGTTTGTGTGGTGGCCAGGTATCGATGGAGACATCGAAGAAATGACCAAGAGCTGCCTAGGATGCCAGAAGGTCCAAAATGCCCCACCACAAGCCCCTCTACATCTATGGGAGTGGCCCTCATCTCCATGGCAAAGGGTACACATCGACTTTGCTGGTCCATTTATGGACTCAATGTTCTTAATCATGGTTGATGCACACTCCAAGTGGCCGGAGGTAATAAAGATGTCCTCCACCACCACGGAAAAAACCATCACAGTATTAAGGACCATATTTGCCAGGAATGGGCTGCCTGAACAGATCTGTTCTGATAATGGACCGCAATTTGTGTCCGAAGAATTCAGGAAGTTCTTAAAAAACAATGGGGTTAAGCACTACACGTCCGCCCCATACCATCCCGCCACCAATGGATTAGCTGAAAGGTTTGTCCAGACCTTCAAGAAGGCCATAAAGGCCATGGGTAATGAAGACATAAAACTTCAGCATAAGGTGGATAACTTCTTGTTTGCATACAGGAATGCAACACATATGGTTACAAACCAAACTCCCGCCATGATGTTCTTCAATAGAAGCCTAAGATGCCGGCTGGATTTGATCAAGCCAAACATCAGAAGGGATGTGGAGAACCGGCAATTTCAAGGCATGAATGAAAGGCCAACTAGAACCTTCCAGATAGGTCAACAAGTTTTGGCCCGGGACTACCGTACCGAGAAATGGCAGCCTGGAACTATCTGCACACGACTAGGACCGCTGATGTATACCGTGGACATTGGAGAAAGCATAATAAGGCGCCATGCTGACCAAATCATAGAGTCATCCAAAAAGGGACAACCTACACCACAACTCTATACGCCTAATGATGAAGTAGAGATACCCATAGTATACCCATAGTATCTACCTCCGATCCGACACTGGCATTCAAGCTGAATCAGCCTTGCCAAAAGAACCTACTACACCACCAGAAACTACTACACCACCGAGGCGTTATCCGGACCGAGTCAGGAAGCCTCCAGAGAGACTGACTTCTAATTGATTAACTGCAGCAATGTGTAGATTATTTTTCTTGTAACATTTAATTAATGATTACTTAAAATATTATGTACTGGTTGGCTAAAAGGGGAGGAATTGTAGTGTATGTGCCTTTAAGAGCCCCCTGTGTACTGTAATGCCGGTAATGGCCACTCGGGCTATATAAGCCTGTATATTGTGTTGTATCAGTTAGTTCCCCTCCAGACTTTGTTCAGTAAACACCTGTGAAACCAACTCCTGTCTTCAGTGTCTCTATTAACACACGGACACAACAGACAGGTGAATAGACAAAAAATTCAATAGTCCGACAACAACAACAACGTGTACTTATATAGCGCCTTTAATGTACTAAAACGTCACAAGGCGCTGCACAGGAGTATTACAAGACAAAAAAAATGAGAAAAGTATCCAGTTTGAGTGATTGACATTGGCTGGATTGAAAAGCGGCAACAATTAACATGTATGTTTGCAAAGCTAAGGGGTAGTTTTCCAACTTCATGTTCCCGGTGGGAGCCTTGCCCACCTGGAGAACATACCAGAAATTTGAGTGCATGCTGTGCACGATCTTCTGACCGCTTAAATTAATGGTTAGAAAATAATGGTCAGCGTGGACCTAAACTTCTGGTCTGTGCTCCCTGCTGGGCCTGGAAAATGATCGATCTGTCATTAAAACTACATGGCTGATCCAGACAACATATAATGGGCAGAAGTGGCAGGATGCATATCTCCACACGAGGCTGATTGATCTAAGTTTACAGTCCATTTCACCAGACAAGATATTTATCCTGTCTCTGTACTTGCCGAAGGATATTTCATTTGCCTGCACTTTACAGTGTGAGTTTTGAGTCAGCATACATTTGTATGACATTATTAATGTGGATATATTAATTCCTGGACCACAAACATGATGGTAAATTTCAATAATTCCGACATATTTGCTGAGCTCAAACTTTGCCACATTCAGCGAGGCTGCTGAATAAATGAGTTCCACTTTAGTTAGAAACTTACTGAGATGTTCATAAAAGCCCACTGGAGAATTGAGGCTTCAAGAATAATGAGAGCCCCAGATAGGTTGCCTCCGTTGTTTAGGAGTAATTGGATGAGGAATTCCAATGAAAGAAAAAAGCAACAATCTTTATTTTCCAATCATTAAAATATTATTTGGTGAGGCAGTCCAGTGATAATAGCTGCATGCTGACTCGATACTTCCTATGAGTAATCACATCTAGATTATCCGGCTATGCTATTCCTGACCTAAATGTGTTTATTCTTTACATTAGTCGGCAAACAACAACTTGCATTTATATAGCGCCTTTAACGTAGTAAAACATCCCAAGGTGCTTCACAGGAGTGTTATCAAATGAAATTTGACACCGAGCCACATAAGGAGAAATTAGGACAGATAAAAGAGGCAGGTTTTAAGGAGTCTCTTAAAGGAGGAAAGAGAGCTAAAAAGACGGCGAGGTTTAGGGAGGAAATTGTGGAGCCTAGGGCCCAGGCAGCTGAAGGCACAGCCGCCAGTGGTGGAGCGATTAAAATCGGGGAGCTACAGGAGGCCAGAATTGGAATAGCGGAGAATTCTCTGAGATTTGTGGGGCTGGAGGAAGTTACAGAGATAGGGAGGGATGAGGCCATGGAGGGATTTTAAAACAAGGATGAGAATAAAATCAACAAAGCAGCACACTCTCCGTATGCTCCAAGATGGTAGGGCTGTGTGCTCTGCCACCTGATCCTCCACAGATGGGTTTCTGATCTCCTTTAGACTGACTGGGGAAAGTATTGTCCAGAGTCCAGGTGTATCCTCCAGATGTGGTCTAACCCAACGCTTTATTCAACTGCAGCAGAAGTTCCACCCCTGAATCTGGATGTGATTATTCACTAAAAATATCAGGTCACTGTGCTGCTATTATCAATAACCTGTGAGCCAACACTGGGAAACATCTTGAAGACATTTGATTATAAGAGCTGGATCAATATTTTATTAGGAATCTGATTGAAACTTCAGAGGTTATTTCAGACACTAAGGATCAAATATTTACAAGAAGACAATGGCTGCAGTGCTGACAGACAATGAAAATGCCATCCAAAGAATGCAACTGGTAAACATTGATTTTAATTTAAGCTGTAATAGGAACATAGGAACAGGAGGAGGCCATTTAGCCCCTCGAGCCTGTTCCGCCATTCAATGAGATCATGGCTGATCTGTGACCTAACTCCATCGACCCGTCTTTGCCCCATATCCTTCTAAATACTTTTGGTTAACAAAAATCTATCAATCTCAGATTAAAATTAAGAATTGATCTAGCACCAACTGCCGTTTGTGGAAGTGAGTTCCAAACTTCTACCACCCTTTGTGTGTAGAAGTGTTTCCTAACTTCACTTCTGAAAGGCCTGGCTCTAATTTTGAGACTGTGTCCCCTAGTCCTAGAATCCCCAACCAGCGGAAATAATTTCTCTCTGTCTAACCTATCAGTTCCCCTGAATATCTTCAAAACTTCGATCAGATCACCCCTTAATTTTTTTAATTCCAGGGAATACAACCCTAGTTTGCATAATCGCTCCTTGTAATTTAACCCTTGGAGTCCGGGTATCATTCTGGTAAATCTACGCTGCACTCCCTCCAAGGCCAATATATCCTTCCTAAGATGTGGTGCCCAGAACTGCTCATAGTACTCCAGATGTGGTCTAACCAGGGCTGCAGCATAACTTCTATCCCCTTGTATTCTAGTCCTCTGGGTATAAAGCCCACCATTCCATTAACCTTCTTGATTATTTTTTGTAGCTGTCCATGAAATTTAATGATCTATGTATACCTATGGACACCTAAATCTCTTTGACCCTCCACTGTTTCTAGCTTTTCATCATTTAGAAAGTACTCTGATGTATCCTTTTTAGGTGCAAAGTGTATAACCTCACACTTGCCTACGTTGAAATCCATTTGCCACAGTTTTGTCCATTCACTTAATGAATTAATATATCTTTGTAACTTTATGCTTCCATCTACACTGCTTACAATGCCACCTATCTTTGTGTCATAGGCAAACTTGGATAAGTGGCTCTCTATCCCATCATCTAAGTTATTAATAAATACAGTGAATAGTTCAGATCCCTGTGGGACAACATGTGAAGGAATAAGCCATATAACCTATTTAGGAAATACACTATCTTATGAAAGAATTCTGGCCCTATTAAAACATGACAAACTGGGTTTGGAAATTTTGAAACCTAACTATGAAATACCTATGAAAGAATTCTGGCTATTGAGATAAGACAGTTGACCCTGAATAAATAACCTTATTGAAACAGAAGGTGCATGGGAACAAAACAATGGTCCATACTGGATTAAGGTGTTTTAATTTAAACATCATAAAGATGGCACATAAGATAAGGAACACCTGCCCTCATAAAGATGACTAAAAATAAGGAACACCTGCCCTTTTCACACCGTTTCTATATGGTCAACCCAGAACACCTGGAGATGAGACAAGATTCTGGAATATTACAAGCTGATGTAGCAGTAAGAATTGCAGAGATCGGCAGAAAGATGAATAGGGATAATTAACTTGCATCAGCAGAAACTTTAAAGGAAATACCACTGAAAAAGGGTATAAATATTGAAGTCTCACATTGGATATCAGACTTGCTTGAATCGGGCAAAGCAATTCTCGGCTACAGAAGCGGCTCTGTGGTCTCCAACTCTTTGTACCTCAGGGATCAAAGGTATTTGATATTGATGGATATCCTGTATAGAAAACTTTAAGAACTGTAATACTGTAGCGAAGTTAAGATTTAAAAGTAAGATTCTCTGTTAGTAATAAGATAGTATTTTTTCTCTTTTTAGAACTGTTAATGTTGCGATTGACTGATTAATCAACTGTAATTTGCATGTCGGTTCTTTTATTAATCTCTATATATTTTTAGAATTGTCTCGCATAAGTATTCTGTATCAATAACTCACCGACTCAGTCTCTGTACACTCTTTGGTGAAGAGTTACAGAGTTCTGAAGGAGTTCTCTGGACCCTCATAATATTCGGGACATTACAGTCTAGCTAAACTTACTAAAAGTGCTATCTGGAGGATGGTAACATTCTCAGGTTGTTCCTTTCCTTTAGGGAGAGATAGCCCGGACTTTTAGACCCAATTAAGCGTCTTTAGGATTCGACTACCTCAAACATTAGTTGAAAGTGAACGTCTGAGAAATACGCCTGATCCGGGACTAGTAAATATCCCTTCAACCACTGGTCACATCCTGCCAATAGTACATACCCATTATCCCAACTCTCTGTCTCATGACTAATATCATGGAGCTTTGCTGAATTACGTTGGAAAATTTCAGAGTCCTGTCTCTTTGGATATTTTACACATAGGGTTCTATTCACAATGGGCAGAAAAAGTGACCCCAGTTAGTCATCTCCCTCAACAGATTAAATATGCAGGGTGCATCCTCTGACAGGGCTGAATAGCCTTTTCCAATTCCACACGTTTTATGTTCTAAAGCACTTACTCAGCACTGCACTGGAGTGCCAGCCTAGATTTTTATGCTTAAGTCCCTGGAGTGGGACATGAGCCACACATTCTGCATGACTCAGAGGCGAGTGTGCTATCCACTGAGCTACAGCTGATGTGATGTGAATTGTTGCAGTTCTCACACCAGCCATCATTCCTAGATCAGTTATTCATAACAAAAAAGGCAAACTCCTAAAGGCAGCTGGTTGGCTTCTTCTTCTTTTGTGTGGTAGTAGCAAAGCAAATCAAATGTCAATATCTAAGTCAGATATCCAGGCCAAAGCTTCCGGTGTAACAACGTGGATATCTTGTAGGCTGCCTGCAAATTTCCTCTGAGGGCAGTGCTCAATGATGTGCTCCATGGTCAGATTAGGAGCTCCACAGTCGCATGATGGGGATGCTTTAATCTTCCATCTATGGAGAAGGAGGCTGCATCTACCATGACCGGTTCTAAGGCAGTTGATGGTTGTCCATTGTTTGCGAGGAAGGTTTGATCCTTCAGGTTGTACTGTGGGGTCCTCTATAAGGTTGGCTTAAACCAGCTTTTGTGTGAAAATCCCCTTTGCTCTTGAGAGGCAATGACCGCACACAGTTTATTTTATGCTGTAGTCTAAATTAACATAAATATTATCTGATTCACACAGGTTGATTGCAAGATAAATTACTGAGGTTTAACGTGAGGTGGTAATCTTTATTGTGTCAGATCTTTTCCTTCTATACAGTTTCTTAATCCGTTATACTTTTCCAGTTTGATAGAACCAGTTCTAAGAGATTTCTCCTGGGAGCAACAATTGCAGTCAAGGTGGAGCTCTGTGCTGAAGTGGATTGGATTGTCAATATGTTTTTTTTCCATTTCAGATAGAATAGATGTTTTTTCTGTCTCATATCCTAATCACCACCCATTTTTTTTCTTTCTTTAATAAACCCTTTGTCAGTGTGGGTGAAGTGGAGTGGAATAGTTTGCATTTTCATAGAGGGGGTTTTGGTAGCGCTTCTTAATCAGAAAAGGATTTTTGTATTTACATTCGAATACTGGGAGATTTTCCCTCTGCAGTAGGACTGTGGAAAGATCACTATTACCTTCAGCAAATCCCCAGACATTTTGAGAAAAAAGACTTATTTAAAATGAATTTACTTTTAGAATTGTTAACAAAACACTCCACCAAGACAGAAGACCACCCAGCTTTCATCATTCCTAGTTAATCTGCTTGTCAACACCGTCCCCAACATTTATACCAGGCGCGGTGATGTTAACGTGATTTGCCCGCTATACGCGGTGGTGTTAACGTGATTTGCTCGCTATACGCGGTGATGTTAATGTGATTTGCTCGCTATACACGGTGATGTTAACGTGATTTGCTCGCTATACGCGGTGATGTTAACGTGATTTGCTCGCTATACACGGTGATGTTAACGTGATTTGCTCGCTATACGCAGTGATGTTAACGTGATTTGCCCGCTATACACGGTGATGTTAACGTGATTTGCTCGCTATACACGGTGAAGTTAACGTGATTTGCTCGCTATACACGGTGATGTTAACATGATTTGCTCGCTATACACGGTGATGTTAACGTGATTTGCTCGCTATACACGGTGATGTTAACGTGATTTGCTCGCTATACGCGGTGATGTTAACGTGATTTGCCCGCTATACATGGTGATGTTAACGTGATTTGCTCGCTATACGCGTTGATGTTAACGTGATTTGCTCGCTATACGAGGTGATGTTAACGTGATTTGCTCGCTATACGCGGTGATGTTAACATGATTTGCTCGCTATACACGGTGATGTTAACATGATTTGCTCGCTATACGCGGTGATGTTAACGTGATTTGCTCGCTATACGAGGTGATGTTAACGTGATTTGCCCGCTATACGCGGTGATGTTAACGTGATTTGCTCGCTATACGCGGTGATGTTAACGTGATTTGCTCGCTATACGAGGTGATGTTAACATGATTTGCCCGCTATACGCGGTGATGTTAACGTGATTTGCTCGCTATACGAGGTGATGTTAACATGATTTGCCCGCTATACACGGTGATGTTAACGTGATTTGCTCGCTATACGCGGTGATGTTAACGTGATTTGCTCGCTATACGAGGTGATGTTAACATGATTTGCCCGCTGTACGCGGTGATGTTAACGTGATTTGCTCGCTATACGCGGTGATGTTAACGTGATTTGCTCACTATACGAGGTGGTGTTAACGTGATTTGCTCACTATACGCAGTGATGTTAACGTGATTTGCCCACTATACGCGTTGATCTTAACATGATTTGCCCGCTATACGCTGTAGACGACAAAACCAAAAAGGTAGGTAATGTATTTTTTAAAAGCAAGAAATCTCACTTAGCTTCTGCCTTTGTAATTGTTAGCAGTTGCATCCAGAATCTCTTCACTGAGGTAACTCACTTTAACGAGGCGCAAGCAGCTGATTGAAACTGCTTGAAGAACTGGCTTTGCCTGAAATCAGCAGAGCCTTTTAAATGGGTAAGCACAGGGTAAGAACTTATTGAACTGCCCAAAATAGTCGATGTTACAAGCGGCGCTTTTGTAATTGGCTCCTATGGTAACGGCAGATGATGAGCGTCATTTGCCTGATATCGGCGGCTGCCCATGATAAGCGTGGAATGGTTGAAGTGGTGGGGAATGTACACTGAAAGTAGAATGCCTGACTCTTTAGTCTAGGGGGAAGCTGCCTGAGCAGTAATGAACATAGAGTCCTAAGGAAGCTGAGGAGAAGGCCATGATCAAAGGAGCACTGTTACTGAGGAAGGGTCAGATGTATAATGAGATGGGTCTGACTGATGAGATGTGGAAACGAGGCCATGTAAAGCAAATGGCGAATTAAGTAGAATAGAAATTGTAGGCTTTTTGTTTTTTTGAATGTTTTACAAAAGAATCGCTTCCACATTTGTTACAGTACTGCAAGCATTTTGCAGAAAAAGTCAATAAAAAACATAGGGGGAATTTTTTGGGGGGTCAACGGGCATGAAATTTTTTTTTTTTGACACCGGTAGGGAACCCGCTGTCAACCCGCCACCACGGTAGTTTCCCAGTTGTCGGGTCTGTCATCACTGAACAGACCCGACACCAAGTGGAGGGGGAGGCAATTTAGATGATTAAGAGCTTGTTAACAGGTATTTTAAAACTATTTTGAGCTCATCTTAACATTTTACGAGGTCGCCCATAGGTGCCACGCTGTGCCAGGTTGGCACCACCCCACACCAACACCATAAAGCATCCCTACAATGCCCAAGCCATTCCTTCCACACTCATCGCCATTGCAGGGGTACCATTATCACAGAATCACAGAAACCCCACAGGGCAGATAGAGGCCATTTCGGCCCATCGAGCCTGCACCGACACATATCCCACCCGATCCCCGTAACCCCTACACCAACACATGTCCCTATAACCCCACGTATTTAATCCCCCCAACACTAAGGGTCAATTTATCATAACCAATCAACCTAACCCGCACATCTTTGGACTGTGGGAGGAAACCGGAGCACCCGGAGAAAACCCACGCAAACACGGGGAGAATGTGCAAACTCCACACAGACAGTCGCCCGAGGCTGGATTCAAACCCGGGTCTCTGGCGCTGTGAGGCAACAGTGCTAACCACTATGCCACCGAGTTGCCATTCACTGCAACTCATTAAGCCACTTCCAAAAGTGCACACAAATCTGTCCAAGAATGCAAAGTGCTGAAAATAAAGATTTCAATGTTTGATAGCACATTAACAGAAACTTCACATGAACATTGGCTAAAACACCCAAGTGCCTACCCTTGTGTGTTGTTAGTTGGTATGCTTTCACTAGGATGAGGGTGAGTGTGAGGGGTGGCTAGTGAGATGGGGAAGTGATAATGTAGATAGAGAGAGATGGGTGGAGGTGCAAGGTAAGTTGGTGTGAGTAAGGATGTGCAGGAGTAGGGTAGGGAAGGCAGAGTGATGGGGATGTGATGAGTGGCACAGCAGGATGAGGTTGAGTGTGGCTTTGCAGTAACGTCTCGTGATCTACTGTGATCATTGAAAGGTTTGCGCCACTGCAGCCTGGTCCTCCTGACAACATCCCTGTTTGTGGCCTCCTGTGCAATGTGCAACCAGGTTGTGTTGGTATCCTGGGGAGGTGTCTTCTGCCCATTGGAAGGGACGAGAACCTCCCTGCGTGCTGTGACTCCCTCCATAAGCTTGGGTGCAGCTGTGCACCTCTGTGCAGTGCTTGTCAGTGTTTGCAGCACCTCAATGCTGTAGAACACTGGCAGCACAACTGTCAAAATAAATTTGCGCATGGTCCCTTTAAGGAATCCAGCTAATGACGCATCAACAAGTGAAATCATCAGACCCACTTCCTTCAATTGGCCTGGAAACACACTGGACGGGCTTAACAAGCCCAATCAATGTAAGATCACTTTGGACAGCGGGGGTCATAACCTGCCACTGACCCCAGCTGCACTGAACCCACCGAGGTAGGGAAAATCGTGGCCATAGAATCTGAAAGAAAAGGCCATTTGGATTATTGATCCTGTTTTGTAGATCTGTACTTCAAAATTCTTTGAAAGAAGAAATAAGAAAAATGTGCATTTATATAGCACCTTTCATTACCTCAGGATGTCCCAAAGTGCTTTACAACCATTATGAAGTGTAGTCACTGGTGCACGTGGGAAACATGGCAGCCAATTTGTGCACAGCAAGCTCCCACAAACAGCAATGTGATAATGACCAGATAACCTGCTTTCGTGATGTTGATTGAGGGATAAATATTGGCCAGGACACCGGGGATAACTCCCCTGCTCTTCTTCGAAATAGTGCCATGGGATCTTTTACATCCACCTGAGAGAGCAGACGGGGCCTCAGTTTAACGTCTCATCCGAAAGACGGCACCTCTGACAGTGCAGCACTCCCTCAGCACTGCACTGCTATTTTACTTTGAGGGCCTTTCATGCCTGCAACTACTCTCCCTTTTCCACCTCCTGATTCCAGCACAACGCCACACAAATGGCCCAGAGACAAATGAAATTGCAGTAGATGTTTCCCCCTCACAGACATAGCTCACCATTGGTACGCTGCACCTGTCAGGCACCCATTGGGCACACCATCCCCCCCACCCCACCCCATTGGAAAAAAAGCCTTCAGGCCTTTTACTCTCCCTCATTGTGCTGTTCTATATGTCCTTGATTGTTTCATTTCTGTAAGTACATCTAATTACTTTGCAAGCTGAGCCTACCTTTAGTGTGCAGTGTGCTGAAAGTATCACCTTCCAGAGCAGTGCGTTGGACACTAACGATCTAGGATTGTGCGAGCCCTAAAGGGTATCGGGTCTCTGCAGGGCCTGATTACCTCAGGGGTGCGGCGTCTGCTTCATAAGGAGCTTGAGATCCACTTACAGGAAGTACAGCAAGACCCCTGCAAGAGGCAACGGCTTATTAAAGTACCTTAAAATTCTATCAGACTGGTGGCAGCGAGCTGTACAAGATACCCATTTCAATCACAGAGGTGCTTTATTTACGCTGCAATATTGATTCCAAAATGGGGGCTGCTGCCAATTGATAAATGCACCATTTACAATAAGGTGTAAAGCTACTACAAGTGAGAATTAATTTTGCCATCTCGTTGTTCACAGTTGTCAACTGCAATCTCTTGCAAAACATTTCCAATACTACATGCAGTTTAAAATGTCCATCCTAGCATGGTCGGATTCTACATTTAAACAAATGATGTGAAACAAAGGATTAATTAAATTTGCATACAAATTTGTTATGTTAACTATTGTAAACTACAATTAGTGAAATGGATGTTTATATTAAAGAGATCCCCCAAAGCGTTACTCGTGAAGAGTCATAGGATTCACTGTCTATAAGAATAGTGGTGTTATGGCATGTAACACACGATGGATTATCAGGCCTATTCATTGTTTTAAACTTTCTATATTGAATTATCAAGAAATTACTTTCACACATATATTTTATGAAACCACTGTACATGTAGATGCACATTCACACTTAGAATGGGATTTGCCTGTATAGACTCATCATCACTCTGTAATGCACAATCTGGTAGCTATTCCCGATTAATCACTGTGGTGATTATTCTTTATGTTTAGTAAGAAGTATTGTGATTGGTTGTTTGTTTCCTGCCTTGGGATATATGCTGTAATCTCATTGGTAGTTGATGTCATGTGATTTGTGGTGGCCATCTTAAATTCAGTTCTTTCCAGCTTTGGTTGGGACTGGGTGTGGAAAGATGTGCTACAGGATTTTAAAGTTAATAAAGCCTAGATTAGAAAGGCAAATCTATTCTTTATTTCAATTTATTAACTTTATGTCAGAATGGAGCGATATCTTCAACCAGGACGATTCAATGCTGACCCTAATTCTGCTGGAGTGGATGATAAATGGAAACACTGGTATTGTACATTTTAAAACTTTTTGGGCGTGTTGGATCAAGAGTCTCTAAATAAGCTGAATATGCTGATCAACTACATTGCTCCGGATGTGTATAAGTATATTTTGGACTGTAAAACTTACGAAGTGGCTATTTCTACATTGGAAAAGATTTTTGTTAAACCAAAGAATGAGGTATTTGCACGTCACCTTCTATCTGCCCGTAGGCAGCAGGTGGGAGAATCTTTGGATACTTATTTACAAGCACTTCGGTGCCTTAGTATTAACTGTAATTATAAGGCCGTGATGGCTGAAGAATATAAGGAAGAATCGGTACGGGATGCTTTTATTAATGGATTACTGTCTAGATCAATTCGTCAGCGGTTGTTAGAAAATAAGACTTTGGATCTTAAGAGTGCTTTTGAGCAAGCTTCTACATTGGATGTGGCTCAGAGAAGTTCGGATTCTTATGCTCTTTTTAATCGGCCTGCGACTGTGGTTTCGGCAGTTCCGGATGAAAAGGAATTATGTGGACTTAATAGGAGTGGTTTACTAGATTCTGAAACAGTTTCTACTTCGGCGGCTGTTGCCTCTAGGATTCAGAAGTGTTATTTTTGTGGGAACGTCCGGCACCCTCATCTGAAGTGTCCTGCTCGGGAGGCTGTGTGTAGTAAATGCGGCAAGAGAGGTCATTACACACGTGTGTGTAAATCATCAGGTTCAATTACCTCCTCTGTGACTATTCAGCCTTTAGATAGGGCGTTTATTGCATCAATTTCTGCTGCATTTGCTCATGGCCTAAACAAAGCTATAGTTACGGCCCAAGTTAATGGGTTGGAAGTGAAGGCCCTTATAGATACGGGCAGTACCGAGAGTTTTATAAGTCTTCAGTTTGCGAAGGAGAAGCATTTGAAAATTTCGCCTGTTACGTATCAGGTGTGTATGGCTCAGACAACTCTCATTTCACAAGTAGCTGGTTGTTGCCTTGGGAAATTGATTCTTCTAGGTAATACGTATACTGATATACGCCTATCTGTTTTGCCTAATCTCTGTGCGGATATTTTGATTGGTCATGATGTGCTTCAGTTACACGAGTCTCTCAGTCTTTCATTTGGAGGGACTAAGCCACCTGTATCTATTTGTGGATTAACCTCTTTATCCATTTCTCCATTATCACTTTTTTCCAATTTGATGCCGGATTGTAAGCCAATTGCTACCAAGTCAAGAAGGTATAGCAGTCAGGATAGAGAATTTATTAATTCTGAAGTTCAACGTCTCTTATTGGAAGGAATCATTGAACCTAGTTGTTCGCCTTGGCGAGCACAGGTAGTTGTCACGACTAACGAGAGACATAAGAAACGAATGGTGATAGACTATTCCCAAACTATTAATAGGTATACTCAATTAGATGCGTACCCCTTGCCTAAGATTGATGAGCTTATCAACAAAGTATCTCAGTATAAGGTTTTTAGCACTATTGACTTAAAGAGTGCTTATCATCAGATTCCTATTGTTAAAAAGGATCAACCATATACGGCCTTTGAGGCTGGTGGAAAGCTGTATCAGTTTTGCCGAATACCATTTGGTGTTACTAATGGTGTTGCTTGTTTGCAACGGGCAATGGATGCTTTTATAAGTGATAACTCTCTGACACCTTTTCATACTTAGATGACATCACAGTGTGTGGCAAATCAAGGGTGGAGCATGATTCTAATTTTAAAAGATTCCTTCAAGCTGCGGAAAAAGTTGGTTTAACTTTTAATAAAGAGAAGTGTATCTTTTCGACCACTGAGGTAAATCTATTGGGGTATATTATCTCGGGAAACAAGATTAAACCAGATCCAGAACGTCTGCGACCATTGATTGATTTACCTTGTCCTACTAATTCTAAGGCTTTGCAACGAGTTGTTGGACTGTTTTCTTATTATTCTAATTGGATTGCAAATTTTGCACAGAAGATCCGGCCTCTTATTCGGGTTACGACATATCCTCTATCATGGGAGGCCAGGACGTGTTTTGATCATTTTAAAAAGGATATCCTTGGAGCAGTTGTGCATTCTATTGATGAGCAGGTTCCTTTTGTGATTGAGACGGACGCTTCTGATTTTGCAATTGGGGCTACTCTGAACCAAAATGGAAGACCTGTGGCCTTTTTCTCACGTACCTTGAACAATAGTGAAAAAAGGCATTCTTCAATAGAGAAAGAGGCGTATGCAATAGTAGAAGCACTGCGTAAATGGAGACATTATTTATCGGGGCGACATTTTACATTGGTAACTGATCAAAAGTCTGTGTCCTTTATGTTTGATGTCAAACATTTTGGAAAGATTAAGAATGATAAAATAATGAGGTGGAGGTTTGAGTTGGCATGTTACCATTTTGATATAGTTTATCGTCCGGGGAAGGATAATGTTGCTGCTGATGCGCTGTCGAGGGCTTATTGTTCTGTGATTCACGGAGATACACTTATTAATCTTCACAATGCCGTATGCCATCCTGGGGTTACGAGGATGATACACTTCGTACGCAGTAAGAATTTGCCCTTTTCAGTTGAAGACGTCAAGCGGATGACTTCATCATGTTCTATCTGTGCTCGGTGTAAACCGAATTTCTTTAAGCCTCAACGAGCTCATCTTATAAAGGCTACTTCTCCTTTTGAACGTTTGAGCGTCGATTTTAAGGGGCCTCTTCCTTCAACTACTCAAAACCGATATATATTTACTGTTGTGGATGAGTTTTCAAGGTTCCCTTTTGCTTTTCCTTGCGCAGATGTATCAGCTGCTACAGTTATCAAATGTCTGACTCAACTTTTTGTCATCTTTGGGATGCCTGCGTATATCCATTCGGATCAGGGAAGTTCTTTTGTGTCTTCCCAGTTGAAGGAATACCTTCAGAGTCGGGGAATTTCTACTAGTAGAACTACCCCGTATAATCCCCAGGGTAATGGACAGTGCGAATGATACAATGGGGTGATCTGGAAGGCAGTTATGTTGGCTTTGACATCCCGGAACCTTAAGAATACACAGTGGGAAATGGTACTGCCTGATGCCCTGCATTCCATTAGATCATTGCTTTCAATGGCTACTAATGTGACCCCCATGAAAGGCTCTTTAACTATCCGCGGAGATCTACTACGGGATATTCGGTACCTTCATGGCTTACTATGCAGGGACCTGTGCTGCTTCGATGCCATGTTAGATTGTCAAAATATGATCCTTTAGTGGAGGAGGTGGAGCTGTTGGAGGCAAATTCCCAATATGCTCATATTCGATTCCAAGATGGGAAAGAAAGTACCGTTTCAATTAAAGATTTGGCTCCTTGTGGTGGCCAGCCCTCTTCTGAGGATATTAACAATAGTCATGATTCAGATAATGTGGATGCTGTTACAGATACTATGAATATTTCCAATCCAATTGCAGATAATTATACTTCTATTAGTCAGCCCTCGATGGATGTTTATGACCGTCCCAGTTTACCTCCTGGTGGGATTTCTAATCCGGAAACCGTTGAAAATCGGGATGTGGATAGCCTTCCTGCAGAAGATACTTCTGTGTCTCCTGGTGTGGGAGGGCAAGGAATTTCACCAAGGTTAAGAAGGTCGACACGAACAAGATATCCGGTCGACCGATTGAAAATGGACTTTTAAATTGATAGTAATGTTTTAAAATTGTTGAAATATTATATTATATTGTTTTAGTTGAGAGATACTTAATACTTATGTGCAATGTTACTATTTGTTGTTGTTCACTTAGTATTGTGTCATGTTAAATAGTTTTATTCTTGTCTGTGTATAGTTTTAGTTGTAAATAATTAATTATAAATTGTAAAGGTTATTTAGGTTGGAGTATATTTTAAAAGGAGGGGTGAATGTGGTGATTATTCTTTATGTTTAGTAAGAAGTATTGTGATTGGTTGTTTGTTTCCTGCCTTGGGATATATGCTGTAATCTCATTGGTAGTTGATGTCATGTGATTTGTGGTGGCCATCTTAAATTCAGTTCTTTCCAGCTTTGGTTGGGACTGGGTGTGGAAAGATGTGCTATAGGATTTTAAAGTTAATAAAGCCTAGATTAGAAAGGCAAATCTATTCTTTATTTCAATCACTCAAAATGCTTTTTGAGCCACCATTTTTCTCAGTAACTGACATTTTTAATGTCTAAAACAAGGGTTAAAACAAAGTTTAAAAAAAAATCAAAACAATATTTTACATTAGCATGATCCAATCGATCCATTGAATTGTCCCTTGTAACGTTCAATGCCTTTGTTACAGTCTTTACCCGAAGGCCTCAGCTTCCTGCTAAAACCTGGGCTTGGAAGTGATATTTTTGCCCAGAGCCATGATGCTATTGTCTGTATGTTGGATTATACAATCTGAGCCTGTGCTGTGCAATGTACTTAGTTTCCCTGGATGCATCAATAACAATCAGTCAGCTGTATCGATAGAATATTTTTCTTTAGCTTCTAATCATTTCTGCTCAGTTCTTTTTCAAAATCATTTGAAGAAAAACTATGGGAAAAATTTCAAAATCTTTATAGAGGTAAAGTTTCTATTGATTTTTTTTAAAACAGAGAGGCTGTGCGTGCATTTGTTTCCCTCTCCCCTACACCTTTCCTTTCCTAACATTCTCTCATTCCCCTAACCCTACCTCTTCTCATTCAAACTACTCATTCAACCCCTGAATTTCTTTCTTCCCTCTTCCTCTACAGTCACTCACCTCACCCAGTAGTTTTGGGGAGGGCCTGGACTTTGGTGGATGGGAACAGGTGATCCTGTAGATTGGCTGAACTGGAGTTGGGGCAGTGGGGGGGGTGGGTGGAGTTCTGCTGAAGGTGCTGAGGTTTTGCAGTGCTGGGGAGAATCCTGCACTGTAGCAGCATTTAAGGGGATGGTGCTGAAGTTTGGCAGTTATTTGGTGGGAGTTATTAGCAAGAGGGCAGGATTTGGGGTTTCAATCTTATTGGTCCTTGGATTTGGCAGCACTGGAGTTTGGCCATGAGTATTAAGTGATTGGGGCGTTCCTGGGATTTGCAAGTACTGGGGCATGTTCCTGAGGTGTTGTAACAATGTGTTGTGGGGGGGAGATGGTAACAAGGGTATGGCAGTACTGTGCAGTGGGCTCTGTTAGCAATGGGAAGGGTTTACCTGAGGCACGACAACATTGAACTGGAGGGAATCCAGGATCCAGTTACACTGGGTAGCGAGTTGGGGTTAGCAGAGGAGAAGGAAAGTTCCAGTATCTGCAAGTGCTGTGAGGGGGAATCTTGGGTGTGGCAGGATGATGGGGTGCTGGATGAAGGATCGGCCTCCCCTTCCCCCAAATCAACTCAACCGATCAGAGAGAAGTGCAATGAATAGATGGACGCTACCTAGCTCGGAGGCTGAGCTGGGACTGAATCACTGCTTAATATAACAAATCGGAGCCTGACAAATAGTGTTCCAGAAATTCGTGACATGACATCAGTACAAGAAGATTGTTACAGGAAGGAACTGGGACAGCTGCAGAAAATTTGTGCTAAATACAAAATGCTTATAATAATAATACTAGCAGATCTCTCGTGGCATTGCTCACAGTGAATCAGAGGCTACGCTGTTTTATAACAAAATGGGGATGCTGTTATCAGAGCGTGACAGGGAAAGTATTGCAAGAAGTAAGTGAGACTTATAGGAAGTACAAGACTCTTAATATAGCATTAGCTGATCGCCCATGACGTTGCTCACGGTGAGCTGGAGGATATGCTGTTGTGTAAGAACTTGGTGCTTATGCCATGGTGGGGTGGGGGGAGAAGGTAGCGTTGGGAGTATGTCATTTGCATATACAAAGGCCCTCACGCCTGTTTCAGGCATGGGTACTGCATGTTGGCTTTTTTTGGCCTTTACCAATATGGCGGGAGGCACATTCCCAGCTCATAGTGAGCGGCGCTTCCTGCCTGCCGTATTGGAGGCTTAGGAGGCGGCTTAGCACCCGAAAAACAGGTGCTGCATAGCCAAATTCCTAGGCCAATAGTTGGGTGAACTAAATGCTACTGCAACATCATGGAACATTGTGCACACTGCACATGCTCAGACCGCACGATCTACATTCAGCTAACAGGGTGGCAGCTTTGGGCCAAAACATCTGGTTGAAGCCCAGGCTTTTGGGAGAGGCTGAGGTCTTCAAGTAATACCTTTTAATAAAGGTACTAAAAGACAATTCAGTAGGTACATTTAATTACGTTTTGAGAATCATGGAATCATGGAATTTTTTGATGTTTTTGAAATTGGAAATTTCAGTTGCTGAGACAAAAATGATAAATGTTGCAAGATGTTTTTTGAATAATGCAATTGATCCCTTTTTATTTATTGTTTTCATTGGTAGTGATTAAAGATTGGTTGCTTTCATAAACCCTTAGCAATTGCTTAGTTTTCTCCCTGGTCAGTTCTCAGTTACTGCTGTTTTACTTTGAGGCAATAAATTCATATGTGACAATGAAAGTGTGACAACAGGAGGTAAATGTGACAAATAGGGAGTGTGTGCTAAATGCAGACTTTCAATATAGCTAGATATAGACCAACTTCGCACACTGTATTGTAACAGCATTCTGTGTAAAATATGTTTCGTATATTTCTGCAAAGGGATTAAAAGTCTGTTCGATGCCTGTGCAATGTGAAGCTTTCCTTGGCTTGTTAAACATGGATTTCATTATTTTTGCGCTAATTTGGCTTTCTCACAGGAACTATTAACGGACTATGAGCCATCTTATCTTGGGAGATTTAATTATTTGATTTATAGTTGGTTTCAGTCTGTGGTGGAGGCTCCATAGAAAATCAGCATTACAGTTGTTAACAGAGATTCGGAAATGTCTGTTTGGAGTGTATTGCTAGTGCTAATAGAAATGTGAATGCTTATTACCATATCTGGATATAGCTGTTCCTCCTTATATCGGAGAATCCCCTAGGCTGAAGAATTGCATTACACGTCCTGGTTGAACTGATCCGGCTGCATTTCTGGGGCCGATCCCACCGTTTCAGTGGTTTAAGAGATCAGCAGGCATCAGATAACAGATGGGCAGCACTAACAAGCTGCTCAGTGTTTATCTCATTTACATGACACAGTGAAAGGCCCTGGGAAAACGCAGGTAACCCGTGCTACAAACAGATGCAGATGGCGAAGGTTCCTCTCTGGGCTCTCGGGAGACCCTTTCTCTCTCTCTCTCTCTCAGGCTGCCGAGCAGTTAGCAGCGATTCCTTTCCAGGGCTGCTGTTCCTGTAGGGATCTGTGACTTTTTTTTTTCCCTTTTCCCCATCGACGTTAACGTGACTTGGCATGTGTAAGGACACAGCCCCTCTCACACAAACAAACAAACACATGGGGGGAAAAATCAAGTCTGTTATTATTAGGTTATGTGGACACAGCAACAGCACCGTGCGTGTTCCAATCTCCGGACTCGGATTTACAAAACCTCATGTGAAGGGCACGGAGCAGAGATTGGAAATGTTGTGCACAACAAAGGTAAGATTATTCTCAACCGAGTTTAACTGTTTGCAGTACTGAAATTCTCTTTAATTTCCACAGCAGCTTCTCTCTTGTAACATCTGCACACACACACAGCTGTTTCCGAGCTTTTTGCTGTTGACTGCCTTGCCGCAGATTAGAATTTGCGAACTGTGCGGAGCCACCGAAGTGCCTGATAAAATCTCGCCTGAACTCGGGCGGGCCAGTTGAATCTAAACCCCACAACAGCGCAGCACCTGCATCTGGCTTAATAGGAACATGAGAACTTGACTGGTTCCCAGCTGAAGTTTCTTCCCATGCCATTGGAAAGGATAAACATTCAAAGAATGTCAAGATGAAAGGAGGCATTTAAAAAAAAAATTTTGCCAGGATAAATTTAGTACTCGTTCAGTTTTGGAGGAGACAGAGGGAAAAATCAGATATCCAGCCTGGCAGCACACCCTCAACTCACAGCAATGTGTTAACAAGGTAAGAAACTGTAACTTGTGCTGTTTGGTGCAGTAACGCGGCTGCAGTTCTTAGTGTTAAAAGCTATCGCTGTGGGAACGAGGGGGCTCCGTTCTGTTTACCCCTTGAGCATTGCAATATGATTGAAAGTCACCACTTCGTCTTATTCCCATCGAGTTAGAAATGACTGAAATGTGAAATGACTGTCAAAGGGTCAAGGCTTCCGGAATAATGAGACATGCATCTGTCACTCCGGTCATTGGATTAAATTCAATACAAAACATATATATCCACCCCCCCCCCCCTCCATTGTAGTAGAGGGTACAGGAAATATTTACCAGGATGTTGCCAGGACTGGAGAATTTTAGCTATGAGGAAAGATTGGATAGGCTGGGGTTGTTTTCTTTGGAACACAGGAGGCTGAGAGGAGACTTGATTGAGGTGTATAAAATTATGAGGGGCCTAGAGATAGTGGATAGGAAGGACGTATTTCCCTTCGCAGAAGGGTCATTAACCAGGGGGCATTGATTTAAAGTAATTGGTAGGAGGTTTAGAGGGGAGTTGAGGAGAAGTTTTTTCACCCAGAGGGTGCTGGGGGTCTGGAACTCACTGCCTGAAAGGGTGGTAGAGGCAGAGACCCTCATCGTATTTAAAAAGTGCTTGGATATGCAGTTGAAGTGCCGTAACCTACAAGTGTACGGACCAAGAGCTGGAAAGTGGGATTAGGCTGGAACGCTCTTTGTCGGCCGGGACACGGACATGATGGGCCGTGCCATAAATTTCTATGATTCAAGAATTAAATAATGCTAACCATCTTCAGCTATCCTTAAAAAAAGGAACGATTTTTGTTAGTGAAAATATGTTGAAGTTTTCTGTGACAGTGGCCTCATAATGGAAATTCTAATAGTGAGAAAAGGAGTAATCCAGTTGATCTATGAAGTAAACTCATTGAATTTATGGTATTGTACATGTTCTCCTGAAACAGACATTGTCACTGATTGGATTGAACTCCACGCAGTCATCTATTTTTAACATAACAATTTTGGAAAAATTAGTCATTTGGGATATGTGACATTTGCTTTTTCAATAAACACATTTTTCAGTCTTCAAAAGTTTAAGACTTTGGGAACTGGAGACGTCTCTGCAGAACAGATGCCACCCATTATGGATTACTTCTAAATGAAATTCTGTTAAAATACAATGTGTCAGAATCCTCAGTTTGTTTGAAAGCATTTTTTTCTCTGCCAGTGTTCACCTCCTCCCGAAGGTATTGGACTTCTGCTGAAGAAGGATTCCACAGGGCCTCCTGTACCTCAGCTAAACAGCCATACATTATATGTGAGCCTAGATAGCTAGTGCTGCCAGAGAGGGAATATTGGAGCCCATGCCAATCTTGCCCACACTAGGGGGGGGGTGATTCTAACCCTACTTGCTCAGCAGAAAGCTGGCAGGTGGGCAGTTAAAATCACCCTGGCTCTTACCTGTCCGAAAGCCGCTATGATCGCAACATCTGCAATTTTAACCTCTCCTGAGCAGGCAGCAAGGACACCCGCCCAGAGTCAACGAGGTCCTTCTTTACATATGCATGTTGCAGCCCGATGACATCATTGAGACCCGACTGTAATTTTAACTCAGGCCTGAGCGGGGAATCCACCTGGAGTTAAAATCGTTCAGACCTGACTACTTTGTTCTCCAATGGGCCCTGCTGCAAGCAGGAGCGAGAACCTTGGCTGACTCTTTTGCCCCCTCCCGTGATCAATTGCAGTGCCCCTATAGCCATCCCAATTCTGGTCAACACAGATCAGGAGTTGCACTAGAGGACACAGAGGAGATTTACGAGGATGTTGCCAGGACTGTAGAATTTTAGCTATGAGGAAAGATTGGATAGGCTAGGGTTGTTTTCCTTGGAACAGAGGAGGCTGAGGGGAGACTTAATTGAGGTGTATAAAATTATGAGGGGCCTAGATAGAGTGGATAGGAAGGACCTATTTCTCTTAGCAGAAGGGTCAATAACCAGGGGGCATAGATTTAAAGTAATTGGTAGAAGGTTTAGAGGGTTGTTGAGGAGAACTTTTTTCATCCAGAAGGTGGTGGGGGTCTGGAACTCACTGTCTGAAAGGGTGGTAGAGGCAGAAACCCTCATCACATTTAAAAAGTACTTGGATATGCACCTGAAGTGCCGTAACCTACAGGGCTACGGACCAAGAGCTGGAAAGTGGGATTAGGCTGGATAGCTCTTTGTCGGCTGGCACAGACACGATGGGCTGAATGGCCTCCTTCTGTGCTGTCAATTTCAATGATTCTATGAACCTTGGGTCTTCTGGTCTGTATGGATCATCTACATCTTTCTTTTACCAACTGAGTCATCAGAGGATTGAAATATATTATTAATAGCACAGAAGGAAAAGCCTTCCAATATCTAACTTCCTGTCTGCGACTTCCATTCCAATTCTCAGAAGGTTAAAGAAAAGCTTCAGTTGGAATGTTTACTGAAATTATTGCAACAAAAAAATAATTATCTACTGGGTCTGAAAATTAATTTAACATTTTTTTCCAGTCTTATAGGAGACAAACATATTTTAATGTATAAATTGTCTTCTTTTCTCCAGGTAAAATTACAGATTTTCTTGAATTTCTTTTTAGTTTCAGTTGGAATTTTGGCACATCTGAGGGGAATAGCTTTTGCAGTGGTGCAATTTTGTATTTATTGCAGCAGCAACAGTCTGTACTGACTTTTACCAGCTAAAGGCAGTATTATAATAAACTGCTGTTCTGAATTATGGTTGCATTCAATTCACTGTAACATATTCTGATAGCTACGCGTATTATCAGGACTACATGTCATCCAAAAGCTGTAAACATATTTACTGGAGAAACTTGTTATATTCAGGTATGTAACGACAACTCCAATAATACTTGACGCAGAAAGTATTCCAATATTTGCTGACAATTTGGTTTTCCTAGTTCTAGTGTTAATGAGATTTTGACTGTAATTAATAAAGGTAATATGGCCGATGCATGGTCAATTTTCTTTCATCGTTTTCAGTGTGATTGTTCTAGATTGTAATTTAGGAGAGCAGTTCATTCATTACAGCTGTGAATTAGGTGTGAAAGTACGTAAAATGCTTCTTAGTCGTGGGGATGGTTTAGTTAACCATTGTACAGTACAAAGCAAAGCTGAGCCTAAACAAGCAGTATTACCAGATATAATGGCCCGGATTTTGCCGTCAGCGGTGAAGGGACGGCCCTCTCCGCTGACCTCGAAGAAAGCTTCCCACAAAGATTTAGCAGGCTCTCTGGCATCGATTTCCCCTATCACAACATCAATTTCATTCTGGCGCCATCTTTAGGGAATCTGTGGTGTCCAGGAACAGTGAAGTCATCAAGCAGGCTGAGCAGCCAATCAGATTGAAGAATTCTCACAGACAGCAAACCAGGAAGTCAAAAGCACAAATTATCATTCACTTTTTAAACATTTTACAGCGAGTGAAATAAAGATTGGGACAGACACATTGGATTATGGTAGAAGCTGAAATATCATAAACAAACTTTAAAAAAAATTAATTAATCTTTATTATTTTGATTTTTTTTTATCATGGAATGGAGGGAATGACACCCCCGAATTAATAAATTAGATTTTCAGGGCCAGAGAGGTAGTTCAGCAGTAATTATGACTTAATCCACCGTTAAAAGATCAGTTACACCTCATTCAACAAGGCTTAACATTTTTAATGGTTTTTACAGCAAGCATAATGTGTAAAAAGTTGAAGTTCACATCAAATCAGTGTTTTCTAATGATTGCATCTCTGAAAACTGCAACAGCGCACCCTGTGGAGGAGCAGGGTATCACTGACAGCAACTTCCGCATTTCCACGTTTAACTGCACATGTGCGGACAGCAGAAGTTACTGTCGGTTTCATAAAGTAAAGACAGCGAACACTCGACAGTTTCACCATCATTACAATTGCAAATTCTGGGACATTGTGACCAGCTTGGAGCAACCCACTGTAGTTGGTGAGGGAACCTTTACTTACGTATTGACCTGTAACTCATTAATCAGTAAACACCATTTGGCACCATTACCAATAACAACAACTTGCATTTAAATAGCACCTTTAACTAAATAAAATGTCCCAAGGCACTTCACAGGCGAGTCATCAGACAAAAATTGACACTGAGCCAAAGAAGGAGACATTAGGACAGGAGGCCAAATGCTTGGTCAAAGAGATAGGTTTTAAGAGAAGTCTTAATGGAGGAGAGAGAGGCTAAGAGGTTTCAGGAGGAAATTCCAGAGCTTAGGGCCTGGGCAGCTGAAGGCATGGCCGCCAGTGGTGCAGCGATGAAAATAGGGGATGCGCAAGAGGCCGGAATTGGAAGAGGAACCTTGTAGGGCCAGAGATAGGGAGGGGTGAGGCCATTTAGGGATTTGAACATGAGCATGAGGATTTTAAAATCGAGGTGTTGGTGGAACAGGAGCCAATGTATGTCAGCGAGCACAGGGGTGATGGGTGAACGGGGCTTGGTGTAAGTTAGGATTCGGGCAGCAAAGTTTTGAATGAGAAGTTTTTGGAGGGTGGAAGATGGGAGGCCGGCCAGGACAGCATTTGAACAGTCGAGTCTGGAAGTAACAAAAGCATGGCTGGGGATTTCAGCAGCAGATGGGCTGAGGCAGGGGACAGAGACGGGCGATATTACAGATTAGGAGGTCTTTGTGATGGAGAGGATATGGAGTCAGAAGCTCAGCTCAGGGTCAACTAGGACACCAAGGTAACAAACAGTCTGGTTCTGCCTCAGACAATATCCTGGGAGGGGGTTTGCAATCGGTGGCTAGGGAATGGAGTTTGTGGTGGGGGCCAAAGACAATGGCTTTGGTCTTTCTCATGTTTAATTGGAGGATATTTTGGCTCATCCAGGATTTGATGTTGGACCAGCAGCATGACAACACAGAGACAGTGAAGAGGTTGAGAGAGGTGTTGGTCAGGTAGAGCTGGGTATCGTCAGCACACATGTAGAATCTGACGTTGTATCTTAGGATGAGGTCGCCAATGGGCAGCATGTAGATGAGAAAGAGGAGGGAGCCAAAGATAGATCCTTGGGGGACTCCAGAGGTAATGGTACAGGGTTGGGAAGAGAAGCCATTTTAGGAGATTCTCTGGCTACGACTGGATTCACAATTCCTCAGATAATGAAGCAGTTCATACCTGAACAACATCCAGGTTTGGCCTGATAAGTGGCAAGTACCATTTACCCCATGCAAGCGCCAGGCAATGTCCATCTCCAACAAGAGAGCCTAACCAAATCCCCTTGACATTCAGTGGTATTACAATCACTGAATCCCCTGCCATCAACATCCTGGGGATCACCATGGACCAGAAACCCAACAGGAACAGCCACATAAATGCCATGGCTACTAGAGAAGGTCAGAGGCTGGGTATTCTACAGCAAGGGGCTCAATTCCTGACTCCTCAAAGCTTTTCCACCACCTACAAGACACAATTCAGGAATGTGATCTCTCACTTGCCTGGATGGGTGCAGCTGCAACAACATTCAAGAAGCTCGACACCATCCAGAACAAAGCAGCCCACTTGATCGTTACCTCATCCCCTAGCCTAAACATCCACCCCCTCCCCCACCAACGCACTGCGGTTGCAGTGTGCACTCTCTACAAGATGCACTGCAGCAACTCGCCAAGGCTTCTTTGGCAGCACCTCCCAAACCCGTGACCTCCACCTCTTAAAAGGATAAGGGCAGCAGGTGCGCGGCAACATCTCCAAGTCACACACCATCCTGACGTCGACATATATCACCGTTACTTAATTGTCACTGGGTCAAAATCCTGGAACTGCTTACCCAACAACATTGTGACAGCCTCATCACCACACGCATTGCAACGGTTCAAGGAGAAGGCTCACCACCACCTTTTCAGCGCAATTAGGGATGGGCTGTAAATGAATATAAAAAAACAATCAGGATGGTGTGTGACTTGGAGGTGATGATCTTCCCCTGACATTGCTGCTCTTGTCCTTCTTAGTGGTAGAGGTCATGTGAGGGAGGTGCTGCTGAAGTAGTCTTGGTGAGTTGCTGCAGTTGATCCTGTAAATCGTACATACTGCAGTCACAGTGCTCCAGTGATGCCGGGTATGGATATTGTGTCTGGTGGCAAAAGCACCAATCAAGCGAACTGCTTTATCCTGGCTGGTGTTGAGCTTCTTGAGTGTTGCGGCAGCTGCACCTAGCCAAACAAGTCGTGAATATTCCATCACACTCCTGATTTGAGTCATGTAGATAACTGATCAACATTAATAGATAACTGCCTTACTTAGCAGTTTAGGACTAAATGTAGGAACAGGCCAACAATGCCTTCACTTCAATTTTGTTCTGTAATGTGGTTCTGACTGTGAAACTTAATTATATCAGTCTATATAATGTACTAAAAGTCTTGCATATAGCACGCACTTTCTGTAAATGTCACATTTACTTACTGTAACACTCTTTTGGTCACAATTGTTATAAAGCAGTATATCTTTCTCATTGTGACACTCAATGTCATGAGGGATCTGCTGTACCTTATATAACACTGCTTCAAAGTGGAAGAATTTAATAATTACAAGCACGACCTATTCATTTTGAGGGTTGATTAAAGTACATTCAATTATTCATGATGTCTGCAAATTCTTTTGCATTCAGACTTTAGCTTATTGTTTGTGGGTGAGATTAAAAATAACACGTACAGTCAGTGCTTTGAGCAGACCTTCCCGGTGGAGGGGTTGATGAGCTCCAGCTGGTTTTCGTTTTTAACCATTCCTGGCATGTGGGCGTCGTTGGCAAGGCCAGAATTTATTGCCCATCCCTAATTGCCCTTGAGAAGGTGGTGGTGAGCCGCCTGCTTGAACCGCTGCAGTCCGTGTGGAAGAAAAACCCAGAGTGAGCCCACCAATTGGAAGTGGTCTGATTCACCGAGTGCTGGAAAGGCCGAGAAGCTGCTAAGAGCATTAAACACTGTGCTTGTAGGGCTAGTACAGTGCAAGTATAGCCACACGACTGGGCCCAGATGTGCATCAGAACAGGGATTTGATTCTATGGCCAGAATTTTCTGGGGTGGTAGCAGGCACAATTGGTGGTGGGTCGGTTGGGAAAGTTGTTATTTTTGATGGCGAGTTTGGCATCCCGGAGCTGACCCGACCGACAGCGGCAGACAACTCAATTGAGATGATTAACAGCTAGTTGTCAGACCCTTAACAGGCTTTTTTAACTTACTTTTTAAATATCCCTGCATGGCCACGGCAACCACGCTGCTCAGGAAGCATGTCTGTCAACCTGAGGCAGGAGTTCAGTGGCCATTGCTCCAGCTGATTACTTGACAGCATCAAATGTACAGTAAAAGCTCCCACCTGACAGATGATCACTTTCCTCAGGCAGAAGCTCTTGCTCAGTCCATTTCCAGCACAGATTCTGCAGGCTGCAAGTCTTTCCAGAAAAGTCCCCATCCACTCTCACCTCATTGGAAGAATCTCTCTCACCATTGACAGAATGCTTCTGTCATCTGTACCTCACCTGCCATTTATTCCATCAACATGGGTACCGTTTATACTGTCTCACCTTGGTCCTCAGAATCGGACCACGATGAGCCCCAACACCAGCAGCACCAACAACAACACCAACCTTCTCCACAATCACCTAATACTGCACAGGACACAGGGCATCAGCACCCGAGCACATTGCTACCCGGGAGGCCAGGAATGGCCTCATCATGGCCAGATTTGCTTCACTTTACGCTGTACACCCCATATGGCTGGCACATGATGGGCCAGGTGGGCACCACCCTACACAAACACCATAAAGCATCCCTACAATGATCAAGCCATTCCTTTCACACTCATCACCATTGCGGGGGGTACCGTTATGTCTCACCATTCACTGCAACTCACTAAGCCACTTCCAAAGGTGCACACAAATTTGTCCAAAACCAGAAAGTGTTGTAAATAAAGATTTTTATGTTTGACACCACATTAACAGAAACTTTACATCTCTTCTTCTTAGACAGTCCCTCAGAACCGAGGATGACTTGCTTCCACACTAAAAATGAGTTCTCAGGTGACTGATGAGTCCAATGCAGGAACTACAGTCTCCTTCATAGGTAGGGCAGATGGTGGTTGAAGGGGTGGGTGGGTGGGGTGCTTGGGTTGACGTGCACTCCTTCCGCTGTTTGCGCTTGGCTTCCGCTTGCTCTCGGCGAAGAGACTCGAGGTGTTTGGCACCTTCCCGGATGCTTCACCTCCACTTTGAGCGGTCTTGGGCCAGGGATTCCCAGGTGTCGGTGGGGATGTTGCACTTTTTCAAGGAGGCTTTGAGGGTATCCTTGAAGTGTTTCCTCTCCCCACCTGGGGCTCTCTTGCCGTGTCAGAGCTCCGAGTAGAGCGCTTGTTTTGGGAGTCTCGTATCGGGCATGCGGACAATGTGAACCATCCATCGGAGCTGATCGGGCGTGGTCAAAGCTTCGATGCTGGGGATGTTGGCCTGAGCGAGAACACAGAAGTTGGTGCGCTTATCCTGCCAATGGATTTGCAGGATCTTGCGGAGGCAGCGTTGGTGGTACCTCTCTAGTGCTTTGAGCTACCTGCTGTACATGGTCCATGGTCCAAGAGCTTGGTGCCAGGTTTGAGGTCCTAGTCTTCAAACACTCTCTTCCTCAGGCGACCGAAGGCTGCACTGGCACACTGAAGGTGGTGTTGGACTTCGTCGTCGACGTCTGCCCTTGTTGACAGTAGTCTCCGAAGTATGGAAAGTGGTCCACATTGTCCAAGGCCTTGTCGTGGATTTTGATAATCGGGAGGCAGTACTGTGTGGCGGGGGCAGGTTGGTAGAGGACCTTTGTCTTACGGATGTTTAGTGTAAGGCCCATGCTCTCGTACGCTGCGGTGAAGGTGTTGATGATGGTTTGGAGTTCGACCTCCGAGTGTGCGCAGACGCAAGCGTCGTCTGCATACTGTATTTTGATGACAGAGGATGGGACGACCTTGGATCTGGTCTGGAGGTGACAGAGGTTGAACAGTTTTCCATTTGTTCTGTAGGGGAGCTTTCTGAGGGTGAGATGGAGCATTGGAGCAAGGAAGATCGCGAAGAGCATTGGTGCGATGACACAGCCTTGCTTGACCCCGGTCCGTACGTGAATTGAGTCTGTGGTGGATCCGTTTGTCAGGACCTTGGCTTGCATGTCACCATGAAGCAGGCGGAGGATGGTGACAAACTTTTGAGGGTAGCCGAATTTGAGGAGGACACTCCATAATCCCTCATGGTTGACAGTGTCGAAGGCCTTTGTGAGGTCAAAGAAGGCCATGTACAGCGGTTGGTGCTGTTCCCTGTATTTCTCTTGTATTTGACGCACGGTGAAGATCATATCCATTGTGCCCCTTAGTGGCCAGAATCCGCATTGCGACTATGGGAGGAGCTCTTCGGCCACTGGGAGAAGGCGATCGAGGAGGATTCTTGTGATGACTTTCCCTGTGGCAGACAGCAGGGAAACTCCTCTGTGATTGCCGCAATCGGACTTGTCACCTTTCTTGAAGATGGTCACGATGGTCACTCGACCAGGAAACACCAAGACTGGTTCGACAAGAATGACCAGGAGATCCAGGAGCTAATAAGCCGCAAGCACAAGGCATTCCTGATCTGGAAACAGCAACACAACTCAAGAGCAAGAAAGCAGCTCTACAGACGCCTGAAGGCCGAGGTCCAACAAAAAACTCGCGACCTAAAGAACAGATGGTGGGTGGAGAAAGCATAAACATTGGATAAAACATCCAAGTGGCTACCCTTGTGTGTTGTTAATTGCTATGATTGCACTAGAGTGAAGGTGAATGTGAGGGGTGGCTAGTGAGATGGGGATGTGATAATGTAGATAGAGATGGATGGGTGGAGGTGCAAGGTATGTTGGTGTGAGTAAGGAAGTGCAGGAGTAAGGTAGGGAAGGCAGAGTGATGGGGATGTGATGAGAGGCACAGCAGGATGAAGTTGAGTGTGGCTTTCATTCACTTTGCTTCCAATTTCCACCCTTCCCTCGCCTTCACATGGTCCATCTCCGACTCTTCCCTTCCCTTCCTCAACTTCTCCGTCTCCATCTCTGGGGATAGGTTATTGACAAACATTCACTACAAGTCCACTGACTCCCACAGCTACCTGGACTACACTTCCTCCCACCCAGCCCCCTGTAAGGACTCTATTCCATTCTCCCAGTTTCTCCGTCTCCGCCGCATCTGCTCTGACGATGCCACCTTCCACACCAGTGCTTCCGACATGTCTTCCTTTTTCCTCAACCGAGGATTCCCCTCTACTGTGGCTGACACGGCCCTCGACCGTGTCCGTTCTATCTCCCGCACTTCTGCCCTCACCCCTACCCCTCCCTCCCAGAACCATGATAGAGTTCCCCTTGTCCTCACCTTTCAACCCACCAGCCTCCACATTCAACAGATCATCCTCCGCCATTTCCGCTACCTCCAGTGTGATCCCACCACCAAACGCATCTTCCCCTCACCTCCCCTTTCAGCATTCCGTAGGGACCGCTCCCTCCGCGACACCCTAGTCCACTCCTCTACCACCCCCAGCACCCCTTCCCCTTCGCCCGGCACTTTCCCGTGCAAGCGCAAGAGATGCAACCAATGCCCTTATACCTCCCCCTTTCCCACTGTCCAGGGCCCCAAACACCCCTTCCAGGTGAAACAGCGATTTACTTGTACTTCCTGCAATTTAGTATACTGTATTCGCTGCTCACGATGTGGTCTCCTCTACATTGGGGAGACCAAACGCAGATTGGGTGACCGCTTTGCGGAACACCTCCGTCCAGTCCGTAAAGGGGACCCCGAGCTTCCAGTCGCCTGTCACTTTAATTCACCGCTCCATTCCCACTCAGACCTCACCGTCCTCAGCCTCTTGCATTGTTTCACGGAAGCTCAGCGTAAGCTCGAGGAACAGCACCTCATCTTTCGATTAGGTACTCTACAGCCCTCTGGACTCAACATAGAGTTGAACAATTTCAGATCATAACCTCAGCCCCTATCACATATATATATATTTTTTTTTATCCACACTTTTGTTTGGCCTTTTTTCTTCTCTCCCACATGGCAGCAGTCCTTCATTCTGCCAGCGCAATTCACACTTCATCTAGAGCCATCCTTTGTTCCTTAACCTGTCCCATTACCACCTCCTCTTGCCTTGAATATCTCTTAATGTCTCTCAATTTTTCTTAATCTCTCCTGCCTTCCATCCTATCACAGATCTTCCCTTTTGTTCTTTCATCCCCTCCCCCTTTTCCCAGCCCCTAAACTTGCTTTAAAATCTATTTCATTTCCTGCTTTTTTCCAGTTCTGATGAAAGGTCTTCGACCTGAAACGTTAACTCTGTTTCTCTCTCCACGGATGCTGCCTGGCCTGCTGAGTTTTTCCAGCGTTTTCTGTTGTTATTTCGGATTTCCAGCATCCGCAATATTTTGCTATTTGTACTAATGTTTCCTGACTGATGCGCTATCAATTACTCATAAAAGACTGAGAGTTAGAAGAGTAACTAAAGGCTTTTATTAACAAAAGAATGGAGGTCTGCCTCGAGTGGTCGACCGGTCCAGAAATACAAAGGGCTGGGGAGCAGCCACCTTTATACTAGGACTTGTGGGAGGAGTCAGCCGAGGCATGTCCAGGCATGTACACAATGGAATGCAAACAGTATACAAACAGTGGTTTACCACATTCACCCCTTGTTTAAAATTGAGTCCGGCGGGGTGAAGTGTATTAAAAGTTAGTGTATTGGAGTCTCTCCGGAGGTCTTGTCTGCCGCTGTGATCGGCGTGGCGACGGCGGGGGTAGTGAAGCTTCCGGCATCAAGTCCCGCGTAGGCTGTGGTGCTGGCGTGTCGTCCTCGTAGATGTTGAGCGGGTCGCGGGACCCAGGCCTGCCGTCTGCTGGGGCTGGATATCGGATCGTGGGGGGGGGTGGTAGTGGGTAGTGGGTTACTGCAGCCCCCGAGGGTGCAAGGTCTCTTATGGAGACTGTGTCCTCCCGCCCGTCCGGGTACGCAATGTAAGCGTACTGGGGGTTGGCGTGGAGGAGGTCGACCCTCTCGACCAGGGGGTCCGTTTTATGGGTCCTCACGTGTCTTCTCAGTAGGACCGGCCCTGGGGACGTCAGCCATGGCGGTAGCGATGTCCCCGATGTGGACTTCCTTGGGAAGACAAACATTTTCTCATGAGGGGTGGCGTTAGTGGCAGTGCAGAGCAGTGACCGAATAGAGTGGAGCGCATCGGGTAGCACATCCTGCCAGCGGGAGGTTGGAAGGCCCCTAGACTTTAAGGCTAGCAGGGCGGCCTTCCAAACTGTCGCATTTTCTCTTTCCACCTGTCCGTTCCCCCGGGGGTTGTAACTAGTGGTCCTGCTTGTGGCAATACCCCTAGTTAGCAGGTACTGACGGAGTTCGTCGCTCATAAACGATGAGCCCCGGTCGCTATGGATATAGCTGGGGAAACCGAACAGGGTGAAGAGGTCATTTAGGCATTTAATGACCGTGGCACTGGTCATGTCCGGGCAGGGGATGGCGAACGGGAAACGGGAGTACTCATCAATAATATTGAGGAAGTACACGTTGCGGTCGGAGGAGGGGAGAGGCCCTTTAAAATCGACGCTCAGGCGCTCGAAGGGGCGAGTGGCTTTTATCAGGTGGGCCCTGTCTGGTTTATAAAACTGCGGTTTGCACTCAGCGCAGACTTGGCAGTTCCCGGTCATGGTCCTGACCTCCTCAATGGAGTAAGGTAGGTTGCGGGCCTTGACGAAGTGGAAGAACCTGGTGACCCCCGGGTGGCAGAGGTCATTGTGGAGGGCCCGCAGTCTATCGATCTGCGCGCTGGCGCAGGTGCCACGCGATAGAGCATCCGGGGGTTCGTTGAGCTTCCCGGGCCGGTACAAGATCTCGTAATTGTAGATGGAAAGTTCGATTCTCCACCTCAAGATCTTGTCATTTTTGATTTTGCCCCTCTGCTTGTTGTTAAACATGAAAGCGACTGAACGCTGGTCAGTGAGCAGGGTAAATCGTTTTCCGGCCAGGTAGTGCCTCCAATGACGCACAGCCTCCACAATAGCCTGGGCCTCCTTCTCAACAGCGGAGTGTCTGGTCTCCGGGCCCTGGAGGGTTCGTGAAAAGAAGGCCACGGGTCTCCCCGCCTGATTGAGGGTAGCGGCCAGGGCAAAGTCGGACGCGTCGCTTTCCACCTGGAAGGGGATGGATTCGTCCACTGCGTGCATGGTGGCTTTGGCGATGTCCTCCTTGATACGGTGGAAGGCTAAGCGGGCCTCTGCCGTCAAGGGAAAAGAGGTGGACTTGATCAGCGGACGGGCCTTGTCCGCATAGTAGGGGACCCACTGGGCGTAATAGGAGAAAAACCCTAGGCACCTCTTCAGGGCCTTGAGGCAGTGGGGCAGTGGGAGTTCCATAAGGGGACGCATCCGGTCGGGGTCGGGACCGATGACTCCGTGTTCCACAACACAGCCAAGGATGGCGAGGCGGTTTGTGCGGAATATGCACTTCTCCTTGTTATATGTCAGGTTCAGGAGTTGGGCGGTGCGGAGGAATTTTTCGAGGTTTGCGTCATGGTCCTGCAAGTCACGGCCGCAGATGGTCACATTGTCCAGGTATGGGAAAGTGGCCTGCAACGCATTTTGATCTACCATCCGGTCCATCTCCCTTTGGAAGACGGAGATCCCATTGGTGACGCCAAAGGGAACCCTAAGGAAGTGATAGAGGCGGCCGTTTGCCTCAAAGGCAGTATACTGGCGGTCCTCAGGGCAGATAGGGAGCTGGTGGTATGCTGATTTCAGGTCAATGGTCGAGAAGACGCGGTACTGCGCGATCTGATTGACCATATCAGCTATGCGGGGGAGTGGGTAAGCGTCCAGTAGGGTGTAGCGATTTATTGTCTGGCTGTAGTCGATGACCAGGCGCTGCTTCTCGCCGGTCTTAACGACCACAACCTGGGCTCGCCAGGGGCTGGTGCTGCCCTCAATAATCCCTTCCTTCAGGAGCCGCTCCACTTCGGTTTTAATGAAAACCCTGTCCCCGGCGCTGTATCGTCTGCTCTTTGTGGCAATGGGCTTACAGTCGGGGGTGAGGTTAGCAAACAGTGGGGGGGGGGTGACTCGGAGTGTGGAGAGGTTGCACCTGGTGCGCGGCGGGCAATTTGGAAGCTGCTGGCTGCGGACTGTGAGTGGGGGGAGGGGTCCACCGTACGCCATCGTAACACTTTTAAGGTGGCACTGAAAATCTAACCCCAGTAGAACGGCAGCGCAGAGGTCAGGCAGGACCAGAAGTTTAAAATTATCGTACACAGTCCCGTCTACTATGAGTGTCACCACGCAGTAGCCGCCAATGTCCGCTGACTGGGACTCGGAGGCCATAGAAATCCGCTGGTGCGCAGGCAGGACTGGGAGAGAGCAACGCCGCAGCGTGTCAGGGTGGATGAAGCTCTCCGTGCTCCCAGAGTCAAAAAGGCAGATTGTATCGTGACCATTTACCTTAATGTCCATTGTGGAACTGGCCAGTTGGTGCGGTCTCGCTTGGTCCAGTGTAACGGATGCCAGCGTAGGGGTCGGTGTGTCGCTGCGGGTATCAGATGAGGCGGTGTCGGGGGCCTGCTGCGTCCCGGCTGTCGTCCAAGATGGCGGCGTCCATGATCCCCATGTGGCTGGAGGCGTCCAAAATGGCTGCTGTACCGGTGATTCGCACATGGCCGAGGAGGCCCAAGATGGCGGCCCGCATGGCCCACACGCGGCGCTGCTGGGGTTCGGGGTGGCTTTGGCCCTGCAGACGCTAGTGTAGTGTCCCTTCTTCCCGCAGCCCGAGCAGATCGCGTTTTTCGCCGGGCAGCGCGCTCTGGGGTGTTTTGCCTGGCCACAGAAGTAGCATTTCTGGCCTTGGGGCACTGCTGTCTGGCCTTGGGACACTGCTGCGGTAGTTGGGCCGTTGCTGGGGTGTGGCTGGGGTGGCACGGCGCTATGAGGCGGTCCTACCGTGTCCCAGGCTGTCGTTCCCCGCGGCGTCCACGGTGCAGAGGAGTAGGCATCCATGCCCTGGTAGGCTGCATCCAATGATAGTGCGAGTTCAGAGGCCTTGTTGAGGTTGAGGTCACTCTGCTCCAACAGTCGCTGTCGGGTGTAATTGGATCTGTGGCCCGCTACAAAAGCGTCCCGGATAAGTTCCTCTGTGTACACGGCGGCCTTTACATCCTTACACCCACAGGCCCGGCCAAGCACGGACAGTGCCTGAAGATATTCCACGGTCGATTCCCCAGGTTGTTGTTTACGACTCCCCAGAAGGTGCCTGGCGTACACTTTGTTCACTGGGCGCGTGTACTGGTCCTTGAGGAGCTTGATAGCATCCGCGTATGAGGTCGCGTCTTGGATGACCGAGTACACTCGGTGGTTCACTTTGGAGGTCAGGACATCCAGTTTGTCCTCTTCCGATTTGATTGCTTCGGAGGCGGTCAGGAATTTTTCGAAACACTTAAGCCAGTGAGTAAACTTGGTGGATGAGTCCGCCTCCCGATGATTTAAGTCCAGGCATGCTGGTGTGAGGATCTTTTCCATTATAAAAATTTTGTTAATAAAATTGATGCGCTATCAATTACTCATAAAAGACTGAGAGTTAGAAGAGTAACTAAAGGCTTTTATTAACAAAAGAATGGAGGTCTGCCTCGAGTGGTCGACCGGTCCAGAAATACAAAGGGCTGGGGAGCAGCCACCTTTATACTAGGACTTGTGGGAGGAGTCAGCCGAGGCATGTCCAGGCATGTACACAATGGAATGCAAACAGTGGTTTACCACACTGACCTAATAAGATCATTGAAACATTTGCGGCACTGCACCCAGGTCCTGCTGAACACATCCCTGCTTGTGACCTCCTCTGCAATCTGCAACCAGGCTGTTTTGATCTCCTGGGGAGGTCTCTTCCACCCATAGGAAGGGAAGAGGCCCTCCCTGCGTGCTCTGACTTCCTCCATAAGCATATGGATAAGCATATGGGGGGAGTCATCGGAGAACCTGGGTACAGTCCTCTGCCTCTGTACAGTCATTGTCAGTGTTTGCAGCTCTCCAATGCTGTAGTGCATTGACTGCACTATGTTAGATTAAGCATCAAATTTAATGTGGTCATGGTCCCTTTAAAGATCCTGGCTGAAATCATGTCATGAATGACGTCACCAGACCCGCTCCATTTAATTGGGCTGAGTAACACGCTGGGCGGGCTTATTAGTCCCTATTAAGGTAAGTTCGTTTTTAGCAGTGGGATAAAGTCAGCAACAGGGTCGTGGCCCGCCATGGCCACTGCCCACACAAGACCTGCCGAGGTAGGCAAAATTCCGGCCTATCTTATTGTGGGCTGAATGCAGCTAACTGTAACTATAGGCACAGATGTTGCTCTTTGTTGGTAATCCAACTATAAATACATTGCAGTCTATCATGCATAATCTCTTGGTATCCCTGTCCAATATGTTGCGGTGTGTTGCTATAACACAGCATCAAATAACCTCTTAAATTGCTGCAGTGGGCTATGATTACAGAATTCTATCACTTCAGCTAATTGTGGTTCAGGCTAAAACTGGCCAAATTTCATTTACATTTTTAAATATTCAATCCATGAGTGGGATTTGTATAGCGTGCTAATTTTATAAAATGTTAAAGCTATGTAGTTCTGAACTATTTTTGATAGAGCCACGTGTACAAAAATAGAAATCTTCAGCACCAAAGAGTTGAAAGAACAGAGGATAAATTTGAAGGCAGCACGCAACAGGTGACTGAAAAGAGCATGGGCAACCTTCTGGAGTCACCAGAGTGTTTCCCAGCAAACCTTCAGCTCTAACTCCCGGAGTGGACCTACATTTCCACTCCTGTCCAAGTGTTAGGCCACAGGCTGATTCTCACCCCCAGATACTCAGTAAGTAATAGCAGCAGTGTAATCAATCACAGTGAAGTGTCTTTGGCGGATAGCAATGAGTACTTAAGCAGTAAAATGAACAGACAGTCAATCGTGGGATGTCAACAGCTAGCACAATTGATTTTTGTTTTTAAATCCTGTTTAATGTATACTGTTTCATGAAATAGCCAGTTGTCGATGTGAATGTTAAAAACTGTAGATCTGAGCTTTGCAGTCTAGGATTCAGACCTGGACCAATTGTTCCTACTTTTCCTCTTGTGGCTAGATTTGGATTCTTCACAATAGATCTAGATTGGCTCAGTTTGGTCCATTGCAAATTATTGTTTTACACACGGTAACCATCTGTGATAAACAAGCTCATGAGTGGGATTTGTGTAGAGTGATAATTTTATAAAATGATAAATATATGCAGTTCGAAACTATTTTTGAAAGAGCCACATGTGGTTTTATGCAAAAAAAGAAATCTTCAGCACCGAAGAGTTGAAAGAGTAGAGGATAAATTTGAAGGCAGTGCACAACAAGTGACTGAAAAGAGCATGGGCAACCTTCTGGAGTCAACAGAGTGTTTCCCAGCAAACCTTCAGCTGTAACTCCTGGAGAGACATATTCTTTACAATGACGTGCAGGATGGTACTATTAACGTTGGCGGGGCGTAAAACGGGCAAGAGCGGATCTCCACCCGATATTCCTTTCCACGAACTTCAACTATTTTACGCTCCCGACCAAGTTGAAAGTTCCGCCCGCAGTAACTAACCAACTTAGGCTGAGGAATGGCTATTTGGGCAAGGGGACAAAGGGTGATCCTGCCTGTGGGCCATATCATCAGAGCAATCAGTGCTTTCAGAATGGGAGAAAAGGGGAAGGGAAGATGTCTCAATAATAAGAATGGCAATAAGTAGTTCAAAGACACATTTTAGTTGTAATCTTTACTTGAAAATCCTTCTCCTGTAGAGCCAAATGTGTTTAGGGTGACATGATGGGTGACCTCATCGTTCAGAATTATAATGCAATACGCAAAAGATGGAATCTGGATTTTTTTTCCCTATCTTATCCAGTCAACTTCACTTGTGAAGATACTTTTAATGCAATAAGGGAAACATGAAAACACATGTGCCAGTGGTCCTAGTTTTTATCTGTGTGCACTTCTCTACTTTTGTGGCCCAATATCAGCGCTGATCCTGGCTCCAACCCTGTGCTGTTGTTGCTGCTGTGCTCAGAGGATTGGGCTCTGCTGTATGCTACAGGGAGGAATTCCTGACTCTCAATAGTTTCCTGAGATCATGAATTTCCATCCAGAGTGCAGAGTTTGATCCACTAAGTAAAGCAGCATCTGGTAGAAGCCTGGAGCTCCAGCTTTGGACATAAGAACATAAGAAATAGGAGCAGGAATAGGCCACTTGGTCCCTCGAGCCTGCTCCGCCATTCAATAAGATCATGGCTGATCTTGGGCTCAAAGCCATTTCCCTGCCTGCTCCCCATAACCCTTCACTCCCTTATCGTGCAAAAATCTGTCTATCTCCACTTTAAATGTATTTACTGACCCAGCCTCCATGGTTCTCTGGGGCAGAGAATTCCACAGATTTACGACTCTCAGAGAAAAGAAATTCCTCCTCATCTCAGTTCTAAAAGGGCGACCCTTTATTCTGAGACTGTGCCCCCGAGTTCTAGATTTCCCCTCAAGGGGAAACATCCTCTCTGCATCTACCCTGTCGAGCCCCCTCAGTATCTTATATGTTTCAATAAGATCACCTCTCATTCTTCTAAATTCCAATGAGTATAGTCCCAAGAGTGAAGAGTAAATCGGGGGGAGAAGAGTGCAAAGGTGACTGGGGAGCCTGAACCGCACCAATATAATTGGGAAGAAGAGATAGAAAAAGGGGAAGAATCAGAAAGGAGTGCTTCTGTGAGCTGTTGGGCAGAGGTGGGTGAAGAATGCCAGTGTACATTGACAGGGTAAGGGTGGGGGAGTAGGATGACAAAAGTGCCTCCTGTGTATGGGGCGGAGAGGGAGAAGAATCCCTCCATATCACCGTGACAACTGTTTGAACAAGTTTACAACTATTTATCAGATTTGGCAGCAGAGTACTGAGACATACCCATAATAGCCCACAATTTCTCCAGGAGAAATAAGGGATAATCTCCACAATCCTTGCCACAATCTTACAAGTGATGGAATGTTGAGTACACCCACAGTTTAAGTAGTGACAAGTCTGTGCCCCACTGCACTTTCAGTGTAACTACATGTCATAGGTCCATATTCAGAGCTGTTTGAGTTGTCAGCTGGTTTGAAGCCGTTGGTAACTTTTGCTAGTTTTGCAGGTTGGCATGTATATGAATACACACTCTCTCACCCAGAGAGTGGCTAGAATGTGGAACTTGCTACCACATGGCGTAGTTGAGGCGAATTGTATAGATGCATTTAAGGGAAAGCTAGCTAAATACACAAGGGAGCAAGGATATGCTGATAGGGTTAGATGAAGTAGGGTAGGTGGACGCTTGTGTGGAGCATAAACTCTGGCACAGACCAGTTGGACCAAAGGGCCTGATTCTGTGCTGTAAATTCTATATAATTCTAAGTAATAGACCATTCACCCCATCAAACACACACCTTCTGATAAGGCATAGCCAACTTGTACTGTGGTGGACTCCTGCTGATTCATTTAATCTCCTAAGGGAGGCAGGTAACCACAGGAAACCCTTATAGGCTATGTAGGTAAATGAGCTTTTTTTCATTCTTAGTTGTCTCACATCCTTATGGCATTCAGTAAACCCCGCATGATATTTCTGAATCTTCCTGATGGTACTTCACAAACAGTTTGCTCTAAAACTACCCAGTGGCCTTTCTGTCATTAAAATATTTAATTTTTTTTAACTTCCGAATGTTTCAATGGGAACCTGCTAATCAGTTGCTGCACCCTGTGTGGCAGTGCAAATGATGTACATCTGTGTAAGTAGCCTTATTATGCATCCATTAACCTTGACAATGAACTCTCTAACTCGTTTTTTTACATTGTACCAGAAACTCATGGAAAAGCAGCAAAAGGCAAATAGAAATCTTTGAAAACTCGGACTGTTTGCCTGTTGCTTAAAAGAAAGGGGTTTGACATTTTACTGTACTGTGGGCTAGGACCTTGCTCATCTCTGATATGATATTTCGGTAAAGATTCTACATCCCAGTAGGCCACAGAGTACAGTGGGACTCTGTTGTTTCCTGCTCTGCTCCACTGGTTCAACTGTACACTTCTGATTTTCTATTTATGCTGATTGCTTTAATTTAGTGTGACAAGACTAGGGAGTTTGAAGAAAGAAATAATTCATACCCTGCTGTTAGATAACCTTTCCTGCCAACAGAATTATTGATAAACTATTATTTTTAGACTTGTGTTTGGGTTAGAACTCATCACATTGGTGGAATGATAATTTTAGAAGTGGATATAGTACACATCATGTATGCGATTTAATTTCTAGGGGCCAAATATGATTTTTGACACTATTTGCTGCACATCTCAACATTTTGTACATTTTTAAAATTCATTCTCAGGATGTGGGCATCGCTGGCAAGGCTGATATTTATTGTCCTGGATACAACTGAGTAGCTTTCTAGGCCACTTCAGACATCAATCAACCACATTAATTTGGGAATGGAGTCAAGTAAAGGAGTGTCAGCTGTGGCTCAGTGGGTAGCACCCTTGCCTCTGAGTCAAAAGGTTGTGGGTTCATAGTCCCACTCCAGAGACTTGTGCACGTAAATCTAGGCTGATACTCCAATCCAGTACTGAGGGAGTGCTGCACTGTCAGGTGCCGTCTTTCAGATGAGATGTTAAGCCGAGGCCCCGTCTGCTCTCTCAGGTGGATGTAAAAGATCCCGTGGCACGATTTTGAAGAAGAGCAGAGGAGTTATCCCTGGAGTCCTGGCCAATATTTATCCCTCAATCAACATCACTAAAACAGATTATATGGTCATTATCACGTTGCTGTTTGTGGGAGCTTGCTGTGCACAAATTGGCTGTCATGTTTCCTACATTACAACAATAGTGACTACACTTCAAAAGAAGTATTTCATTGACTGTGAAGTGCTTTGGGACGTCCGGTGGTCGTGAAAGGCGCTATATAAATGCAAGTCTTTCTTTTTCTTAAACCAGACCAGGTAAAGATGGAAAGTTTCTTTCCCAAAAGAACATTCATGAACCAGTTGAGTTTTTATAACACTCCAACACTTTTAGTGGTATTTCCATTTTTTCAAAAACTGAATCCATGCTGGGATTTGAACTTGCGTTCTCGGGATTATTAATTCAAACCTCTGGATTACTAGTCCAGTAGCATAACCACTGCGCTCACCTTTTATTACATTTTGGAGAATATACCCCACAAAGCTAGACAGAAGACCACTCTAATGTTAAATCATGTACACTGTAGTAATCTGTTAACAAAATAATGTACTGGTCACTTGGCTTGTTTCAAATTGTTTCTTGCTATACCACTACACTTTTTGAGTCTAGAAATTACTGTTGGCAATACTAACAGATGCTTATCCCATTCATACAACATTCTTTTGTCCTTTCTTTAATTAACCCATTTACTTAAAAAGAAATATCATGCAAACACCTAAAACAATAATTGGCAACAGTCATTTCCAAGCTACTGAAGATCGATGCACCAGAGCTAGCTGTTCCCCTAGTGGAGCTGTTCCAGTACAGCTAGAACAGTGGCATAAGAAATAGGAGCAGGAGTCGGCCATTCGGCCCCTCGAGCCTGCTCCACCATTCAATAAGATCATGGCTGACCTTCTACCTCATCTTCACTTTCCTGCACTATCCCCATATCCCTTGATTCCCTTAATATCCAAAAATCTATCGATCTCTGTCTTGAATATACTCAACGACTGAGCCTCCACAGCCCTCTGGGTAGAGAATTCCAAAGATTCACCACACTCCGAGTGAAGAAATTTCTCCACATCTCAGTCCAAAATGGCCGACCCCTTATTCTGAGACTGTGACCCCTGGTTCTAGACTCCCCAGCCAGGGGAAACATCCTCCCTGCATCTACCCTGTCAAGCCCTGTAAGAATTTTGTATGTTTCAATGAGATCACCTTTCATTCTTCTAAACTCTAAAGAATATAGGCCTAGTCTACTCAATCTCTCCTCATAGGACAATCCCCCCATCCCAGGAACCAGTCTGGTGAACCTTCGTTGTACTCCCTCTATGGCAAGTATATCCTTCCTTAGGTAAGGAGACCAAAACTGTACACAATGCTCCAGGTGTGGTCTCACCAGGGCCCTATATAATTGCAGTAAGACGTCTTTACTCTTATACTCAAATCCTCTTGTAATAAATGTCAACATACCATTTGCTTTCCTAATTACTTGCTGTACCTGCATGTGATTCGTGTACAAGGACACCCAGGTCCCTCTGAACACCAACATTTCCCAATCTCTCACTATATAAAAAAATACTCTGCTTTTCTATTTTTCCTACCAAAGTGGATAACTTCACATTTCTCCACATTATATTCCATTTGCCATGTTCTTGCCCACTCACTTAGCTTGTCTATATCCCCTTGAAGCCTCTTTGCATCCTTCTCACAACTTACATTCCCACCTCCTTCTTCTTAGGCAGTCCCTCGGAACCGAGGATGACTTGCTTTCACATTAAAAATGAGTTTGCAGGTGACTGATGAGTCCAATGCGGGACCTACAGTCTCTGTCACAGGTGGGGCAGACAGTGGTTGAAGGGGCGGGTGGGCTGGGTGCTTGGGTTGACGTGCGCTCCCTGCTCTGCCTGCGCTTGACTTCCACTTGCTCCCGGCGAAGAGACCCGAGGGGGTCGATTTTCCCGAATCTGTCGGGAAGAAGGCGGGACTTCCCCTTTCGGGTTTTTGACCCGCCTACTTCGACGTCCGGCCAATCCGCGTGATTTTTCCTTGATTGACCTTGTTGAACCCGCCCAGTGGGCTCAGCAGGCCAATTAAGGGCCACCCGGCAACAGGTGACATCACAGACTGCAATTTCATCTGTCAAGAGTTCAAAGCTGTCAAACACTGACAGTCCGAGTTCTAACATGAGTCCTTCTGCACAGACTCAGTTAGAACTCACACTGGCACTCAAAGCTGAAGGCTGTCACTTTTGACAGATCGCAGCCACTCAGCTTTAAGTTCCGGCTGAGTGATGGACTCCCGACAGCTACAGGAAGAAAGGCTGTGAAGGTAAGTACAGGTAAGTAAAAGTTCTTTGCAAACTTTAGACACACCAAACACACTTACCTTTGCACTCATGCGCCCATCACTCACCTGAGCGCCAACATCGCGACCCCTCCAAGTCCTTCAACCCAACGGCCCGCCTGCTCTAACCTGGCGTGGTTTGGAGCCGTCGGGAAACCCACACGACACCCCTCAAAATAGGGATTAGGCTAAAAACTACCTGTTAACACAGGCAGTTAATTGGCACTAATCCCTTCCCGCCTGGTTTCGGCGGGTCCCAGTGCGGGGCGGGCACCCGCCACCCCTGAAACTTACGTGGGGCGGGGCTTTGGGCGGGATGGTGTCGGGACCCCCGAATTCGGGATTTCCCCCCCCCCGCCCACGCCTGAAACCCCGCCTGACAGCTCCACGAAAATCTAGCCCGAGGTGTTTGGCGCCTTCCCGGATGCTTCTCCTAGCTTTGTATCATCAGCAAACTTGGATATGTTACATTTGGTCCCCTCAGCCAAATAATTGATATAGATTGTGAATAGCTGAGGCCCAAGCACTGATCCTTGCGGTACCCCACTAGTTATAGCCTGCCAACCCGAAAATGACCCATTTATTCCTACTCTCTGTTTTCTGTCCATTAACCAATCCTCAATCCATGCTAATATATTACCCCCAATCCCAAGAGCCCTAATTTTGTTTAATAACCTCTTGTGTGGCACCTTATCGAATGCCTTCTGAAAATCCAAATACACCACATCCACTGGTTCCCCCTTATCTATTCTGCTAGTTACAACCTGAAAAAACTCTAACAGATTCATCAAACACAATTTCCCTTTCATAAATCCGTGTTGACTCTGCCCAATCCTATTATTATTTTCTAAGTGCCCTGTTACCACGTCCTTAATAATAGATTCTAGCATTTTCCCTACTACTGATGTCAGGCTAACTGGTCTGTAGTTCTCCGTTTTCTCTCTCCCTCCTTTCTTAAATAGTGGGGTTACATTTGTCCAGCTTCTATCCAACATCCACCTCCTCCATCACTGGTGCATTGTGGCTACACCATGTATGATCTACGATACACAGGGTACTTCAACAGCACTTCCCTCCCTGAAACCATTATTTGAGCACCATCGCCGCAAGGACTGCAGTGGTTGAAGAAGAAGGCCCACCACCACTCTGCGGCCTTGCCAGCATCGCCCACACCCCGAGAAAAATTGTTTAAAAATGAACCGCTGAAATATAGCACAGTAGCTCCTCATTGCAATAATTGGCACAGTCGTGTGATTCTCATTGGAAGATGGCTGTGTGCATCACCTCAGCCTAATGTCATTTGGCATTCTGCATGCTTTTGGTGCCAGAATGCATCCCACAAGGGAAGAGGTAGTCCACTCGGGTTCAGAACATGAGGCTTGCCATGTTTGAGCTGAGGGGTGCTGTTCTATTGTCATTTATCTTTATGCTTCATCATCTCATAACTATGCTGCATTCATTAATATGCAACTCTTCAAAATTGTGGTTGGAGTAAATTAAGAGTGAGCAATTCTATATAGTTTGATCTGAACAAATCTAAAATAAGAGCCTTGCTTTCAAAAAAAAAGCTGATTCGATCAAGGGTGAGTTGCCCCCAGTCATTAAAGCATGCCAGGTTTGAGCGGTAGGTGGAGATAAATCAATCTATATGCCACCAACCATTCGTAATTATCCTTTTAATGGTGAACGAGAATTTCTTACAGCCTGCATTAAGATTAAATTTATGAGGGGTAAAGGGAGAAATTTCATGTAAAAAAAAAGAACTTGGCTTCATATAGTGCCGTTTACAACCTTAGGACATCCCATAGTGCTTCACAGCTAATGAACTAATTTGTTTTGATGTGTAATCGCTGTTGTTAAGTAGGTAAACATGGCAGCCAACTTGTGCACAGCAACGTCATACAAACAGCAATGAGATAAATAACCAGATATTCTGTTTTTGGTGGCGTTGGTTGAGGGGTAAGTGGCCAGGACACTGAAAGGGCACCTCCTACTCTTCTTCAAATAGTGCCATGGGAAAGGGAAACAAAAAGTTTGGGGGAGGGCTGTAAACACATTAGAAGAAAAGGGTTTTTAGGAGGCTTCTGAAAGCAGTGAGAGATTTAAGGAGGTAGTTCCAGAGAGCAAAGGTGTCATGATGAAATGGGCAGCTGTCAATGGTGGACCCAGAGGGAGTGGGAGACCAGGAGAAAACTGAAGCTGGAGGAGCGGAAGATGCACATGGGGATCTACAACTGGTGGACTCCAACACTTTATTCAAAACTTACTCCCCAACATTTCATCTGAGTTCAAGTTGTAAATATTCTAACTTAGTGATCCTTGGGCTGGATTTTCTCAATGGGAAGCTTTTGGAGGCGAGACTGCTGCTTGCCAACTTTCAAACCCGCCTCCATCAGCTTCTGGCCAACCAACGGGGTTTTCCCCTGATTGACCTTGTTAAGCCCACCCAGTGGGCTCAGCAGGCCAATTAGGGGGAAGTCACTGACAGAGCATGTATGTATGACGTGTCATCTGTCAAGAACTTTTGAAAGAAGAAATGTCATCGTTTGAAGCTGTCAAACAATGACATTCTGTGTCGTTTGATGAGTCTTTGTGTTCAGGACTCATCAAACCTTTCAACTTTGCAGAAATCAGCTGGCTGTTGGGTCGGAGGATCCAACAGCCAGTCTGTGATCTCTACAATGGAGATGTCGGGGACTACGGCTCCACAGCAGCTGAAGGCTGTAGGTAGAAACAAAGATAAGTAAACATTTTCTAACACTTTACACTCACCTCACATACTTACCACTCCACACTTGCACCCATCACTCACCTCTACATTGCACTTTCAGACCCCTCCTCTTCACCTCCTACACCCTGGCGGGGTTCCCCCAGGTCGGGAAGCCCGCATTTCAGCGCCAAAAATGGGGATAATCCTATTTTCTGCCTGTTAGCAGGCAGTTAATAGGCTTTAATCCCTTCCCGCCTCCAAGGAGAAGGGACCCGGGGCAGGACGGCTTCCCGCCTCCTGGCAAGAGGGCACGGAGGCGGGTTGGGGGTGGGTTTGCCACCCGCCCCCAAATTCTGCCACTTTCCCGGCAGTCCCGCCTCCATACCCGCCACCTCAGGGCTGAGAAAATCCAGCCCAATTGTCTTTCAAAAGTATTACTTTTAAAACAGTTTCTAGACTGCTTACCTGGATACAATGCAAAACCATGTGATATTTAAATGTGGTTTATTTTCCTCCACATGTCAAAGTTATGAAATTCTGTGCAAGTGGAAAAGTGTCAGCATTAAGTAGTTCTCAGTCAGATAGATTCGATGCATGATAAAAGTTCCCACATACAGCCAAAGCAGGAGTGCATCCATCCCAACTGTACCGCTCCAGTGTGACATTTCCATTTCCCTGACCAGTCATCTTCATAGCCTCTCTGGGTGAGATTGACAATTTTGAACTGAATTGTGTGTAGTTTTATTCTAAAGACTCTCACCCAGTATGGTGTGTTTCCCCAATTAATTTGTGTAGGATCCCTGCCACCTGCAGAGAGAGGAGGATTTGCTTGAACCCAGATGTTAGGCAGAGGCCAAGCTATTTGCTGACTGAAAACTGAGATTGTGAGATAGGAAGGAGGCAAAGGATTACTTGGCTGAACAGTATTGTCATTAGTTTGTGCTGGAGTCTCCGTCCCTCTTTGCAACTACCAGGCTATGGGATGCTGATGCCTCCTCACTCCTCTGTCACTCCCTCTGAACAGTGGTGGGGTGGGGAGGGGGCCCTTGGACTGAGAGCGCTTCCTCAATCGTTTTTAAGGCCCTTACGATGATTATACCCATTTAGTGGCTCTGTGCTGTAGTAGAAAACCATTTTTTGTGGAGGAGCCGGCGGGGGGGGGGGGGCGGAAGGGAGGAGTATAATCTTTCTTATTTACAAGAATACATTTAGGAACTGTCAAAAGCATAGGACCCAGAGTTGTTCCCCTACTTACAAGCAGAAAGAGAAAAGAAAGATGAAAAAAGCACGCAAATTCTTGCTGGCATCGTCAATTATAAAGATTGCCACGGATTTGCAGGATAGATTAATTTGGGGAATCTCTGTATCTCTCACTTCCAGTTGGCTCCTGGGCCCCCTGCTGGTCTTGGAGGCAAAAAAACCATGGCGAAACAGCCGAGGTCAGTGCATTAGAATACATGCCATGCTGCGCTGATCTCATCTCTGCTGTGAAAATCTCCACAGCAAACAGACTTAGGAAGATTTTCTTTTGCTCAAGTAGGCTCCTTAATAATAATAATAAAAAAACAGACAACTGTGGGGCTCTGCAGTGTTAGACTATTCTATATTACCCACCAGCATGCTCGAGTTTAATGGCACACTCTCAGCAGTTTGACTTCCAATCACCACAATACTGCAGTGATTTAAAAGAAAATACAATTGAAGTCACTGAATGTTCCAAGCAAGTATAGATTTACACTGGTTATACTCTAGTGCATCACTGCACAATTCAAGGCTCGCAGTTCGGATCTATCCAGTTGGAACATTCATCCAAACCCGCAATCCATTCCTATTATTCAGTACAGCCAGCAGTCCTTGTAGGCTGGGGAAGAAAGGAAAAAGCTCACCTAGATATGGTATGCAGTAAACGCTTTGGTCTCGAAATTCTGTGAGTTGAGACCCCGGCGTTGCCCTCTAGCTCTGAACCCCCTGGAGTTTGTGGGGTAAGTGGGAGGGCACCTCATTCGCAAAGGGGCAGGTCGCAAACAAAGCACTGCTATGGGCTCATCTCTAGCGCTTATCTGCCCCGTGGTCATGGAAACTCTGGCTTTGTTATGCCATTGGTGCAGGAATGGGGTTGCCCCGCCCTCCCTCCAAACCCTGAGCAAAGAGCCCAATCTGGCTGGTTTAAAACATTTTTTTTAGAAAAATGTTGCACTCTTTGTGAGTCCACGTTGTTTGCACCTGATGGCATCCCATTCCTCCCACCTCCTCCAGTGTTGTCACTGTGGAAGGGGGGGGAGGTGCAAGAAGCACCTGCCCACACTTCCTGAAGATTCTTTGGTAGTCGCAAAAAGGGATGGAGATTCAATGGATCTGGGTCCCACCCCATAGACGTCATGCCCGCCACCACCCCGCCACCCCCACCACCCCCCCTGACAACAGATTGTGTGAAAATTGTGGTAAAAATTCAAAGGGGTGGGGGGAGGTAGAAGTAGGGGAAAAGAAAGACTTGCATTTCTATAGCACCTTTCACGACCACCGGATGACCCAAAGTGCTTTACAGCCAATGAAGTACTTTTTGAAATGTAGTCACTGTTGTAATGTAGGAAACGCAGCAGCCAATTTGCACACAGCAAACTCCCACAAACAGCAATGTGATAATGTCCAGATAATCTGTTTTTGTTATGTTGATTTAGGGATAAATATTGGCCAGGACACCAGGGGTGACTCCCCTGCTGTTCTTCAAAAGAGTGCCATGGGATCTTTGACATTCACCTGAAAGAGCTTCAGTTTAATGTCTCATCCAAGAGACGGCACCTCCGACACTGCAGCACTCCCTCAGTAATGCACTGGAGTATCACCCTAGAGTTTTTTGTGCTCAAGTCTCTGGAAGGAGGACTTGAATCCACAACCTTCAGACTCAGAGGCGAGTGTGCGACCAACTGAGCCACAGCTCACACTAAGAAACCTAGGGGGAGAAATTGGGTGCTTTTACGCCTCCTGTTAGCACCTCCAGGGGCGCCAACAGGGCGCTACCGGCTTTGCGACCGGGCACGGCGCTAGTACCAACACCCGCGAAATTGAGCTGGAGGTTTGCGGTGGCGGTAACCACTAGCGGCATGATATCCTGCGCCCGGAGATCATGATGCTCAGAACTTCACTCTCGTCCCCTGCCTGATTAGCGCAGCCGCTAAAGTTAGCACCCAGATGATGTTAGCACCCCAAAATGGTCGATACCGAATTTCCCCCCCCCTTTAAAGCAGTTAATCAACAGTTCCATAACAGAATAATCCTACAAGAACTTTGGATGACGAGGGCTTGATGCACCAAATGGCTTTTTCTCCCTACGGACTTCATGGGCTAAAAGTTGAGTGGGGCGCTAACTTCGCCGGGACGCTAAAAGAAATTGAGTGGTTGCGCCCCAAGAGGGAAGCGGGGCGCTACTGGAAGTGCCCCGCATCCCTCTTGGGGCGCTGTGAGTCAATATTGCAACGTTATGTGCCACAGCGCCACACGCTGCGGCACATCGCGCCGCGGTATTGCAGGCCTTCCTCCCCTTCTTAAAGGGGAGGGGCCTTGTGCAGCGCAACCTGGAGCCCAGCTGGGCCCCCGGGGTTCGGGAGTGCAGGCAAAAGAGCCCGGCACTCAAGAGAAGTGCTGGGCTCTTGGAGCGCAGCCAGCACTCCGTGGGGCGGAGGGCGTTTCAGGAGGTCTGGGACAGGAGCACGGGCAGGTGCTGGCAGGCGGCCAGCAACAAAAATGGCCGCCCCGCACCTCGCCTTTAAATTGCGCCTCCCCGGCCGCAGGTACACCCCCCTGACCCCGTCGGACATAGCGTCCGGCGGTAAGTCAGGGGGCACTCCCGAAGATCGTGGCCGGGGCGTGAGCGGGGCGCTGCGCACGCCAATGACGTCATCACCAGCGGCGCAGCGCCGCAGGGCGCTACCGGTTAGCGCCACCGCTAACCTCCCGCTGAATTTTGCAGGAGGTGTGGGCCGTGCCGTGCCCGGGCACTAGTTGGTTTGTGTCCCCTTAGCGCCCTCTTAAGGCACTAACGGGAGGCACAACCAACTGAATTTTTCCCCCCATGTTCTTAATCCGAATGCCAATTGGCAGCATAGATCAACAATCCGAAAGGGGAGAGTACTTACTGTACTTGAAATTGGGGGGCTGGGGGGATGGGGGGGGGTCAGGGTGGTGGTACCTATTGGCACAAGTGGCGTAAATGAGCAGTACACAGTACAGTGCCTGTATAAGCAAATTGCATTGGTATAGAATAAAACACTATAGAAAGAGTATGGAATAAATGTATTAGTCTGAACTGTGTTTGGTATCAACGGGTTCAGATTAAAGACGTTTTACTATAATTTTAAAATCAATAGTGTAATCTACTATAGGTTTGAGCAAATCTGTTTCCAGATATTTCCTTATGTTTTACACCAGTGCAGTAATTATTTTCTTCAGTAGACAGCCTGTCAGTTCAATATTAAATATGTTCAGAAAGGTCATTCTCAGAAAATCCATGGTTGTATTAATAACATTTCCACAGATGGAAAATAGTTCTGCTGTTGCATCTTAATTCTTAAACAGTAATTATAGAAATTGTGTTATAGCTCCTACTTATTCAGCAGAATAGGGATTTAAAAGATCCAGTTGTACTCTTGGTGTACATTTACACTATCAGATTTGGTGTTGGTGTTCACACTTTCTGCCATGACAACAGCCATGGAGCTTCTGTAATAATCAAGTTTTTAAGATGAGGCCGAGAGCATGATTGCTCCCATAGTTGGTGTGGTCAGTATGGCTGCTGTCACATTAGGTTACCTGCCTCACTGCTATTCGGAGAAAAAAAATGAGGACTTCAAATTGTTAATTCGACCAATAAAGGAGAAACTATCACAGCGGGATAAGGATAATTACAGAATTTAAGATGGAACCAAAACCCGGGGAGGTGGGGGGGGGGCGCGGGCGGGGGATGCGAGCGCTAGTCCAATATGACAGCAGTCATATTGCCCATATTAGTTATTGTAATAATTGCACCCCAGATCTCATCTTTAAAATATTCTGAAACCACAATTATTAAAGAAATTCAATGCTAGTTGTCATAGCCAAAATGGCTTCCATTTCGCTATCTATCTGGAGTGAAGGGATGGGGGAGGAAGACAATTTGGAGGTATTCAAATATTGTCAATTTGACCTGATGCCGTTTCAGTCCTTCAAGATCATCTTTAAACATTAAAAGAGTATAAAAAACTCATTCACCAGAGCGAATACTGATGGGGAGTAATGCAGTAGCTACCTAATGTATCTCAAGCTTCATGGCCTAATAGGATATAAAGGGACCTGGGGACTTAAAATAACTCAGATACAAATTTCTGTACATTAATGTTGACTATCTATGACAGGCATCCTTTGGAGATCTTCCTTGGCTAGCCAACATCAGTGTTCACTGAGTTAATGCTGCAATCAGTCTGATATTACTGAATAGAAATGCGCTCATTTTAAACTAAAGCATAGCAGACTGAAAAAAGATATTTTTAAGAACGAGTTTTCAAGTAACAGAACATCCGATAGACAGAAAGTTCTAATTAATTCTACCCTCCAGCACAGTTGATCCAGAAAAAAGCACCTTGGTTATCTTGACTGTGCAAACACCTGTCACATACCTTACAGTGTATAGTATATTTTCCCTCGATGTTAACACATTTGATAGTAAACTAGCTTGAATCAACATGTTTCCCAACACATGTCATCTGCAGTACCACAGCTTCATGATAGTCAAAGCAACATGTGCTGTGAAGAAAACCTATTTGTACTTATTTTGCAACTAGCACAAACAAACAATCAACTGTAGATAAATGGCTACACAGTACTTAGGGTCAAAATCCTGGAACTCCCTCCCTAACAGCACTGTGGGAGTACCTTCACCACAAGGACTGTAGCGGTTCAAGGCGGCGGCTCACCACCACCTTCTCAAGGGAATTTAAGGATGGGCAATAAATGCTGGCCTTGCCAGTGACGCCCACCTCCCAGGAATGAATAAAAGAAAACTTGCATATAATTCAGATGTAAATGTAAAACCCTAATCAATCCCTGTTCAGTTCTGTTACTGTAACATTTACATGGACTAAATTACTACCCAATATATAGAATTGTTAGGTTGATTGGCCATGATAAAAAATTGGCCCTTAGTGTTAGGGGGGATTAAATACGTGGGGTTACGGGATTACTGGGATAGGGCTTGGGTGGGATGGCTGTCGGTGTAGGGACCAGGTGCTAGGGTTTGGATGATCAGCCATGATCTCGTTGAATGGCGGAGCAGGCTCGAAGGGCCGAATGGCCTACTCCTGCTCCTATCTTCTATGTTTCTATGTTTCTATGTAATTCCCTTCCCAATCACTCCCATTGAACACAAGATCATAAGAAATAGGAGCAGGAGTTGGCTATATGGCCCATCGAGCCCGCTCCGCCATTCAATAAGATCATGGCTGATCTTTGACCTCAACTCTACCTTCCCACCCGATCCCCATATCTCTCAATTCCCTTAGAGTCCAGAAATCTATCGATCTCATTCTTGAATATACTCAACGACTCAGCATCCACAGCCTGCTGGAGAAGAGAATTCCAACGATTCACAACCCTCTGAGTGAAGAAATTGCTTCTCATCTCAGTCCTAAATAACCAGCCCCTTATCCTGTGACCCCCTAGTTCTAGACGCTCCACCCAGGGGAAACAGCCTCTCAGCATCTACCCTGTCAAGCCCTCTAAGAATTTTATACATTTCAATGAGATCACTTTTCATTCTTCGAAACTCCAGAGAATATCGGCCCATTCTACTCAATCTCTCCTCATAGGACTGCCCTCTCATCTCAGGCATCAATCTAGTGAACCTCTGTTGCATCCTTTAAGGCAAGTATAGCCGTCATTAGCTAACGAGACCAAAATTGGACACAGTACACAGCAAGACTTCCTTACTCTTATACTCCAACTCTCTTGCAATAAAAGCTAGCATACCATCTGCCTTCCTAATTTCTTGCTGTACCTGCATGTTAACTTATGATTCATGTACAAGGACACCCAAAACCCTCTGAATACCAACATTTACTAGTCTCTTACCTTTTAAAAAATATTCTGCTTTTCCATTTTTCATACCAGAGTGGATAATTTCACATTTCCCCACATTATACTCCAATTGCCATGTTTTTGCCCACTCACTTAACCTATCTAACCTCACTTAACCCCTAAGGATTTATCCTTCGCCCCCTCCTATTTCTCATCTATATGCTGCCCCTTGGCGACATCATCCGAAAACACAGCGTCAGTTTCCACATGTACACTGACGACACCCAGCTCTACCTCACCACCACTTCTCTCGACCCCTCCACGGTCTCTAAACTGTTAGACTGCTTGTCTGACATCCAGTCTGGATGAGCAGAAATTTTCTCCAATTAAATATTGGGAAGACCAAAGCCATTGTTTTCAGTCACCACCACAAACTCCGTTCCCTAGCCACTGACTCCATCCCTCTCCCTAACATTTGTCTGAGGCTGAACCACACTGTTTGACCCTGAAATGAGCTTCCAACCACATATCCGTGGCATAACTGAGACCGCCTATTTCCACCTCCATAACATCGCCCATCTCCGCCTCTGCCTCAGCTGATCTGCTACTGAAACCCTCATCCATGCCTTTGTTATCTCTAGACTTCACTATTCAAATGCACTCCTGGCTGGCCTCCCATGTTCTACCTTATGTAAATTTGAGGTCATCCAAAACTCAGCTGCCCGTGTCCTAACTCTCACCAAGTCCCGTTCATGCATTACCCCTGTGCTCGCTGACCTATGTTGGCTCCCGGTTAAGCAACGGTTAATCAAAATTCTCATCCTTGTTTTCAAATCCCTCCATGGCCTCGCCCCTCCCTATCTCTGTAATCTCCTCCAGCCCCACAACCCCCCGAGATATCTGCGCTCCTCTAATTCTGCCCTCTTGAACATCCCTGATTATATTTACTCAACCTTTGGTGGCCGTGCCTCATTATACCCTTGGTTCCCCATTATTTCGGGTATGTGTTTGTGTCTTCTACTGTGAAGACAGACACAAAATATTTGTTTAACGTCTTTGCCGTTTCCTTATTTCCCATTATAATTTCTCATGTCTCAGCCTCTAAGGGACCCATGTTTACTTTCACGTTGAATTGCAGTGTGCTCTCTCTTTACACTCCCATTCTGCACAATTGACATGGAGCAAATCACTCCTATTAAATTGAATCCCAATGAACCAAACCACTTCCAATTGCCTCTCATTATATTGAATTCCAGTTCACATGGACCAAATCACTGCTCATTACATAGAACAAGATAGTGGAAAGGGCAATCCAGTAGATCTCCATTTGACTTTCAAAAGGTATACAAGGTACAATGCCTCTTCAGAGACTTGTAGCACAGTTGAAGACTCAGAGCTGGGGAGAAGGAATTAATTGGATGGAACGTTGGCTGGACAATAACAAAACAAGATATAGTGTGAGATACAGAGTGGTGATTTGTGGAGTTCCACGGGGAACCGTCCTTGATCCTCTACTTTTTGCAGTTTTCATTAATGACCTAGATGAAAGGATTAAAAGTGACATTTCTAAATTTTCTGATAACAGAAAATTGTTTAGGTTGACAAAATGCAGTGGAAGCTTATATTATTCTAGGGATTTGGAGCTGCTTAGCAGTTGGCCAATGAATAGTAAATTGTGTGTAATATGGATACATGCAAGGTAATGCATATAAGTGTAAAACTCATCGAAGAGAAGAAATAGTCTGAGGAGAGTTCTTTTGATTCCAAGTATTCCCTTTTTTATGTGAGGGCATGATGTGTTCACCAGAAATTTCTGACGTTTTAGTAAAAATGTCAGTCCTATTGCTCACATTGAGAAGCTGGGGCGGGGGTCACCCTCCCTGCTGTGCTGCTAGGGTGATAAATACCAACAAGGAACATTCCCAGAGCTTTGTTGAGATTAACTTAGCTCTGGTCTTTCAAATAATCAAGATCAAGTGCAAACCAATATGATGGATATGTTGTGTTTAATTGGAGTTACAGATGGATATAACACACTAGTTATACAGCAAAATCATATGACCATGACAGTAGTGAGTATCGGCCCCGATTGGACAGATGCCTGGCGTGCGCTAACAGCTCTTCTTCTTCCTCTTTCTTCCTGAATTGCCCAAGAGTGTTAGACCGAAGTCAGCATAGATCCACCCTCAGGAATTCTCACTCCACCACCTGCACCAGGGGCTTTTCAGGTCTTTTATTCACTTTTTAGGGGTGAACCGGAGGTAGAATATTGACAAGACCATTTAACCTATAGAGGTTCCCCTTAAAACAGGGTGCCCAATGGCATGTCGAGTTCTTTGTCTAAACTTACAGATGAAAACCCTCCCTTAAGGGGTCTTATGCTTTTCCTCACATGTCTTTCCTATTTATACATTCTGAAGGCCTATACACCTGAATTCCTCTTATCTTGTCCTCCCTGGTCTCCCTGGTACAGCCAGTGTGTACCAGTCACAGCCTTGGGCCTTTTAATCAGAGGCCCATGCTAGAGCTGGCTACTCAGCCAGCCACTGTTCAAGCTATTTCACGTTAATCTAACAGACTATTCCATCCTGAGATGATACATTAACTCCCATAAGTTCCTTCTAGTGTATGTCCTTATACTAATTAACTTCTACATATCTTTGCAAGCAGTTCTGTTAAACGAACTCCAATTCCTAACTTAGCATTATAATATGGTTATTAGCAATAATGGAAGAAACATAGGTTGGACCTTAATTGGCCAAATTAAAGATACATTAAGCAAAGTTAAAGCTAACCTGGGAGGCAAGTCCATATGTGACTGCCACTGTATGGAATGTTATAACATCCGCAGAGAATTGAAAACATGGGCAAATTTTAAGCATCTATCCATCTAATCTAATACTAGTCTGAAGACACTATAGCTCAAGCTCCAATACAAGTTTCCAGGAAAATGAAACTTAAGCAGTTCCAGTAAAACACAACTTATACATTAACCCCTTACTTGTCTCGAGCTCTAATACAATCATTTAAACACAGTATTATTCGAGTCACAATTTCATTCACATAACCATATATATTTTAGGTGCCCCTAATTTCTATCAGCTTCATAGGAAATAGCAGCTCAAATCAACCCAAGAGTCACTCCTCTGGCTGGGAGTACAGAATTCTAGCTGGTAACATGGTTTCCTGGGATTTATGTTTCCAGTGCAGTTCTCAGACAGTCCCAAAAATGGCTGCATATAGTGACACCATTAGTCCCGGCCAGAATAGAGATGATTGTGTAATTCCCCAGTCAAACACACCTGGAGACCGCACTGCTGTAAGTGACTGGAATTGATTTTACGCATTGTGTAACTATCCTCCATTCTCTGAATTTTGCTGGAGAAATAATCCTGCTATTATCAGGAGACTTTGCTGTAGTTTTGGTCATGAGTTCTGTTTGCTGTAGTTTGTAGAGACTCTTTTTAAAAAGACTCTGTTTGCAGAGTAAATAGACTGTTTGCTGTAGTGCACGGTTTAAATAGACCCTGTTTGCTGTTAGTCCTGCGGTAAGTCCCGCTACGCCTCCAACTCAATAGCTGACGCAGTGGTGCCACATTGCCCAAAAACCTGCTGTTTCCAATAGAGCTGCCCAGCAGCACTCAACCGCGCCCCCTGTTGGTTATGTCATTTGAGTAGGGAGACAACCCTTACTCACGTGCCTCCAATAAAATTCATGTTTTACTAAAATGTCAGCAAGGAATTTTTTGATAAGTATATTTTCTTCTATAAAAGAGTACCTTAAACAAGTACCTCCCCTAGATTGTCCCTCCAGCTGTCTTTTCTACCCCTTTAACTTCTTACAGGATAGATATTAGTACCAAAGGAGAGAGATGAAATACGGTTCCTATTTAAAATAATGAGCTGAATCCAGAACACAGTCCAGAATTTTGAAAAGACTGCTACACAAGGAATAAAAGGGAACAGCTTCTTCCACTGGGTTGTAAAATAACCTGCCAGCGAGTGCAGTCAATGCTGACAGGTAGGTTATTTTAAAAGGGAGCTTGGCAGATCTCTGTTACAGAGGGGTCGCAGCTTGAATCTACAATCAAATTTGAGTTATAGGGCCTTTTGAGGATAACCCTAAATGGGTGCTGCCGGTGCCCTTGCGAATTTACTGGATATGAGATATGCTTGTGCTGTTAGTGGTACGTGCTGGATCCCCCTCCCCCAATTCCGTCATATTGGAACTGAACACAAATCATATGTAATTGATGTCAGCAGATCCCAAAAGTGTAATTACACTTGTCGTCACTGAGACTAATAAATCGGGTGATTTATTTTTCACTACAACCTCCCATTTAAAAGCATTCATTTGTAGTCAGGTTTTGGAACATAATTATTTAGTAGTTTACATTTGATTTACTTCTGCTTCCCATTGCTGTGTTTCATGAAGAGATTTGCCGCTATAAATCTTGTCGGGCAGGTACTGTATGGCATTCCACTTAATCACAAGTCTGGATTTGAGCAAATTTTGTCCGTGTAGATACCTCTTTCTTATTCATTTTCCTTCTTACTGAATTCTTATTGAAATCAAGCTGTCTGGTTTATAAACATTATTACTTTGAGCGGCTGCACACCCCATTGATCGACGGTGACCTGGAACCCTTCCCTCCTCAGTCTGTGCTTAATGACACGTTAATAGATTGTAATGCGTGTGTTGAGCTTGAATGAGACAATTAAGACACTCGTACACAGCCAAATACTTTGAGCAGCTTCAGGCTGTGTATAAAGTATGCTGGACGACTCATTACAAGCATCAGTAAATAGGGCAAAAGCAAGCATTAGTCATCTCGTGAGATGTTGTGCGGCACTTAGATTTATTCCAGTGGCCCCTATACTACCGAGAGGTGCCGCTGGTGGCCACCCCAACTCCAGCGGTGAAAGTGGGGAAGTAAATGAGGCTGATGCCTCTAGGTACCAAGACCCATCTAAAGAAGAGGGCTTCCCTGTTGCTGCCGCCAGTAGTGCCACTATTCTGGCCACAGATTTCAGATTTCGCACTGCTAGTCTGTAGGGCTATTGGGGAAATGCTTGGTAGTCAGACAGAAGTTGGACTTTGAAACTATTGAGCATGTGATTTTGTCTGTTGCTCCTGTGTTTGGGAATCCACTCTGCAGTACAAGTGGGTGAATTCTTGAAAGCAAGACTTGCATTTATATAGCGCCTTTCACGACCACCGGACGTCTCAAAGCGCTTTACAGCCAATGAAGTACTTTTGGAGTGTAGTCACTGTTGTATTGTGGGAAACGCGACAGCCAATTTGCGCACAGCAAGCTCCCACAAACAGCAATGTGATAATGACCAGATAATCTGTTTTTGTTATGTTGGTTGAGGGATAAATATTGGCCAGGACAAATTTAGCACCGCGATCCAAGGATATTACAGAACCACTTCAACTTGAGGTTTCCCAGATTCTGATTAGGGTTTTGTCAAACATTCATGTGCATTTCCTGTATTCTAGGCCAGTGAGTAGATACATAAGGGTTAACAGTACACTTGAGCAGTCTTTGTAGTTTGACCTCTACAATGAGCCATTCACTCTCCGGCACTGCGCTCAAACATATCAGGGATTGTCGAAACATTCTAATCGGTTTTGAATCTGTCAGGTTTATTTTCTGTCCCCAATCTCGCTCTTTGCCATTGAAGCACTCTCTTCCTGTCTGTGGAGATTTGAATGAAATCCAAAGAGCAATGTGGAATTGCCCCAACCTTTCGAGATCCTAGAATCATACAGCACAGAAGGTGGCCATTCGGCCCACTGTACTTGTCCCACTCCCCTGCTTGTTCCCCATAGCTTTGTAAAATTTTCCCCTTGCAAGTATGTAGCCAATTCCCTTTTACAGCTAAATATATTCCTGCTACTTGCATTGTATGGTCACCGATTTAAATGGCATCCCATAGCAAGGCTCGTAAAACCCTTTTAACTGCTTGAATGGTGGTAAGATGTTATGGAATTTGGACTGCAAGCTGGACCTAACATTTCAGATCAAGGTCAAATTTACAGAAAAATAATCAAATGAGCACACAAGGAAAGAGCACTGTTATCTCAATAATTACTGCCAGTTGTGAGTACTTATTGCACTGTACTGAGATAAGAGAGAATCCAAAGGAAAATACATATTGTAGTTTATGCTTATTTATTCATTAACTTGTATCATGCGTGGAAATAAACCAGCAGTGCTAAAGCAGACGATAATGCAACACCCTTATGTTCATTATCTCTTAATTAGCGTATAAAAGTGGCGTTATTACTCCAGGAATTAATGGTAATGGATGGTGTTGAGCCCTGCAGCTGAAAGCATTTTATCGCTGATAGATGGGGTTGTGTTTGTATCATTAATTCATTTTATAAATAGCTGCAGAATCATTTGAATTTTCTCCTTTGTGTACCAACAGCTGTTGTTGAATACACCCAGTTTGTCAAAGAGGTTTTCAAGTCTGTGTAAACATAATTTTTATTTTCCATTATACTTTTTATGAGATTGTTCTTGTTTGTTTTGTCCAAATTTTAAAAAAAATTGTTTGCCAATTTTCCTCTTTCCTGAAGGCACTGACTTTTGCTGGGGCAAGTTCCACAGACTCTGGCTGCTCTCTGATACTTCACCTAAGTGGCCATTTTTGACTTGGAGCCTAATCAATTAATACTAATTGGTTATTCCTCCATAGTGTGCATCACAGGCCAACCAATGTGTCTTTAACTAAAGACCACACACACCAACAGTGAAAATTCCTGGATTGAGCAGGAGTGGGATCCTTAGCTGCTGTTTAACAACTTTCCTTTTTAATTAGATAATAACCTTAACAAAATGTGATAACCATAACCTCAAAGAAAAGCCTTGATGTAGGCAATGTCAGGGCTGTGCCTGCCGATATATTGGCAACCTGATTTTGATGCAGGCTTCATTTCCTTTGTGAAGAGGCTGACACTGGCCAGGAATGCAGACTCCATTTGCTTCACTTTTTTTTGCCTATTGTGAATTACAATGAGCAGTATCCTGGCCTTTGTTTGCCTATGGCAAGGCCCCTCGCTGCCAGCAGAGCACCGCACTTTTGGGGCTCTCATACATTCAGTAATTATTCATTACAATTGAATCAGCCATGGCTCAGCTAGCAGCACTCTCGCCTCGGAGTCAGAAGGTCGTGGGTTCAAGCCCCTCTCCAGAGACTTGAGCCCATAATCTAGGCTGACTCCAGTGCTAGTACTGAGGGAGTGCTGCACTGTCGGAGGTCCCGTCTTTCAGATGAGATATTAAACCGAGGCCCCGTCTGCCCCCTCAGGTGGACGTAAAAGATCCTAGGGCACTATTGGCAGATGAGCAGGGGATTCTCCTGGTGTCTAGCCAATATTTATCCTTCACATCAGTAAAACAGATTATCTGGTCATTATCACATTGGTGTTTGTGGGAGCTTGCTGTGCGCAAATTGGCTGCCGCATTTCCTACGTTACAACAGTGACGACACTTCAAAAGAACTTCATTGGCTGTAAAGTGCTGTGGGACGTCCTGAAAGGCGCTATATAAATGCAAGTTCTTTCTTTAAAAAAGTAAAAGATGTGCATTTATATGGTATCTTGTCACAACTCTCAGAAACATCAACCAAATGCTTCACATCCAGTGGAATTATTTTGAAGTTTAGTCACTGTTGTTATATAGGCAAATATGCAGGCACAATCATGGAATATGCTGAACGATTGTACATGAAATATAATTTTAAGTTTTCAAGTAATAGTCTACCATCATTTTCTAAATGTTTCCACATTAATGAAACACTTTTCTTTCACATCCACCTGGTGTCAGAATCAAATACTATTCACTTTTCCATATCTTTTATAGACCTTGTGAATGAAAATTTCAATGTCCATTGATACAGCATCTTTAACATAAAAAACTCCCATGGCACTTAACAGAATAAGCATATGGTAAAATGAGAAACTAAGAGAGATGACCAAAAGCTTGGTCGAAGCAAGAAGAGTGAAATGGAGAGGTTTAGGCATGGAATTCCAGAAGCTAAGACCCAGGTGACTGAAAGCTGTGCTATCAGTGGTGAGTCAACAGAGGTAGGAATTCTCAAGAGGCTAGTGTCAGATGAACTGAGTGTTCTGGGAGGTGTTGGGGGGGAGGGGGGGGAGCATAGGATTGGAGGAGATAGTTGAGACAGGGTGGAAAGAGGCCAAAAAAGGGATTTAAAAATGAGGGTGTGGAATTTAAATTTAAAATAGGGAGGTTGTAGCGGTACCACCGAGTGTCCCTTACTTACCGTACATAATTCCCTTTAACGTAACGATGTAGCCGGTGCGGGCCTTTCCTCCTTTGGGAGCGCGATGACGTCACGTTGCACATCACGTGACCGTCCCAAGCGCGGGCAAATGCGATGACGTCATCACGCAAGTCACGTGACTGCCCAAGCGTGGGAAGAACGTGATGACGTCATCACGCAATCCACGGGACTGCCTACTCAGTCCTTGTGGTGTCTCCGTCTGGTGAAGACCTACTTTATGGCCCTCCTGTACCGAGCTCGGCAACCTGTTTGAATTCCTCTGTTCCTGCATTAAAAACCTTTTTGATTGTTCTCCTGGAGTCGAACTCGATTATTAAGTAGGAATTCGTCCAACACCTACAATGGGTGAACCCGAATACCTACAATTGGTGACCAACGACGTGAGGACGGGAGCTCATCAATACCTACATTGGTGACCCCGTTTTTCGTGAACGTTTTTCACGAAAGCAGCGCAGCCGGACCCCAATTTTTCATGAACGTCTTTCACGAAAAAAGCACGCCTGGAAGCTACAGCCGTTTCGCTCCGCTACCGCAACACTGGGAGCAACAATCGCCCTCGTGCTTTATTCTGGTAGAAGCCCCGTTCGCCCTGTGCAACATCGATACGGCGCAGACCACATATCTGGATACGGTCTCCGTTTTCGACAGCTCTACCGACTTTCGGAGCATCAGCCTCTTCAACAACCCCACGGCAGAACAGCAAGTATAACACCCTCACAGCGCGGGTACAGCACGTTTACGGGCTCACAGGATCGGAGCGCGCCCCGGCGGAGAGGCCACGAGGACTCAGTCCTCGCAAACCACCCCTCGCAACCCACGAGGATTCGCCCCTCGCAACCCACGAGGACTCAGTCCTCTCAAACCACCCCTCTCAACCCACGAGGATTCGCCCCTCGCAACCCACGAGGACTCAGTCCTCGAAAACCACCCCTCGCAACCCACGAGGACTCACCCCTCGCAATCCACGAGGATTCACCCCTCACAGCCCACAATGACTCACCCCTTGCAACCCACGAGGACTCACCCCTCGCAAACCACGAGGACCCATCCCCCGCCGATGCCGCACCAGCCCGTCAGCCTGCTGGTCTGTCTTTTCTACCATGCTTTTCGGTGCGACGGCGAAGCGTTGCCGCTCTCCCGGCAGTTTTTCCCCCTACTGAAATCAACAACAACTAGAAGCGTTGCCGCCCTCCTGGCAGTTTTTCCCCCTACCGCAATCAACAACAACTAGAAGCGTTGCCGCCCCCTCTACAGTTTTCCCCTCAACAAAAGCAAACATCTGCTGATGCTGCGACCATCGAGGACGGGTCCACGGGCATCCCGCGGCCGCGATCGGCCACGCGAAAATTGCTGTCATCACTGATCACTGATCAACGCAGCATCGGGTCACTCTCGTCTGCGTTCCCGACTGCCGAAGAGTTCGCTGATCAACGCAGCAACGGTTCACTCTCTTCTGTGTTACCGTAGTAGCACTACGGCACGCACCATTCCGTGTGTTCCCGACTGCCGGAGAGTTCACTCGCCTGTCGGCGAGTTCACCAACCTGCCCAGACCCATGTTTTTTTCTTCCTGGATCACCCATTCGGCGTTCCTGCAGATTTCGTCAGATTGGGGACCTTTTCCCAACAATAACAGAGCCATGGTCCGTGTCTGCCCAACCTGCCAGTTGCTATGATGCGGCCAGCTGTTTCGCCCCGGCGCCCGTTTCGAACCACGGGCTACAGAGGTCACACGCTTCCACGGTCCTTCACAGGGCTGAATATGTTTTATTCACCCTTACACGCATCGGGATCCGCTCAAGACCCTGTCTACCGGACCACATATTTCGACCTCGCCGGCCACGTCGAGACAGCCCACCCGCCCGCCTGACCATCAGCCACCCATCGTCGTTACGGCACACCTCGTACGATCGTCCGCCTGACCACCAGCCACCCATCGTCGTTACGCCAACCCAAGTACGACCGCCCGCCAGACCACCAACCACCCAGCAGTCTCCGTCTCGAGACTACAGGAGTCGTTCGGACAGGCTCATCAGACCAACTCACCGTTTGACGTCCGTTAAAGCGAATTCTGGGGGGGGCGCATGTAGCGGTACCACCGAGTGTCCCTTACTTACTGTACATAATTCCCTTTAACGTAACGATGTAGCCGGTGCGGGGCTTTCCTCCTTTGGGAGCGCGGGCGAACGCGATGACGCGGGTTAGCGCGATGACGTCACGTCGCACATCACGTGACCGTCTCAAGCGCGGGCAAACGCGATGACATCATCACGCAAGTCACGTGACTACCCAAGCGCGGGAAGAACACGATGACGTCATCACGCAATCCACGGGACTGCCTACTCAGTCCTCGTGGCGCCTCCGTCTGGTGAAGACCTACTTTATGGCTCTCCTGTACCGAGCTCAGCAACCTGTTTGAATTCCTCTGTTCCTGCATTAAAAACCTTTTTGATTGTTCTCCTGGAGTCGAACTCGATTATTAAGTAGGAATTCGTCCAACACCTACAATTGGTGAACCCGAATACCTACAAGGTAATGTAAATCAGGGAGGCCATGGGTGATGGGTGATTGGAACAGAGTGCAGGGCAGGATACAGGCAGAAAGGTTTTGGACAAGTTGGAGTTAATGGAGGATGGAGAACAGGAGGCCAGCAAGAAAAGCATTGGAATAGTCAAGTCTAGAGGTGATGAAGGCATATAGAATCATAGAATAGTACAACAGTCCGACAGCACAGAGGTAATCGAAGGGTTGAGTGCTGTATTGGAGAAGTAGGGATGGGTGTCATCAGCATACAGTTGGAATGTGGCCCCTGTCTGTCGAAAATGTCACCAAAGGGTAGCGTGTAGATGATAAGAGAAAGGGGGTGAGGACTTGTCTCATCTCATCCACTGCTGAAACCCACATCCATGCCTTTGTTACCTCTAGACTTGACTATTCCAGTGCACTTCTGGCTGGCCTCCCACATTTCACCCTACGTAAACTTGAGGTCATCCAAAACTCGGCTGCCCGTGTCCTAACTTGCACCAAGTCCCTTTTGCCCATCACCCCGGTGCTCACTGGCCTACATTGGCTCCCGGTTAAGCAACGCCTCGATTTCAAAATTCTCATCCTTGTTTTCAAATCCCTCCATGGCCTTGTCCCTCCCTATCTCTGTAATCTCCTTCAGCCCCACAACCCCCCGAGATATCTGCGCTCCTCTAATTCTGCCCTCTTGAGCAACCCTGATTTATAATCGCTCAACCATTGGTGGCCGTGCTAGGCCCTATGCTCTGGAATTCCCTGCCTAAACCTCTCCGCCTCGCTACCTCTCTTTCCTCCTTTTAAGACGCTCCTTAAAACCTCCTACTTTGACCAAGCTTTTGGTCACCTGCCCTAATTTATCCTTATGTGGATCGGTGTCAATTTTTTTTTGTCTTAAAATACTCCTGTGCGGCGCTTGGGACGTTTTACTACGTTAAATGTGCTATATAAATACAAGTTGTTGTTGATATGTATATTTTTCGGGGACTCTGGAGATGATGGGGCAGGAAGAGAAGCCATTGTTGGGGATGCTCTGGCTGCATTCAAAAAGGCAGGAATCAAACCAACCAAGAGCCGGCCCTTTAAGTTTAAACCAGTGCTGAAAGTGACTAATAGTCGTTAGACAGAATTAGCTGCAGAGTTACAGAATGTGTGGCAGTTGTGGTTAGAAGGGGAAGGCAAAGTGGAGCAAGGAGATAAGCAAACTTATGCTAAAAGACCAGCTTTTAGAAGTTGTTCCAAATGATTTATGTGTATGCTTATTGGAGAGAAATATAAAATGCTAATGAGCTGGCTGAGAATGCCCAATATTACGCAATCTCATGAGCTTCAGGAAACCAAGTACTGTACTGTAGTTTGGAAAACAAATGCCCCTCCCTGACTGAGCAATGGAAAGCTCACTGAGCCTGAAGAGTAGCTCAGCCTGTATCTTGTTGGTATAGCCAAGTATGTGACACAGGGGTATTGCAAAGGAAATTTAATATTTTAAACACAATAAGGGGTGGGGTGGGGGGGGTGGTGGAGACTGAAAGATCTATTGCAGCTATAATACCATTGAATGTGTCTTGATCTCAAATACAGGAAATCTGCAGGACGCCTGGCTGTGTATGATAAAGCTCAATCAGAGTGAACAGTCAGTGAGAGGGTGGAGCTGAGGGCTGAGTTGTTGACTTTTTGGAGGGAGCCATACAGGGTAGCTTCTCTTGCTCAAAGGAAATCGTCATATAAACAGCTGGACGGCACAGTGGTCGAGGAGCCAAGGATGGAAGCAGAGAGGTAGAGCTGGGTGGCCATCGGCACACCTAGGAACATAGGAACAGGAGTAGGCTATTCAGCCCTCAAGCCAATTCTATAATTACTGATCTGTATCTTAACTCCATCTCCCTGCCTTAGTTCCGTAATCCTTAATACCCTTGCCTAACAAAAATCTACCGATCTCGGTTTTGAAATTTTCAATTGACCTGACCTCCACAGCTTTTTTGCGGGGGATGAGTTCCAGATCTCCCCTACCCTTTGTGCGAAGAAGTGCTTCCTGACATCACCCCTGAATGGCCTAGCGCTAATTTTAAGACTGCACCCCCTTGTTCTGGACTACCCCGCCAGAGGAAATAGTTTCTCTCTATCTACCTTATAAAGTCCTTTGATCATCTTAAACACCTCAATTAGATCAGCCCTTAAACTTCGATATCCAAGTGATTACAAGTCTAGACGATGTAATCTGTCCTAATAATTTAACCTTTTTAGCCTCAGTACCATTCTGGGGACTCTGCACTGTACCCCTTCCCAGGCCAGCATATCCTCCCTGAGGGGCGGTGCCTGAAACTGATTGCAGTACTCCAGCTGGGGTCTAACCACAGCTCGAATAGAACTTCCACCCCTTTGTGTTCCAGCCCCTTGAGATAAAGGCCAACATTCCATTAGCCTTTTAAATTATTTTTTGAACCTGTCCACCAGCTTTTAGTGATTTCTGTACTTGGACCCCTCAATCTCTCTGCTCATTCACAGTTCCGAGCTTCTTGCCATTTAGAAAATACTCTTTCTTGGGTCCAAATTGGATGATCTCACACTTTCCCACATCAAACTCCATCTGCCACAGTTTTGCCCACTCATTAATCTATCAATGTCCCTTTGCAACTTTCTGCTTCCGTCTACCTACTGTGCCACCTAACTTAGCATTGTCAGCAAACTTAGATATACGGCTCTCTATTCAACAACAACAACAACTTGTATTTATATTCCTTCATCCACGTCATTTATAAATATATAGTGAAAAGCTGAGGCCCCAGTACAGATCCCTGGGGACATCACTAGTCACATCCTGCCAATTGGAGTACATACCCATTATTCCTACTCTCTGTCTCCTACATCCTAACCAATTCCCTATCCAAGTCAATAGGTTGCTCCCAATTCCATGCGCTCTCATTTTTGTTCACAGTCTTATATATAAAACCTTGTTGAATGCCTTCTGGAAGTCCATATAAATAACATTCCATAGACACTCCCGTATCTACCACATTTGTTACCTCCTAAAAAAAAATGCAACTAGGTCCGTTAGTCATGACTTACCCATTACAAATCCATGCTGGCTCTGATCAGCTCATATTTGTCCAAATACTTAGTCACTCTGTCCCGATGCATGTGAAAGCTGACCCCATGGCTACAAAGTAGTGTCACTTGTAGACAAGTGAAAGAGGGCCAAGAATGAACCCTTGAGGCACAATCAGGGTGACACTCCAGGGGCAGGAGGAGAAGCTATTACACAAGGTGTGGTGGCATTGTTGGAACAGGTAAGAGTGAAACCAAAGTAGAGCAGTGCAACAGAGGTGGATCAAGAGGCAAGTGTAGAGATTCACGTATCTCTGGTAAACCGGATCGAGTACAAACCAATATGGTGGGTATATTGTGTTTAATCGGAGTTTAGGACGGAATATAACACGCTCGTTATACAGCAAAAACAGACGACCGTGACAAGTAGCTGATACCGGACCCAATCAGACAGACGGCTGACATGAACAACTCATGTTATTCCTTCTCCTTCTTGTCTCAAGTGCCTCTCTCTTTCTCTGAACTACCCAAGAGTGTTAGACTCGGGTCCGCATGGGTCCACTCTCTGAAGAGTGTTAGGCCACCATTTCCACTCTTGGGAGATCCTCGCTCCACAGTCTGAGCTAAGAGTTCTTTAGCTCTTCCTTTTTTTCTCTTTTTAGGGGTGGGCCTGAGGTAGAATAATGGACAAGACCATTTAACCTATAGAGGTTCCCCTTAAAACAAGGTGCCCAATGGCATGTCGAGTTCCTTTTCTAAACTTACCGATGAAGACCCTCCCTCAAGGGGTCTTCACAACCATTACACATGCTTTCTGTACTTGACCAATCATGGCCTTACGGCATGTTGAGGACTGTTTTCCCTTATCTGGCCCTTTCCTTCCAAAGCAATAGTCTCTTATCTCATCCTGTCTTGTCCCCCCTGCTGCAGCCAGTGCGTGTACCAGGCACAGCTTTGGGCCATTAAATCAGAGGCCCAAGCCAGAGCTGTCTTACTCAACCTGCTGCCATCCAAACTATCTCCCCTTAATCTAACAGACTAATCCATCCTGAGATGGTACCTTAGCTCCCATAAATTCCTTCTGTTCTATGTCCTTTATACTAATTAACTTTTAATTATCTTCGCAAGCTGCTCTGTTAAACAAACTCCAAATTCTACCATAGCATTATAATATGGTTATTAGTAATAATGGAAGAATCATAGGTTGGGCCTTCATTGGCCAAATTAAAGATCTATTAACAAAGTCAAAACCCTAATTTACAAACAACAGATAGCTAGCCTGGCAGAGCAAGGCCATGCTATAGGCCCCTGTGTGGAATGTTATGCCTCATCTAATCTAACTAACTGAAGACATTTTGTCTCAAAGTCTAATACAAGCCGCCAGGAAAACGAAACTTACACAATTCCAGTAAGACACAACTTATACATTAACCCCTTACTTGTCTTGAGCACTAATACAATCATTTAAACACAGTATTATTCATGTTACAGTTTCATTTGCATAACCATATATATTTTTAGGCACCCCTAGTTTCTAACACAAAACAATGGAGGAGGTTGGAGTGATCGACTGACTCGACCCCCAAAGAGATTTCAAAGAGGATTTGGAGGGATTGCTTACTGTTGTAGCAGCCAGGAAGGATCTTGACAGTCTTGGTGCTGTGAGCAGGGCAGAAACATGGACTGAAGGGATTTGAGGGAGGAATGATGGGCAAGGGGAATGGTGCTGAGTGGCAACTGCCTTTTTGAGGACTTTAGAAACAATATGGAGGTTGAAAAACAAAGTTGGCGAGGACAGGGTGGGTTTTTTGAGTAAATGGTGATATGGCACTATGATGGTACGAAGTCTGAAAGATGTCTGTGAGCTTTGGGCTAAAGGGGGATAGTTATGCAATGAGAAATTGAGTGGGGACAGAATTGAAAGCGCAGGAAGTGAATTTCAGGGAGGAGATGAGATTGGTGAGGGCCTGGGGGGAGATAGAGGAGCTGTACAGTGATGAGGGATCAAAGCTGTGGGGAGCAGGGCAAATAATCGTGATCTTTGAGGCAAAGAAATTTATGAGCTCCTCATGTATGGTGTTGAAGGAGAAAATGGGGCAAAGTAGAAGGATGGATAAAGGAGATGGTTTGTCAGCTGGAGATGAGCCTGAGGTTACCCTTGCTCTCCAGGATTATCCTGATGCTGGGTTAATTGAAGCTTTCAAGACTGAAATCGATAGATTTTTGTTAGGTAAGCATATCAAGGGATATGGGTCAAAGGAGGCTAAATGGGGTTATGGTACAGATCAGCTATGATCTAATCGAATGGCAGAACAGGCTCGAGGTGCTGAGCAGCCTACTCCTGCTCTTATATTCCTATTTTGTCTGATTTAAAGGAAACAATATTACTGTGGTTGGGTTGAGAAATGGAGCAATCATGCACAAAGGTTCCTGAATCATTAACACTGTAATAAAACTCTACCATGGATTTTTAGGGACATTTTTTATTACCCAGTTTGAACAGAAAGCAACATGTTTCAGAAATTGAAAAAAACACGTACAATTACAAAATATCTTGTAAGCTATCCCATCCACGAACTGAATCTCATAAAGGTCTTGTGATTTTGAAACCAATATGTTTGAACTCTGTGTGGCATGTTATGAATCATATAAGATTTGCTTCATAATCAGAAAGGACCCTATGGGACAGATTTTCCATGCTTTAGGCAAACCTGTTGCATGCTGGTTATATTGCTTTGTGTACTGTTCAGATGTGTAGTTGTTCAAAAAACCATGTTGATGAATGGCCTGTGTAGTTCAGAGGAAGGAAAGGAACGCTGCTTTTTTTTCTGCTTGGAAAATAAATCAGACCGTAAGTATCAGATACCTGTATTAATATTGAGCACCCGCTCTACAAAGACCAGCTGTGGGACAAATGTTTCCTACAGAGAAATGAGGGGTGAAATTCATCCGAGGTGGTAATGGAAAATGGACAACAGCGAATGGCTTGATTTGCTTTTCTATAGATTGGGTTTAATCGGGCAGAGAACTTCAGCAAATTCATAAACTGCTTGTTAACTAGAAATAGAAAAGAAATTGAAGGAGACCCAAAAGGTACATTCCTGATTGGCGTCTTGGTGCTGGCTGAAACTCAGATTGGCCAACCATTGTTGCATCAGTTGTAATCCACATGATAAACTGCAGCACCTCACAGGAGTGTAGAAGATGAATGAGAAACAAAAGCTGGACTGGTAACGGTTGACTGTGGTGAGTTCAGTAATCTAGATTACTGCAGGCACCCAGATTAAGGAGGCTCCACTGAGTTGGGAAGTTGGAATATGAGAGTACTGCAGAAAAACGAAGTGAAGAAAGATTCCAGTAGTGCATTGGGAACCAACTTTTTTAATATCAGATTGGTTTTAGTCAGCCAAGTCACAGAGATCCTAAATGTACTTGGTGTACCTTCTGACCAGCAAATAATGCAACTAAAGCCGTTTATTACATGACATAGTTCAATATAAATTGGCATTAGTCAGAATTAATTCAATGAGTAACGTTGACTTGAAGACCTACCGAATTAAAGATGTGGATCCCTGTATAGTGCCAGACGTGGTTCAGTGGGTAGCACTCTTGCCTCTGAGTCAGAAGGTTGTGGATTCAAGTCCCACTCCAGAGACTTGAGCATATAATCCAGGCTGACACTCCCGTGCATTACTGAGGGAGTGCTGCACTATCGGTGGTGCTGTCTTTCAGATGAGACTTTAAACCAAGGTCCCATCTGCCCTCACATACAGTCAATTGTAATGGCAAGCTTTGTCTGCAGGCTGGTAGCGCATGCTTGAATCCGAATAGTGTCAAAGACAGTTTCTTAAGAGCCTTTTGGTTAGATTGGATCCCTGAATGAATTATTAAAATGGCTCCCTGAATGAATTATTAAAATGGCTATCATACTAATACCTGACTATTGGCTATTTCTAACCTGCAGGTTCTACAGAAACCCTGAATAAACATAACATATCTTGCCTAACTAGTGGTACATTGAATTATCAGTTTACAGCACATGTTGAAAAGAAATATTAATATTTACTGATTTCTGGACTGTTGTAGACATGACTTGGAAACTGAAACTGGTGCCTGTTGACAATGATCCTAATTGTTGTGTCTGTGTATAATAAGACACAGACTGCAGGAGAACGGTACAACAGGTGTTTACTCAACGTGGCTCACACTAGAACTGATCTGTACAGATTACTACTCAGTGCTATATACAGGCGTGGTCACTGTTGGTACTGCAGTATACATGAGCTGTAAAAGATAGTTCCCCCCTTAAAGGTATATACATTACAATTCCTCCCCTTTTAGATTAACAGTACCATAACACTCATTTAACAATTAAATATCAAACTAATTACAATTAACACTTTTAACATGCAACATTAGCTGAAAATAGTCTATTTATAAATTCAGTCTTTGGGTAGGCTTCCTGATCCTTTCTGGATAGCGCCTTTCCCGAGTGTCTTGCTCTTGGTGCGGAGGCGATTCTGGCCCCCTGTCGTCGGTTGGTTCATCAGCTTCCGATGCTACTGTTTCTGGGGTAGATGCGACCTGTACATCGGGTTCATCACCAAGTACGTATGGGCGAGGCATGGGGTTGACTTGTTCCTGTGACTCTAGGATCTGGTCAGCATGGCGTCTCACGATGCTCTCCCCAACGTCCACTGTGTACATTCGTGGGCCCTGCCGTGTGCATATCGTTCCTGGCTACCATTTTTCTGTTCGGTAGTCGCGGGCCAAGACTGGTTGCCCTACATTGAAGCCCCTTGTTGGCTTCTCATGGATGTGCTGGAATTGCTTACTCTCAACATCTCTTCGTACGTTTGGTCTGAGCAAATCCAGGCGAGATCTTAACCTTCGGTTAAAGAACATCATGGCTGGGGCCTGGTTGGTGACTGCATGTGTCGCATTCCGGTAGGCGAACAGGAAATTGTCCACCTTGTGCTGCAGCGGAATGTTGTCATTGTACATAGCCTTTATTGCCTTCTTAAAGGTTTGTACGAACCTCTCAGCCAATCCATTTGTGGCTGGATGATACGGGGCGGACGTGTAATGCCTTACCCCATTCTTTTTCAAGAACCTCCGGAACTCTTCGGACACAAACTGTGGTCCGTTGTCGGAGCAAATCTGTTCTGGCAAGCCATTCCTGGCAAAAATGGTCCGTAGGACTGCAATAGTTTTCTCCGTGGTGGTGGAGGACATTTTGATGACCTCAGGCCATTTCGAGTGCGCATCCACGGCTATTAAGAACATTGAGTCCATGAATGGACCAGCAAAATCAATATGCACCCGTTGCCATGGAGATGAGGGCCACTCCCATGGGTGTAGAGGGGCCTGTGGTGGTGCATTTTGGACTTTCTGGCATCCTGAGCAGCTCTTGGTCAGGTCCGCAATTTGTTTATCGATTCCCGGCCACCACACATAAGCCCTGGCTAGGCTTTTCATTTTTACCCCTCCCAGATGACCCTCATGAATCTCATTGAGCACTCTATCCCTTAACTTGGGTGGAATTACCACTCGGGATCCACACATCAAGGTCCCCCGGCACACTGACAGCTGTTCTCTCCTTGTCGAGAATGCTGGCAACAGTGAGTCACCATGTGCTGGCCATCCCTTCACCGTCAAATCATATACCCGAGACAGTGTCGGGTCATTTCGGGTTTCCTTTTCGATACAAGCGTTAGTTACCGGTAGGTATTCAACTACAGTCGAATGGAATATTTCGACAGGATCCACTGCTGGTGCTTCCTCTGCAGTAGGCAGTGGCAGGCGTGATAGCCCATCAGCATTTCCATGCTGTTTCGTGCCCTTATATTCAATCTCATAGTGGTGCGCCCCTAGAAAAAGTGACCATCTTTGTAGTCGTTGCGCAGTCGTCACCGGAACGCCCTTCTTTGGATTAAAAATGGAGATAAGAGGCTGGTGATCAGTCAGCAAGGTGAATTTCTGCCCGTGCAGATATTGATTGAACTTTTTCACTCCCCACACTAGGCTGAGGGACTCCCTGTCAATCTGGGCATAGGTACGCTCGGCTGAGGTTAGTGATCGTGACGCAAAGGCTATTGGCCTCTCTGAGCCGTCCGAGAATTTGTGCAACAGCACCGCTCCAATGCCGTAGGGTGACACATCACATGCCAACTGAATTGGTAATGCCGGGTTGTAATGGGCCAATACCTCTTTCGATGTGATTAGTGTTTTGCTCTTCTGGAAAGCTCGTCTACATTCGTCACTCCACTTCCATGGCACCCCAGTTTGCAGTAGGGTGTTCAGTGGGTGTAGTATTGTAGACAAATTTGGCAAGAACTTATGGTAGTAGTTTACCAGCCCGAGGAACGACCTCAGTTGTGACACATTTTCCGGTGCTGGAGCCTTGACTACTGCCTCAATCTTCTCTGGGGACTTATGTAACCCCTCTTTATCGATAACGTGGCCACAATACGAGATCTGTTTTCTAAAAAACTCGCATTTGGGGCGGTTAGCTCGGAGCCCATATTCCTGCAATCTAGTGAGCACCTGCTCCAGGTTGGCAAGGTGATCACTGTCATTTTCGCCCGTGACCAGGATGTCGTCCAAATAACACTGGGTCCCTGGGATCCCTTGCAGGACTTGTTCCATTGCCCTCTGCCAAATAGCCGGAGCTGATGCTACCCCGAATACCAGCCGGTTGTATTGGTAGAGACCTTTATGGGTGTTGATTGTGAGGTATTTTTTTGATGCTTCTTCTACCTCCATTTGCAGATACGCCTGGGCCAGATCAATCTTAGTGAAGCATTTCCCTCCAGATAGCGAGGCGAAAATATCTTCAATCCGCGGAAGTGGATATTGTACAGTGTGAAGGACCGGGTTCACTGTTACCTTAAAGTCCCCACAGATGCGAACCTTCCTTGGTTCCCCAGGCGTGCTGCTCAACGACTTTTTCATCACAGGGACGGTGGGTGTAGCCCACTCGCTCCAGTCTACCTTGGACAGTACACCTGAACGTTCCAGACTCTCCAGCTCTGCTTCAACGGCTGGGCGGATCGCATAAGGTACCTTAAAAAATTTTGGGCTTGCGTTTTCTTCAATTTTAATCATCGCTGTCATGCCTTTTAGTGTTCCGAGTCCTTGCTGGAACACTTCTTTCACGTCAGTTAGGATCTTTGACAGTCGCCCAGGTGTGACGTCATCATCCTTTTTGTCAGCCACAGTCAGTGCCTGTATGGAATGCCAATCCAGTTGTATTTTCCGGATCCATTCACGTCCCAGTAATGGTGGTCCTCCATCTTGCAATACGTACAGGTCTAGTTTTGGTGTTTCCTTACCGTTATATATAACGGCCACCCTTATTTTTCCTTTGGGGTAGACTTTTTGCCCCGTGTACATCTTCAAAATAATTTTTGTGTCTCTCAAGGGTATGTGTGGGAATAGCCGCTCGTAGTCCCATCGGTTTATGACTGTTAGGGCTGATCCTGTGTCCAATTCCGTCTTTACCTGGACTCCTGCTATCTTGAGAGTGACCCAAATGGTTCAGTGATCCTCCGTTGTGATCACATTATATAGTTTCAGACAACTCAGTTCCCTGCTTTCGGAGTCGTTATCACTCTTTTGTTCGTCTGAACTATTCTCCGTCATCTTATGTACCTTCTTGTACTTTTCTTTGGTAGGTTTCTTATTGCTGGTTTTCTTTCCCAACCTGCAGACTCGTGCTATGTGTTCTACTTTTCCACACTGTCTGCACACAATGGGCTAGATTTTCAGTATAGGCAGTTTTGGGGCGCTAACCTTAGCGCCCGCCCGAAGTTAGCGCCCGCCCCAAAGTAGCGCCCCGTTGCCGGGAATTCAGTGGCTTCGCCCTAAGAGGTTGGTGGAGCGCTAAAAGAGGCGTTCCACTACTCTCTTTAGGCGCTAAGCCGGCGGTCCAGAGGGATAGCGCCCAGGCGGGGCGCAGCACGGGTGCGGTCATTTTTGCACTGACAGCAGACCCCGTGGTGCCGACCAGCTCTTAAAGGGGGAAGGGACGAATTGGTCTGCTGCCACGCCCTGCACACTGCAGCCTTGCAAAGAGGCCACAACACTACTGCTCAGCCCCAGGGAGTCATGGCAACGCCAGAGAAGGCCCGTCAGCGTGCCCTGCGCTTCTCAGAGGGTGATCTGGACATCATGGTCACAGCTCTGGAGGTGAGGCGCAAGATCTTGTTTCCAGACAGTGGGAGGAATCCAACCCACCACGACTACACCAAAGCCTGGAAGCAGATCGCCCAGAGGGTGACGTTCACCGGCGAGGCCCCCAGGACCCACACACAATGCCGTAAGAAGTACAACGATCTGACCAGGATTGTGAGGGTGAGTAGCCTTTCCAGTCTCCTCCTCATTCTTGCATGTACACCTGACATGATGGGCAAAGGGACCTGAAAGTCCTTTTGGCCAGCCCTCAGCCAGCAGCATTGGGACAGTCATGAGCATCAAATGGCCATTCGGCACTCTACACTTTGGCCAAGCTATTCCACCATGGGAGGCAGTGCACACTACATCAGGGCTTCACTCTGTCCAAGCTATTCCACCATGGGAGGCAGTGCACACTACATCAGGGCTTCACTCTGTCCAAGCTATTCCACCATGGGAGGCAGTGCTCACTACATCAGGGCTTCACTCTGTCCAAGCTATTCCACCATGGGAGGCAGTGCACACTACATCAGGGCTTCACTGCGCACTTACAGCCCGTCCTTTCTCTTGCAGGCTAAAGTAGCGTTTAATCGCCAGGCCCGTGCCAGGGGTGGCCGCGCCAAGCTGCAGAAGCTCACTCGGCTGGAGGAGCGCGTGTGTGTGCTCATGGGAGCACGTGTGATTGTCCCCACAGCGTGCGGTGTATCCGACCCTCCACTGCCCGGCAATGGTAAGGACCTCGCCTTTTGGCCCTCTCGCGTCGCACTGGCCCATCCGAGCTACCTCCTTTGCCACTGTCCCACCAATGCGCTGAATCCCACCAGTCCTAACTCCCTCGCTGACGCCGTCTCCTCACTCTGAAGCTACTCTTGTGCATTCCTGCTTTCAGCTGGTGACGACCAGGACCCTGAGGCTGCCAGTGACAGCACCTCCAACCAGGAGGAGGAGGAGGAGCAAGCCGGACCTTCGGGGGAACAGTCACGTCCCGCAGGAGAGGAGGAAATGCTCGACACCTCCTCACTGGACGAGTGCCTGGAGGAACTGTCGCAGGGCAATGCAGCTTCTGGGACCAGTGGCGTCCAGCCACCCAGCAGCCGTGCGCGTGGCCCGCGGCCTTCCCCCCAAAGGGGGGAAGGATCAGAGGGGAGTGCTGCTGCTCGGCACACTCGCCGTCACCAACGCGGCAAGGGTCCCCTAGTTCGGCCCCCTCCTCCCCAGCGGGAGAGTCGCGACTCCAGTCCGGACACCTTCACTTCGGAGGAGGTGCGGAAGCTCGATCAGATGGCCGACGACTCGGACCGGCGCCACACGGAGCTCATGAGCGTGGTGGGGTGCATGCCTGAGGCCATCGAGTCGCTGGCGACCAGTGTGCGCGAGTTCGGGGCAGCAACTGCTGCGACTGGCCGCATGCTAACTGATGCCGTCAAGACCCTGGCGGATGTGATGCGCGCGCACACCAGGACCACAGGGCCACTCACTGCTGCCACACGCGCTGTCTCAGGCAGGCATCGCCAGGGCAGGCGCCGCGCTGGACCATCCCAGCAAGCCGGCCGTCGGCTGATTGCTGCGGATCCTGCAGTGCGGGCCCGGCCGAGTGCCACCGCGCCACAGCACCAGCCAGCGCATCCCAGACGCCTGCTGGCCCACATTGCGCCATCCGTCGCCGCCATTCCCCCTCTGGGCCGTCAAGGGCAAGCGTCTGCAGCTGATGGTGGCCAGGCTCAGGTGCGCCACTCAGGAGACGGCCCCTCGAGGCCCAAACGCCGTGTAGGCCGCCCCCCAGCGGCATCTGGCGGAAGGGCATCTGAGCCTCAGGCGCCTTCCCCCAGCCTCGCAGCAGCCACTGGGCAGAGCTTGCGAAGGAGCAGCAGGCAGGGCAGGGGAGGCAAAATGCTGGCCAAGGTCTCGCCCTCGCGGGCCACTCAGTAGAGGGTGTGGCCAGCTTTCCTTTAATATGGCGGTGGCCATCTTTATTTTGCCCATGGTTGTGCTTTTGGAGGGCTTTTTTTTTGCGTTAGGCCGACGTTGAGGCCCGGTTTCAATAAAGGTGGAGTGGCTCCTCCCCAGTTTGTGGGAGTGAGTCGTTTGTTGGGCTTTTTGTGGGGCCCGTTTATTGTTTTTGGGGATTCATGTGGGAAGGGCTTTTCATTTTTGTGTAATAAAAAATTATCTTTATTCATGCAGTCTCCATGGTTGTTCTTCTTAGTGTTTGTTGGCTTCGCCGGCTGAGGGCTTGTGGAGCGGCTGCATTCATCTTCCCTCATGGCCCCTGGCCATTCCCTGACAGGAAGTACCGTGTAATAAGGTGGCGTCGTGCGGCCCTTGGCCCTGGTCGCTCCCTCCTGGGAACGTACTCCTGCTCCTCCTCCTCCTCCTCCTCCTCCTCCTCATGCTCCTCCTGCTCCTCCTCCTGAGGTGCTGGTCCAACGTCAGGTGGCAGTGCCTGAGTCCTGCGGATAGCCAGGTTGTGTAGCATGCAGCAAACCACCACAAATTGGGAGACCCGGTCCGGCGAATACTGGAGAGCTCCTCCGGAGCGATCAAGGCAGCGGAACCGCTGCTTGAGGACCCCAATAGTTAGCTCGATGATGTTGCGGGTGGTTTGATGGCTCTCGTTGTAGGCCTCTTCAGCAGCGGTCCTGGGCGCGCGGAGCGGGGTCATGAGCCAGGTGCACAAAGGATAGCCTTTGTCCCCGAGTAGCCATCCTCTTGGGGGAGGCTGTGCCTGGAACATGTCATGCACAGTACTCTGCCGCAGGATAAAGGCATCGTGGCTGCTGCCTGGGAAGCTGGCATTGACTGCCATGATGCGCTGCTTGTGGTCACAGACCAGCTGCACATTCAGAGAATGGTAGCCCTTCCTGTTGCGATACTGCTCGCCATGCTCCAGAGGGGCCCGCAAAGCCACATGCGTACAGTCAATGGCGCCCTGCACCAAGGGGAATTCCCCGAGTCTGGAAAATCCCAATGCGCGCTGATGCTGGCTCTCCAGGGCCATGGGGAAGGGTTAGGGTGCTTCGGTCACCTGGCGGATGCAGCGATGCGCGCCGTACTGGGAGATGTTTGCTATGTCCCCAGCAGCGTATTGGAAGGAGCCGGTGGCATAGAAGTTCAATGCCACTGTCACCTTCACTTCTACCGACAGAGACGTCCTGCACCTGAGCTTTGGCCGCAGATCTCGGCGAAGCAGGTGGCAGATCTCTGCAATCACCCCCTTCCGGAATCGGAGCCTTTTAACACATCGCGCGGCACTCATGTTTAGGTAGGAGCGCTGCTGGCGGTATAGCCTGACTGGGTAAGGCCTACGTGGCCGACGCCTGTAGCCCCCTCTGCCTCTAGCCAGGGCTGCCCCTCTCACAATGCGTCTGCGAGCCCTACGGACATGGAGCTGCAGCTCCGCGTTGGCACCCCATGCAACCCCCATCAAATCCTGGCAAACACTCTAATTTCGAAATGGCCACTTGCAGCGCTGTTGCCTGAGTCCAAAAATACCTGGCTCTTGCTGCTTGAAACCAGTTAGCTATCCTCCTTGTTGTGTCTCCAGAAATGCGTTGCACAAGACTGTTTTCTGAAATAATGGATGGCCTTTATACTGGAGAGGACGTTCCCTTTAATTAGCGCCCCCCGGGGCCCGCGCTGGTTGTGTTGCGTTCCTTTTTCCAAACGCTCCGGCCGCCCGCCGCACAATGGGGCGGTCCGACTGAAGTTTGCAATCGGGGCGGCCAAAGGGCGTTGCACGAGGATGTGACGTCATTTTCTGCGCGCGCATCCGGGCGGGCGCTAAACTTTGCGCCGGCGCTAACGGGCAACTTAATTTGGGGCGGGGCGCAAACTGCGCTGCGCCCGGGCGCTACACGCATAGCGCCCGGAAATCACTTCTCTTAAGGCGCTAACTGCTGGCGCAAGCAACTGAAAATCTAGCCCAATGTCTTTGAACCAGCAATCGTTCTGGTCGTGTGTTGTTCTGCCACAGTGATAGCACTTCTCTGTTCTATATGACATTTCGTTTGTGCCATATTCTTGCGGTCTCTGTTGTATCTCTGCAGCGCCCCGTGCTGCTGCTTCATATGATACCGCAATGCTGAAAGCCTTTTCCAGCGTAAGGTCCTTTTCAGATAAAAGCCGTTTCTGGGTTCCTTCACTTTGAAGCCCACACACAAACTTGTCCCTTAAGGTATCTGCCAGTCCCGCTCCAAACTGGCAGTGTTTCGATAGTTTGCGCAGTTCTGTTAAATAAATCAGCATTGCTTTCATCCTTATGCTGGTTCCGTTTGTGAAACTTGAATCTTTCTGCTATCAGCAGCGGTGTGGGGTTTAAATGTTCCTGTAGTATCGTTACTATGTCTTCAAAACTCTTTTCCATTGGCTTCGTTGGGGTTACTAGATTTCGTAATAAACCATACGTCTTTGCACCCATTAAATTTAACAATACCGACGCTTTCTTGTCATCTGACACCTCATTTGCCTTGCAGTATACCTCTATTCGTTCGACATATGTAGTCCAATCTTCGACTTCATTGTCAAATGCGGTGATACTGCCACTCTTCGGCATTTTGGGTGTGGTTTAAAATGGCGTCTCCCAATGGCTTAAAATGGCGTCTCCCGCGCTTTCCTTCCTCCCCCGCTGCTGCCAATGCCGCTCCCGGCGGTTCTCGTGGCAATGGCGGCGCCCTGTAGGTTTCGCGCGCTTCTCCTGTGCTGCTGCCAACGCCGCTCTCGGCGGTCCTCGTGGCAATGGCGGCGCCTCGCGGGTTTCTGCGCGTCTCTCTCTCTCCCTCTCTTCGACGCTGCTCGGCCCCTGAACACCGGCTGCGCCCTGTGCGCTCTGCCCTCTCGCTCTCTCCCCCGTCGACGCTGCTCGGCCCTTTGCTGTGCCGCTCGGTCGGGCTCTAGCCCGCCGCTGTCCGGGAAGGGTCTGCGCACTACCTGTTGCCAGCCCGTTTCGCTGGACCACCTCGACTGGAAAGCCAAGCCTGGCTCTCGACAGCCTCCCCCGCAATTCTCGAGTCTCTGCTGGATGACTGGGCGGTTGCCCGTGGTTGACGCCCGAGTCTCTGGCCTTGACCTCCAATCCACTGATCTCCAGGAACAAATCCCCGGGAGGTGATGCAGAGTTGCAGGTTGGTTCGAACTTGCCTCGTCGCCAATGTTGTGTCTGTGTATAATAAGACACAGACTGCAGGAGAACAGTACAACAGGTGTTTACTCAACATGGCTTACACTAGAACTGACCTGTACAGATTACTACTCAGTGCTATATACAGGTGTGGTCACTGCCGGTACTGCAGTATACATGAGCTGTAAAAGATAGTTCCCCCCTTAAAGGTATATACATTACACTAATACTCAGTCTGCCAACCACATGCTGCAGTATATGTCATGACGTTAAAAGCAGAGAGAGAAAATTGCAAATTGCTCTTATTTTTAAAGAGAAAAGGAACATCACAGATGAGACTGAACGCTTCATTACTGGCAACCCATCACAGGCTACTCTTCATTCATGAAGAAGATCATCAGTCACATGTTTGTGGCATTGTCACATTTTGGAATCTTGTGACCATTTTTCCACAGAGAGGTTTTGGAACAGAGAGACCTTTTAAATGTGACGTTTTAAAAAGCATAGTGTATTCACACAAGTTTTTTTTTAAGATTCTGAAACACTTGTTAGGTTATTGAGTTATTCATGACCTAGCATTGGTTTTGGTTTCACCACAGCTTGTAAATGAAAAGCAATTAATTAATCTGCCTTGGCAATCGAACAACACCCCACACCCCAATTGTGTTGGAAAGTTCTGGAACTCTTCCTGAGGGAAGGTAAAAGACAAAGAAACACAGGCAATTAGTCAGGTTTCTAAAACAGAAAGCTGCCATGCAAGCAAGCCGAGAAGATCAAGCTTAAAATGCAGGGGAGTTATTTTCTTTAAATTAAGCAAGATGATGACTGCAGAGGGTGGGGCCAAGGGGCCAGTCAAGCTTGCAACATATTTGGGTGGGCCTGCGTGCTAATTGGGCGGCCCACAGCTCATGGCCAACGTTCCTGCTAAGCTGCGTGGCCACGCAGCAGTCTGGAGGTCCCGCGCAGGCCGCTCACCGGCTTTCTAATGGAGATAACCGTGTGTGCGAGAAAAATTGAATGGGCCGCACAGCCAGTTAAAGGGCCCGCGCACCAAAAAACAATTAAAGGGAACATTAGTCATGGTTACTACACAGCAGAAACAATATGTATTTACATGCAATAAACTACTTTGATGTGCAGTCACTATTATGTAGGAAAATGCAGCAACCATTTAGCACGTAACTAGGTCCCACAAACAACAGTTAGGTGATTAACCAGTTCATCCGTTTTTGGTGGTGTTGGTTGGGGGAATATTTTAGGCGTATCTTTTCGCAGTTAATTTAAGCACAGCTTAACGAGCGAGGAAATAGGAAAAAGGGCACTTCCCCTTTTAAATTTCCATTAAACCAGTCTTGGTATCTTTTCAACAGAATTAGAAATAATTAATTCCTAAAAGTTAATTTTTTTAATGGCAGTTTTAAGTTAGTAACAATAAGATAATTCCACCTATTGTGGGGAAGTGAGTGAGGAGCTTTCTTGTAAAGTGGTGCTGACGTTAACTACTGAATAAAAATAAATGATCAACACAATTGTAGTGCATTATGAGAAAGCTTTGTGCTCCTTTCCATCACCATGATGCCACCAAAGGAAAAGGACCTGCTTCTAACTTTTAAAAAAAAAGTGTTGTTGGCTAAATATATTTTTGCTAGATCCCAAAACAAAAAAAAGGGACACTTTAGTGGGAAAATGCCTGTTGTCTACACTTACATTTCCCATTAAAATTCCAGGGATCCGTCCTTTCCATAGGAAAGACTGAGGCCTCGATATTAACGGGGTGGGTGTGGGGGAGCAGGCAAAAAATCTGGTAAGGTCGGAGACGTGGAGGCCCTGCTTATCTTAACGGCAGGACCTCATTTGAATAATTTTGGGCAGACACCTGCCGAACGGCTGGCGAGATTGAGTGCCTGGCCGGTGGGCGGGAGTGCTAAGTAGTGGCAAAAGAATCTATCCTTGGGTCCCTCCTATTTCGCATCTACATGCTGCCCCTTGGTGACATCATCAGAAAACACAGCGTCCGGTTCCACATGTATGCTGAGGATACCCAGCTCTACCTCACCACCACCTCTCTCGACCCCTCCACTGTCTCTGATTTGTCACACTGCTTGTCCGACAACCAGTGCAGGATGAGCTGGAATTTCCTCCAACTAAATATTGGGAAGGCCGAAGCCATTGTCTTCGGTCCCTGCCACAAACTCTGTTCCCTAGTCAGTGACTCCATCCCTCTCCCTGGCAACTCTGAGGCCAAACCAGACCATTCACAACCTTGGTGTCATATTTGACCCTGGGATGAGCTTCCGACCACATACTGCTCTGTAAGGGTAAACCGGGAGAGCTTCTTCTCCCCGAGACGGACCCTCTGATATAAAGGGTCGATGTCCGCCTTATTCCCAATCAATCACTCGGAGTCCGGAGGTTCAATCACTCGGAGTCCGGAGGTTCATTCAGTAAAGCAACAAGTCGACAGGGAAGACACTCATGCTGGGATGAATGCTCCCCGATCGTTGAAAACCTCCTGCCTTATATACAGGTTTTGTTCTGAGTCGTGGCTACTGTTTGCAATTAGGTGCATTACACGTATACATTTCTTTCATCATACAGTTGGCTTCGGGTGCAAATTCTTGTGACCTATGTGCATTGGTCTTGTGACACCATACGTTATCTCTCAATACATTCCTCAGTTAGTGATTCACGGTTTGTGCACTTTGGCCACGACTACACCAGACTTTCCTTCTGGACATTGTTCATACCAATTCCTTATATGGTTGGATATATGCTCTGTTCCTTAATCCCCTCATCTTAGCTCTTTTTTAACCCTTTCATGCTCCATCACCAAGACTGCCTACTTCCTCCTCCGTAATATCGCCCGTCTCTGCCCCTGCCTCAGCTCATCTGCTGCTGAAACCCTCATTCATGCCTTTGTTGCCTCTTGACTTGCTTATTCCAACGCTCTCCTGGCCGGACACCCATCCCACACCCTCCATGAACTTGAGCTCATCCAAAACTCTGCTGCTCACATCCTAACTTGCACCCAGTCCCGTTCGCAATCTTGGTGTCATATCTGACCCTGAGATGAGCTTCTGACCACATATCTGCTCCATCACCAAGACTGCCTACTTCTACCTTGTGCTCAGTGGCCTACATTGGCTCCCAGTCCAGCAACGCCTCAATTTTAAAATTCTCATCCTTGTTTGCAAATCCCTCCATGGCCCCGCCCCTCCCTATCTATGTAACTTCCTCCAGCTCTACAAAGCACCGAGATCGCTGTACTCCTCCAATTCTGGCGTCTTGCGCATTCTCGCTTTTAATTGCTTCACCATTGGTGGCCATGCCTTCAGCTGCCGAGATCCTAAGCTCTGGAATTCCCTCCCTAAATCTCTCTGCCTCTCTACCTCTCTCTCCTCCGTTAAGCCGCTCCTTAAAACCTACCTCTTTGACCAAGCTCTGTCTTAATATCCTTTTCATCCTTATGTGGTTCTATATCAAATTTGTTTGATAACGCTCTTGTGAAGCACCTTGGGATATTTTACCACATTAAAGGCCCTATATAAATGCAAGTTGTTGTTGTTGAGGCTGCAGCCGTGGGGATGGCCCCTGTCAGTCACTGGGGTTGGGGAGGGGGAAGCAGAAGATTGAGGCTGCGATCGGGGCTGGTGGGGGAGGGGGTGAAGGCTTCCTTGTGAGGCCTGAGGAGGGAGAACTCCTGCTCTACTTGGCCCACAAGGAGTGCGAAAAAGATCTGATCTTCAGTACTTAACTCAGGCAGTTGGCACTGTAATAGAGCCACCTCTGTATATAATAAAGCCAAGTGCAGTACAGTTCTTACCGGAAGCCATGTTGTGCTGTTGTGTATATATATGCTGTGATTCAAGATATCACAGAATTGGCGATGAGGATGCGATTGCGGATTCCATAACTTAAATTTTTGTTGGAGGTTAATCCTGCCAACCAACTGAGGGACTGTTTGAGATTGTTCATTTTGCAGAAAAACTTAAAAGTCCGAGGTAAATTTCGAGCACACGTGGCTGAACTGTCGACGTTGCCAGAGTCCAGATGGCCGCGCCATCGTGACCGAGAGACTTTCGCAGCACATGTGGAGTGGCTAGAAATGTTTTTCACCACGAATAGTATCGTCGAAGTCCCCAATGATGTAAACCATAACCAGACGGTTTTAGAAATGAAACAGGCTATTTTTTTGACTGAAGCAGGCCCCGAGGTGTGTGAAACCCTGAAAAATGTGCTTGTTCCCACCAAGCCGAAGGACACGCCACTGAAGGAGATCCTAACCAAGTTAGAACAGCACTACAGTCCTGAGCCCCTGGAAATGCTGAAAGTTTTGGAACACATGATCAATTAAATGACAAGGGTATCAGTGAATACATTGTAACTTTAAAAAAGCTATCCATTCACTGTCATTTTGGAAACTTTCCGGACTGAGCTTTGCGTGACCGCTTTGTTTGTGGGTTGAAAAATGAATGTATCAAAAGTAAATAGTTGACAACCCCTAACTTGACTTTTGACTTAGCTTGTCAGACAGCTATGTCAATGGATATGGCCAACCGGTACTCCTGAGAGTTCTGCGCCATTTCCAGTTGGCAGACAACCAAGGTGAATCGGCTGCAGGCTAAAAGTAAAAGGCAGTTGGGCCCCAAGGCCTCAGCAGCTGGCCAAGGTAACAGTGCATTGAAGTCGTGCTATCGGTGCCTGGGATAACACTTCACTCACTGGCCACATGTGAAGGCAGAGTGTTTCTACTGCAAGAAAACTGGGCATCTTGCGAAGGCATGCCGACAGAAGAGTAAACCAACTGGCAATGCTAGAAGTAGAAATCGTTAGACACTACATACCGTTGAAGAAAAGCAAGAGTTTCTGGAGATTCACGTCATCAGGAGCACGAAGGCATCTAACAGTGATTCGTGAGGTATTGTCATCCAAGTAGATGTCGCAGGAACCAGGATACCCACGGAAATTGACACTGGTGCATCCGTGAGCGTAGTACCGGAATCACTATATCGCAACAAGTTGTGTGATTATCGACTAGAGAAATCGAAGGTAGAGCTGCGAGGCTACTCGGGAGAGCAAATCCCTCTAGTAGGAAGTGTCACCCTACCAGTGAAATACAAGGATCAGTGTCAGAGCTTGCCTCTCAATGTAGTGGCAGGAGACAAGCCTGCCTTGATAGGTAGAAATTGGTTGGGATCACTGAAGCTGGATTAGAATTAGATTTTTCGTGTGGAAGTGAAATTTGCATCGAAAGATGATGTCATCAAGCAGTATCCGAAGGTATTCAGCGAAACAGGCAATCCGATCCAAGACTTCAAGGCGTGTGTCAGAGTGCAGAAGGATGCAAGACCAGTTTACTGCAAGCCACGTCCCGTACCATATGCACTCGAGGAGAAAGTTGAGCAAGAACTCAAAAGACTAGAAACTGAGATCATTATCTCTAAGGTAGATCTGAGTAATTGGGCTACACCCATTGTTGTTGTACCTAAGTCAGGTGGTAAGATAAGATTATGCAGTGATTATAAGGAAACTGTAAACCAGGTTCTAGAGTATAATCTACCCAATATGTTGTCAAATGAGGAAGATATGTTCACAAGCTGACAGGTGGCCAGATATTTTCGAAGTTAGATCTAACAAACGCCTATCTACAACTTGAGTTAGATAGAGAGTCCAAGTCATGCTTGACTATACATACTCACCGAGGCCTATATCAGTTCAATAGGCTACCATTTGGAGTGTCTTCTGCCGCTGACATATTCCAAGGGGTTGCAAGGGATTGAAGGGTAGTGTGTTATTTGGATGACGTACTTGTTTCAGCACCAAACAGGCAAATCCATGATGAGGTGTTGAATGAAGTGCTCAAACGGCTAGAGAAGCACGGAGTACGAGTGACAGCTCACAGGTGTGAGTTGTGTCAAAACTCAGTGGAGTACTTAGGGCATAGAGTAGACAAAGATGGTTTACATCCAACCAAGGGAAAGCTGGATGCAATCAGAAATGCACCCACTCCCAAGAATGTCCTTGAACTTCGATCATTTTTGGGTCTTTTGAATTATTACGGAGTTTGTCCCAAGCTTGGCTACATTGTTATATCCACTGAATGAGCTGTTGAGAAAACAGGTCCCTTGGAAGTGGTCAAAAGAAAGCGACACAGCATTCAAAGGGTGTAAAAGCCAGTTAGCAGAGAGTACCATGTTAGTTCACTATGGTGTATCTAAGGAGATCAAGCTAGCATGTGACGCCTCTCCATATGGAGTTGGGGCAGTGATCTCTCATATAGTGGGGAGGAGAGACCAATTGCTTTTGCTTCACGCACTCAGTGCCAGTGGGCGGAATTATGCGCAGATTGAAAGGGAAGCTTTGTCATTGTTTTTTGGGGTCAAGAAGTTTCACAAATACTTGTTTGGTCGTAAGTTTACCATAGTTACTGACCATAAGCCCCTGACAGCAATCCTCCATCCAAAGTCCCCAGTTCCAACCTTAGCTACAGAGATGGGCTTTGATTTTGTCAGCATATGCGTATGACATTAAGTACAGATGATCAGCTGATCATACTAATGCTGATGCTATGTCCAGGTTGCCATCCCCATCACAAGTTACACCCAATAAGGAAGAAGTGTTCTATTTCTCATACATTGATGAGCTGCCAGTCACAGCTGAAGAGATTGGTAGGGCAACCAAACATGACCAAATTATGTCAAAGGTGTATGATTACATAGCAAATGGATGGCCAAACCAGGTATCAGAGGAAGATATCCATCTATACCTCGTTCATAGGAATAAAGATTGTATCATGTGGGGAGCAAGAGTGATTATCCCAAATAGGTTCAGGTCTAAATTGTTAGGAGATCTTCATGACCAGCACCTAGGAATGTGCTTGACCAAGAGCTTTGCACGCAGCTACTTATGGTGGCCATGTCTAGATAAAGAGATTGAGTACATAGTCAGTCAGTGTACAACATGTCAATCGGTGAGCAAGAAACCACCATCAGTACCATTACAGCCATGGAAATGGCCTCCCAGAGTGTGGCAAAGGTCACATGTAGATTTTGCTGAGCTAGAAGGGCAGCAATTGATCATAGTGTTAGATAGTCACTCGAAGTGGGTAGAGGTGTTTACAATGCGGATAATAACAACAAGCAAAACACTCGACAATTGGCAAAGATTGTTTTTTTCATACGGCCTCCCAGAAGAAATTGTGTTTGATAATGGGCTGTAATTTTGTTCAGAAGAGTTCACACTGTTCATGAGCAGAAATGGAGTGAAACATACCAAAGTTCCACCCTACCACCTTGCTTCAAATGGTGCAGCAGAGCGCACAGTACAAATTGTCAAACGTGCCCTCATCAAGCAAATGTTGGATCCAAACCCAAAGAAGCGTCAGTTGTCGTAGGACCACAAAATGGCAAATTTTCTGATTACCTATCGGAATACTCCTCATACCACTACTGGTAGAAAACCAGCAGAGTTGCTTCTCAAACAACAGCCATGAACCAGGTTCTCGTTGTTAAAGCCAAACTTGGCACAGTCCGTAGAAGAGAAACAATGAAGGCAGAGAGAGAGTCATGATAAATGTAGAGTTAGAGAGAGAAGTGTGAAGTTGAACCAGAAGGTTCAAGTGAAGAACCATCACCATAAATGGTTAAAGTGGTTACCAGGAAGAGTAGTGAAGATATGTGGCCCTCACACATATTTGGTCAAGATGTTTGATCATGGAAAGGTTAGGTTTGTTCACATTGATCATATCTTACCTACAGATGTGGAAGGAGTTGAACGCTGGGATGATGCAATTTATTCTGATGAGTCAGATAGTCTTGTTACAAGTAAAGTACCAGTCGCAAATCCTACATCAGACGTACCAGAAACAAGTCCAAGGCAAAGTCAGAATTTATGTCTGAGCCCGAGTCAGGTGGACAAACAGCCTGAAACTGTAGAGAGTCCAAATGTAGATCGAGGTCAAGATCAAGAAAAATTCTCCGCAGGCTCAGCCTAGAATGAGTCAAAAGTCCTACAACAAGATCTGAAAGTTCTGTTCAAGAAAGAAGGTATCCTCTTCGAAACAGAAAACCAGTGGTTAAGTTTAATTTGTAAATATGGAAAATAAGTTCATATCTTTTGTTCGTGTTACAGAATTCTATAGTAGAATTTGGAAACATAAAATGAGTTCCATTTGAGAAATGTATACCAAGAGTTGTGTATACTATGCAAGTCATGTACAATGATTATTTGCTGTGATTAACTTCTTCAACAAGGAGGGAGAAGTGTAATAGAGCCACCTGGTGGACTACTGATGTAAATAATAATAAAGCCATATGCAGTACAGTTCTTACTGGAAGCCATGTTGTGCTGTTGTGTCTCAAGATATCACAGGTGCCTCCCATCTTGGATCTGCTGCTGGGCAGCCGACAGACCGGGCCTCTCCCTGACCTATATTTCAGTTTAAGTCACGGCACCAATGCTGTCATTCCCGCAACATTTGAATGTTAATGAGGCTCCGCCTACCTTTTGCGGGAGCCTCGTTAATGGCCTAATTTGGGTCTCCAAACATATAAACTCATGGGAATGGGGTCGGATTGGGGCCGCGTTGCTCAATCCTGAAATTTTTAACACCCCAACCCTCTCCCTCCTATCGGTGTGGGGGAGGGGCGGTTAAAATCGAGACCGAGTATCTGGCGAAATCCATGCTTTTTTTTCTGCACAGCAGGGATAAAATTAAAAGAGGGTGTCTGTCAGATGTGTAGCTGCCAATTCCTGCGTCTTCTGAGAAGTGAGATTTTGTGAGGACAAGCAGATTGCAATCCCCTTCAAATACATGCAGCTGGGATTGTCTTCCCAAGAGTGAGGCAACACCCATGGAATTCTCTTACCAAAATGAGCAAGCCTGATATGTAAATATTTAAGACAGCACAGCGGTTGGCTCGCAGCTGACAGATTGCTGCTGGCATCCTTTCACCTATGTACAGGGCCTGCTATAAGTCATTGGTGCTTGCAGACCTTGTGAATTATGGGTCTTTCATGCCCAAGAAAGAACACCAGTAACTCACTGTCACCAGTTGAGATATCACTTATTCATTCCATCCCTCGTCAGTAGATCCTGGAGGTGCGATGTTGCTGGTCCCCTCACACACACACTGCTGCGTGGGCTGTGAGTTATGCAGGAAGCTGCTGTGTTATTCCAGCAGTTTAATGAGTTGTGACATGAACCTCGTACGACGCCAGCCAAGGGCTCGACACTTGTTTTCCATTATAACAAACGTTGCTGACAACTGAATTTGTCACTGCTTTTCGCTGAGTGAATGTTCTGTTACTTCGGTCAACAAAACCTCACACGTAGAAGTCAGCAGCACACACACACACACACTCTCACACACACTCTCACACATATACACACACTCTCACATACACTCACACTCACACACTCTCATACACTCTCACACACACTCTCTCAAACACACTCACTCACACGCACACACACAGCCTGTAGGCACCATTCCCACAGCCCAGCTCTGCTGGAGGTGCAGCCCTTCTGCAATTTGCAAAAACACATAAAAAAAGCACATTTGGAAGCAATCACAATGGAGTAACATCACCGCATGGCTCTGCATGTGTCATCACTTTACAGGCAATTGAGTACAGCCGCAGTCACAAGGATACCAATCTGGCTACAGTCGCAATCAGCCTGTTTGATAGGGCCTTGCTCAGTGTCTCCTTGGAAAATGACACAAAGGTCTTGGTGAAGATTGTCCACCTTTACTTCGAATTAATGTAGGCCATGAAGGAGCTATTTGTAACATCAAGCCTGCTCTTGCCATGTACAATCTACCCTATCGTGGATTCTGCCTCCCCAATATTATAATCTGAGGGAAAGTTCTGAATAAGTGGCCCCGATATTAACTCCCCATCCCGCCCCCCCGCCTCCCCACACACCCCCCACTAACCAGGTGGAAACCGAGCCAGGGGCGGGGGGCATATAAATGAGGGGAATAGCTTACCCCTACGATCTTGCTGCCTTCTCACCAGGTCCCGATATTAACCTGCTCTTTTGAGCAGGACACCTGAATGAAATGAAGGCAGCGGGTTTCCTTCTTTAAATATGCAGATTGGTTTCTGATGACATCAGTGACAGCTTCCCCGTCAAGCCAAACCTGCCGGGAGGTGTGTCGTGAGCGACAAGAGGCCCAGGCCCAGGCAGATATGCTTTAAAACCTTTTCTTAGGTTTCCAGGAGGAGCAGGAACGTTCCTCCGGGCCCCTCAAGTAAGACTCCACCCCCTACCCACCTCACCACCCCCCCCCCCCCCACCCCCCGATCACCTCCGCCCTCCGCTTACCACTTACCTGACTGCTGGGGACCGATTCGGTGAGCCCCTGGCTGCGGCCTGCTGCCTGCAATCTTCCGATCCCGCCCGCCCGCCAGGTAATGTATCTGGCCTGGTTCGGGCGGGACTCTGATGAAAATTATGGTAATGAGTCCATGTCCCTGGACTCTCCGGGTGGGCGGCCTGCTTCGAGGCTCACGCACACCATGCCCATCCCCCCCCCTTTAAAATTGGAGCCAGGGGCCCTGATATTTATGGGTTGGCAGGGAGGGAGCAGCGGCGTGTGTCTGCAGCTGGGAAACCTGGAAACGCCAGGAATGCGGAGGTCCTGCCGAATTTAACGGCAGGACCTCATTAGCATTTTTTTACTATGTTTCCTACCCGGGAGCAGGCCCGATTGAGAGACTGGCCATCTGCTGGGCGGGAAAACCGGTGGTAGAAGGTCACAGCCGGGGACCACTTGCGCTCCTGGTAATTGGAGAAGATCAGGGCATGGTCATGGGGGGCGGGGTGTGGCTCGGAGCACGGCAGCAAGGAGGGAATGGAGGTCGTGGTGGGGGTCTGAAGATCGCAGGGGCTCTGAAGATCGTGGGGGGGGTCTGAATATTGTGGGTGCTCTGAAGATTGGAGGGGTTTTGAAGATCACAGGAGGTCTGAAGATTGCGAGGGTAGGTTCGAAAGATTGCAGGAGAAGATTTGTTTAAGGAGCTGGGAGAAGTGCTCATGCTCCTCTTAGCCCACAAGCAGTGCTATTAAAAGCACTTACCTGCTGGATCTGGCAGCTCCTGTCATCCTTCGACTGCCTCGGTTCCCGAGCCTTGGGAAACCCGGTTCGTGGCTCCAAAAATCTGAGGGACAGAGCCTTATTTAAAAATTATAATCCAGACCGGGTTATACGGACACCCCCAAACTCGCCGCGGTTAAAACGGAAGTAGGCGGGTTGGGATCGGGTTTCACATATTTACCAATTTAACCTGTCCCCAACCCTCTCCCGCCCATCGTCGGGGTGGGGGTTAAAATTATCTCTAATCAAGCAAAACTCAAGAGTATTTACCCAACCCCTGAACCTGGCATACAACAAAACCTGGAACATTGAACAAGATCATCCAGCAAAATAAACTCTCAGTCCTGCTTAAAAAACAAAGGTTTTTTCAAATCCATTTGCTGCAAATAGCAAACTGAGGAAATCTCTTTCCCCATCAACAATAACTAAAAAATTAGACTAAACCCTTAAAGTGACTTCTGCGGTTGGGGCAATTTTAACCCAAACCACCCGGGACCGGGTCGGCGTGGCCGCCCGTTTTACACCCCGCTTGATTTTACTTTCCAGCACAGCAGCAGTCCCGCGCTGACTCTTCGCTCTCTGCTCCAACCATCGCCAGCGAGTCTCCATTGCTTCTTCTGTGAATGCACCATGTGCTGCTGACCCGCTGGTGCATACAAGTAGATGCACGCAGGGCCGAAGTGATTATTTCATTGTCCCTGTCTTACGGGAATAAACTCATTCTTTACTAAACTTAAGGAAAAACACAAAGGATGTGTGGAGTAAGATCTGGTTGACGCCTTTATACCGGTGTGTAGAAAAAGAAAAGAAAGACTTGCATTTATATAGCGCCTTTCACGACCTCAGGACGTCCCAAAGCGCTTTGCAGCCAATGAGGTACTATTTGAAGTGTCGTCACTGTTGTAATGTGGGAAGCGCGGCAACCAATTTGGTGCACAGCAAGCTCCCACAAACAGCAATGTGATAATAACCAGATAATCTGTTTTAGTAAGGGATAAATATTGGTCAGGACACCAGGGAGAACTCCCCAGCTCTTCTTTGAAATAGTGCCATGGGATCTTTTACGTCCACCTGAGAGAGCAGACGGGGCCTCGCTTTAACATCTCATCCGAAAGACGGCACTTCCAACAGTGCAGCACTCCCTCAGCACTGCACTGGGAGTGTCAGCCTAGATTTTTGTGTTCGCGTGGGCGTGGGACTTGGACCCACAACCTTCTGACTCAGAGGCGAGGGTGCTGCCCACTGACTAATGGAGAGCATATTAAATATAATTAAGTGCCAGAACACTGCTATAATTAGCTAATCTAGGGTGTACATTAAATACAAGGGACGCAATTCAACCTATGTTGGAGAAGTTTTTAAACCAGCTGTCATCAAAAAATGTGAACGATCAGCCTATCGTGCCCACACTCTGAGGAATGCAAATCAGACTCCGCCCCGGGGATTTACACCCAGGCACATGGAGGCTGCACACTTACTCGGTTGAGATACCCGTGACTGTGGAACCAGAAAGGCTTCCTTCTGGTCCGCGCTTACAACATAAACAACAGCAACAAGCTGGCTGTCACTTGTCGATCACCCGAGTGAGTGCAGCCTGGTCTCAGGTGGCTCCCTGCGATCCGCAGCCTTTCCCACGAGTGAAGCTGCAGCCGGACACAAAAGTGCTTGAAACCCCGTTTCGTTCATTTCCGCAACTCTCGAAAAGTTTCCGAAATTTCCCCTTCAACCAACCCAGGTTTTGAATAACGAAAGCGCCCCGCGTGTCGTCTCTCGGGTGGGAAGAGAGAAAGAAGGTAACGTTTGATTGAATTACCTCTGAGAATGACAGAAGCCGCATTAATCGTGTCGGTACAAGCACATGGGTAAAGTGAAACCGCATTTCCGACGGGAATTGGTGGGATCGGTTTAGTTACAGGAAATATTCTCAGAATGCAACTTATTTGTAAGCCAGGTTTTCGAGCCATTTTGAGGACATTCTGACAGCAAACCTGTTCTGAATGAGGGTGTCTAACAGGCACGGTTAGTTTGTGGAGTCCAACACAACCCTCTGAACACACCTTTAAAACAATTCCACTCCATTTTGAATACACTAAGCTGTGTTTCACAGAGGAAGTTAAAGGGCACCTCCCTTGGTTGTCAATACGGTGCCTATAGGTTTTGATCTTTGTTGGTGGTTTATCTGGAGTAAAGAAGGAAAAGTTATGGGGGGACTTTTAACATGGAGCAGCGGGTGGGTTTGGGGGTTAAAGTTGGCTAAAATGTCTTCGCGACCAGAAGCTGGCATCAACTCGCCAGCTTCCAGGGTTAACTCGGGTGCGTTCGGCTGGTTGCTCATAACCCACCCCACCGGAAAGGCGGGTTAGCAATTGAAATAAGTAAATCCATGAATCACTGATAGTTTAACCGGTATTTAAATTTGCTGGCATATGCATAGGTTTCCCGGGCTCCTGAAGCTCACCATTGAAACCAAGGCGAGAAGAGACCAGCAATTCACGGGACGCATTAACGGTCGGGCAAATACAGCAGTAAATTCTCGGCGCTCACAGCTTCTTTCTTGCCTACCACCGGGAATGGGTTTGTTCTGGGTGCTTGTGGCGAGAGGTTAGCTTCGGCCCTTTGGAGATATTGAGACTCGGGATGGGTGGCGCCATGGCTGCCTTAGGTTGGCTCTTGGATGAGGGGCAATATGATCAGCAGCAGCAGCAATAGCCTGCTCTGATGAGATCTACAGGTGGTCAGCAGAGAGGGGGGGTGGAGCTCGTAGAAGGCAGTATCGGCGTAACAGGGTGTACAGGCAGAGACTCGGCTTCCCTGACCTCCAGGAAGAGCAATGCTCCTGGAGGTTGTGGAGGCAGACATCTGCAGCCCCCTAGAAGAAGACCTGCTCCCTGCTGGGCCTGGTGGCCATGCATTACCAGTGGTTGTGAAAGTGATCACCGCCCTCAATTTTTTTGCCCCCTGATCCTTCCAGGGTGCGGCCGGAGACATATCCCCGATCTCCCAGTCGGCTGCACATAAATGCATAAGGGAGTTCACCGATGGGTTGTTTGCCAGGGCCGGCAATCATGTGAACTTTGCCTGTGATGAAGCTGGTCAGAATGAGCGGGCGCTCGGGTTTGTGTCTCTGGCTGGTATCCCACAGGTGCAGGGTGTCATCGACTGCACACACGTGGCAATCCGCGCACCCCCAGAACAACCAGGAGTATTTGTAAACTGCAAGGGGTTCCATTCCATCAACGTGCAGCTGGTGTGCAACCACAAGAAAAGGCACAGCATTGCACAGTAGCAAGGATTGGAGTTGGAAGAGGAATAAGACACTGAGCACGCCTCGTCTGCAGATGAATCCGAAGAGGAGGAGGAAGATGGCAATCCCAACACAGCACCAGCCACCCACATTGCTGCCCGGGATGCCAGGGATTCCCTTGTTGCTGTAAGGTTCAGTTAGTTACCACCACTGGACCGATGTAACAATCACATCCAACGGCCACTCTCATCCCCTGCCCCCCAATCCCACTGACGCAAAGCAGTCCTGCAACCACCCATTGCACATCCTCCACCTCCCCCCACCCATCCCATTGGACCCCGTCATTTCATGTCTTCCCAATCATCAACAAGCAACTGAAAAGGTGAGTTGCCACCCAACAACCAAGAATGGGCAACATGGGAAAGTGGTGCCTAGTACTGTAATACATTTTATATGATTCTACTGAAGAAACCTCACAACATAACAGTTTCTCCTACACCCATGTGCGTACCCTTGTGCAACTACAAAGCTTTACTCTTCCTTTTCCTACACGGTGCAACCCCTGTGGCTTGAGCAGATGTCGAAGCAGGCTGCTCAGATCCCTGCTCTGACTGCTTGGATGCTCTTGGCCGATGACCTCTGGCTGTTGGAACCCGTGAGAGCCCTGCCAAAGACTGCTCCACCCGCACCTGTGCAGGGACAGACTCGGCCATCGGGAGAGGAGGTAGCATATAGGGTGCTGACTGGGGGCGGGTCGGGGGTGCAATGAGTGAGAACCCTTTGAGTGGAGTCCCCACTTCCATGTCCCCTTTCATCCCTCATGGGCCGGCCACATTTCACTCCTCTGCTGGAGAGCAGCTTGGTGCATATCAGTGACGTGCTGCAGGGCCAAGGCTAAGGCATCGGTTATCCTATTTAAGGCACCAGGCATGTAGTCATTCAGAGTCTGCATGGTCAAGGCCTGCATGGACTCATTTGCTTGCCACATTTGATGTCCCACGGAGCTGGCCACTCTATCCATGGAAGAAAACATCCTCGCAATGCCCTGCAACATCATCCCACTCATGCTTGCTTGAGGTGGACTCCTCCGTTCTCTCTGCGATCGTGGGCAGTGTGTGTGTGTGGTAAACCACTGTTTGTATTCCACTGTGCACAAGCCTGGACATGCCTCTGCTGACTCCTCCCACAAGTCCTAGTATAAAGGTGACTGCTCCCCAGCCCTTTGTATTTCTGGACCGGTCGACCACTCGAGGCAGACCTTCATTCTTTTGTTAATAAAAGCCTTTAGTTACTCTCTTAACTCTCAGTCTTTTATGAGTAATTGATAGCGCATCAATTTTATTAACAAAATTTTTATAATGGAGAAGATCCTCACACCAGCATGCCTGGACTTAGATCATCGGGAGGCGGACTCATCCACCAAGTTTACTCACTGGCTTAAGTGTTTCGAAAAATTCCTGACCGCCTCCGCAGCAATCAAATCGGACGAGGACAAACTGGATGTCCTGACCTCCAAAGTGAACCACCGAGTGTACTCGGTCATCCAAGACGCGACCTCGTACGCGGACGCTATCAAGCTCCTCAAGGACCAGTACACGCGCCCAGTGAACGAAGTGTACGCCAGGCACCTTCTGGGGAGTCGTAAACAACAACCTGGGGAATCGACCGTGGAATACCTTCAGGCACTGTCTGTGCTTGGCCGGGCCTGTGGTTGTAAGGATGTAAAGGCCGCCGTGTACACAGAGGAACTTATCCGGGACGCTTTTGTAGCGGGCCACAGATCCAATTACACCCGACAGCGACTGTTGGAGCAGAGTGACCTCGACCTCAACAAGGCCTCTGAACTCGCACTATCATTGGATGCAGCCTACCGGGGCATGGATGCCTACTCCTCTGCACCGTGGACGCCGCGGGGAATGACAGCCTGGGACACGGTAGGACCGCCTCATAGCGCCGTGCCACCCCAGCCACACCCCAGCAACGGCCCAACTACCGCAGCAGTGTCCCAAGGCCAGACAGCAGTGCCCCAAGGCCAGAAATGCTACTTCTGTGGCCAGGCAAAACACCCCAGAGTGCGCTGCCCGGCGAAAAACGCGATCTGCTCGGGCTGCGGGAAGAAGGGACACTACACTAGCATCTGCAGGGCCAAAGCCACCCCGAACCCCAGCAGCGCCGCGTGTGGGCCATGCGGGCCGCCATCTTGGGCCTCCCCGGCCATGTGCGAACCACCGGTACAGCAGCCATTTTGGACGCCTCCAGCCACATGGGGATCATGGACACCGCCATCTTGGACGACAGCCGGAACGCAGCAGGCCCCCAACACCGCCTCATCTGATACCCGCAGCGACACACCGACCCGTACGCTGGCATCCGTTACACTGGACCAAGCGAGACCGCACCAGCCGGCCAGTTCCACAATGGACATTAAGGTAAATGGCCACGATACAATCTGCCTTTTTGACTCTGGGAGCACGGAGAGCTTCATCCACCCCGACACGGTGCGGCGTTGCTCTCTCCCAGTCCTGCCTGCGCACCAGCGGATTTCTATGGCCTCCGAGTCCCAGTCGGCGGACATCGGCGGCTACTGCGTAGTGACACTCGTAGTAGACGGGACCGTGTACGATCATTTTAAACTTCTGGTCCTGCCCGACCTCTGCGCTGCCGTCCTGCTGGGGTTAGATTTTCAGTGCCACCTTTAAAAGTGTTACGATGGCGTACGGTGGACCCCTACCCCCACTCACAGTCCGCAGCCAGCAGCTCCCAAATTGCCCGCCGTGCACCAGGTGCAACCTCTCCACACTCAGTCACCCCCCCCCCCCCCCCCCACTGTTTGCTAACCTCACCCCCGACTGTAAGCCCATCACCACAAAGAGCAGGCGATACAGTGCCGGGGACAGGGTTTTCATTAAAACCGAAGTGGAGCGGCTCCTGAAGGAAGGGATTATTGAGGGCAGCACCAGCCCCTGGCGAGCCCAGGTTGTGGTCGTTAAGACCGGCGAGAAGCAGCGCCTGGTCATCGACTACAGCCAGACAATAAATCGCTACACCCTGCTGGACGCCTACCCACTCCCCCGCATAGCTGATATGGTCAACCAGATCGCGCAGTACCGCGTCTTCTCGACCATTGACCTGAAATCAGCGTACCACCAGCTCCCTATCGGCCCTGAGGACCGCCAGTATACTGCCTTTGAGGCAAACGGCCGCCTCTACCACTTCCTTAGGGTTCCCTTTGGCGTCACCAACGGGGTCTCCGTCTTCCAAAGGGAGATGGACCGGATGGTAGATCAAAATGCGTTGCAGGCCACTTTCCCATATCTGGACAATGTGACCATCTGCGGCCGTGACTTGCAGGACCATGACGCAAACCTCGAAAAATTTCTCCGCACCGCCCAACTCCTGAACCTGACATATAACAAGGAGAAGTGCATATTCCGCACAAACCGCCTCGCCATCCTTGGCTGTGTTGTGGAACACGGAGTCATCGGTCCCGACCGGATACGTCCCCTTATGGGACTCCCACTGCCTCAAGGCCCTGAAGAGGTGCCTAGGGTTTTTCTCCTATTATGCCCAGTGGGTCCCCTACTATGCAGACAAGGCCCATCCGCTGATCAAGTCCACCTCTTTTCCCTTGACGGCAGAGGCCCGCTTAGCCTTCCACCGTATCAAGGAAGACATTGCCAAAGCCACCATGCACGCAGTGGACGAATCCATCCCCTTCCAGGTGGAAAGCGACGCGTCCGACTTTGCCCTGGCCGCTACCCTCAATCAGGCGGGGAGACCCGTGGCCTTCTTTTCACGAACCCTCCAAGGCCCGGAGACCAGACACTCCGCTGTTGAGAAGGAGGCCCAGGCGATTGTGGAGGCTGTGCGTCATTGGAGGCACTACCTGGCCGGAAAATGATTTACCCTGCTCACTGACCAACGTTCAGTTGCTTTCATGTTTAACAACAAGCAGAGGGGCAAAATCAAAAATGACAAGATCTTGAGGTGGAGAATCGAACTTTCCACCTACAATTACGAGATCTTGTACCGGCCCGGGAAGCTCAATGAACCCCCGGATGCGCTATCGCGTGGCACCTGCGCCAGCGCGCAGATCGATAGACTGCGGGCCCTCCACAATGACCTCTGCCACCCGGGGGTCACCAGGTTCTTCCACTTCATCAAGGCCCGCAACATGCCTTACTCTATTGAGGAGGTCAGGACCATGACCAGGAACTGCCAAGTCTGCGCTGAGTGCAAACCGTACTTTTATAGACCAGACAGGGCCCACCTGATAAAAGCCACTCGCCCCTTCGAGCGCCTGAGCGTTGATTTTTAAAGGGCCTCTCCCCTCCTCCGACCGCAATGTGTACTTCCTCAATATTATTGATGAGTACTCCCGTTTCCCGTTCGCCATCCCCTGCCTGGACATGACCAGTGCCACGGTCATTAAATGTCTGAACGACCTCTTCACCCTGTTCGGTTTCCCCAGCTATATCCATAGCGACCGGGGCTCATCGTTTATGAGCGACGAACTCCGTCAGTACCTGCTAACTAGGGGTATTGCCACAAGCAGGACCACCAGTTACAACCCCCGGGGGAACGGACAGGTGGAAAGAGAAAATGCGACAGTTTGGAAGGCCGCCCTGCTAGCCTTAAAGTCTAGGGGCCTTCCAACCTCCCGCTGGCAGGATGTGCTCCCCGATGCACTCCTCTCTATTCGGTCACTGCTCTGCACTGCCACTAACGCCACCCCTCATGAGAAAATGTTTGTCTTCCCAAGGAAGTCCACATCGGGGACATCACTACCGCCATGGCTGACGTCCCCAGGGCCGGTCCTACTGAGAAGGCACGTGAGGACCCATAAAATGGACCCCCTGGTCGAGAGGGTCGACCTCCTCCACGCCAACCCCCAGTATGCTTACATTGCATACCCGGACGGGCGGGAGGACACAGTCTCCATAACAGACCTTGCACCCTCGGGGGCCGCAGTAACCCACTACTCACTACCCCCCCCCCCCCCCCCCCCCCCAGATCCGATATCCAGCCCCAGCAGACGGCAGGCCTGGGCCCCGCGACCCGCTCGACATCTACGAGGACGACACGCCTGTGCCACCGCCTACGCAGGACTCGACGCCGGAAGCTCCACTACCCCTGCCGTCGCCACGCCGATCACAGCGGCAGACAAGACCTCCGGAGAGACTCCAATACACTAACTTTTAATACACTTCACCCCGCCGGACTCAATTTTAAACAAGGGGTGAATGTGGTAAACCACTGTTTGTATTCCACTGTGTACATGCCTGGACATGCCTCGGCTGACTCCTCCCACAAGTCCTAGTATAAAGGTGACTGCTCCCCAGCCCTTTGTATTTCTGGACCGGTCGACCACTCGAGGCAGACCTTCATTCTTTTGTTAATAAAAGCCTTTAGTTACTCTCTTAACTCTGTCTTTTATGAGTAATTGATAGCGCATCAGTGTGGAAGGCCTGTCAGTACATTGCAGAATTTCTGCTGCCCCTCAATGATTCTCCTTTTCATCAATGGCCCCCGGGGGTACAGCATCTGTGTCCAGCTGAGCAGAGCTTGGAGCAGGCTGCACCCTCCGACGCAGACACTGTACAGCTGTCCCTGCCACCAAGGTCTGCTCTTGCTCATTTGTGAACTGTGAGTCACCAGGTGAAAACCCAATTATCCGTCTAACTGGACCCGCGAGGTCCACCGACTGCTGCTGCTGCACACGTGAAGGCCCTGGCGGCGAGAAAAGATATGAATTAGTACTGGCAGGGTAAGAATGTTGCAACTTATCATTATAGAGATGATCATATTTCACTCACTGAAATCAAGTCAACATGACTGAGTGTTGTATGACATGTAGGTCGCTGATATTTAATTCTGTCACCAGGTACAGGAAACTTTGTGATATCCGGCACTGACGGGACCGAGCTGTTGCCGTCCCATCAAAACTGCCGGACAAACCAGCGCTAATGTTGAAACATACGGAGCTTTCTATATCTGGCAACAAACCCTACAGCTTCTAAACAGTCGGCTGTACCTTGCAAGCGTCTCTGTAGCTTAGCAACAGCTTCAGCGCGACCTTGCAGAGCCTGACTGGTGGAAAAAAAAAGCAATGAAAAGAAGAAAAAAAACCTAACAAAACGGCTCCTGATTTTTGCCGGTGGATCGAGCATATTCCGGACAGTTAACCTCCGGATAAACCAAAGTTTCCTGTAGCTGTAAGGCCCCAATCATTCCATCTCCAATGGTCAGGGACAGCGAAATGCCACTGCTCTCCAGCGCTTCCTCCTCTGCAGTTGTTAACTGGGAAATCTGTGGAGGACCACCTCCAGTTCTCTCCCTCGTGTTCTGCGCGCTCTTCTGCAGAGGGGGAAAGAACAGAACTATAAGTGACTGTAATGACATGTTCATCTGATCTATGCAGTGCATTTGGTAAGGGTGACTTTGGTAAGGGTGACTATCAGGAAGGGCCATCAAATTGCTTAAGGATGAGGGTGCGTGGCAGTGGTGGATGGGTAGATGGTGATGTGAGGAAGTGCATAGAAAGAGAAGGATGGGTGCGCTTGCAAGGTAAGTGGGTGTGAGGAGTGATGTGATGGAATAGGCTTGACAAGGCAGAGAGAGTGGGGGGGACGGGGTATGTGCACAACAGGATGTAGATGAATGTGCAACTGTACTCTCATTTTCTGACCTGGTTACATCATTAAAGCGCTTTGTGCACTGAATCTAGGAGCGTGGCACCATGCTCCTGCTGCTGACCTCCTGAGCCACATCCAGCCATGCCGCCTTTGTGGCAGCAGCAGGTTTCTTCCTCCCATTGCTGGGGAAGAGTATCTCTTTCCGGCTTCTCCCTTCACCCAGCAGTGCATCAGGCAATGCATCATTAAATCCACACTAATAGCCAACAGCCGCCCTTGAGCGTCCTGAATCCATTCTGAGACGTCGCGCTCTCTCTCTCTCTTGGTTCAAACTCCTAACTCTTCCAAATTCCATCTTTAAATACTTGAGTTGCGATTGCATCATGCAGGTCCTCACCACGCCCGCTGCCGTGCCTTCGGCGCCAAACCTGGAAGTTATATTATAATTAGGTGGCTGCGTTAAAATAACTCTGATCAATGCACTGAAAGTTCTTTGCGTTTCCCACCAGATATCGCAGCCCCCACTCCGACCGCCCCTCTGAGTTATTATCAGGGCCTATGTGTTTGGAACACCAAAATAAAATGCCACTTAGTTCTTTCCCTTCGGCTCTTTTGCTTCTCTATCTGTCTATTTCTCTTTTATGTTGCTGTCCATTCTCAGACTTCTTGAACATGATTCCAAAGACTTTTAAACAGACCTTTGAACAGATAAATGTTTCTTTCAAGCCACTGTATCACACAATTTGATGTATTGGATTTGAACTGTACCATTTTCTATTATTGTGTATATCTCTAGGAGAGAAAACATTTTAACATCAAGAAGTACTTTAAATGTCCCAGGCTAGTCGAGGTGGTGGGGGTGGTGGGGAGAAACACCCAGAGTTGCGCCTCTGATTGGGAGCCGCTGACTCACATTGGGAAGTGTGTAGATGTTGGGGGAAGAACTAGATTGGACTCAATTGTGTTCTCCCTGCAGGGTTGAGTAATCTGCTGCCACCCATTGTCTAGGCTTATAAATGGAGAATGGCTAGAGTCCATAGAATCACTGAGTCATTGTCTGTGGGGGTGGAGGGAAGGGGCAAAAGTATAAATGGAAATATACGTTTGAGTTTTGTTTTACAAGGTTTCTTATAGAAGAGAGAAAGCTGCACTTTGAGTTAAACAGGTAAAGTTTAAGGTGGGTTCACCAGCTCACCCCAGTACTGATTGTCTCACTGCCACTAAGTTAATCATTACATTTGTTTCATTAACCATTTGCTAATATTCACGTACATACAAAGCCATTGTTGATGCTACCAAAGTCTGAGTGAAGATATATTGATTTGCTAAATCTCAGTCATTTAATGAGTTGAAATGTTTGTATAATCTCATATGGTTGTCAAGGGTGTTCATGTTTTAAAGAAACTAGATCCCTAGATTTTAGAGCTGACTATAAACTGAAGCCTAAACTGTGCTTATCTGTTCCATATCAACATTAAAAAAAAATCATTTAGTTAGCATGGTCTCTGTGCTGCAGAGATGAGTGACTGTATGGCTCCTGAATAATTTGAGTATTTTAAACTGTTCATTGAATATTAACACAGTGTACTGTCACTCTACACAATCTAATTCATTCATTGACGAGCTGCACTTGGATCAATTCTAACCTTGGATTGAAATGCTGCTGGATGGAGAGTTGTCACTTGGGGAGAAATACTTTTCACCGTTGTCTGTCAATAGACGTCGGAGCAGCAGAACAGAAGCTATTACATCCCGAGGCATGGTAAAGTACATGCTGTTTGCAAGGAGCAATTATAGAAGGCAATTTAAGCAGGGAATCCTTTAGGCTCTGCTGACAAGGTATGTCTAATAGTGGAATACAATGGGCTTAGTTGTCAGTCCAAGAGTGCTTGTAAAGAAATCACAGCTCTACTCTGAAGTCGAGATGCCAGAAAATAGCAGAAATTTGGCAAGACACAAGAGTCAAGATTTCTTCCTTGTGGAGGAGATTGCTCTGGTAACGCATGTGGGATTGTTGAGTTATGTGATTCATTTTCAAGTTATTCACAGACCTGCTGCTTACTTGATTTTTAAATGCTCCTGAAATCAATAGGAAAATCATCTGGATTGGAAAAAGTAGCTCTCTGATTTTTATGAATACAGAGTATCTTGAGCCTGGCTCGTGCTCCAATATCTGTGACGCAGTTTGGAGAGTTTCTCAGTCTACCCTGACGAGAATGAATAGAGGCTGCGTGTCGGATACCCGTCAATATAATGTTTATTCAACAAGTTCCACCACAGACCCAATTCACGTACGAACCGGGGTCAAGCAAGGCTGCGTCGTCGCACCAACGCTCTTCTCAATCTTCCTTGCTGCAATGCTCCATCTCACCCTCAGTAAGCACCTCGCTGGAGTCGAGCTAATTTACAGAACAAACGGGAAACTATTCAACCTCCGTCACCTCCAGTCCAGATCCAAGGTCGTCCCATCCTCTGTCGTCGAATTACAGTATGCAGACGACGCTTGCGTCTGCGCTCACTCGGAGGTCGAACTCCAAACCATCGTCAACACCTTCACCGAAGCGTACTAGAGCATAGGCCTTCCACTAAACATCCATAAGACAAAGGTCCTCTACCAACCTGCCCCCGCCACACAGTACTGCCCCCCGATTATCAAAATCCACAACAAGGCCTTGGACAATGTGGACCACTTTCCATACCTCGGGAGCCTACTGTCAACAAGGGCAGACGTCGACGACGAAGTCCAACACTGCCTTCAGTGTGCCAGTGCAGCCTTCGGTCACCTGAGGAAGACCAGGACCTCAAGCCCGTCACTAAGCTCATGGTCTACAGAGCAGCAGTGACACCCGCCCTGCTGTATGCCTCAGAGACATGGACCATGTACAGCAGGCACCTCAAAGCACTGGAGAGCTACCACAAACGCTGCCTCTGCAAGATCCTGCAAATCCACTGGCAGGATAGGCATACCAACGTCGGTGTTCTTGCTCAGGCCAATATCCCCAGCATCGAAGCTTTGACCACGCTCAATCAGCTCCGATGGATGGGTCACATTGTCCGCATGCCCGATACGAGACTCCCAAAACAAGCGCTCTACTCTGAGCTCTGGCACGGCAAGAGAGCCCCAGGTGGGCAGAGGAAACACTTCAAGGACACCCTCAAAGCCTCCTTGAAAAAGTGTAACATCCCCACCGACACCTGGGAATCCCTGGCCCAAGACTGCACAAAGTGGAGGAGAAGCATCCAGGAAGGCACCGAACACCTCTAGTCTCTTCACCGGGAGCAAGCGGAAGCCAAGCACAGGCAGCGCAAGGAGCGCACCCACCAGCCCCTTCAACCACCGTCTGCCCCACCTGTGACAGAGACTGTAGGTCCCGCATTGGACTCCTCAGTCACTTGAGAACTCATTTTTAATGTGGAAGCAAGTCATCCTCGGTTCTGAGGGACTGCCTAAGAAGAAGAGGATTCAACAAGTGGACCTGACAGTATTATGGCGTTATCATGTCATATCCACCCATTTGATAAAGATCTTTATTCAGTGGGTTTTTGATGTATGCTTTCTGGTGTTGTCTCTCCAGTTTCTGCTCAAAACATTGGCTCATGCTGACACACACTGACATCAGCAACTCATCCAAGCGACAGGCATTTCATGTGTAAACTGACCCAGAACTTGCCAGTAAGCTGCTTGATGAGGGATTTCACAGACAAGACCAGTCGAGTTCCTCTTCGATGTCCACATGCATGAACTTTTAAGTTGAGGTTGCTGGGTAATAACCAGGAACAAGAACCTTGGTTGGTTTTTCCCCCTTAAACTAAGAACACCTATGTCAAATTCAGTGCCCCTAGCTGAGAACAGCTAATTCAGCATAATCATACAAACCACTGCATTTCGCATTGACAGTCAATGTTTTGGGGTCTGGTCGATGTGCCAATCAGTGCCCTTTCCCAGTCCCATTCCGAACTGTGATGAGCTACTATTGGAATGGAACAGATCTCTCTTGCTCTCTTTTTCTCCTTTTGCGCTAATCCTAGTGCTAAAGGCAGGGACTGTGGCCTCTACAACTGTAGCAGGAATTCCTGTTCTTGCACGAGCTTCCGCATACAGTATACAAAGACTACAATCCTGTCCATAGCACTGAGAGGAGAGAGGGACCCAGCCTGATCTGGTATTGGAGGAAATGTGTGTGCAAAGCTCGCTGACACCTATTTGCATGTAATTTACAATGCTGTGTTTCATCAAGCAGAGTTGGCTGCAAACACCAGAAAAGTCACAAAGGAGGTTTGGGTCCGGTGTTATTCTGGGTCTGGTGTTATCCTGGCTCCAGTATTATTCTGGGTCTGGTGTTATCCTGGCTCCAGAATTATCCTGGGTCCGGTGTTATCCTGGCTCCAGTATTATCCTGGGTCCGGTGTTATCCTGGCTCCAGAATTATCCTGGGTCTGGTGTTATACTGGCTCCAGTATTATCCAGTGTTATTCAGGAACAAAGTGGGTGCAAAGGATTAGCACCTGTTGCATCTGTTTCTCAAAAGCTATTTGATCAGGGCAGAGGAAAATCATCCCAATAATTTCAAGACCTTATGAATACATAGCCTGGTACCTGGTAATCAAAGCGCCTCTAGATGTTTCCCAAATAGTTGGATAACTGTTATTTTAAGTTTCTCTATTCCTGTTTGAACAGGAATAATCGGGTATTAAAACTGCCTGTGTTCGCACACTGGACAGGGGATGATGGATAGGAAAGGTGGGAGGGGGAAGGCAGAATTAACACATTGATCTGTGTTGAGTGAGGTGATTTCAAGTGGGGCAGCAAAAGGGCTGAAAAATGGAACAATCAGCCAAGATTCAGGCTTCTGGTCACTATATGCAGCAACCCCTTGGAAATGCAGATGGGATCTGGCTCTGCTGTAAAAGCTTCTGCAGCTGAACAGCCTTCTAAGTGGTGTTGTCGTCATCGAGCTGATTACCAGGTGCCAGCCTATGTATTCATAAGGACTTGAAAAGTGGCCACTGGGGTAAGGCAGTATAGGGTAAAGTATCAGAATGCCACCTCTGACCTATATCCCAGCATGAATTACTGGGGGCAGTGGGGGGAGGAGATGAAACGGAAAAAAAACTCCTGCAAAGTAAGGAACCAAGCATTGTGTCAAAAAAGGAAGAAGGGAATCTAATAATCTCCAAGGCAGGAGGAAAATGTTTTGAAAACTGCGGTAGAGCCTTGTAATAGTTGCAGGTTATCGGGGAATCATATGAATTAATAGTGCCTTATGTGGCCCAGCCAGATCTGGCTCAGCCAATTGTCCATAATCAGCGTCCCTTGGACTTAAGGGAGTGGAGATGAAGGCCGTACCAGAGGGAACAACCTCAGAGTAATAGTAATGAGCATTGGGACACGGGTATCAAAGGTGGAGGTGAAGGTGTAATTGAGCAGATCATTAGCTGCAGAAATGTCGTTGCGAATGGAAGGCCAACAGTTAGATAGTTGGGAATTTGAAAATGCTGTTGTAAGTGACTTGGGGAGAGTTTTTTTCAGACACAGAAGTAAGTGGAGTTGGGAAAGGCAAGGAGAATGTGAGTGAAAAGGTTACAAGGAAGTGACTTTATCTGTGATTGCTGCATAATGTTGCACAATGGACTCTACCTGCCTATTTTGTATGTTCCAAAAAGGCATTTCATAATGAAAGATATTTCATTACCTTTGACTGAAAGAATGTAGCTTGATGAGTTCTACATTGCATTGTATTTGCAAGCAAGTACTGAAGAGATTATTGAATTCTGGTGCAGGCATTAATGCAATATGAAAGCCTGCCTCCTTGGAACCAGCTCAATAAGCACAATTCAATAGTCAATTCACAATCTATCCGCTAATGATTATATTACATGATCCAGAGTGTTTTGATGCTGGATTAAGGAACCTCGGGCTGGTTTAATCAGATCTCTCTCCATTAAGGATGCTGGAATGTTTGTTGTAACTATAATAACAACAGCTGGAAGGCCAGCTGCAATCTGCGACAGGAGGCCATTAAATCAGCTTGGCTTCCCGATCCCAGCAAAGCCAAATTAAAAAGTATAGAAGACACAACCATGAGTGAAAAGCTCAAGGGGTTTATGCTAGTAATCTGAATGCCCTGATTGTGTTACCACCTTTAACTCCTTCCAGGGAGTTTCGAATTGGACAGTCTGGTTTTAGATTGAGCTGTCAAGAAGTGCCATAAGATTTGAACGGGATACCCAAGCCTAGATTTTCCAACCAGTGTTATCTTAACACGAGCGGTAAGTTATTTGAGGGTTTTGTTGCTTGTACTCCAGTTTCCATTACCCTGTATCGAATAGATATCCAGCAGCACAAAATTACCATGTAACGACCCAGTGCCTGTTGGGTGACACTGTATCGTACATTTGTTACAGCAGTTACTTTGTTTAGATTTCCTCACTACCACTTCTCTCGACCGCTCCACAGTCTCTAAATTGTCAGACTGCTTGTCCGACATCCAGTTCTGGATGAGCAGAAATTTTCTCATATTGGGAAGAGCGAAGCCATTGTTTTCAGTCCCCGCCACAAACTCCGTTCCCTAGCCACTGACTCCATCCCTCTCCCTAACATCTGTCTGAGGCTGAACCACACTGTTCGCAACCTTGGTGTCATATTTGACCCTGAAATGAGCTTCCGACCACATATCCACAACATAACTAAGACCGCCTATTTCCACCTCCGTAACATCGCCCGTCTCCTCCCTTGCCTCAGCTCCTCCACTGCTGAAACCCTCATCCATGCTTTTGTTACCTCTAGATTTGAATATTCCAATGCACTCCTGGCTGACCTCCCACATTCTACCCCACATAAACTTGAGGTGATTCAAAACTTGGCTGCCCATGTCCTATCTCGCACCAAGTCCCGTTCACCCATCACCCCTGTGCTCGCTGACCTACATTGGCTCCCAGTTAAGCAACGCCGCAATTTCAAAATTCTCATCCTTGTTTTCAAATCCCACCATGGCCTCACCCCTCCCTATCTCTGTAATCTCCTCCAGCCCCACAATACACCTCCCCCCCCCCCCCCCCCCCCCCACAGAGATAACTACACTCCTCTAATTCTGCCCTCTTGAGCATCCCTGATTATAATCGCTCAACCATTGGTGGCCGTGCCTTCTGTTGCCAAGGCCCTAAGCTCTGGAATTCCAAGCCTGTCCGCCTCTACCTCTCTTTCCTCCTTTAAGACGCTCCTTAAAACCTACCTCTTTGACAAAGCTTTTGGACATCTGCCCTGATTTCTCCTTATGTGGCTCAGTGTCAAATTTTTTGTCTTATAATACTCCTGTGAAGTGCCTTGGGACATTTTACTACGTTAAAGGAACTTTATAAATACTTGTTGTTGTTGTTGTTTCTATGGCACTTGAAGGCTCTGTTTACCCACATCACTGATGGTAACAGAGCACGCACCAGAAAAATCACATTCCAAACTCTCTCTTCTTGAAATAACTCCAGGGGGGGAAAATTTGGTTGCTTTGCGCCTCCCGTTAGCGCCCTAAGAGGGCACTTACGGGGCGCAAAGCAACTAGCGCCCGGGCGTGGCGCCACCAACGCTTCCCGCGAAGAGGTTAGCGGCGGCGGTAACCATTAGTGCCCCGCGGTGCTGCACTGCCGGCGATGAGGTCATCACTGTGCGCAGCGCCCCGACCGCGATCTTGGGTAGCGCCACCCCCCCCCCCCCCCCCAGCAGAGTGCCGGCTGCGCTCTGTGAGCCTGGCACTTCCCTTGAGTGCTGGGCTCTTTTGCTGGTACTCCAATCCCTGGTGGCCCAGCTGGGCCTCGGGTCGCGCTGCGCATAGTCCCTCCTCTTTAATAAGGGGTGGAAGGCCTGCAGTACCGCGGTACGTAGTGCCACGATATTCCCTCCCAGCGCCCCAAGAGGGAGGCGGGGCGCTTCCAGTAGCGCCCCACTTCCCTCTTGGGGCGCTACCGATGAATTTCAGCCACTGGGGTGCTAATTTTTTTGGGTTGCTAAAAGTAGTGCCCCGGCGAAGCGAAGTTAGCGCCCCAAAGGGGGCACGACTCAATTTATCCCCCCAGTTTTCTCCCATGCATCTCAATATATTTTCATCGTCGGTAAACCTCAGAACTCGAGCCATGATTCAGCTCTGTGTCCCACCCCTTCATGACACCCACCCAGTTTTGGCTTTGGTAAAAGATGGTATGAATTACTTTACAGGAATAGAAAATAATTTTTAAGCTGGATAAGTGTTCGAGCAATGTACTGATAAACGGAGCCTGCCAGTGGCCCAGCAACAATGTAAACATGTGAGTGCTGTAACAATGTGTGATACAGTAATATGATCGCTACTGAGATGTCACATGGTAATTCTGTACTGCTGGATAGTCATTAGTCACCTTGTATATATTCTCTATAGAATCACGGAGACTAGAGCGTGATCACGCAAGCAGTAATCTCATTGAGAACTTCAGCAGACGTCATAACTTGAGTGAAGCCGAGATAGTATAAGCTGAAATAAAAAGAGAAAATGCTGGAAATACTCAGCAAGTCGGGCAGCATTGTGGAGCGAGAAACAGAGTTAACGTTTCAGGTCGATGACCTTTCATCAGAACTGGAAAAAGTTTGTGATATAACCGGTTTTAAGGAAGTAGCAGAGGCAGGGAAAGGGAGGAGGGGAGGAAAGAACAAAAGGGAAGGTCTGCGATAGGGTGGAAGGTAGGAGTGATGAAAAGGCAAAATGGGTGATGTGCAAGGTAAAAGGGAGTGGTAATGGGACAAGGAAAGAAACAAAATAATATAAGCTGAAGCTGGTTTTGTATTTATACTTGCAGGTTTTTAACTTTGTTTATTGAATCTCTTCAAATTTTACCTCAACTCACACGAAGGCCCAATTTGCATGAAGGTATCTGGACTGTGGAACAAGCTAGAGGGCCTGAAACTATCCTAAAAAGAAATGGAAATCGTAATTCATTTTAGTCTGTAGAATGTGACATTCAATTCAATCAAAGACTGAGCATCCATCTTATATTCCACCCACAGGGTTCTTAAGTAAAGGGTGATTTTAGTGTCATATTGAAATACACTCTTCCTGTTGAAACTACAGTACAATCTTGTCACCCATTCCTCTGTGTCCCACCACCCAAAAATAAAACACTACCTCAGTCTCGGATGGTAACTATTAAAGAACCAGAGCTTCTCAGTAAATAAGTTAACTGGAATGATTCAAAAATACTGAAACATTGCAGAAAAAATGTGGTTGCTGATATAAAATTGACTACATTGAAACTTGATTAAAGTTGCTCACAATCCCTAACTCTGTTAAGGGGAATGATTTTCTTCTATTTACTAAAATCCAGGATCCCTTCTCCAGATCGACATCTTAAATGTTCCAATTTAATTCAAAATTTAATGTAATCACTCCAAAGCAATTCTGGTTTTTTTTTTTAGATGATTTTCCCCCCGCCCCTGTCCAGGTTGTCAGCGGTTTCTGATCTCCCCTCTGGTGTGCAGATTGTGGGAAGAGGCGCAGCAGATTGGTGGACTATCTGGAAGGTGGGAAAAAGAATGGCGCCAAATGAGTAGCTGCAACTTAAGTCAGTTTAATGTAAAAGTAAAGAACTTGCATTTATCATGCCCCCAGGATATCCCAAAGCATTTTACAATCAATAGTTTACTTTTTCGAAGGACAATCAGTGTTGTCAGGTAGGTAAAACCCGAAGTAGTGTATATTATACAGTCTAAGATAACATAAAAGAACATAAGAAGTAGGAGCAGGAGTAGGCCATACGGCCCCTCGGGCCTGCTCCGCCATTCAATAGGATCATGGCTGATCCGAACCTAGACTCATGTCCACTTCCCTGCCCGCTCCTCGTAACCCCTAATTCCCTTATCAGCTAGGGAACTGTATCTCCGTTTTAAATTTATTTAATGTCGCAGCTTCCACAGCTCTCTGAGGTAGCAAATTCCATAGATTTACTACCCTCTGAGTGAAAAAGTTTCTCCTCATCTCAGTTTTGAAACGGCAGCCCCTTATTTTAAGATTATGCCCCCTAGTTCTAGTCTCGCCCATCAGTGGAAACATCCTCCCCGCATCCACCCGATCAAGCCCCCTCACAATCTTATATGTTTCGATAAGATCGCCTCTCATTCTTCTGAATTCCAATGAGTAGAGGCCCAACCTACTCAACCTTTCCTCATAAGTCAACCCCCTCATCTCTGGAATCAACCGAGTGAACCTTCTCTGAACTGAACTGGAGACTCAAGAATACACTGAAGATATAAGACTTGCATTGCTGTAGCTGTTGCTTCGACAGACCTGCATTTGCTGTGGTAGTGCCAGTAGTTTTGAATCTTCTACGATCAAATGCCTCTCTGTGCCTGATTCACCATCAACCAATGCCCCAACCTAGTTCTACTGTCTAAAAAGACAGTGCTAACATCAGCAAGGAACTACATATAGATGTCTAAGAAAACCATACCTGCTGCTCCAACATGTGCATGACACTTCCAGTACTTTATTTGTAACAACTGTGCACTTTAATAGTTGTCCAATATCTCCCAGACACCATAGTGTGGCCGAATGGTACATTTGCCTTATGTCCTCTGTGACTTTTTTTGAAACACCAGGAATGGTCAAGGGCCTTAGTGTATGACATCATAAAGTTACGCCCAAATTGTGCCTGGAATTGAGTGGGCAAACAACGTGCCAAATTAGGCCCATGAATCATGGTGTTGGCTCACGGTCTCGCCTCATGCCGGGGTGATTGCATACTTTAGGGGGAAAAAAGTGTTTTAATTCTACACCAATAAAAAAAAAGCTGCAAGAAAATGGTGAATTCAAATTAACCAATGCAGCATTTGCAGTGGGGGCTGTGCTATAAGGGAGCACCGCTTTCAGAGTTTTTTATTTGGTTTTTTTTATGGGTGTGGGCGTCGCTGGCATGGCCAGCATTTATTGCCCATCCCTAATTGCCCTTGAGAAAGTGCTGGTGAGCCGCCTTCTTGAACCGCGGCTGTCCGTGTGGTGAAGGTACTCCCACAGTGCTGTTAGGTAGAGTTCCAGGATTTTGACCCAGCGACGATGAAGGATCGGCGATATACTTCTAAGTCAGGATGGTGTGTGACTTGGAGGTGGTGGTGTTCCCATGCGTCTGCTGCCCTTGTCCTTCTAGGTGGAAGAGGTCGCGGGTTGGGGAGGTGCTGCCGAAGAAGCCTTGGTGAATTGCTGCAGTGCATCTTGTAGATGGTACACACTGCAGCCACGGTACACCGGTGGTGGAGGGGGTGAATGTTTAAGGTGGTGGATGGGGCACCAATCAAGCGGGCTGCTTTGTCCTGGATGGTGTTGAGCTTCTTGAGTGTTGTTGGAGCTGCACTCATCCAGGCAAGTGGAGAGTATTCCATCACACTCCTTACTTGTGTCTTGTAGATGATAGAAAAGCTTTGGGGAGTCAGGAGGTGAGACACTTGCCGCAGAATACCTAGTCTCTGACCTGCTCTTGTTGCCACAGTATTTATGTGGCTGGTCCAGTTAAGTTTCTAGTCAACAATGACCCCCCAGGATGTTGATGGTGGGGGATTCGGTGATGGTAATGCAATTGAATGTCAAGGGGTGGTGGTTAGACTCTTGCTTGTTGGAGATAGTCATTGCCTGGCACTTCTGTGGCGCGAATGTTACCTGCCACTTATCAGCCCAAGCCTGAACGTCGTCCAGGTCTTGTTGCATGCGGGCATGGACTGCTTCATTATCTGAGGAGTTGTGAATGGCACTGAACACTGTGCAGTCATCGGCAAACATCCCCATTTCTGACCTTGTATGGTACTGCATGCCCATCCCTGACCCTTGCTCCCTTCCATCACATCTCCCCACTGGGCATATAGGATTGATGGATTTGCCACGTAAGGTTGCATCTTACACCAATATGGCCAAATATTTTTCCTATTAAGCCTCAAATTTGGACATGCAATTTGCTTCATGGCATGTTTGCAGAGTCCTATTGGATCCCAACACACCCCCTCAAGATCACTGTTTGAGTTTCCCAGTGCCTGCATTACCAGGAACATTGAAAGGGGACAGGAACTGGGGCAATGCCGCCTTGTGGCTCGAGAGGAAAATTGAGTTCACAGTAAAGTCTTTGCACCACTCCAGTTATTGTTCTTTTCTGTTTCTCCATTGCACTTGCTAGGGAGGTCGAGCAACTAATGTTCTTGGTGCTCCCATATTAGAATATTGTTCATAGTTTCTATTTGCAGATAATTATAGCCGATGGAACTGACTTAAAGTTTTGTCTATATGAATGATGAATCTCTAAGGGATCGATTTTCATTCAGCAGCTGGGAAGGAGGCGGGACTACAACTTTCGGGTTGTAGTCCCGCCTACATCGATGTCTGGCCAATCCACGCGATTTTCCCTTGATTGACCTTGTTGAGCCCGCCCAGTGGGCTCAGCAGGCCAATTAAGGGCCACCCGGCAACAGGTGACGTCACAGACTGAAATTTCATCTGTCAAAATGTCTTGACAGATGAAATATCAGTGTTTCACAGCTGTTTGAAGCTGTCAAACACTGACAGTCTGACTTCTAACCTGAGTCCTTCTCCACAGACTCAGTTAGAACTCACACCGGCAATGAAAGCTGAAGGCTGTCACTTTTGACAGCTCGCAACCATTTTGCTTTCAGTGCCGGCTGAATGATGGACTCCCGAAACCTAGAGGAAGAAAGGCTGTTAAGGTAAGTGCAGGTAAATTAAACTTCTTTAGACACACCAAACACACTTACCTTTGCACTCATGCACCCATCACTCACCTGAATACCGACATCGCGACCTCTCCAAGTCCTTCAACCCGACGGCTCGTCTGCTCTAACCTGGCGTGGTTTGGAGCCGTCGGGAATCCCACATGACACCCCTCAAAATAGGGATTAGGCTAAAAACTACCTGTTAACAGGCAGTTAATTAGCACTAATCCCTTCCCGCCTCGGGTCGGCGGGTCCCAGTGCGGGGCGGGTACCCGCCTCCTTTGAAACTTACGTGGAGGCGGGTTTTGGGCAGGATGGTGTCGGGACCCCCGAATTCAGGATTTTAGCCCCCCACACGCCTAAAAGCCCGCCTCACGGCACACTGAAAATCAACCCCTAAGAGTCACTATTTATGCCAATGTAAATGGCATAAATACATCTGTCCCCTCTATATACTACAAAATCTGTGGAAATCTGTAAAGGATATTCAGAAGTTGTAGGGTTTACAGCTAAGGTGGCTCAGTTCTGTGTGTCTGACAGGAAAAAATAATGTAAATTCTTCTAATTTTAAAAAAAACCTCAAGTTTAACTGAGCCCAGCTTGCTCAGTCCAATGAAATGGAAAAAAATGGATTAGATCAGACTGCAGGCTGTGATTTGTACTTAACCTGACAAAAGCCATTCCTGTAGGTATTAGGAAATATATTCATCTGTTTCACAATGTAGAGGGTATCCAGTCGAGCTATTACTGTAATCCACTTTCTGACAGTTCCACTTCTTGCACATCATTCTGTAAAACAAACACTACTTGGTTGAGTTTTTGTGTATCAAACCTTTTGCATCGTCTATTTTTATCATGTGGCGCAAGAGACCAGAGTTTATGATTTTTGCATGTTGTTTTGGTGTCGGGAGGAGGTGGGAATCTATGTGCTGTTTGAGGGATTGTGGTGTTGGGGAATGGTAGCTTTGTTGAAACGGATTTTTTTGGTCCTCAATCTGGTTCAGTACGCGGAGCGAGTTGTTACCTTATTTTTGCATTCTATATTCTCAGCTTCACGCACTCCCAGGTTAGGCAGAATCGAGTTCCCTTTGTGAAAACCAAAGAAGATGCTTAACCACAGCCTGAGATGATAAACGCCCATCTGACATTTCTATTTTCCAAAGTGAGTCATTTTTATGGCCTTTTTGAATGAGTTTTCCAATTTAGTGTCAAATTGTGGCCATTTTTATGCTGTGTAGTTACTAAAGCCCATGCTTGAACTGGCCCAGGTCACTTCATGTAAACCTTTACTGCTAGCAGAAAGAAGAGTCTATTATCCCACCTATCTGGGCTGTATTCAAATTTAGCGTGCAGAAGTTGAAGGAATATGTGCTTGCCTATTATACCAACAATGTAGTTGACATGATAACGTCATCACTGAGCAACAATGTATTTCCGCTTGGCTTGATAAAAAGCAGTATTTGCACAAATTTAAGAACAGGTTTCCCGTCTGCTTTCCTGCCCAGCAAAAGTTGCATGGGAAAGACCCAACCAGGAAAGTTGGAAAATAAGGCAAAAATTAGCGATGCCGACACCTCAATCTCCGATTGCAGTTGAATCGTAATTTGTCCTGAAAACAAATCCAATTTAAAAAAAAATAATTCTGTTTTTGCACATTGTCTAGAACTTACAGGATCACCAGATATTATCAGGAGCACTAAAACACTACTGCTCATCAGTAGTTTTACTGCAATCAGAGTCACCATTTTTATTCAATAATATCCTCTTGGGAGTAAACCTCATAAAATTCCTTGGGGCTAATTCAGTTTTTTTTTAAACGATTGAAGGAATGACCAGGCCTCTCATAGCCATTGGCGTTTTCTTTCTCTGCAGTTAGAATGTTGTTAAGTACGGACTATAAAATCGAGCGTATGGACTTCCAGTTCTTTTGGAGTTTTAGGGCTTGCAAAATCGACGGAACACTTGAATTCCCTCCATTTTTTTCTCCCAAAATGTTTTATGTCATGTTTATCTACACTAAACTGCATCATAAAATTATAGAATACCACAACACAGAAGCAGGCAATTTCCCCCTTCCTTCCCCCCTCCCATCAAGTCTGCACCAGTGTTGTACTTCACCTGAGCCATCCAGTCTAATTCTGCTCCCTCGCTCATTTTAGTATTCCTCTCTTTCAAGCAACTATCCAATTCCCTTTTAAAAGAATTTACGGACTTTGCTTCAACAATAATTTGTGGCAGAGAATTCCATGTTCTTACCATCCTCTGTGTAAAGATTTTTTTTATGACTCCCCTTTAATCATTTTTCTGTTTATCTTAACGTTGTGTCCTCTTGTTACTGTAGTACTTGGGGGAAGTACTGAAGGGCAGTGGGAGTGCATGAAAACTGGTGCCCTGACTACTCCTCAGCATGGCTGCCTCTTCCTCGTATTAAACTGAGCTCCACAGGCCGGGAAAGCCCCAAGTTCTACTCCTGGTCTGTGCTGAATTAGTTGATCTCAACAGGACAGTGTTAGTGGGGGTTATAACAGGCCCAAGTGCCTCAGGTTAGACCAGAACTCCTGCTTCTGATCAGTATTATCAGGAGAGGGTGGGAGAATTGGCAACATGAAAAAGAAAAGAATAAAGATAAGATTCTCTTTTAATTGTGAAAGGGGGAAATTGTCAAATGATCAGGACAGATTGGTGTGTACTGGCCAGGAAAATCACTATTCTGCATGAGGGAGTCAATACAAAGCATCGTGAGGCCACTTTGGAGAGAAACCTTGAATCGATGCTACTATCAAATAACAGATTTTGTTGAGTGCTGCACTTAATAATAAACAGCTCGACCTTCCACTGACAGCAGGGCTCGCTCTGCTCCATCTGAGAGCAGATAATCAGACCTCAAGCCCCCACACGCTGACTTATTAATGCACAGCTTGTCAGAAGACAAAGAGCACGGAGACTGGGACCATCAGGAGTGCAGAGTTGTAGCTGACTCATCTCTTCGGTGTGATCCAAACGGCCCTTTAAAGATCCAACTTGTAAGTTCTTCATTCAAAGTCACCATTTGTTAGATTTGACAAGAGAATGCATTATGTTCACATCCATGTTGTGTACATCAGATTACATAGGGCCAAGGGGTTGTGGGTTGGACTATACTGTGGGTGAGTTGCTTCATGACTTTCATTTCCTGTTGTCAACCTACTCGCTGGCATGAAGCAAAGAGATGATGGTGGAGCAGTCGTGCACGAGAAATGGAATTAATTGTACTGAATTGAGAATCGCTGTACTGCAGCTGTAATACTTGGATCAAACAGTAAGTGTGAAGTGTTAGCATTGCTGTAATGACAATATTTTTTTAAATTCGCTTATGGGATGTGGGTGTCACTGGCAAGGCCAGTATTTATTGCCCATCCCTAATTGCCCTTGAGAAGGTGCTGGTGAGCCGCCTTCTTGAACCGCTGCAGTCCGCGTGGTGAAGGTACTCCCACAGTGCTGTTAGGGAGTGAGTTCCAGGATTTTGACCCAGCGACAATGAAGGATCAGCGATATACTTCTAAGTCAGGATGGTGTGTGACTTGGAGGGGAACTTGGAGGTGGTGGTGTTCCCATGCGCCTGCTGCCCTTGTCCTTCTAGGTGGAAGAGGTTGCGGGTTTGGGAGGTGCTGCCGAAGAAGCCTTGGCGAGTTGCTGCAGTGCATCTTGTAGATGGTACACACTGCAGCCACAGTACGCCGGTGGTGGAGGGAATGAATGTTTAAGGTGGTGGATGGGGTACCAATCAAGTGGGCTGCTTTGTCCTGGATGGTGTCGAGTTTCTTGTTGCAGCTGCACTCATCCAGGCAAGTGGAGAGTATTCCATCACACTCCTTACTTGTGCCTTGTTGATGGTGGAAAGGCTTTGGGGAGTCAGGAGGTGAGACACTCGCTGCAGAATACCTAGCCTCTGACCTGCTCTTGTGGCCACAGTATTTATGTGGCTGTCTGGTCCAGTTAAGTTTCTGGTCAGTGGTGACCCCCCAGGATGTTGCTGGTGGGGGATTCAGTGATGGTAATGCTGTTGAATGTCATGGGGAGGTGGTTAGACTCTCGCTTGTTGGAGATAGTCATTGCCTGGCACGTAAGTGGCAGATAACATTTGCGCCACAGATCAGCCCAAGCCTGAACGTTGTCCAGGTCTTGTTGCATGCGGTCATGCACTGCTTGATTATCTGAGGAGTTGTGAATAGTGCTGAACACAGTGCAGTCATCAGCAAACATCCCCATTTTTGACCTTATGTTGGAGGGAAGGTCATTGATGAAGCAGCTGTAGGTAGTTGGGCCTAGGATACTGCCCTGATGAACTCCTGCAGCGATGTCCTGGGGCTGTGATGATTGACCTTCAATCACCACAACCATCTTCCTTTGTGCTAGGTATGACTCCAGCCAGTGGAGCGTTTTCCCCCTGATTCCCATTGACTTCAGTTTTACTAGGGCTCCTTGATGCCATTCAGTCAAATGTTGCCTTGATGTCAAGGGCCGTCACTGTCACCTCACCTCTGGAATTCAGCTCTTTTGTCCATGTTTGGACCAAGGATGTAATGAGGTCGGGAGCCGAGTGGTCTTGGCGGAACCCAAACTGAGCATCAGAGAGCAGGTTATTGATGAGTAAGTGCTGCTTGATAGCACTGTTGATGACACCTTCCATCACTTTGCTGCTGATTGAGAGTAGACTGATTATACAACTTTCCACATCTTGATTCTCTCCCTTTTTTACTTTTTTCTAATGAAGTATTTAAATCTTTGTATATTCTATTTAACTCATTTCAGTTACTTTTTCCTGACTTCTCACCCTTTTCACTGTTCCTTTTTCGCAAAGCAGAGACTCGCAAGGTAGATACAGATAAGGAAGGCCATTTTTTCCCCATCTGACCTCATCATCCAGACAAACCTACAGTCACAGCATTGAGCGAATGATTCCAGGGTTTTTACCTTCACTGCCCTACTCTGGAATCTAGTTCCTGGGTTAATAGGATTGCCAACTCTGGCTGGATATATTCCTGGAGGTGTCATCACATGACCTTCTGCCTCCAACCGTTCTGCCCCCACACTCCTGCCATTGGTCGCCCAACACGTCCATATTCGCGGAGCACCGCCTTCTCGCACCAGTTGGAAAACCAATAGACTCATCATTACCCGATTGAATGATTTCAGCCAAACAGCTTTATTCCCATCTTAGATATTTTTCATACTAATAGCCAAAGTTTTCAAAGATTTTTATTTTTTTAAAAAGCACAATTTTAACGCCTCGATTACTTTTTTTTCTCCTGGGTTGCTCTCGGCAGTGTCCTGGCGATTAGTCTTTAATTCCTGGAGATTCCAGGGTAATCCTGCTGAGCAGCCTTTGTGTGAAGAAGAACTTCCTAATATCAGTCCGAACTTTGTCTTTCAGCATTCAGAACCTGTGCCACTTTGTCCTTCTGTCATGGTTGACCCATCCTGGGGGTATGATTTCCCAAGCACTGGCACCCTCTGGTCCCTGTGTAAGTGCCTGTTGCCCTTGCCTAAACCCAGGCATTGCTTGCTGCCAGACCGTTCAACCACTGATAGGTGGGCGGGATATCAGAATTAAGCCCAGCCCCTTCCTGCCTTTATCCAATATGCGTGCACGTACACCGATGTTCCAGAAGGGTTATTGGGTACTGATCAGAACCAAAAATCTGAATTTCTTTTTCCATTTCCTAATGTGGGGACACCAAGACCAATTGTAGCACCCCAACACCACCCTGACCAACATCAACTAACTCAACACAAACCAGGTATCAAACCTAGGACCTTATCCATTGATGGTGCATTACCCACAGATCCATTTGGGACACTGTTGAAGTCTGATTGCTCCACAGCATTCAGATTATTTTTTTCCCAACATGGCTATTCCTTTAAGTGCCCATCATTTTAAAGGATGAATAATATTTGATGAACTTTATTTTGTTTGGGGTGGAAAGAAACAACATATATGGCATGACAAAGGAAGATTAGTAAATATTTTCTTTTGATTTCATCTTTTTAATGATTTTTTTTCGCAGTGTAATGTGTTTTGCTATTTTTCCATTATCTGCTTGTTATTAAACTTTTTATAAAGCCTTTTGGCCTAATCCTCCAAGTCAATCTGTAGCACAATCATAAATATCTCCCTGGAGACTGGAGCCATGCTGTGCATTTCTTTTTGCATTGAAGTTATTGCCCATATTAATTCAGAAAAAAAATAGAAAAATATTTGAACAAAATGTTCCAACATGAAATCATTTCTCTTTGTATTTCCTGGAACTGTTGGTTCTGTTCAAAAATAGCTTTTAGAATGATGTGGTGTTTGAACACAAATGCACTCATTTGGCTGGCTATTGAATCTGATTGTAAGCACCCATCAATTAGGGCTTACGGTTCAGTGATTCACCCCCCTGAAAAGAAGGCAGCATTTAAGTATACGTTTAATTTAGTGTGTGTATGCTTGTTTTTAACATTGTAATGGAGAGATTTTCTCTGACGCAGTTCTTTTGAGTCGATAATCTTGCTTGGTTACGTGGAAAACTCAAATACAGGAAACTCTCTGGTATCCGGCACCGACGGGACCGGGATGGTGCCGGTTGATTAAAAATTCTGGATGACGGAGAGGGTTATCTACCGAGGCTATTTTTAACAAACAAAAATTAAAAAATCAAGAAATGTGCAGTATAATTGGGTACTCACCTACAGAATGTTGTGTTAAAGAGACTACCGGCAGCGCGGGAGAGTCCGACTCCTGTTATTGAGGTGTTCGGACTTCCGACAACGCCAAGAAGCCGAGTAGTGGCAGTTTGGAGAACTACCCCCCACCGACTAACTCGGCCACCGCGGGAGACTCGGACTCGGGCTCTGCAACATTTCCGGTTATTGAGGTGTTGTTTTCAGAGTATGAATTTTGCCGGTTAATAGAGAATTCCAGTGCCGTTTAAACGAGAGTTTCCTGTAGTGTGTTGGATATCCCTCCAGTGGGCTCAGTCATGAGTGCTGACACTGAGCCAACTTGGATTCAATGGCCCGGATCTTGCTGTGAGCAGCGAAGGAACAGCTTTCGCCGTTCACCTCGGGTACAATTGCCCAGAGACATTTTGCATCTTGTGTGGGTGGGTTAAGAAACTCTTAAATGCACCCCGCTAATTAAAGTGTCTTATGATCATGGTTCACAAAAAAACATAGCCAGCTTAATTTGAATGGTGTAATACAACTGTGATAACATTCTATTTAAAATGTTGCAAGAGGTGCTTTATCTCAAAGAAAGAAATAACCAGTCTTGTGATAGATTTTGCCAAGTACAAATATTCTAGGAGTGTCCTTGTCGGGAGATAAGGTATAATAAACTCCTATTGAAAACACCTTCAAATTTACACAGGAAATGTTGTGCAATCATTATATTTTCTTTGCAAGTTCAAGTGACGAGTATTAACCTTGCAGAGACTGGTCTCTGTGGCTGGAAACATTTAAACAATTTCTCTTCGTACATTTACTGTTGAAGCAGCCCTTGTGTAAAGAAAAGGTAAGCACAGTTTCTTTAAATGCTGCAATTTGATGGAATCGGTAGATTCTCCATGGTGTACAGTGCAAGCTACACATACTCTTCAGACCGAAAAATACATTTTGGCATTGTTCCAGGGAATACAATTTGCTCTTTTGTAAAAATGTCTGTTCAGACCCCTTCAGAGATGATGATTTTTTTTATCGTGAGCTCTGTAGGACTTGTATAATTAGACCACCCTTGATACAAGACTAAGTGTTTTTTTGTTATAGACTGTTGGTCTTGAAACATTTATAATTTTTTTTGTTCGCCAGTCAGAAAATGAGGACGGACGGTATGTTGCAATTATGTTCAGTGGTAGCAATGAAGAGCCTTTTATTGAAGCGATAACGTTTCCATTTTCTTGGCTTAATTCAATATCTGGGGGAAATACATTGGCCCGGATTTTGCGGTAATAATAACGGTGAATTTATCAGTCATTATGGAGTAACTCGGACAGCAACTTCCGACATCTGCACATGAGCAGTTAAACGCGGAAATCAGGAAGTTGCTGTCCAATTTGTCCTGCTTCTCCGGAAGCTACCAGCACCTCACCAAGAGATTCAGCATTGAAACCCAAGAAGAGTGTGAAGTTATGGTACTTACCCACTAGTTACCCACGAAACACGCCAGAAAAAGTTAGGGCTTGTCCATTCAAGTATAACTGAATTTTAATGGTGTGATAAGTCTTAATTACTACTAAACAACCTCTCTGGCATTTTTACTTTTACAAGTGTGAAGTCTCATTCCTTCAGATTTTGATTATTGTTGGAGATTTTTTTTTTTTTTTTCTTTCTGTCGCTTTTATCTCTCTTAATCCCAACTATCTTTCCCTCTCTCCTTTTGCTTTCTGGACATGATTTTACATTGAATTAAATATTGTAAGTTGCACTTCCTGGTTTAGATTCTGCGGGGGAGAAATTTAGTTGTTAGCGCCAGCCGTTTGCGCCTTAAGAGGGCGATAAGTGGGGCGCGAAGCGGCGAGCGCGGCGAGACCTGCGCCTCTCGCGACATTGAGCGGACATTTAGCGGCGGCGCAAAACCGCAATGCCCGCTCAGGCGCGCACGCAGATCCTGACGTCATTTCATGGTGCAACGCCCTTGGGGCGCCCCCCTCCTTTCCGCCTGGCACTCCCAGCGACTGGTTGACTGGAACGGTTCCCAGTCGCTGTGGGGCTGGGGGGGCGCTGTTTAAAGGGGGCTCTTCCTGGCTTCTTAGTGGTAGCCATTTTTGGACCACTCCTGTGTGAGAGAGATATTTGCAGAGAGACAAAGGGAGAGAGCTTTCTGCATTGAGTCAGCGCTCGCACAGGTACTTCTGGCTTCGGCCCAGAACTTTGCAGTTGGATTGATTTTTTCAGTGCCATAGCCTTGAGTGGCCACATATTATGGGGGCTGCAATGGGTGGAAACGTTGGGTTTCTCCATTGCATTGAGAGGGCTCCGAGATGCCGAGAGAGCGTGCCAATCACGGCCAGACAGAGGAGGGCCAACAGGCGTCGGCACAGGAGACCTTCCCCTCCCAGGGTATTCCGCCAGCAGTTCTCCTACCTCAACATGTCTGAGGAGCAGTGTATTCGGAGGCTTCGATTCAGCAGGGAGGTGGTCACTGAGATCTGCCACCTGCTTCAGCCAGATCTGCAGCCTCAGCTGAGGAGCAGGACGTCTCTGTTGGTGGCAGGTAAGGTGACAGTGGCTCTCAACTTCTATGCCACCGGCTCCTTCCAATCTGCTTCTGGGGACATTGCCAATGTCTCCCAGTTCGCGGTGCATTACTGCATCCGCCAAGTCACGAATGCCCTCTTCAAAAGGAGACGTCCATACATTTCCTTCCCCATGACCCTGGACAAGCAGCAAGAGCGCGCAATGGGATTTGCAAGAATAGCGGGCTTCCCCATGGTCCAGGGCGCCATTGACTGCACACATGTGGCTTTGCGGGTGCCTCGAGATGCCGAGAATTACCGCAACCAGAAGGGGTTCCATTTGTTGAACGTGCAGTTGGTGTATGACCACAGACAGCTGATACTAGCTGTCAATGCCCGCTTTCCAGGCAGCAGCCACGACGCCTCCATCCTGCGCCAGACTTCTGTGGCAGACCTTTTCAAAGCCCCGGCTCACCCAGGAGACTGGTTTCTTGGGGACAGGCTATCCTCTGTGCACCTGGCTGATGACCCCGCTCCGTGCGCCCAGCACCCCTGCTGAAGAACGATACAATGACGGCCATCAAGCGACCAGGAACATCATTGAGCACACAATCGGCATGCTAAAGCAACGGTTCTGCTGTCTGGACCATTCCGGGGGAGCCCTTCAGTACTCGCCTGAGCGAGTCTCCCATTTCATTGTAGTGTGCTGCATGCTGCATAACCTGGCAATCCTCAGGACTCAGCCACTGCCAGCAGACATTGGAGCACCAGCGGAGGAGAAGGAGCACCAAGATGGGAGGGAGGCACAAAGTGCAAGGGCCGTCCGTCAGCAGCTTATTGCAAGTCGGTTCTAGGCCCCCTCTGAGGGAATGGCTTGTGCCATTGAAAGAACATGAATGGAACAGTTCCGCAAACCCTGAGCCAGTCAACGCAACAAATAGTTCAAAGAGCAAACATGCACAATCTGAATAAAGACAATTCTTTATTTAACAAACTGTGTGCCCTTCCCGCATGACAAAGTAATACAGAGAAACCCCAAACAAAGCAATCAGACACATAACCGGCTCTCACAACCTGGAGACAATGAACAAAAGAGTTAACAAAAAATGACCACGATCCTCGGCCTTCACTAAAAAAATTAACAGCATTTTGCCACACCTCCTACTTTTTGCCCTTCGAGGGTGATCTGCTTCGCTTGCGAGATTGGTCCCTTCCCACCCTGCAGCTCCTCCGCAATGGGGCCCCAGTGGCTGCAGCAAGGCTGGGGGAAGGCTGCTGAGTGTCAGAAACTGAGTCGGCAGATGCCCTTTGGGGACGGCCTGAACCAGCTCTGGGCCTGGAGGGCCCGGCTGCTGACTGCTCCAATTCTGCATGGGCGGCAGCAGTCTGTCCTACAGGTGGTGGCAGCTGCAGTGGAGGAGTGACAGTGTTGGCAGCAGGAATGCTGCCATCCTGACAGAGGACAGGCACTCCCTGGTCGGACGACACACTGGCACTCCCACGGGGCAGCACTGCAGCATGCGGAGCAATCTGCTGAAGCACAGACTGCTGGCCTTCTGCAGCGTGGCAAGGGCCCCAGCGATTCGTGCCCGATGCAGCGAGGGTGGCAGCAGTCATTGCTCGTGTGGCCTCAATCTGTGTCTGCATCAGACCAGCCACTGACTGCATTGTACCACTAAGCACTTGCGTGGAAGCTGCCTGTGCTGCACCGAATTCCTGCAGACTCCTTGCCAGTGCTGCACCGAAGTCCTGGACACTCCTTGCCAGTGACTCTATGGAGTCGGGCATCCTTGCCAATGCAGCCATGAGCTCAGTGTGCCTCTGCTCCGCCTGGGCGCCCATTTCAGCGAGGAGCCGCACCTCTTCTACGCTCACTGTAGCAGGACTGGAGGCCAGACTCTCCCTCCGGGGAGAAGGCCGCCGAGCTTCCCTAACGCCCGCCCTCCCCCCCCCCCCCCCGCGTTGCTGCAGCCCGCTGGGCCCCGGAGCTTCACCCTCCTCAGACCCTTCCCCCTTGCTCCCCTCCAGGGAAGACGTGTCCCCATTATGGCCATGGGTTGCCTCGGCTGAGGGTGGCACTGATGGTCCGGCTTCCTCTTCTTCATCGCCTTCAGAATCACTCACAGTGGCAGCTTGAGGGCCCGCCTCCTCACCTGGCGAGTCACCATCTGAAAGCAGGGAGGTACAAGAGTTGCTTTAGCGTGAGGACAGGGCGGCAGCGAGGGAGGCATGAGTGCTGCAAAGCACTGTATTGGTTCGATAGTGGCAAAGGATGCTGGTGTGAGGCACAAGTGGAAGGAGAGAGGTCAAAAGGTGATGACCTTACCATTGCTCTCCAGAACGGGGTCGGCATCTCCAGTGGCGACGGGGCCAATCATCCGGCCAGCCATAATGCGTTGGACTCGCTGCTCCTGATCGCTGAGGTCTTTAAGGTGAGGCCGGCCTCCCCCGGTCCGTTGCTGCTGCCTCCTATTATGGGCCAGCTTGGCCTGCAAGAGAGAGGACGGGCTCTGAGTACAGTGTGAAGCCCTGATCTTGGCTGCACTGCCTCCCATGGTCGAATAGCCCTTACAGTGTGAAGCCCTGAGCTTGGCTGCACTGCCTGCCATGGTCGAATAGCCCTTATAGTGTGTAAAGTGGTGAATGTGCGTGTGAGTTTCATGAAATGCCCATAGGTGTTGGATGAGGGCTGGGCATTGGGGCTTTCAGGACCCTTTCGCCATAAAGTGAGGTGGACATGCAGGGATGAAGAGGATTCTGAAAAGGGTACTCACATGGACGACCTGAGTGAGGTCGTTGAACTTCTTACTGTATTGCACAGGGGTCCTAGGTACCATGCTGCTGGAGGTCACTCTGTGAGCCACCTCCCTCCAAGCTTTGCGGTAGTCGGTGGGCAGCGGCCTCCTGCCACTGTCCGGAAACAGGATAGATCGCCTGCACTCCACTGCGCCAACCAGAACCTGCAGGGCCCCCTTAGTGAACCGCTGTGCTCGCTCCCTGGCCCTCTCCATGGTCCTAGGCGTTAGAATGTGGCAGCAGGTCTGTCCAGGCCGAGAATCAGGGCTCCAATGTGCAGGGTGTGGCTGCAATCCAAGATCGACCCTCCCCCTTTAAGAGCTGACCGGCGCCAGCGTGTCTGCCTGCAATCGCTAACTGGCCGCACCTGCGCTGCGCCCGCCCTCGGTGGTAGCGCCTCGCTTCTCCGGCTTAGCGCCATAGGACAGTTGTGCAGCGCCTGCTTTAGCGCTCCAAGCACCTCCAGGCGAAGCAGGTCAATTTAGCTGAAGGTGGCGATAATTTGCGCCGGGCGCTAAATTTCACGCCCGCTCGACTATAACGCCCCAAACATGGCGATACTGAATTTCTAGGCCTGCGTGTCTCAGTGAGGATTTTTCAATCTGATTGGTTGAAGAGACATGGGGGAGGAAATTCGGTTGGTTAGCGCCACTGGGGGGGTGGTGCTAACTGGGCGCTAGGAACTTGGCACCGCTCGCGCGGCGATCTTTGCGGCGCTCGTGAAATTGACCAGTCGTTTTGCGGCAGCGCTAAACACCACTGCCGCAATCTCCTGCGCCCGCGGATCGTGCAGCGCCCCAGACTGGATATTGAGTCGCGCCCCCCTGTCTTAGCGCCTGCCGCAAGGAACGATGGGTAGAGGGGTACGTTTTCAAGTCGGGAAAGGGCTGGGGGAGTGCTATTTAAAGGCGGGCGCTTCCTGCCTTGTTGGCAACATTTTTGGTACATGCAGGTTGAGAGGGAGAGAGACGTCTGGAGACAGTTAACGCTGTCCTAAGGAGTTTTGGCCCTCAGCACCACTTTTGAGGTTCCTAAGCGCCGAGCTCTTTCCTTGGGCCTATCCATTAGTGCTTCCAACACAATTGCTTTAGAGGTCTCTCCAGGCCGAGATTCAAGTCTGCAATGAGCAGGGTGTGGCTGGCCAGCAGGATGTCCCCTCCCCTTTAAGAACTAGACAGTGCCAGTCTGTCTGGCTTCCATGGTAACTGACATCGCCTGAGCTGAGGTAGTACCTCACTCCCCAACGTTAGTGCCTTAAGAGAGGTGTGTAACGCCTGATTTAGTGCTCAAATCCCTTCCAGGGGCGATAGAGGCGAATTTTGCAGTCGGAGGGGATAATTAGCACCGGGCGCTAAACTTTGCACCCGGCCGATATTAGCGCTCCAAAATGGGCGATACCCAATTTTCCCCCCCCATGCTATTGCTTGCGCTGCTCACACAGGCCTCAGAGCCCCTGTGGAGGGCGCTGCGCTGAAATGGCTCACTAATTACTATAAAGTTGCCACACAAAAGCCCACTAAAAGTCTGTGGGCAGCTGTAACGCTGTTCATTCAACGCTGACTGCAAAATCCAGGCCATTTTTTTTTTTAAATCTGGCTTTCTGAAATAAACAATTCTTAATTTTAATTCAAATGACCCTACAAATATTTATTTCTTTTTTTTAAATCACATTTAATGTATCTACACGAGTTGTGTCAGCAGTCATTGCTGCCATTAGCTCTACTTTGCCTGAGTCATCCTCAAAATGGCAGAGCATAATGGTGGGTGGGGTTGTGATTCTAAAGCACTTGGTGTACCATCTAATAGCCATTTTTGAGTGCAATTACTTGGGTGCGGTGGACCTAATGGCAGTAAGCACCATGGAGCTGATCTATGTGTAGTGCAGCAGAATTTAAATCACAGTATATGCAAGTCCTGTCTATTTAATATTAAATGCACTGTTCTGCCTTCACAGTAAACTTTCCTTCCTGTGTAGAAGGATTTAATAGACATCTGGAGTTCTTGATGGTCTTGTTTTGAATTAATGATGAGTTCGGTTTAATTTTTAACATGCAGGCTAGAGTTGAACAGTTTTATGTGATGGTCTTAATGGCTAAGTTGAATTAGTGTAAGAGACTGTCATTTTTAAAGCCCCATTAAATGTTATTGCAATCCTTTGAAAATTATCCACTTTTGTGGTTTGAATGATTACTGTCCATTTCTAACTGGCTGGCAGCAGCACCATTGATTTCTTAAATATTGTAATCAGAAAAAGCAGCATGGGGGGCCGTGATGGCTCAACGGGTGAATACACCACGAGCCGCACCGACCACGAATGCAGTTTCAATCTGTGGTCCTGGGCTGAGATGAGTGAGTTCAGCTGGGGAAATGGTGAGGATGCTACAACGTGCCACCATATCGCTGGGGCAGGGAGGGAAACAAATCACCGGGTGATCCCTCCTCTTAAACACCATCTAGTGATTCCTCTTGGAAAGTGTATATGTGTGGACGACGAGTGAGGACAGGACTGAGCTCAATCTTGACGATTTCCCTCTCCCTCACCCCACCTCCTCACTCACCTACCGCCCCCTTGCTCCTGCCCCTCACTAATAACCTGCTAACCCTTGCTGTTTATACTGACACATGCAGAAAGTCATTTGGGTGAAGCACCTGTGGAACCAACACTATGGAATGCTACTTCAGAATGAGTCACACCCTTCAGGGTAATTTGCATTATTTTGGTGGGTGAGGTTCCACTGCTGCCGGCTTGCCCACCTCAGTTTGGGGTGAGGGAAATGGTGACAGTGCTGCCCTATCTAATCATTCACCACCAGATTTAGCTCAGTGATATCCAGCAGTTCGATGCCTCAATCTCGGCCAAAACTGTCGACTATTCAAGGATCATCTTGTAGGGCAAGGACAAACCAAGGCTTTCTTACCCCATGACCAACTCCCCCCTGAAACCTCTTTTGTGACACCTACCCTCAAAAAAATCATAAGTGCAAAGAGCTCATGGATTAATTTCTCTCCAAGATTGAGGTCATCTGTAAATCTATATATGCTGCTGCCTCCCCTGCCTCTGCCCTAATGGCACTAAGTTAGGAGGCACAGGAAGTTGTGTAGTTAGGAGCAGGAAGTTAAAAAGAGACATGAGACACATTGGGCTAGATTTTCTCAATGGAGACGTGTTGGAGGTGGGACTGCTGCTTGCCCGGTTTCAGTCCCGCCTCCATCAGTCTCTGGCCAACCAGCGGGATCTTCCCCTGATTGACCTTGTTAAGCCTGCCCGGCGGGCTCAGCGGGCCAATTAGGTGGAAGTCAGTGACAGAGCACGTCAACGTATGACTTGTCATCTGTCAAGAATTTTTGAAAGAAGAAATGTCATCGTTTGACAGCTATCAAACACTGACATTCTGTGTAGTTTGATGAGTCCTTGTGTTCAGGACTTCTGATTTCTACAAAGTAGAAAAGTTTGATATGACTGTTGGATCCTCCGATCTGTGATCTCTACAATGGAGATGTCGGGGACTCCGGCTCCACAGGGGCTGAAGGCTGTAGGCAGAAACAAAGGTAAGTTAACATTTTCTAACACTTTACACTCACCTCACATACTTACCACTCCACACTTGCACCCATCGCTCACCTCTACATCGCACTTTCAGACCCCGCAGACCTCCTACTCGGCTCCTACACCCTGGTGGGGTTCCCCCAGGTCGGGAAGCCTGCACTTCAGAATGAAAAATAGGGATAATACTATTTTCTGCCTGTTAACTACCTGTTAACAGGCAGTTAATAGGCTTTAATCCCTTTCCCGCCTCGAGACGGGACCCGGGGCAGGACGGCTTCCCGCCTCCTGGCAAGAGGGCATGGAGGCGGGTTGGGGGCGGGTTTGCCAGCCACCCCCAAATTCTGCAACTTTACCGGCAGTCCCTCCTCCATACCCGCCTCCTCGGGGCTGAGAAAATCCAGCCCATTAAGTGAGGTGGCAAATGGATTGCAATGTGGGGAAGTTTGAGATAACCCACTTTGAACTCAAGAAAGACGAATTAGAATATTTTCTGAATGGCGAAAGATTAGGGACTGTGGAGAAACAAAGGGATTTAGGTCCACAAATTACTAACACCTAGTGCGCAAGTACAGAAAGTGAGCAAAAAGACCAATGGAATGTTGGTCTTTATCTCAAGGGGCTGGAATGCGAAGGGGAGGAAGTGATGCCTCCGTTGTACAGAGCCTTGGTCAGACCCCATCTCGAGTATTACGTTCAGTTTTGGGCACCGCACCTCAGGAAGGATCTATTGGCCTTAGACAGAGTTACAGTTCAGGTTTCACTAAAATTATACCCGGGCTTAAAAGTTTAAATTATGAGGACAGGTTCCATAAACTTGGGTTGTATTCCCTGGGTATAGAGGTTGAGGGGTTATCCAATTGAGCTCTTTAAAATGATAAAGGGATTCGATAGGGTAGATACCGGGAAACTGTTTCCTCTGGTGGGGGAATCCAGAACAAAGAGGCACAATCTTAAAACTAGAGCTGGGCCATTCAGGAGTGAAATCAGGAAGGACTTTTCATGCAAAGGGTAGTGGGAATCTGGAATTCTCTTCCCCAAAAGTCTGTGGATGCTGATCGACAGATTTTTATTAGGTAGGGTATTGGGATATGAATCCAAGGCAGATAACGAGTTGAGGTAGAGATCAGCTATGATCTAATTGAATGGCAGAGCAGACTCAAGAGGCTGAACGGCCTACTCCTGTTCCTATGTGCCAATCACCAACCTATTCTAGTCACAATACATTGTCATTCCGTAGATTCTCCTTTCCAAGCTCATCTCCACCATGAAGCCTACTTCCTACCCCTTAGGTCACTTCCCCATCACACTCCTACTCAACTGACTCATCAGAGCTGACACCATTGATCGCTACATTAGCTCAGGTACCATTCTGCTCCTTTTTATAATTACTGGTATCACTGCCTCCTGAAGAAAACCACCCTTGATTTATTTCTTCTCTCCAGCTATTGCCCCATATCTAACCTGATTTTCCTCTCTTAAGGCACTAGAATATGTCGCTGCCCCCCCAGCTCCGTGCCCACCTCTCCCTAAACCCTGTTAAAGTCTCTTTAATCCAGTTTTCACCCTTCTGTCAGTAGACAGACTGCCCTGGCCAAAATAATGAATGGCCTCCTTGGTGACTGTGAGCTTACTGCTCTGTCCCTCCTTGACAGTGTTTGATGCTGTGGACCATCCTCCTCCTTTGCATTTTGCTCCGTGGTCCAGCTCCTTGGGAAATTCCTCGTTTGTTTCCAATTCTTGATTTGTCCTCGTGTCCCTCCTCTTCCTTATCTACATCTGGCCCTTGGCATCAACGGCGAGCATGGAGTCCGTTTCAATATGTATGCTGATGACACCCAGCTCTCCACCTCCACCAATCTCAGTGACAACCTCCATGCTGTCAGACTGCCAGTCCACTATCGAATCATGGCTGAGTCAAGACTTCCTTCACTTGAACATTCGGAAGACTGGAGCCAGCATTTTTGGCCTTCACCATAAACTTAGAATCAGTGGTAAGGGACTATTCCATCTTCCTACCCAGCAACTCGCTCAGACTGAACCAGACCATGTACAGCTTGACATTTTGTCCAATCCAGAGCTGTGCTTCAAACTCCATCATCACCAAGACTACTTAATTCCACCATTGTAACTCGCCCTACCACTGAAACCCTTAGTCATACTTTTGTCATCAATTTCTTCATGTTCATCTTATTGGTTTCTTGCATTACACCATCAATAAACTTGAACTTTTTCTAAACTCAGCAACCCGTGCCATGTCCCACACTAAGACCTGCTTTCCTCTGTCCCTGTCCTCGCTGACCTACAATTCAATAACAACTTTCTTTTATATAGCATTTTTATAGTAGGAAACATCCCAATGTGTTTTAGACAGTAAGGGAACAGATGTCAATCCCTAGCAGGAGCGATTTAGGCAGGGTGGCCAAAACCATGTCAAAAAAAGATTTTGAGAAGGTTTTAAAAAGGTGGAGAGAGAAGTGGAAAAGTTTGGGAAGGGAATTCCAGAGTTGGTTGAAAGCTCTACCACCAATGAAGGGTCCCTGTCCCCCAACTCATTAAATCTAAAACTCTTGTTCTCATCCCTCCATGGCCTGACTCCACCCTATCTCCTCCAGCCTGTTATCCCTTCCAACCCATATGATTGTCCAGGTCTGGCCTTGACCGAATACCACACCTTCCCGCCCCCCCACCTCCACCCCCAACCTCGCTCTTTCCCCCCTCCTACCCTTCATTGGTGGTAGAGCTTTCAACCAACTCTGGAATTCCCTTCCCAAACTTTTCCACTTCTCTCTCCACCTTTTTAAAACCTTCTCAAAATCTTTTTTTGACATGGTTTTGGCCACCCTGCCGAATCGCTCCTGCTAGGGATTGACATCTGTTCCCTTACTGTCTAAAACACATTGGGATGTTTCCTACTATAAAAATGCTATATAAAAGAAAGTTGTTATTGAATTGTAACACTATATTTGACCAAATATAAAATAATAGATACCCTGGAGTGATTACAAGGCAGTGAACAAGGAGTTCAGTTAGCTTATATGTAAATTAGTGCACAGCTGGGAGTGATTTCAGGGTCATTCATATACAGGAAACTTTTGTTTAACCAGAGGTTAAATGTCCGGAAAGCTCTATCTACCGGCAAAATTCAGGAGCCGTTTCCTATAAGTTTTTTTACTTCTCGTTGCTTTTTTTTTCCAGTCAGGCTCTGCAAGGTCTAGCTGAAGCTGTTGCTTCGCTACAGAGACGCTTTTAAGCTGCGGCCGACTGTTTTGAAGCTGTTGCTAAGCAACAGGGTTTGTTGATTCACATGGAGCTCAAAAGCTCCGTATGTTTTAACATTAGCGCTGGTTTCTACGGCAGTTTTGATGGTACGGCACCAGCTCGGTCCCGTCAGTGCCGGATACCAGAAAGTTTCCTGTATCAAGTAAAGGGTTCAGATGGGACCATTAACTATAAGAATGAACCTTGAAGGATTTGTGGGCATGATCTGAACCATGACATTAAGTTAAAGCCTTGAAATGACTCCTTACTCCCTATTGTTGTTTATAATATGTGCTGCCAAAACTCTGCTGCCCGTGTCCTAACTCACACCAAGCCCTGTTCACCCACCACCCCTGTGCTCACTGACCTACATTGGCTCCCAGTCCGGCAATACCTTGATTTTAAAATTCTCATGGTTGTTTTCAAATCTCTCCATGGCCTCGCCCCTCTCTATCTCTGTAACGTCCTACAGCCCTCCAAGATCTCTGCGCTACTCCAATTCTGGCCTCTTCCTCATCCCCGATGTTCTTTGCTCCACCATTGATGGTTGTACCTTCAGCTGCCTGGGCCCTAAGCTCTGGAATTCCCTCCTTAAACCTCTCTGCCTCTCTACCTCTCTCTCCTTTAAGACACTCCTTAAAACCTACCTCTTTGACCTGTCCTAATATCTCCTTATGTGGCTCGGTGTTAAATTTTGTTTGATAATGCTCCTGTAAAATGCCTTGAGGCGTTTTCCTAAATTAAAGGTGCTATGTAAAAGCAAGTTGTTGTTGAATTTTGTTCTAAATCATTAAGTTTGTTAGTCTGATCATTTCCAGTCACTGTTCTGTGGTGAGAGGCTGTGATGGATTTCACGGCAGCCATTTCATGTTTCCTGCATTGTCAGCATTTCCTCAATTTTCTGCAAGATAATGTCATATTTTCATTCGAGCCGTCCCCTACAAACAATCATCCAGGGTTGCAGAGAACACTTTGGAAATCATTCCTCTACAGCTCAATTGTGTACTCAATTTCTGTGTAATAGGTAACAGGCAATAATCTTTCTGAACTGTAATCCTTTATATAGATTCACCTTCAGTGGCAGATCCTTCAGCCCTCACACCCCTTCACCACTCACAATCCTTAACCCCCTCAACCTTGCTACGTCGCACACCACCTTCAAAAGCCTCCTCACAAATAGGGTTCCCAACCCTCCTAGAATAACCGGGAGTGTCTCAGAATCGAGGATACCGCTCCCGGGAGATCAGCTATTTAAATTTTTTGCCGCAGTGCACCCCCATCCCCCCCAGCTCCGAGACATCACTGGCTGCTGGTAAAGCCTCAGGCTTGGTGATGTTGCTGGGACAGTCGGCAGGGGGCTGGAGGCTCGGCAATTGCGGCTGTTGGTATTCGGGGAGTCTCTGAACTCATGAGGGCTCTGAAATCACGGGATTTGAAATCGCAGGGCTCGAGAGTGGGGGAAGAGAAGGAGACTGGGAGCGAGCTAAGGGTGTCTGGGGAATGGGGATCGGGAATGATGGGGGCTCGGGGCGAGAGATGGGGAATGGGGGCTAGAGGAAAGGGAGACTGGGGAATGGGGGCTTGAAGAAAGGGAGACTGGGGAATGGGGGCTTGAGGAAAGGGAGACTGGGGAATGGGGGCTTGAGGAAAGGGAGACTGGGGAATGGGGGCTTGAGGAAAGGGAGACTGGGGAATGGGGGCTAGAGGAAAGGGAGACTGGGGAATGGGGGCTTGAAGAAAGGGAGACTGGGGAATGGGGGCTTGAGGAAAGGGAGACTGGGGAATGGGGGCTTGAGGAAAGGGAGACTGGGGAATGCTCGCTCTCTCTTGCTCACTCTCGTATGCTCGTTCTCTATCTCTCATGTATTCACTCTACCTCTTGTATGCGCTCTATCTCTCCTGTGCTCTCTCACACTCTCTTGCTCTCTCCCTCTCTTGTGCTCTCTCTCTCTCTCGCTTGCTCTCTCCCTCGCTCTATCATGCGCACGCTCTCTCTCACTCTCCTGTGCGCTCTCTCTCTTGTGCTCTTGCGCTTTCTCTCTCTCCCATGCTCGCTCACTCTCTCTCGTGCTCTCTCTCCTGTGCACTCTATCTCTCCTGTGCTCTTTCACACACTCTCTCTCGCTCTCTCTCTTATGCTCGTTCTCTATCTCTCATGTATTCACTCTATCTCTTGTATGCTCTCTATCTCTCCTGTGCTCTCTCGCTCTCTCCCTCTTGTGTGCTCTCTCTCTCTCTCGCTTGTTCTCGCTCTCTCTTGTGCTCTCTCTCTTACTCGCTCTATCATGCGCGCGCTCTCTCTCCTGTGCGCTCTCTCTCTCTCGTGCTCTCTCGCGCTTTCTCTCTCTCCCATGCTCGCTTGCTCTCATGCTCTCTCTCCTGTGCTCTTTCACTCTCTCGCTCTCTCTCTCTCTCTCCTGTGCACGCTCTCTCTCCTGTGCGCGCTCTATCTCTCCTGTGCTCTTTCACACTCTCTCTCTCTCTCTCTCTCTCTCTCTCTCTGCGCGCTCTCTCTCCTGTGCGCTCTCTATCTCTCCTATGCTCTTTCACACTCTCTTTCTCTCCTGAGCACGCTCTCTCTCTCTCTCCCCTGTGCTCGCTCACTCTCTCTCTCCTGTGCGCTCTCTATCTCGCCTATGCTCTTTCACACGCTCTCTCTCTCTCTCCTGTGCGTGCTCCCTCTCCTATGCTCGCTCGCTCTCTCTCTCTCTCGTGCTCTATATAGTGCACGCAACTTCAATCACAAGTCTGTCATCATCATCTTTCTACGTGTCATCATGCACAACCCGGCCATTAGTGCAGGCACGGGCACCTTAACGTCTTCATTGTCACCGTGTAGGCTGCAGTTAGTGCTGCCAAGTTGATGCAGTAAAACTTTACCAGAACAACAAGAACAATTTCCATTTAAAGTAGTAAAATGTCCCAAGGCGAAGCGTTATCAGACAAAATTTGGCAGCGAGCTATATATTAGGACAGGTGGCACACAGCGGAGGTTTTATGCTGCAGTTCAAATATATTGTACACGACTGAGAAATTGCCAGAATAAATCCCAGGTATTTATTGGAGATCATTTTTACAAACTAATTGTTTACTTACCACACAAGTAATTCAATGCTAATATAGGCACAGTGATAAACAAGCAGATGAACAGAGGGAATTTGGTAGAGTCGTTTTAAGCCTCGCTAAAAACCGTTGTGTGCAAAACACAACATGCTGGTGTAGTGCGTGGCGTGATAAACTTGTGTAGTGGCTGAGGTAGGTCATGTGGTCAAAGTCAAGTATAAGTGGGAAACAAAGTGTTCATAGAAAGACGAGTACAAAGAGCTCTCCAACAACCCAGGTGGTCAGTGCACTGCCTGATATAATACTGAGCCACACAGACTAGGTGGGTTCAAGGTTCGATTCCTGGCCTTTGCTGGGTTAGCTGATCTCAGCCGGAGCAGTGGTTGGGGGCACTACAGATGATCTCGGGGTTACTTTTGGTGAGTGGGGCAGCGGAACTGACAACAGGAGGACTCGGGCAGGGTTCCCACTGAGGATCACTATCCTGCAGGTAGTGAGCTGCTCAGTCAGCTCCTTGTAGACAGTCCTGCTTCCAGTGACATTGGTGGAGTTTGTATGAGGACAAGGTTGGGTTTGGAGGTGATGGCCCTCATGGTTGAAGAGCCTGCTGATACTCGCTGTCTGAGCTTACGAAACACAGCTACGCGGGTTGAGTAGCAGAGGCCTGCCTGTTTCCATCGAAATGGAACTAAAAGAAATACTTGCATTTATATTGCACCTTTTCACATCCTCAAGAGAGCCCAAAGCACTTTGCAGCCAATTAAATACTTTTTGAAGTGTAGTCACTGTTGTAATTTAGGAAACGCGGCAGCCAATTTGTGCACAGCAAGGTCCCACAAACAGCAATGCGATAATGACCAGTTAATCTGTTTTAGTGATGGTGGTTGAGGGAGAAATATTGGCCAGGACACCGGGGAGAACTCCCCTACTCTGCTCGAAATAGTGCCACGGGATCTTTTACATCCAACGTCACGCCCGCAAGATGGCACCTTCGACAGTGCAGCACTCCCTCCGTACTGCACCGAGCGTGTCAGCCAAGATTATCAGCTGAAGTGGGAACCCACGACCTCCTGACTCGGAGGCGAGAGTGCGACCCACTGAGCCACAGCTGAGACTCCCAGCAAGGAATCCCGGGCTTGAGGGGAGAAAAGAGTAAATTGGGGGGAAACAAATGGAAAAATAAGACGCCGCAGACACCTTCAAAATAAAAGTTGCACGTCGCAGCGCTGAACAATGATGGCAGCAGAGCCCTGACAAACTGACATTAATGCCTCTATACTGTGATTTACCAAGAGAAAAATTACAGTTACAGAAATTAAGCCTCATCGAGATGATTTTAATTTAAGAGAAAAAACCCTTTTGTCTCTTTTGCTTTGGTATAATGTAATGAAATGAACAGATGCCATAACATCGCTGCAGTCAGCACAATATCAGGAACTTTATCACCCCATTAACTGGATGTGGATTTCCATAGTCTCACCGTACCAACTGTTACCCTGAAAATAACGATCGGGCAATTACGGGTGCTATTTGTTATTGTCAGATATTTAAATAAGCAGCATAATTTACCCGGCCTAGTGCTTAAATCTTGGCAATCAGAAATAAAAATGGAAAATGCTGTAAAGGCACAGCAGGTCCGTCAGCACCTGTAAAGGATAAGTCAGTGTGTTGGGTGGAAATTGGCGGTGCAAGTTTCAAGTGAATGCGTGAGTCCTTCCACCCCAGTGACGTATACACATCGTGCAAGCGCCGCACCATCTGCTGCCATAGTGTTAATGAATTAGCGCCTAAATCACAATTGCTATGGTGTGACTGCACAGGCTGGATATTCGCTGCAAATTGGGTGGCCTGGTCAATGCTACATGAAACCTAAGGCGTTAAAGTGGGCACCAGCAATTCCCGATCAGAGTTGGGTTTGCTGATCTCTGCCGGGTTTTCAGTTGGCCTCTGCACCCAGGCTTAGGGATTGGGAATCAACAGAGTTCAAGCTCCTGATGGAAAGTGTATGTCTACCAATATTAGGCGAGGCGAGGACAGAATCCAGCTGTGAGGTGATGCCCCACTTAGTCGAATAAGTTCTAGTCTCACACATGAAGAATGGTCACTTGGGCGAGGTATAGGAGACTGACCAGCACCCATGAAACAGTACTGCTCGTACAAACAGTGACAGACTGGAAAAGACCCTCTGGCGCACTCAGCCTGTCCCACACAGCCTGTCCCACACAACTGCATCACAATATATACCCACCCCACCCCACCCGAAAGCCATGTGATCGATCTCCTCTCATGTGGAGGTGAAATAGGGAGACATTTTCCAAAAATAAATCTGTGAAGAGGAATTCTTCAGCACAGTTTGAAGTCACCTGCTGATGATGCAATACACTTAAAAAAAAAATATATATATTTTTTCCAAGCAAAAGAAATTACACAAAAAGCTTTTAAATACATTTGCATAGCACATTCAATCAGTTTCGAGTTCGCATGGCATCTTGTGTATTGATTCCCACTTGCAGATGCACTGAATTTGGTGACGAGGCAATATATGTTTTGATGGGGAGTTGGAGTGGATTGTTGGCAGTGTCTCTCATTTTTTGGGGGGCTAACAGACACGTAAGTGGACATCTTGGGCTGAATGACCCCTCCCCGCATTGCAGGAGGCTTCCTTTGATTTGAACTGGTTGTTCGCTCTATTGAAGGGGGCAGTCGCACAGGTGACAAAAGAAAGACTTGCATTTCTATAGCGCCTTTCATGGCCTTTACACCCAATGAAGTACTTTTGAAGTGTAGTCACTGTTGTAATGTAAGAAACGCGGTAGCTAATTTGCGCACAGCAAACTGCAATGCGACAATGACCAGATAATCTTTGTGTTTTTTTAGTGATGTTGATTTGAGGGATAAGTATTGGCCAGAACACTGGGGAGGACTCCCCTGCTCTTATTCATACGGGGCAGTGGGATCTTTGACATCCACCTGAGAGAGCAGACGGGGCTTCGGTTCAACATCTCGTCTGAAAGATGGCACCTCCGACAGTGCAACACTCCCCCAGCACTGCACTGGGAGGGTCAGCTTAGATTTTGTGCTCAAGTCTCTGGGGTGGGACTTGGACCCACGACCTTCTGACTTCAAGGCGAGGGTGCTGCTAACTGAGACACAGGAAGAGGCCCCAACTCTGCCCAGAAGCAATACATCGCTGGTTGTGAGAGCTGTGTCAATGTGAGCTCCATAATGTTCTAATTTTTTATCAGCAAAATAACATACTTACAAATTCAGTTATTCAGACTCTCGTCTCCTCAGCCTGGTTCTTCCAGTTTAGTCCGATTGTCTTTTTTTTTTCCCCTCAGTCCTTATTTGGCATCTTCCTGTAACATGCTGTGCAGCAATTTAATCTAGGTCTAGGTTTTTAATTTTAGGTTCAACCTTTTATTTTGCTCCACCAAGCTTTGCCGAGCTGTGCAGGAGGTGCTTCGGGCTGGCTGTAGCCCGTGGACTTTTGGCCACTGGTTAGCACAATAAGCAGAGCGTTCATCAGCTGGAGGGTGAGACCCCAGGTGTACAGAGCTGCTGACAAAAGGTGCAGACAGCAGCTTTCAAGGCCAAATCGGTCCCTTCATCAGGCGAGTGTTGAGCAAGAAGTTATATTCACTGAGATTGACTAGCGTGGAGAAACCGTGTCAAGCTGGTTTTGCCAGACTCGTTGCAAAGCACACACCTCCTCATTCCTAAAGGGTCTTTAGTCTATCTCATTTATAAAATAAACATGGGTCTATTTGATTCAGTGGGTTTGCAGCATATCTCGCAGTAATAAAATGTTGTTAGTTTAAATAGGTCTGCAAGTTGCCTCCCTGTTTAAAAAAACAAACAGCCAGTGTTTTGGTTCCATGAATTGTAACATTCCAGTGGCCTGCATTGTAAAGGGTGAAACATAGTTACTGTTCCAACTCCTTTATGCATACATTGAGGCACAAGCAGGCAGACAGAGACAGTGGGCGTGAAGCAAAAAAACCTCTCGATGCTGGAAATCTGAAATAAAAACTGAAAATGCTGGAAACACTCGGCAGGTCAGTAGGGAACAGTAGCGTAGTGGTTATGTTACTGGACTAATGATCCAGAGACGTGAGTTCAAATCCCACCACGGCAGCTGCGGAATTTAAATTCATTTAATTATTAAATCTGGAATTTAAAGCTAGTGTCAGTGATGGTGACCATGAAACTATTGGATTGTTGTAAAAACCCATCTGGTTCACTAACGTCCTTTAGGGACTAATGTCTAATGGTTCACTAGTGTCCTGACCTGGTCTGGCCTGTATGTGACTCCAGACCCACAGCAACGTGGTTGCCTAACGAGCCACTCAGTTGTAACAAACCGCTACGAAAAACAAGAAGCATGAAACCGGACGGACCACCCGGCATCAACCTCCGAGATGACGACGGCACACCCAGCCCAGTCGACCCTGTAAAGTCCTCCTCACCAACATCTGGGGACTAGTGCTAAAATTGGGAGAGCTGTCCCACAGACTGGTCAAGCAAAAGCCTGACATAGTCATACTAACAGAATCATACCTTTCAGCCAATGTCCCAGATTCCATCACCATCCCTGGGTATGTCCTATCCCACCGGCAAGACAGACCCACCACAGGTGGTGGCACAGTGGTATACAGTCAGGAGGGAGTGGCCCTCCGGACCCCATGAAGTCTCATGGCTTCAGGTCAAACATGGGCAAGGAAACCGCCTGCTGATTACCACCCACCGCCCTCCCTCAGCTGATGAATCAGTACTCCTCCATGTTAAACACCACTTGGAAGAAGCACGAAGAGTAGCAAGGGCACAGAATGTACTCTGTGTGGGGGACCTCAATGTCCATCACCAAGAGTGGCTCGGTAGCACCGAGCTGGCTGAGTCCTGAAGGACATAGCTGCCAGACTAGGACTGTGGCAGGTGGTGAGAGAACCAACACGAGGGAAACACCTAATGGCCTCCTCCTCACCAATCTACCTGTCGCAGTTACATCTGTTCATGACAGCATTGGTAGCAGTGACCACCGCACAGCACTGGTAGCAGTGACCACCGCACAGTCCTTGTGGAGACGAAGTCCCGTCTTCACACTGAGGACACCCTCCATCGTGTTGTGTGGCACTACCACCATGCTAAATGGGATAGATTCAGAACAAATCTAGCAGCTCAAAACTGGGCATGCATGAGGCGCTGTGGGCCATCAGCAGCAGCAGAATTGTATTCCACCACAATCTGTAACCTCATGGCCCGGCATATCCCTCACTCTACCATTACCATCAAGCCAGGGGACCAACCCTGGTTCAATAAGGAGTGCAGAAGAGCATGCCAGGAGCAGCACCAGGCATGTTTAAAAATGACATGCCAAGCTGCAACACTGACTACGTGCATGCTAAACAGTGGACGCAGCATGCTATAGACAGGGCTAAGCAATCCCACAATCAACGGATCAGATCAAAGCTCTGCAGTCCTGCCACATTCAGTCATGAATGGTGGTGGGCAATTAAACAACTAACGGGAGGAGGAGGCTCCATGACTATCCCCATCCTCAATGATGGTGGAGCCCAGCACGTGAGTGCAAAAGACAAGGCTGAAGCATTTGCAACCATCTTCAGCCAGAAGTGCCGAGTGGATGATCCATATTAGCCTCCTCCTGACGTCCCCACTATCACAGAAGCCAGTCTTCAGCCAATTCGATTCATAAGGACATAAGAAATAAGAGCAGGAGTAGGCCATATGGCCCCTCGAGTCGGCACGGCCATTCAATAAGATCATGGCTGATCATGGACCTCCGCTCCACTTTCCCGCCTGATCTCTATCTCCCTTGATTCTCCTAGAGTCCAAAAATCTATCTATCTCAGCCTTGAATATTGAGAATATTAAGACTCAGCATTCACAGCCCTCTGGGGCAGAGAATTCCAAAGATTCACAACCCTCAGAGAAGAAAATCCTCCTCATCTCAGTCTTAAATGGCCGACCCCCTTATCCTGAGACTATGCCCCCTAGTTCTAGACACTCCAGCCAGGGGAAACAACCTCTCAGCATCTACCCTGTCCATCCCCTTCAGAATCTTGTATGTTTCAATGAGATCACCTCTCATTCTTCTAAACTCCAGAGAGTATAGGCCCATTCTACTCAATCTCTCATCCCAGGAATCAATCTGTAACTAGTGGGGTGCTGTAAGGATCAGTGTTGGGGCCGCAGCTATTTACAATCTATATTAATGACCTAGATGAAGGGACCAAGTGTATTGTATCTAAGTTTGCTGATGATACAAAGCTAGGTGAGACAGTAAGCTGTGAGAATACAAAGGGCTGGATATTGCCAATGAGGAGCTTTTGCAGGCGGTTTCAGTCCCGCCTCCATCAACTTCTGGCCAACCCAGGCCATCTTCCCTTGATTGACCTTGTTAAACCCGCCCAGCGGGCTTAGCAGGCCAATTAAGGGAAAGCCGGTTACAGAGAACATCAACGTATGACGTTTCATCTGTCAAAAATTTTTGACAGATGAATTGTCATCGTTTGACAGCTCTGTGAAGCTGTCAACCATTGATGTTCTCTGTAGTTTGATGAGTTCTTGAATTCAAGACCTCATCAAACCTCTTCTGTAGAAATTAGATGGTTGCTGCATTGGAGAATGCAACGGCCCTCTGTCATCTCTACCGCGGAGGCCCGAGACTCTCCGCATACCCACCGATTGAAGCCTGCAGGAAGAAACAAAGGTAAGTACACTTTTTCTAACACTTTCCACTTACCTCAGATACTCACCTCTCCACACTTGCACCCATCACTCACCTCCACAGCACACTTTTAGACCCCGCAGACCCACTACTCCCCTCGCTGACCTGGCGGGTTTCGGAGCCTTCGGGAAGCCCGCACTTGTGTGGGCAAAATGGGGATAATCCTATTTTCTGCCGGTTAAGATGGCACGGAGGCGGGTTGGGCACCTGCCCCCAAATTCTGCCATTTTCCCAGCAGTCCTGCCTCCAAACCCGCCTCCCCAGGGCTGGCAAAATCCAGCCCAAAGAGGCTGCAAAGTGACATAGATAGACTAAGTGAGTGGGCAGTAAGGTGGCAGATGGAGTATAATGTGGGGAAATATGAGGTTATTCACTTTGGTAGGAAGAATAGAAAAACAGAATATTTTTAAAATGGTGGCACTGCCTCTATGGCAAGTATATCCTTCCTTAGATAAGGAGACCAAAACTGTGCACAGTACTCCAGGTGTGGTCACACCAAGGCCCTGTGCAATTGTAGCAAGACTTCCTTACTCTTATACTCCAACCCCCTTGCAATAAAGGCCAACGGACCATTTGCCTTCCTTATTGCTTGCTGTACCTGTGTGCTAGCTTTCTGTGTTTCTTGCACGAGGACACCCAAATCTCTCTGAACACCAACATTTGAAAGTTTCTCGCCATTTAAAAAATATTCTGTTTTTCTATTCTTCCTACCAAAGTGAATAGCCTCACATTTCCCTACATTGCACTCTATCTGCTTTCCAGATAGGTTGGACAACTGTGTATCGGGCTTCATTAACAAATGATGTCTGATACTACTGATCCTTGTCACGATTTCTAGCCAGCAGCAGTGCAATGATCTTGTTACAGGCAGGCTAAGTGGTGTTAATACTTACAGTAACTAGATATGTGTGTGTTACTGGATCTGTCCTGCTGCTGTCGCTTAAGTTATAAATTTTATAAGCACGATGGTGTCTTTAGCTTTTCCAGTTTAGAGGGCTCAGTGGGTGGGGACATAATTCCCTGTGGGTTACCATTACAGTCAGTGTTTCACTGTTTAGACTATATCCAATTCTGTTTTTCTATTGAGAAAGCAAGGTGAATAGTTCAGGCCCTCAAGCTGCAGGTGATGACCAAGGTTGGAAATAAAGTAGAGTGGGTCAATCAAAGAGTAATAATTGGGTTGTGCTATTCTTAGACTTTTAAAAGCCTGAGGATTGTTGGAGGGGAAAGAGAGACTGAGGGAGGGAGAAAAAAAAAAGAAAGACTTGCATTTATATAGTGCCTTTCACGACCTCGGGACGTTAAAAGCGCTTTAGTCAATTAACTATTTTGAAGTGTAGTCACTGCTGTAATATAGGAAACAAGGCAGCCATTTTGCGCACAGCAAGCTCCCACAAACAGCAATGTGATAATGACCAGATAATCTGTTCTATTGATGTTGGTCGAACAATAAATATTGGCCAGGACACCAGGGACAACCTCCCTGCTCTTAAGGTAAGGAGTTCCACGGTTTTGAAATCCTTAGAAAGAATGAGTTAGAGTCGAAGGGGGCGATTTTCTGCCGTCGGAGGAGGCGGGTTTGGAGGCGGGAAAATCAGAAACAATGAGGACGGGTTCGGAACCCGCCTCCGCGGGATTTTGGCGGTGCCGGTTTTGGAGGTCGGGAAACGGTCCCGCCTCCAGCTGGCCATAGCGCTAGTTAACATCATCAAATGCTCATTAAGGGCCTCTCTAAGCCTATTTTGAGAAGCCCTCATGATTTTTCAAGCATTTCGGCGTGTTCCACAACCCTCCTAAACCACGCCAGCTAAACCTGGTGGGTTGACTCGTGAGTGGTCTCCTCACAGCTGCAGGTCTAACAATAAATTGTTTATTGCATCAAGGATTACTTGCAGGTGCCAGAACTTTGCTTTAAAGGGTCTTTGAGCACTTTTAGAAGGCCTTCTGAAGTCAGAGGTGCTGCAGCTTCAATCTATCAACTGTGGGACCTCCTTGGAAGACCCTCTCCCCGCTTGCAATGAGCGATTCCCCAACAGAGGCATCTGCAAGCAGCATGTGAACCATTCGTTTTCTTTCTCCATGGACCTCAGATGAGGAGCATCCAGGGCAGCAGCAGAACCAGGCAGCTCAGGAGCAACAGCAGCAGGAGCCCCAACCTCCTGCTCAGCCACCTGATGCTGCACAGGGCAGAAGGCGTCAGCGCATCAAGGCACCTCGTCGCAGGGGATACCCCTGACAGAGGGTTTACAGACAAAGGATGAGTTACCTCAACATGAGTGAGCAGCAGTGCCAAAAGGAGGCTGAGACTTTCGCGAGAGATTGTCCGAGAGATCTGCGGACTGCTGCAGCAAGTCCTGGTGCCCAGAGGAACGGGTGGACACCCCTTACCAGTGGCTGTCAAAGTCACTACCGCACTCAACTTCTTTGCCTCAGGTCCCTTCCAGGGATCATCAGCAGCATCTCCCAGTCGGCCACCCACAGTTGCATCAGGCAGGTTACCGATGCCCTTTTTGCTAAGGCCCACAATTGCATCCAGTTCTCAAGGGATCAAGCAAGTATAACCGCCCATTTGGTTGGCTTTGCAAATATGGCAGGCATGCCAATGGTGCAGGACGTCATAGACTGCACACATGTGGCTCTTAGGGCACCCTATCACAACCCAGCTATCTTTGTCAACCAAAAGGGCTTCCACTCTCTCAATGTACAGCTAGTGTATAACCACATGAAGGAATTCTTGCATCTTTGCACCAAGTTCTGTGGTCGTTGCCATGACTCTTTCATCCTGTGGCACTCTAGTGATCCTCCGCTTTTCAATCCGCCAAACCAACTTAATGGATGGCTCCTTGGTGACGAAGGCTACCCCCTGAAGAAGTGGCTAATGACGCAGATCAGGAGGCCAGCTAACAAGGCTGAAGAGTGCTACAACACCAGCCACACTTCGACCAGGGCCATCATCGAGCAAACCATTGGGTTGTTGAAGATGCGCTTCCATTGCCTTGACCGATCAGATGGAGCCCTGCAGTATTCACCATACAGGGTCTCCAGAATGGTCGTGGTCTGCTGTGCACTGCATAACATCGCACAGTGTCGTGGCTTGCAGCTTCCTGATGAGCAAGTTGCTCAGTTCCAGCCCTTCTCAGATGAGGAGGAGGACCTGGTAGAGGAGGAGGAGGAGAAAGAGGAGGAGGAGGTCAGAGTGCCGGTGTATCGACCAACAGCGGCGGCAGCACGCGAGCACATGGCTGCCCAGGATGCAAGGGATGAACTTATCATGGCCAGATTTGCATAGGTTGCCCAAGTTGGCACATGCCCTTGGCTCCCTCCTAAGACATCATTGACAATGGACATGACTCTCTGATCTCCTTTCACTCAGGCCACCAACCTGACAACGCAAATGTGGTGGATCCCGCAATGTGGAGCTGCCTAAGGCGAAAGAACAGATGCCATAACGCCAACATTTTGGCATCAAATCATTTTAATGCTTTCCAACAGGGATGGCATTTCATCAATACACAAACATTCTCCCAATCTGCACACAGATCTGGAGGGTATATCCCTTGCTAGCTGGACCCACACAGCCTTGGTTTCTTTGGGATGCCTCTTCCTCCCAGATGAGTGGAAGAGCACCTCCCTGCTAGCTGTCACCCCTCAAAAAACATTTGCAGCGCCTCACCCGAGAGCCTCGGGGAGGCCCTTGCCTTGGAATTGGACATAGTGATTTCTCAGAATATGTTGCAGGTGGTGCAGCATAGGCAGAAATCCTTTGGAATGAGCCAAGGCAGCAAGAAGCCATAAAATCAGACTGGAAAAGTGATGTCAGCAGAGGCGGGTTTCAGTCCCAAAACACTAAGTGACCAAGGGCATCCCACACCTCTGAAATCAAGTGGCCAATCAAGGGAAAATTGCAGTTTTTTGAAAACTATCAGTGGAGGCGGGTTTCAAACCCACCCAAACTGAAACCCGCCTCCATCTCGCCTCCAGTGAGAAAATCTCCCCCCAAAGACTCTCTTGATTTCAACACAGTAAGGAAGAGAAACTGGGGGCAATTTTCTCACTGGAGGCGGGTTTCGGCTTGGGTGTGTCAGAAACTCGCCTCCACTGAGAGTTTTCAAAAAATTGAGATTTTCCCTTGATTGGCCACTTGATTTCAGAGGTGTGGGATGCCCTTGGTGAATTAGTGTTTTGGGACTGAAACCCGCCTCTGTTGACAGCACTTTTCCAGTCTGATTTTATGGCTTCTTGCTCCCTTGGCTCACTCCACAGCATTTCTGCTTCTCCTGCATCACCTCCAACATCTTTTGAGATACGAATATCCAATCCCAAGGCAAGGGCCTACCCGAGGCTCTCTGATGAGGCGCTGCAAATGTTGTTTGAGGGGGTGAGAACTAGCAGGGAGGTGCTCTTCCACTCATCTCGGAGGAAGAGGCCTGTCAAAGAAACCAAGGCTGTGTGGGTACAGCTGGCAAGGGATATAACCTTCAGATCTGTGTGGAGATTGGGAGACTGTTTCTGTGTATTGATGAAATGCCATCCCTGTTGGAAAGCATTAACATGATTTGATGCCAAAATGTTGGCGTTATGCCATTTGTTATTTAGCCTTATGCAGCTCCACATTGCAGGCTCCGCCACACTTGCGTTGTCAGGTTGGTGGCCTGACTGAAAGGAAGCCAGAGAGTCATGCCCATTGTCGATGAAGTCCTGGCATGGAGCCAAGGACATGTGCCAACTTGGCCAGCCTATACAAATCTGGCCATGATAAGTTAATCCCTGGCAGCCATGTGCTCGCGTGCTGCCACTGCCGCTGGTCGAAACACCGGCGCTCTGACCTCCTCCTCCTGCTCCTCCTCCAGATCAATCTCCTCCTCCTCAGCTGCCGCCGCCTCCTCCTCATCTGAGGTCAAAGGTGAAAGAAAATGAATGTTTCCCATTCTGCTTGCAGATGTCTCCTCTGGGGAAGCGCTCATTGTAAGCGGGGCGAGGGTCTTCCCAGGAGGTCCCACAGTTGATGGAGTCAAGCTGCAGCACCTCTGACTTCGGAAGGCCTTCTAAAAGAGAACTTTCAAAGCCATGGTCTGGCAGCTGCAAGTAATCCTTGCTGCAGTGATCAAGGTCTTGTTAGACCAGCAGTGAGGAGGCCACCCACGAGTCAACCCGCCAGGTTTACCTGGCGTGGTTCAGAAGTTGAGTGAAGCACACTGAAATGATGGTAAATTCAAGAGGGCCTCTCAAATTAGGATTAGAGAGGCCCTTAACAAGCATTTGCAGTAGTTAATTAACGCTATGGCCAGCTGGAGGCGGGAGCGTTTCCCGACCACCAAAACCGGCACCGGCGAAATCCCACGGAGGCGGGTTGGAGTTGGGTTTCTGACCCGACCTCAGTAATTTGAATTTTCCCGCCTTTCCCAACTCCAAACCCGCCTCCTCCAGCGTCAGAAAATCGCCCCCTATGTGCAGGAGAGCATAATCAGAGCGTAAAAGAACTAGAGGGAAAGTTTTAAGGAGCAGTGACTAGCGATAATTAAACAAAGGCAAGAAAGGTTACTGTTATTGATGCAAAGCAAATGACAGTTTGGCCCAGTGACTGGAAATATGTTGGACAGAACAGGCACTGGTTGATGGATTTCAGGTGGAAGTGAAGCTGCAGAATTGAATCCGCAGCCAGACTGTAGGTTTTGAATCTGTCTCGATGATCTGGGGAGGTGAGGTAGATCACAAAGTCAAACCGGGACGTCACATCAAATTCACTCTAGCATGAACCATACGCCCACTGAACAAGGCTTCATATTACTATTACATGATGTACTTTTCTGTTCTGATCTGAGAAACCCATCAACAGACAATGTTTTATAAACTGAACGTTCATTCATGGTCACTTTGTGCACAGTGTAACACATACCTCCCAGTTTCTAAACCAATGCACTAACAAGTATCGATTTGCTGTGTAGTTGATAGAAAACTGCAGTACATACGGGTATTTCCTGACACATGTGACTTAACCTAATTACTTTGGCGCTAATGGCACTGTAAATGCTGCCATCAAAGGCAGTCCACACCATCAGAAGAGGTGATTTCAACTTGTGCCACCAATGATAATACGAGCACAAAGGGATTGATCATTGGAGTTGGCCGTGTTTTTTTTAGCGTCCAATGGGATGAGTGGCTAAAGTGCTCAGATTTGGCCCGTACAACAACAACAACAACAACTTGACATTTAAATAGCCGCTTTAATGTAGTAAAACGCCCCAAGGCGCTTCACAGGAGCGTTATTAGACACATTTGCCTGTAAAGTGGTTTCTGTGTCTTGGGCCTGTACATATCTTCCCCGGCCCTTAAGGAATATAGTACTGTCAGTGGAAGAGTCTACAACAGTGACTAAAAGAATATACAAGCTTACATATGTGCAATTGTTTTAAAGTGCGCTTTGCTTGTCTTTCACACAGAGTGAGCTGTCTGGTACTGTATCATTACTCTTAAGAGTATGAGATTGTGGAACTCGCCACTGCATGGAGTGCTTGATGCGATTAGCGTAGATGTACTTATCTATATCGACATTCCCCTTAAATACATCAGGGAGAAAGGAATAGAAAGATATGTTGATAGGGTGGGATGAAGTAAGGTGGGAGGAGGCTCGTGTGGCGCTCGGACACCAGCATAAACCTGTTGGGCTGAATGGCCTGTTTCTGTGCTATAAAATTCTATATAACTTTTATGCATCTATAACCTTTTTTGCAGGAATTTTGATTCCTTTTTAATTAATGAAGCAGGTTATGTCTTGGTCCAAGGTTCAAAGCTGGTTCATTTCAATAGCTGTTTGGGTGGTTGATGGTAAATTCATGTGGGTGTTTGCATCTTTACAGACACAAATATTCCTACCACTGGAATGATTTGGATCCTGCCTAGTTCCCTTCTTGCATAATGCATTTCTTTAGATTTTGTTTGTTTTGCAGCCTATACATTTTATATCCGTGTATAATATTGTTATTTCATCTGCTAACCCAAGCTCGAATGAATTGTGTTGTTAAAAACAGGTCACCGAAACCGTGCCGCAGTTCTCGCCACTTCAGGCAAAATGGTCACTTGTTCATAGAAGAGAATCATACAACACAGAAGGAGGCCATTCGGCCCATCGTGCCTGTGCCGGCTCTTTGAAAGAGCTCTCCAATTAGTCCCACTCCCCTGCTCTTTCCCCATAGCCCTGCAAATTTCTCCATTTCAAGTATTTATCCAATTTCCTTTTGAGAGTCACTATTGAATCTGCTCCCTTTCAGACCGTGCAGTCCAGATCGTAACAACTGCTTGAGGGAGATGCTCCACCTATACTTGTGTATTGTTGGAATTTACTTTGCCAGTAGGCAGGACTTTACTTTTAGAAACTAAAGATACTTTCTGTTTACATCCAAAAATACTTCTTACGAAGGGCAATTAGTCCATTACAGTCTTTTCTCCTCACATTTATGTTTTACTTTTTAGTTATTGCGGGATGTTTTGCATGGTTCATATTTTGTTTTCATTAGCGAACTCTGATTTATGTTTGCTATCTTCCAATCCAAACTGAATGTGGTATTTGTTGGATCCGTGGTTCAGTGGATATGCTATTATTAAATAATCACACGGATGCTGTACATTAACAAATAACAGGTCTTTACTGGAGGAGGGTAGTCTCTAGACTGGGGGTACAGAGGCATGCGCAAAGCTTATATACCGGTGTGGTCACTGCCGGTACTACAGTATACAGGAGCTGTAAAAGTAGTTCTGACTTAAAGGCACAAACACTACAATTCCTCCCCTTTTAGATTAGTAATACCCCTAATATTCAAATAACAATTAACATTTCAACATGTACTTTAAACAACAAAAGTCCATTTATAGATTCAGTCTTTGGGGCGGCTTCCTGACCCTTTCGGGATAGCGCCTTTCCAGAGGTTCTTGTTGGTGCAGAGGTGATTCTGACCCCTTTTCATCGGGTAGTTCATCGGGTTCCACTGCTACTGGGTCTGAAGTAGATGCTACCGGTATGTCGGGTTCATCCCCAGGTACTCGAGACATGGGGTTGACGCGTTCCTGTGACGCTAAGATCTGATCGACGTGGCATCTCACAATGTTCTCCCCGACATCCACTGTGTACATTAATGGCCCCTGCCTTGTACATATCGTTCCGGGTTGCCACTTCTCTGTTCGATAGTCACGGGCCAAGATTGGTTGCCCTACATTGAAGCTCCTTGTCGGCTTCTCATTGATGTGCTGGAATTGTTTGTCCTCAACATTTCTTCGCACATTTGGTCTGAGCAAGTCCAGACGAGATCTCAACCTTCGGTTAAAGAACATCATGGCCGGGGTCTGGTTGGTAACTGCATGTGTCGCGTTTCGGTAGGCTAATAAGAAATTGTCCATCTTATGCTGTCGTGGAATTTCATCGTCGCACATGGCCTTTATCGCCTTCTTAAAGGTTTGTACGAACCTCTCAGCCAATCCATTTGTGGCTGGATGATACGGGGCGGATGTGTAATGCCTTACCCCATTCCTTTTCATGAATTTTTGGAACTCGTCGGACACAAACTGTGGTCCATTATCAGAGCAAATCTGTTCTGGCAAACCGCTTCTGGCAAATATGGTCCGTAGGACTGCGATCGTTTTCTCTGTAGTGGTTGAAGACATTTTTATCACCTCAGGCAACTTTGAATGAGCATCCACTGCTATTAAGAACATTGAGTCCATGAATGGACCAGCGAAATCAATATGCACCCGTTGCCATGGAGAGGAGGGCCACTCCCATGGGTGTAGAGGGGCATGTGGTGCATTTTGGAACTTCTGGCATCCTAAGCAGCTCTTAGTTAGGTCTTCGATTTGTTGATCGATTCCCGGCCACCACACATAAGCCCTAGCAAGGCTTTTCATTTTCACTCCCCCCCCCAGATGACCTTCATGTAGCTCATTTAGCACTCTCTCCCTTAACTTGGGTGGAATCACCACTCTGGATCCACACATCACTGTCCCCTGGCATACTGACAGCTGTTCTCTTCTGGATGAGAATGCTGGCAACAGTGAGTCGCCATGTGTTGGCCATCCCCTCACCGTCAATTCATATACCCGTGACAGCATCGGATCATTGCGGGTCTCCTTCTCTATATCCGCGTTTGTTACTGGCAATCATTCAATTATTGACGAATAAAATATCTCGATAGGGTCCACTGCTGGTGCTTCCTCCACAGTAGGCAGTGGCAGGCGCGATAGTCCATCAGCGTTCCCATGCTGTTTCGTGCCTTTATATTCTATTTCATATTGATTCGCCCCTAGAAACAGGAACCATCTTTGTAACCGCTGTGCAGTCATCACTGGAACGCCCTTCTTAGGATTAAAGATGGAGACAAGTGGTTGGTGGTCAGTCAGCAAGGTGAACTTCTGCCCATGCAGATAGTGGTTGAATTTTTTTACTCCCCATACTAGGCTGAGGGCCTCCCTGTCAATCTGGGCGTAGTTGCGCTCGGCTGCGGTTAGTGACCGAGACGCAAAGGCTACTGGCCTCTCCAACCCGTCTGGGAATTTGTGCGACAGCACCGCTCCAATACTGTAGGGTGATGCATCACATGCCAAACGAATTGATAGTGCTGGGTTGAAATGGGCCAACACCTCTTTTGATGTGATCAATTCCTTACACTTCTGCAAAGCTCATCTACGTTCGTCATCCCACTTCCATGGTACCCCTGTTTGCAGTAGGGTGTTCAGCGGGTGTAATACCGTAGACAAATTTGGTAAGAACTTGTGGTAGTAGTTTACCAGCCCGAGGAACGACCTCAGTTGTGACACATTTTCCGGTGCTGGAGCCTTGACTACTGCCTCAATCTTGTCAGGGGACTTATGTAACCCCTCTTCATCGATGACGTGGCCACAATACGCGATCTGTTTCTGGAAAAACTCGCACTTGTGGCGATTAGCTCGTAGCCCATACTCCTTTTAATCTGGTGAGCACCTTCTCCAAGTTGGCGAGGTGATCACCGTCATTTTCGCCCGTGACCAAGATGTCGTCCAAATAACACTGGGTCCCTGGAATCCCTTGCAGGACCTGATCCATCGCCCTTTGCCAGATAGCCGGAGCTGAGGCTACTCCAAACACCAGCCGGTTGTATTGATAGAGACCTTTGAGTGTTGATCGTAAGGTAATGTTTTGAAGCTTCTTCTACCTCCATTTGCAAGTACGCCTGGGCTAGATCAATTTTGGTGAAGCGTTTACCTCCAGATAGCGAGGCGAAAATATCCTCAATTCGTGGAAGCGGATATTGCACCGTGTGAAGGACTGGGTTCGCTGTCACCTTAAAATCCCCACAGATGCGGACTTTCTTTGGTTCCCCAGGCGTATTACTCAACGACCTCTTCATTACAGGAACGATGGGTGTAGCCCACTCGCTCCAGTCCACTTTGGACAGTACTCCTGAACGTTCCAACCCTTCCAGCTCTGCTTCAACAGCTGGTCTGATCGCATAAGGCACTGGTCTGGCCTTCAGAAACTTTGGGCTTGCATTTTCCTCTATTTTAATCGTTGCTGTTCCTTTTAGTGTTCCTAGTCTCTCCTGGAACACTTCTTTTGCGTCAGTTAGCATTTTTGACAGTCGTCCAGGTGTGACGTCGTCATCCTTTTTGGCCTCCACCTTCAGTGCCTGTATGGAATGCCAATCTAATTGTATCTTCCGGATCCATTCACGTCCTAGCAGTGGTAGTCCTCCATTTGGCAATACATATATATCCATTTTAGGTATTTCCTGGCCTTTATATGTCACTTTCACCCTTATTTTTCCTTTGGGGTAGACTTTTTGCCCCGTATACGTCTTCAAGACAATCTCTGTAGCTTTCAAGGGTATGTGTGAAAATAGCCGCTTGTAGTCTCTTTGATTTATGACTGTTAGAGCTGACCCTGTATCCAATTCCATTTCCACTTGGACTCCGTCTATCTTGAGTGTAACCCAGATAGTCTGGTGATCCTCCATTTCGGTTACCTTATGTAGTTTCAGACAACCCAGCTCCTTGCTTCTGGAGTCTGTGTCACTTTTCTGTTCGTCTGAACCACTGTCCATCACCTGGTGTACCTTTTTGTACTTCTCCTGTGGAGATTTCTTACTGTTGGTTTTCTTCCCAGACCTGCAGACTCTTGCTATGTGTCCTGCTTTCCCACACTGTCTGCACACTTGGTCCTTGAACCAACAATCTTTCTGGTCATGTGTTGTTCTGCCGCAGCGATAGCACTTCCCTGTTCCATAGGACATTTCATTGGTGCCATATTCTTGCGGTCTCCGTTGTATCTCTGCAGCGCCCCTTGCGGCTGCATCGTGTGATACTGCCATACTGAAAGCTTTGTCCGGCGTAAGGTCCTTTTCTGATAGAAGCCGTTTCTGGGTTCCTTCACTTTGTAGCCCACACACAAACTTGTCCCTTAACGTGTCTGCTAGTCCCGCTCCAAACTGGCAGTGTTTCCATAGCTTGCGCAGTTCCGTTAGGTACTCAGCATTGCTTTCATCTTTGTGTTGCTTCCTTTTATGGAACTTAAATCGTTCTGCTATCAGCAGCGGTGTGGGGTTTAAGTGGTCCTGTAGGATTTCTACTATGCTTTCAAAATTCTTGTTTACCGGCTTCTCTGGGGTTATTAGATTTCGCAGTAACCCATAAGTTTTTGCACCCATGGAATTTAACAGAACCAGTGCTTTATTAGCATCTGGCACTTCATTCGCTCTGCAGTACACCTCAATATGTTCCACATATGTCGCCCAATCTTCGACTTCGTTGTCGAACGTAGAGATACTGCCACTCTTCGGCATCCTTGGTTGTGCGTTAACTATCACAAATGGCACCTCCCGCGCTTCCCCTTCTCCGCTGGCACAAAATGGCGTCTCCCGCCCTTTCCTTCCTTCCCGCGCTCATCCTTCTTCTCCGCTGCGGCTTCTAAAAATGGCGTCTCCCGCGCTCTTCCTTCTCCGCGGCTCAATGGCGTCTCCCGCGCTCTCCCTTCTCAATGGCGCCGCCCGCGCTCTTCCTCCTTCTCCGCGGCTCAATGGCGTCTCCCCTTTCTTCGCCCCGCGGACCCTGTTCAGCCCGTGAGCACTGGCTGTGCTCAGCGCTTTCTTCTTTTTATACTTTTCAACGCCGCTCAGTCTAGAACCCGGCTGTTTCTTACCCTCTCTCTGGTTTGTTTTATTTTCTTCGCCGCTAGGTGTTCAACCCCCGGCCGCGCCCTGCGCTCTTCACCCCTGTCTTACCCCGTCGACGCTGCTCGGCTCTCTCTCCGCCATCGGTCGGCTCCAGCCGCCGCTGCTCGGGAAGGGTCTGCGCTGGACCTGTCGTCGGTCTCTTACTGCTCGTTGTGGCTGGGGAACCAAGCCCGGCTCTCCACAGCCTCCCCTGCGAAGTTGGATCTCTGCCTGACTGCTGGGCGGTTGCTCGTGGTCGACGCCCGTATTCCTGGCCTCTACTTTTTTTTTTATGTTGCAGGTAGATTCGAATCGACACTCGTCGCCACTGTTGGATCCGTGGTTCAGTGGATATGCTATTATTAAATAATCACACGGATGCTGTACATTAACAAATAACCGGTCTTTACTGGAGGAGGGTAGTCTCTAGACTGGGGGTACAGAGGCATGCGCAAAGCTTATATACCGGTGTGGTCACTGCCGGTACTACAGTATACAGGAGCTGTAAAAGTAGTTCTGACTTAAAGGCACGTACACTACAGTATTGTGGCACAAGCCAACGTTTAATCCAGTAACCTGCTTCTGGCAAGTAGAAAAAATTGTTATTCTAGAGCATGCATGAGGCAAGGCCTGTTTATAGAACCTGCCGAGAAACCTGAGACTAGATAGTTTTATAGAAACCCAAGTTGTAATACCTCAGTGAAATATTGTTTCACTTCATCATTTACATATGTTTTGGTTAAATGTCGACGTATATTTTGTTACCCTGACTGTTGGTACGATTGAGTTCCTCATGTTTTTCACGATCAAAAAAAGAAACCACTTAACTAAATTAAACATCCTTGGTAAATATAAATTACAAGCAACTGCAGCTGCACTATTCTAATAAAAAAGGAAAAGGTTAATCAAGTAGGAAAATCAAGAAGTGTTTTTTAACAAGTCCGTTCTGACCACAACACACACATTAAGGAGTGCCTAGCAATCATTCAGCCTCAATTATTTTTAAATTGAGAACCCTAGGTTAAGAACCAGCACTTGTAAAGCAACAAACCATCAACACTGTAAAGATCAAAGAAGATACATCATGAAGTAATGACTCAAAAGCCAGAAAATTGTAGAATGAAAAGCTAAGGGAAATAAGGACTACAAATCTTCTCCCCACGTGTGCTAGCCAATATTTATCCCTCAACCACTATCACTAAAACAGATTATCTGGTCATTATCACATTGCTGTTTGTGGGACCTTGCTGTGCGCAAATTGGCTGCCGCATTTCCTACATTACAACAGTGACTGCACTTTAAAAGTACTTCATTGGCTTTGGGACATCCTGAGGTTGTATAAATGCAAGTTCGTTCTTTCTTGTGCTGCTTCAAAATGGAATCAATTACTTTCCAGCCTTCGCGGAAGCAGTTCCTGTGATTGAAATGGTCACCCACAAAAATATTCCTACATTGGCAAGACATTCACAGTAAACCTTCAGCTTTCTGCATGATTTATTTTAGAATGTGAATTCACAATAAAGCGCACAAGTGAAACGAGCTCATTCCTCTAGTACCACACATGCAATTTCAATATTGTTGTCTTTTTAAATACTCCTTACCATTTAATATTAGAATATCAAATTCTTTAGATTTCCAAATGTTCTGGTTAAATGCATTTGAACAATGAAACTTCAGTTCTCTGCCGTTGTAATTGACTGCAACTCCCATCCTCCGCATCGAGTCCTACAGTGGCGATGGTGCAGCGGCCACCTTTCCTAAGGTTGATTGCTAAGGCGGGCATTCAGTATTCTGCTTCGCCCTTTAGCACCTCAGATTGTGTTGCTTTTCATTTTGACGAGGATTTTTACAAACTATTGCTGCATTGACGGACATTCATGAAGTCGAATTTGAATGTAATCAGAGAATTTATGGCCATTCAAGAATCGTTTTTGCATGAAAACGATTGGTGGTTTGTTTCCATGAACCTTAACAATGAATTGAAGTGGCATCATTCCCTTTCACTGCTAAAATTGCACACAGGTGCCCACGGCTTGTTTACTATTATGATTCAATCTATTCAATGGTTATAAAGTTGCGACAAAGAACGAACCCCCATTTAGGGACAGACTAAGGTCTAGTACCATTAATAACTGTTTAGAATCAACTTGAGTTCTTGCACACACACCTTGGCCTGCAGGAGAGGCCAAACCAAACAAAACCACTTGTGATTACAGGCTACAGTGTACAGTAATTACTCATCTACTGTTATATATAATTAAAGAGCTTCACTGGATCATTTTAATTAGAATTAGTTGGGCTAATATTCTGTGCTTTTAGTCTTTGCTCTAGATTCTGTTCTTGGATTGCAGTCCCAGTGCCCGAGAGAGAGAGAGAGAGAGAGAGAGAGAGAGAGAAATCCGATTGTGTGCCTCCCCATATGCACTAATAGAGCAAATTTGTGAGGAATTTACAACTCGTCCAAATTCTGCCTGATCCAGCGTACCTTTACCAATCATTTTTGTTCAGCCTATTAGGAAAATATGAAACCAAAACAGAAAATATGAAACCAAAACAGAAAATATTAGAAACACGTAACAGGTCAGTCAGTATCTGTAGAGGGAAGAACGTGGGTTAATATTTCAGACAGTGTCCTCCTTCAGAACTCAAAGGATGACGTGTTTATCCATTATGTTCCATGTGTGTTGTTTCAAATGTAGGATTGGTCACTTTGCTTACATTACGTCTGACCCTTTAAGTTTCTCAGCTCATTCATTTATTTGGTCTGTTATTTACAATGACCAATACATTTATAATTTACAAAGTGTACAGTGACGAGAGTTCTTTATTCTATCCTTAGATCTCACTGTCGTGTACCTATATATTGGGCAGGTAAAATACTCTCCAGATCATAGGGACGTGAGATCTGTTTACAGGAATGGTCAGCGATTGATGTAAAACTCAACAGCGTAACACTGACCTATGTTGGCAGAAGGGCCATTGTACTGTAGCTAATATAAAGACAACCTAATATTACTATTACTGCCATTAATATTCCATGTGTGGCATGTTTGGGATTTTCCAAATCCAGTACTACAAGGCCCTAGAAGGCTGCTGCGTTGAGTTTGTGTTAGTGTTACACACGGCTTGATATTGCATTTCGGCCTCCGATAATTCATTCACACAGCCAATTGCTATTATCATTCTGCATTATGATTGCCCGCAGGATGAAATCAGCAGACAGTTTTCCTCTGCTGCTGTTAAATATACTTTTTGCAGGGAAGGTTTTAGACCAGTTACAGAGCAAAATGGTACATTTCAAGCTGATTTCCATTCCTTGTCTTCAACACGGCATTAAATATATTGTGATACTATCGAACCTGTTTTAGCGACAGGGTGCTGAGTGAGGTAGACAGCAATTGAGATTGACCGAAAGAATAGAGAGGCTTATGCTGAAAGCTTACAGTGAAAATAGGAGGGAACCTTTCCATGTTCTCCTCCCCTCTCCTGCTGGTATTGACTCTAGCAGGAGTATGATTTGGACAGTCAACCAATGGGGAGAGGTGGCAGATGCCCACCAGAACCTCACCCACATGGTCATTCTTTACAGGTAAGCCTGGACCATGAATGTCAGCGAGCTGTTTCCCATCAGGCGGAAGAGGACAGACACATCACAGCTAAACGCGATCTTGTCCTCAGTTCATGTCCATACACGTGCAGTTTCTACCACAGATCACCAGGAGCGACCAGAGCAGGATCTCTGATAAATTGTTGTCTGTCCACCCCCCTTCATAGGTAAGGAACACTACGGCCAACACTATGGCCTCTCGTTCAAATGTAGCACTCGCATCACTGACCTGGCTCAAATCAGCCAACTTAGCACAGACCAAAGATTGAAGCTGGACTCTTGCTGGCCTGTGTGGCTCACTACCACACCAGGCGGTACATTTTAAAAACTGGGGAGGGATCTACCCCCGTTTGAATTTCTGGTTTTGTTTTTCCTTTTAAAAGTTAGTTACATTTTCTAAATTTTGTCGATATGGTTTTGATTCTGATCCAGTTGATTAACCAAAACCTACTGCCTATTTGGTAATTTGGAAAGGAACATGGTGCAGCATAAACTCCCATAACCATTACTTTTAACACACAATGCACCAGCCCGGAGAGAAATGGAAGCTTTTACTGAGTGGGTTTTTTTTTTGTGGAGATGTGGGTTTTGGATGAAGAAGTTTGCAGTGCCACATGAAATCTGCAGCAATTACATAAGTTATCTGGAGTATTATTATGAATGCCAGTAACACTCCGTAATTGAGTTTTTACTCAGGAGAGCTCTAATTAAGTCTCCTTTAATGGAATGTACACATCTCTGCTGAACAATCCCTTTTCATAGACTGTATTTGAGGCATAGTGTGTCTTGCAGAATTACTCAGTGGTGTGTTTTTAATTGTACTGTTATGCTGACTGGACAAAAGCTCCAATCAATACAAATGCACAACTCGACAACTTTCTCCACCAGCTTTCTCCTCCCCCTGAAGGTGTTGCATCCTTGCTGCTGCTGTTCCACAAGCACTGGTCACCCTCTGATATCCTTCGTGTGTCAGCCTTGATCAGCTTTTTGATTGCAAAGGGCATCACAGACACACCAGATCTTGTTCTTCCACACACTGACATTCCAACCCGGGTTGCTAGATAGTACTCGGGAGCAGGAGTTCTGGTTAATTTAACCTTCCGTAACCAAGAGTGCTGAAGCCAATTCTAGAGTCTCTGCTCAGATTGTGGAGTTATTGGGTGGGCCATTCTTTGAGTTAAGGGGGTAATTTTAACTATGGTGTACAATGGGTGATATCGAATTGGCCGCCCATTATACACCAGACACGATTTTCCTTTCCATTGAAGTCAACAGAAGAGAAAATCAGGCAAGGCGTATAACGGACGGCCAATTCAATATCGCCCATTTTACACCATCGCCCACAGTTTAAAATTACCCCCAGAGTCAGAACCAATGCTCGTACCTGCCAGAACCTTAGCTGCTCTTTGAGTGTGTTTTTTTTTAATGTCTAATGCTAGTGTCAGCCATGCCTCAGGTGGTCGCACTCTCTGAGTCAGAAGGTTGTGGGTTCGAGTCCCACTTCAGAGACCAGAACACCAAATCCAGTCTTGACACTAGTGCAGTGCTGAGGGAGTGCTGCATTGTCCGAGGTGTCGTCTTTCGGACGAGACGTTAAACCAAAACCTTGTCTGCCCATCTGTGGATGTAAAAGATCCCACGGCACTAGTTCGAAGAAGAGCAGGGGCGTTCACCCCGGTGTCCGGGCCAATATTTATCCCTCAACCAACATCACTAAAATAGATTTTCTGGTCATTTATCTCATTGCTGTGGTAACCTGCTGTGTGCAAATTGGCTGCCGCGTTTCCTAACTGTGACCATGCTTCAATAGGTACTTCATTGGCTGTGAAGCTTTTTGGACATCCTGGGGTTGTGAAAAGCGCTATAGAAATGCAAGTTCTTTCATCTTTCTTTATTCGTGACCATTAAAGTCAAATAACATTGAAAGAATTAAGAGATAATGAAACAGAAAGTTGGGGGGGGGGGGAATAATAATACAAAAAGAAGGAAATTTGGACTCCCCTTTGTACAGGAATTTGTAAATTTACTGATGAGGGCAACAAATCCCAATTTTTGATGAATCGTAGAATGGGAGACCATTCAGCCCAGATTCTGTAGGGTTCCTTTCTGAAGACAGCTAACCTCAAATAAACTGGCCCTGATGTGAAGTGGCGATCCTACTCTGTGAAGTCTGAGAAAGACTGCCTGTTTTCAGCTCATTCACACAGACAGTGGTGTACAGCATACGTGGGGGAGGCTGAGCCGGCTGTGCCATGAGACATCTGACACAGAAATAATGTTTCATGAAAGATAAAAGGAGATGGCAGCAGTATGATGGATTTTGTAATGTGACGGACAGAATAGAAACAGCAGACTGAGAAACTAAGGGAAATCAGTGCAGGTAAGTCAGACAAGTGAATGAAAGCCCAAAAAAATACTGTAAAGAGAGAACGAAAATAAATGTTTTGCTTAACCTTGCATTTTTAATTTCCCTGTGTTCCCATAATTGAGAGGAAACCATGGAAACAATTTCATTATTTCCACACTTTTGTCTTATGTTGACATGAGAAAATATGGAGGAAATACAAGATACAACACATACTAAAATTACTGTGGTGCACAAGACAAGTCTGATTGTAATATGGAAGCAATTGGCAAGATATTAAACATTTGACTAAGTTATTTCTGTCCTATTTATTGCCACCTGATGCTTTTATTTTCTCTCCCTCCCTTTCACATACATCCATACCTGAATAGGGATAGAAGAAGGACCATATTAGTCAATGACACAATCTGGGGTTCAATTACATCAACTGTTACCACAGCAACATGATTTCTGCAAGTCCTATTAACACACACATCACATTAAAGCTTTCAAATCCGCCCTAGCCATCAAATGTTTATCTGTGTGCAAATTTATTAAGTCTTTTTAAACGTTCGAAGTTGCATTAACTTCCCCATAGTGACACCTCAGAGCAAAAAGAAACAGGGCTCTGAAATTCTGGGGGCCATGGAGGGTGGAAATGCGGAATGATCCTAACAGAGTTGGCAAAACATTTTTGTGTTTCCGCTCGCCTTCCGTGTCAGAAGCTGGCCACAGCACCTTCTGGATGGGTCACTTCTGTTAGTTTCACATATCAAGTCTTTGGAAGTAGGAAGCTGTGACAGAAACAAAACCAACTGTTACGAGCACAACAACCTAAGCAAATGCATGATTCAACATCATGTGGCTGACCTGAAAGTATACTTTTATTTGCCTTTTGCAGTGAGATACATGACCTGGTCCATGCTTATGGTTGCTGATCTCTGGCTGTCCTTGTGGCACTCGTCACTGCCGCCTTACGAGCAGCAACCCCAACTGTCCCATCCTACTCTCTCGTCGGCCAGCATGCCTGCTGGGGGCTAATCTTCTCTACTTCCTTCCTGTCCCACTCACCCCTCCCAGTGCTGACCCTGTGGAACCTGGCAGTGGGTCAGCTATCACCGCCCCTCTCCGCATCTCCCTCCAGAATGTCCGTTCACTTGTGAACAAGGCCCTTGTCATCCATGAGCTTATTGTGGGTGATTGCATTGATATCATGGCCTTGACGGAAACCTGGCTGAGGGAGATGTCACCTGCCCCCTAAATGAAGCCTCCCTGCCTGGCTACACCTTCCACCACTTGCCCCGCCCAAACCGCCTTGGTGGCGGTGTGGCTCTTATCACCAAATCACACCTTGATCTGTCCTCCTCCTCTGGCACCTTCTCCTTTTGAGCATCTCATCTTGTTCCCCCCCTCTTGCCTCCCATTTCAAATCCTCGTTCTTTACTGCCCACCAAAGTGCCATGCCAATTTTCTTACCGAGATACCTTCACTGTTTTATTCCCTCAGCCTATGCAACGAGCGACTTCCCGTCCTCTGTGATTTCACCCTCCATCGGAACTCATTATGCTCTCTTTTCTCTGAGTTCACTGCCCTCCTACCCTCCCTTAATCTCTCCCTCCATATAAACTCCCCTACCCATGTTCACTGCCTTGACCTTGCCATCTCACATGGCCTTGCTGCTCTCATCGTGTCAATCACAGATGACCACTTCCTTTTGTCGCTCGCCACTCACATCCCCCTCACATCAAAATCCCAACTGTCTAGCCTTTGGCCCTCTATTCACTACAGCATTTCTGCAGCTACTGATCTGCTCAACCACACTTCCTCACCTCTACATTTGATGCCCAGTCCCCATTAAAACCATTACTCTCTCTCACCCTGGTTTTTCGTCCTGGTACGGCCCTTATCTCCGCTCCCAAGGGACACAGACTTGAATGTATATGGCGGACAACTGGTTTAGCCATCCATTGCCAGATTTGGCTGGACCACATAAAGCACTACTGGGCCCTGCTCTCCTCTGCCAAGACTGCTCACTATTCCAGGATATTCCTGAAATGCAAAGATAAACCCCCGGCTTCTTTCCTCTACTACAAACCTTCTTAAGCCCCTCTCCCCTACCTCATGGACTTCTTTGTCACGAAGATTGAGACCATCCGTTCAGCTGCCTCTGCTGCTTCCCTTCCTTCCCCTAGCCCACTGGGCCAAACTTCCTCGAAGGATCCCCCTGCCCTAGCCCTGAACTCGCATCTTTCTCTAGTTTCTCTCCTATCTCCCCTCATACCCTATCCGAGCTCATCTTGTCCATGAGACCCACCTCCTGCTCCCTCAACCATATTCCCACCAAACTGCTGACCACCCAACCTCCCTCCCTGGCCCCCATGTTAGCTGATATTGTTAATGGTCTCTCTCCTCCGGGACTGTCACCCTCACCTTCAAATCTGCCGCCTCGCCCCTCCTCAAAAACAACCCTTGACCAACATTCCCTTTAGGCTGCGCAACACTCTGCAGCTCCTGCGCAGCCGGTGAGCTGATTTTTAAATAGGGAAAAACTGTGCATGCGCGGTACTTTGGGCCATGCATCCCCTTAAAGGGGCCGCGCACCCAAAAAAATTAACGGGAACGTTGCCCTTGACTGCTCTGTCCTTGCAAACTTCTGCCCCATTTGCAACCTCTCTTTCCTCTCAAGTCCTTCAACATGCTGTCACCTCCCAAATCTGTGCCCATCTTTCCTGGAACTCCATGTTTGAATCCCCCCAGGGTTTCCACCCCTGCCAGAGTACCGAAACGGCACTTAGCTGAAAAAGCAGCAACAACTTGTATTTATATAGCGCCTTTAACGTAGAAAAATGTCCGAAGGTGCTTCACAGGAGCATTATCAAACCTAATTTGACACCGAGCCACATGGGATATTAAGGCAGTTGACGGTAGGTTTTAAGGAGCATCTTAAAGGAGGAAAGAGAGGTGGAGAGGTCTAGGGAGGGAATTCTGAAGCTTCGGCCTTGGCAGCTGAAGACACAGCCGCCATCGCTGGAGCAATTAAAATCGAGGCTGCTCAAGAGGCCAGAATTGGAGGAGCGCAGATATCTCTGAGGGTTGAAGGGCTGGAGGAGATTACAGAGATAGGGAGGGGCGAGGCCATGGAGGATTTGAAAATAAAGGATGATAATTTAAAAATGAAGGCGTTGCTTAACCGGGAGCCAATGTAGGTCAGCGAGCGCAGGGGTGATGGGTGATCGAGACTTGGTGCGAGTTAGGACACGGGCAGCCGAGTTTTGGATGACCTCGAGTTTACAGAGGGTAGAATGTGGGAGGCCAGCCAGGAGTGCATTGGAATAGTCAAGTTGGAATAATGACGATTCCTTCTAAGTATAGAAAAGTTTTGCATCTAATCTACATCTTATCCATGGCATTGAGTGTCCGCTACAGGCATGCAATGCCACAGGAGAGACACGTGTAATAGTAGAATTGGTTTGTCCAGTTGTTGGCCCTCTAGTGCTGAGACTGGAATGTCTCCCAATGCTTTTAAAGGTCACAGGTTGAAAAGTATGATGTTATTGGTTTGAACACTCTGCAGTGATTAGGGAATGTATTGTTGCAATGAGATAACAGTTAATCTTTAACCTTGAACACCTTAGACAGGCACATGTACTTTGAAAGTTTATTGAAGGAAACATACAGAAGTTATTTGAGAATTATTCCTGTAGCTGATTTATGATGAAGTAACTTATCCATTTGAAGAGCTTTCTGACCGGTTCATTCAAAGCATTAATGCCCGATTGAGCAGCCTTTTTGCAGCTCTGAGTACAGCTGGCCAGCAGGAACGCTATCTCACTGATCAGGTGAATTAATTTTACAAAATACTGCGCATGATTGAAAAGGGAAGTGAATTGTACGTGGGCTGTGTGCTTTCAACCAACTCACGGGTGTAAACCTTTTAGGTTGGAACGAACTACACTCCAGATAAACTCATTTAGATTTCTGTTTTTGCTATTTTTTGTTTGTTTGACGGAAACAGTAACATTTCACAGCCCGACAGCCTCCGAATAAAATTAATGCAATTCAATTCTGTATTGATTGCAACTGAGTTTCTCTTGTACCCACCTACTGCTTTATTTCCATGCTGCGTGCCCACATTCGAGCACCTCCATCTCGTGGAAATGACTCATTTCTGCTTAGATTTTTATCAGCACTAAAGTTAAAAAATAACCAGAAGGCTGTGTCTGCCATGTCTGTGTCTGTTTTATAGGCATATTTATGTGCGTCGTTTCCTACAGTAAGTAACTAAACAGTGGCCTTAAAGGAAGAGGCCAGGTTAAACACTGCTCCATCATGGCTGCCACAACCTTGCTATGAGCAATGCTATGGGAGATTGGCTGGTATTGTTTTTCAATTAGATGGTATGTGAAAGTTGTGGAGGTGGAATCTTTTTACACTCTCCCTTTCCGCACTGACTGTACAATTGGTTTTAATCTGTTCTCTAATGATGTCTTTAAAGAAAGCCTGTTGATTACCTATGTTGCAGCTGGCTGGATTGTAACAACCCCAGAAACATTCTTAAAGCAACATTACCGAAATACTGGATCTTACCCTTCCAGGCTCAGCATCTATAAGTGCCAGGCAATGACTATCTCCAACAAACTAGAGTCTAGCCACCGCCTCTTGACATTCAATGGCATTACCATCACCGAATCCCCCACCATCAATATCCTGGGGGTCACCATTAACCAGAAACTTAACTGGACCACCCACATAAATAATGTGGCAACAAGAGCAGGTCAGAGGCTGGGTATTCTGTGGCGAGTGTCTCACCTCCTGACTCCTCAAAGCCTTTCCACCATCAACAAGGCACAAGTAAGGAATATGATGGAATACTCTCCACTTGCCTGGATGAGTGCAGCGCCAACAACACTCAAGAAGCTCGACACCATCCAGGACAAAGCAGCCCGCTTGATTGGCTCCCCATTCACCACCTTAAACATTAATTCCCTCTACCACCGGCGTACCGTGGCTGCAGTGTGTACCATCTACAAGATGCACTGCAGCAACTCGCCAAGGCTTCTTCGGCAGCACCTCCCAAACCCGTGACCTCTTCCACCTAGAAGGACAAGGGCAGCAGGCGCATGGGAACACCACCACCTCCAAGTTACACACCATCCTGTCTTGGAAGTATATCGCCGTTTGTTCATCGTCGCTGGGTAAAATCCTGGAACTCCCTCCCTAACGGCACTGTGGGAGTACCTTCACCACATGGACTGCAGCGGTTCAAGAAGGCGGCTCACCACCACCTTCTCAAGGGCAACTAGGGATGGGCAATAAATGCTGGCCTTGGAATACAGAAAAACGCATTGTGTGGTCAGCTTATTTCAACTACAGTATTGCTTTGTTCTGGTTAAAGTATTTTTGCATTCTACCTTTTCCAAGCCATATCCTGTTTCCACCCCAGTGTGTGGATGCACTTGTTCTAGCACAGGTCACTGAATCATGCTCAGGAAGCAGGAACACTGGCTGATTTTTCTCCTATTCCCCACTGACCACTAAATGTGACATCACAGTAGTTTCTCCAACTCTGCAGTGGCGAAGGATTGCACTTCAGACCTGCCTGGTTTGTGTGGCTCAATATTGCATTGGAAGAAACAGCAAAGCGCTTCACAACCAACTAAGTACTTTTGAAATGGAGTCACTGTCATAATGTAGGGAAATACGGCAGCCAATTTGCGCACAGCAAGATTCCACAGATAAGCACGATAGATGACCAGATTTAGTGGTACTGTTTGAGGGATAAATGTTGGCCAGGACACCGGGAGAACTCCCATACCCTTCTTCAAAAAGTACGATGGGTTCTTTTATATTCCCCTGACCTTGGTTTAAGGTCTCATCCAAGGACTGAATCACTGACAGTGCAGCACTCCCTCAGTACTGCACTAAAGTGTCAGCCTAGATAACATGCTCAAGTCTCTGGAGTGAGGCTTGAATTCACAAAGTTCTGACTCAGAGGCGAGAGTGCTACCACTGAACCAAGGCTAGCACTTTAAAATCACATTGGGCATTTCATTTACCATTTTGGAACTTCAGGGTTAATGATTTTTACTTAATTTTAGGTGTCACGGACACTGGAAGGTTCAGTATGTAAACTGTGATGGTCATTTAAAAATAAAACTCATCTCAAAGGCAAAGGTTTAGCCCATTCAAACACTACAAAATCTGCTTTTAATATTAGCTTAAAGGTTGGGTGTTTTAAGTCAAGTGTTTGTGCATCTGTAAGATAATGAATTCACGTTTTAATTGTTGGCTTTGCAGCACAGATAGCCACGACTGTCAGAGTTGAAAGAAACTCAATCCCAGTCCTCGCAGCTGATGGTCTCACTCCTTTACCAACCTTGACAAATAATTGCACAGTTCCCAGTCTCTGTCAGTTAAAGTAAGCTCTACCATCATGAAACTTTTTCTATCATGAAAAGTTTCAAAAGTGCCAAACCAGCCTTTTGGATAAACTTTGCTCCGGATATAGTGCAGTTCCTGATGCAATTAAACTAGAGGTGTTTGAGTTATTGTGCTACAGACATATACTGACATATTAATTGGGACAAGAAGAATGACTAATGAGAAGTCATTGAACTAGCACAAGAATAGAGTCAAATCATGGGCTGATTATGTTGAGAAGTATACACTGTGGGCACAATACTGCAAGGAAAGTTGTAACTTCAGGGGAGTTCACACAATTCATCTGTGTAAAGGCTGGAAAGTATGGAGTGTACCTGTCACCGGCCTCCCGAGTGAGGAAGATAGAATGATCCAGCTAGGTAGATATTCTCTTCTCTGTAGGTTGGTGACAAGTGCACCGAATACGTCAAGAGATATCAGCCCCTGCAGTTACACCTGCCCATACTATCAATCATCTAGCTTAGAATAGAATAGAATAGAAATTATGGCAAACACAATTGCATTAAATAGGGTTCCAGTGTACAAGGGTTTCTGGTTCAAAGAATCTTTGATATGCTCAAGATTGAATCAGGCTGTCGCATCCCTTTGCAAAACGTTTGCGATAGTTAGACAAATTAGAAGATTGAATTTTCATTTGTAAACAAGGCACAATATTACAACGTTACCTTAATAATTGTTACATTTTGACAAAGCAACTCAAATTTGCACCAATTAAGCTGCTTTTTAAAAAGTCGCGTAAATAACTGACTTGTCTTGAAAGCTACTTGTATCTAGGGATCAAGCCAGCTTGGTTTGATTCTTTTCCAAGAATAAGGCACAGAAAGGAGAGTGGCAGTGGGACAAGAGACTGACTGGCCTGTTCAACCAGTTTATTTATCTCCTAATAACCATTTTGTAAGAAATGACGTGAAGCAGTTAAATCACTTTACTGTGGGTGGTTTGAAAGAGAAAAAGGACTTGCATTTATATAGCGCCTTTTGCGACCTCAGGATCTCCCAAAGCGCTTTACAGCCAATGAAGTACTTTTGAAGTGTAGGCACTGTTGTAATGTGGGAAACGCGGCAGCCAATTTGCGCTCGGCAAGCTCCCACAAACAGCAATGTGATAATGGGCAGATAATCTGTTCTTTTAGTGGTATTGATTGAGGGATAAGTACTGGCCAGGACACCGGGGATAACTCCCCTGCTCTTCTTCGAAATAGTGCCATGGGATCTTTTACCTGAGATCACAGACGGGGCCTCGGTTTAACGTCCCATCAAAAGGCGGGTTTAGATCCCTCTGTCTACTCCCTAGACATTTCAGTTTTCCTGCCGCATTACTTTCTGCAGTGGGCAATGCAGGTGGGTCTCCTGTTCCCAGACCAATGCTAGTGCCAATCCAAACCAGTAGGGGGTGAGGCAAACCAGTAGGGGGTGAGGCAAACAAGAACACAAGTACAGTTAGTGACCACTATAGGAATCGAGTAAACACTGTCGCCAACTAACACTGAGTGTTAGAGACCTTTTCAGCTTTAGCTCCACACATTATTTCTCTCAAAGTAGCAAAGATTTCCAGACCGTAATTTTTTATTTTAAAATAATAATTCTTCTTTTTCTCTCTCTTTATCTCTCGAGAGCAGTGACTCGTGTACGGGGAAGGTTCCTTGGGTATTGGCAGCCCCTTTTGTCATTCTTCTTATGTACAGTAAATATTCGGCAGCTATTTGAGCATGGGGCCCATCATAATGAAGCCTGGTACTCTCTCCACCTGTTGTCCCACGTACTGTACTTTGTTCAATAGTCTCCTTGCAAAATGATGCCGCCATCGCTTTACCTGAAGACTTGACCTCCAAATTGACAAGAGTTTCTTCTGTGTGTTTTTCAGAGTGAGACTGTAAACAGCCCTGACTCATGATCAACTTGGAAAGATCCTGCTGCAATGAGATGCTACTGGAAACGATCAGTAACTACTGTTGGTTCCTTCCTGTTTCTTTGTCTTTTCATGTACCTCTGTACGAAGGATGAAGAGGGGAGTGTGTTGGTGAGTATTCTAGGTGGCACAATGTGAACGGAGCCCACTTTGTACCAGTTTTTTTTTTGACAGTCTTTGATGGTTGCCTGCCAGGAGTGGCTGAGTTACCCTGTGAAGGTGGGGATTGTTCAAGTGCATTCCACTTGACAAATCACACCTTCCCATACAACGGGTCATTGTGTATCAGGCTGGCTGCAAACTTAGAAACATAGAAACATAGAAGATAGGAGCAGGAGTAGGCCATTCGGCCCCTCGAGCCTGCTCTGCCATTCAATGCGATCATGGCTGATCATCCAAATTCAGTACCCTGTCCCTGCCTTCTCCCCATATCCCTTGATCCCTTTAGCCTTAAGAAATATATCCAACTCCTTCTTGAATATATTTAATGAATTGGCCTCCACTGCCTTCTGCCCACAGGTTCACCACTCTCTGGGTGAAGAAATTCCTCCTCATCTCTGTCCTAAATGGCGTACTCCTTATCCTTAGACTGTAACCCCTGGTTTTGGACTCCCTGACCATCGGGAACATCCTTCCTGCATCTAGTCTGTCCAGTCCTGTTAGAATTTTATAAGTTTCACTTCTGTCAACACCAAACCTAAGAAACCTTCCCATTGGTGTGTGCATTCTAACCGAGATCTTATAGTGAGAAGAGGGCGGTCAGCTTCTGTCCTCCAAAGGGTTGGGGAACTTGACATCGTTCATGGTGCAGCAAAACATTCCATATACATTTACCATTCATATACCGTGTCACTAAGACGAGTTCTCCCCAGCACAATACATGGAGCAGGGTAATCCCCATCCACATTTAAGCGAAAGCTACATATTTCTAGCAGCTCCTGATATTCTAGAAATAGCACAGTTGCAGCTCAGACATACATTTGTGCTTTCTCTGTAGTTTTGTAAATTGTCTGCATCAAGGGAGAAATAATGACTTCTCCCGAGCTCATACTGATAATATGGTCTACAATATTTTCCTGCACATTTCCTTCTGAGAATGAATGCCTCCTCTCAAACAATGTAGCTCCGCTTCATCGTCCCACCTCAGAGGAGTATCCCAATAGTCCTGAACATGCGACTAACGTCAAGACCAACAGGCCAATTGAGCTCTTGTATTTTATGGAAATACGGAACCCAAAGAGATTAAAACAGTGTTGTCCAGTGCATTAGCTACGAGTCACGTGGTGAATTGCATTTCTGATCAGTAAATAAAAATGTGTAATAGACGCTGTAGTTGGACATGTGATCTCAATACGCGCCTCTGCATCTGTGTTTTAACCTTTTTGTGCATTTGTTGGTAAAATGACAACAACAACAACTTGTATTTATATAGCGCTTTTAATGTAGTAAAATGTCCCAAGGTGCTTCACCGGAGTATTAAAAGACAAAAAATTTGACACCAAGCCACATAAGGATAAATTAGGGCAGGTGACCTAAAGCATGGTCAAAGAGGTAGGTTTTAAGGAGCGTCTTAAAGGAGGAAAGAGAGGTGGAGAGGTTTAGGCAGGGAATTCCAGAGCGTAGGGCCTAGGCAACAGAATGCACGGCCACCAGTGGTTGAGCGATTATAATCAGGGATGCTCAAGAGGGCAGAATTAGAGGAGCGCAGATATCTCTGGCGGGGGGGGGGGTGGGAGGCGTTGTGGGGCTGAAGGAGATTAGAGCTAGGGAGGGGTGAGGCCATGGAGGGATTTAAAAGAAGGATGAGAATTTGAAATCAAGGCGCTGCTTAACCGGGAGCCAATGTAGGTCAGCGAGTACAGGGGAGATGGGCAAACGGGACTTGGTGCGAGTTAGGACATGAACAGCCGAGTTTTGGATGACCTTAAGTTTACGTGGGGTGGAATGTGGGAGGCCAGCCAGGAGTGCATTGGAATAGTCAAGTCTAGAGGTAACAAAGATGAATAGCAGAGCGTGCGAGTGTTTTTTGATTGTTTTGAGTGCTTTACTTCCTTGGTTACGGAATGGCAGTAGATGTTTGTTAATTAATAAATATACACATGTGTAACTCACCTGTGTGAGTGTTTGTAAGACGGTTTCTCCTAAAATTAGTGCAAGTGACTAAAACATTGTTGCCGTAGCCATACCTGTGGCTAGTGAGTGATTTCTATTGGACAACACTAGTTTAATAGAACCTCCGGAACTAGAAAGTTGAAGTCCTGTTCATGCTGCGTCAGACACTGTGTGATAAGTATCTAGCATGTTGACAAAAAAGTAACTCGGTATTCTTCAAAGCAAATGAAAAACGGTGGGGCACAATCAAAATTCAAAAGAAATAATCATTCCATCTAGTGTAAGATTAAAAGAGTTGACATCAGATAATTCTTGTGAGGAGGAGGGCGATGTTTGAAGTGCAACTTTATTCTGACCCAGAGATGTTGATGGCAGTAGTCTTGTTTAATACTTACCATGGAGATAAACTGTAATGAAAAAAGTTAGGGGGTGGGGGGGGCGGCGGGGTACACAGAGATAAATGAAGCTGACTGGGAAGTAACAGACTGACGTCTTTAGTTTTATATGTTCCCATTTCCAAATGGAGTTTTCCCTAAGAAAACTGCTATGACCCACAAACAATAGGGAATGCAGGCGAATACCTGTGCTTGATGTGTAATGTATGCAAATTAAATATAGGCAAGTTGTTACCAAGTCTCACTTTCACTTAAATTAATTAATACTAATGTAATTATTTCTTGTGTTAATCTGGCTTTAAGCAATTACTGTGGCATATAATAGGATCCCAAGAGTCCAGCACGAGGCAAGCAAATCTCCTTGTTTATAATGAGAGGCCAATATTATTAGTCTGACTCTGTTAATAGGCACATCTGCCTAACATTGTGTTTTATTAGAATTATTTCTTGCTCTGATGCATTGGCTTTGTGCTCCACCCTGATGCACCCCTCGTATGCGACATGTAGTACCTGTAGAATTTGACATAGTCCGAGCAGACCCAAGTTAAGCTGCTGCCTACCAGCTTGCTATGACCCAGAGACAGTGGAGCTCTGTGCAAAAAAAGCCACGGTTTTTAAATGTGGAACAGTAGCAGGGATTGCCCAAGGTCTCCCTGGTTTACAAGCAGCCATTCCTCCAGTCACTGAATTCCATTATAATAGTGCCTTTTGCATATCCTAAAGTACTTTACAGTCAATAAAATACTCTTGAAGTGTCGTCGCTGTTGCCAAACTGGGTGGCAGAACCAAAAACAAACCTGCACAATGGTGCAGAAATTTATTCTACCTTCTATTGTGACACTGAGTCACAGGATAATGTTCAACTTAAGGGGCGAAATTCGTCTCCTTCGCGCCTGCCGTTAGCGCCTCCGGGGGGTGCTATTGGTGCGCAAATGGGTTATCACCCGGGGAGCAAAAAAAAGCGCCTCCCGCGAAATTCGGCTGAGGCGCTACCTGATAGCGCTGCGCCCCCGGCGATGACGTCATGGCCATGCGCCACAACCCCTCGGCGCCCCATCGCGTCCCCTTACCGCCCCGCGGCAGAAATTCGGCTACGCCCCTTGAGGCTGCCACGGGCGTGTCAGCGCCAGCCTCGTGGGTCGTGATCCGGCCCGACCTCCGCTCATGGGGCAGTATTTAAAGGGGAGGTCCGGTCGCGACCCACGCTGCCATTTTCTTTTTTTTTTGGCCCACCTCCAGGTCGGCCCTCTGTGGTGGGCCGTGGCGTGGTCCTGGCTGCCATTGTGCAGCCCGGCACCACGCCGCCCTGGTGGCCTCGTGTGGGCCATTGGAGGCCCTGCAGAGTGCGCAGCGGCCCTCCCCTTTAATTACTTCCAATTTGGCCCATGGCCAGGGACAGGAGGGTGTGACTACAAGCGAGGCAGGTATTGGGATCCAGGAGGTAGTGATGGAGGAGCCTCAGCCCTTGGCCTTGCCCAACAGGTATGAGATTCTTGCACCCTGTGTGGACGAGGCCAGGGACTGCAGGGAGGATGAGCAAACTGACCACAGCACCGTGGTACAGGGAGCCATTCAAGTGGGGGGAGCAAAAAGAAAAGTTGTAGTGATTGGGGACAGTATAGTGAGGGGGATAGATACTGTTCTCTGCAGCCGAGAGCGTGAGTCCCGAAGGCTATGTTGCCTGCCCGGTGTCAGGGTAAAGGACATCTCCTCTGGGCTGGAGAGAAACTTGGAGTGGGAGGGAGAAGATCCAGTTGTCATGGTCCACGTAGGTACCAATGACATAGGTAGGACAAAGAAAGAGGTTCTGCTGAGAGAGTATGAGCAGCTAGGGGCTAAATTAAAAAGCAGAACCACAAAGGTAATAATCTCTGGATTACTACCTGAGCCACGAGCGAATTTGCATAGGGTAAATAAGATAAGAGAAATGAACGAGTGGCTCAAAGACTGGTGTGGGAGATATGGGTTTAGATTTGTGGGGCACAGGCACCAGTACTGGGATAAGAGGGAGCTGTTCCGTTTGGACGGGCTTCACTTGAACCATGCTGGGGCTAGAGTCCTGGTGAATCGAATAACTAGGGCTGTAGAGAGGGCTTTAAACTAAATAGTGGGGGGGGAGGATCCAGGTGAGCGGGAAAATAAAAAGGAAATGAGAAAGCAATAGAGCAGGCTAGAGATGGGGGAAATAATAACCAGAGTGTGACAGGAAGGGACAGAATGTTTAAAAATAAGAGTGTAACAGAAAAAAGGGCCAAAACAAGGAAAAATGGTAAAAAGACTAAGTTAAAAGTTCTATATCTGAATGCATGCAGCATTCGTAACAAGATAAATGAGTTGACGGCACAAATAGATACAAATGGGTATGATCTGATCGCCATTACAGAGACGTGGTTGCAAGGCAACCAGGGCTGGGAGCTGAATATTCCAGGGTATTTGACAATTCGGAAGGATAGAAAGAAAGGAAAGGGAGGTGGGGTGGCTTTTAAGGTGAAAGATGGGATCAGTGCAGTGATGAGAAGTGATATTGGCTCAGAAGATCAAGATGTAGAATCGGTTTGGGTGGAGATAAAAAATAATAAGGGGAAAAAGTCTCTGGTGGGCGTAGTCTACAGGCCTCCGAACAGTAGCAATGCTGTTGGACAGAGTATGAATCAACAAATAATGGAGGCCAGTAAAAAGGTACGGTAATAATCATGGGTGATTTTAATCTCCATATTGATTGGACAAATCAAATTGGCCATGGTAGCCTAGAGGAGTTCATAGAGTGCATCCGGGATGTTTTCCTAGAACAGTATGTAATGGAATCAACCAGGGAGCAGGCTATCTTGGATCTGGTACTGGGTAATGAGACAGAATTAATAAATAAACTCATAGAAACATAGAAGATAGGAGCAGGAGTAGGCCATTCGGCCCCTCGAGCCTGCTCCGCCATTCAATGCGATCATGGCTGATCATCCAAATTCAGTACCCGGTCCCTGCTTTCTCCCCATGTCCCTTGATCCCTTTAGCCTTAAAAAATATATCCAACTCCTTCTTGAATATATTTAATGAATTGGCCTCTACTGCCTTCTGTGGTAGAGAATTCCACAGGTTCACCACTCTCTGGGTGAAGAAATTCCTCCTCATTTCTGTCCTAAATGGCTTACCCCTTATCCTTAGACTGTGACCCCTGGTTCTGGACTCCCCGACCATCGGGAAGATCCTTCCTGCATCTAGTCTGTCCAGTCCTGTCAGAATTTTATAAGTTTCAATGAGATCCCCTCTCCTAAACTCCAGCGAGTATAAGCCCAATCGACCCAATCTCTCCTCATACGTCATTCCTGCCATCCCAGGTATCAGCCTGGTGAATCTTCGCTGAACTCCTTCCATGGCAAGAACATCCTTCCTCAGATAAGGCGACCAAAACTGCACACAATACTCAAGATGTGGTCTCACCAAGGCCCTTTACAACTGTAGCAAGACACCCTTTTTCCTGTACTCAAACTCTCTCGCTACGAAGGCCTTCTTAACCGCCTGCTGTACCTGCATGCTTACCTTCCGCATGCTTACCTTCATAGTAAAGGATCCTCTAGGAAAGAGTGATCATAGCATGGTTGAATTTCAAATTCAGTTGGAGGGTGAGAAAGTTGTATCCCAAACCAGTGTCCTGATCTTAAACAAAGGCAATTATAATGGCACGAGGGCAGAACTGGCTAAAGTGGACCGGAAAAACAAATTAAAGGGTACGAAAGTTGAAATGCAGTGGCAGACATTTAAGGAGATATTTCATAATGCAACAAAAATATATTCCAGTGAGAAAGAAAGATTTTAAGAGAAGGGAGCACCATCCGTGGCTAACTAAGGATGTAAAGGATGGTATCAAATTGAAAACGAAGGCATACAATGTTGCCAAGATTGGTGGGAGACCAGAGGATTGGGAAATTTTTAAAAACCAGCAAAGGATGACTAAAAAAATAATAGAGAGAGAAGATGAATTATGAGAGTAAGCTGGCAAGAAACATTAAAACAGCTACTAAGAGCTTCTACAGGTATATAAAAAGGAAAAGGGTAGCTAAAGTAAACATTGGTCCCTTAGAAGATGTGACTGGGGAATTAATAATGGGGAAATGGCAGAGGCTCTGAACAAATATTTTGCACCTGTCTTCACTGTAGAAGACACTAACAACATCCCAATAATGGATAATCAAGGGGCCACAGGGAGTGGGGAACTAAAGACAATCACTATCACTAAAGAAATAGTACTCGGTAAAATAATGGGACTAAAAGACGACAAGTCCCCTGGACCAGATGGCCTGCATTTCAAGGTCTTAAAAGAAGTGGGTGCAGAGATAGTGGATGCATTGGTTGCAATATACCAAAATTCCCTGGACTCTGGAGAGGTCCCAGCGGATTGGAAAACTGCTAATGTAACACCCCTATTTAAGAAAGGAGGGAGACAGAAAGCAGGAAACTGTAGACCAGTTATCCTAACATCTGTCATTGGGAAAATGCTGGAGTCCTTCATTAAGGAAGCAGTAGCAGGGCATTTAGAAAAACATACTGCAGTCAAACAGAGTCAGCATGGTTTTAGGAAAGGGAAATCATGTTTAACAAATTTGCTGGAGTTCTTTGAGGATGTAACAAGCAGGGTGGACAAGGGTGAGCCAGTGGATGTGGTGAATTTGGATTTCCAGAAGGCATTCGATAAGGTGCCACATAAAAGGTTACTGCATAAGATAAGAGCTCACGGAATTGGGGGTAATATATTAGCATGGATAGAGAATTGGCTAACTAACAGAAAGCAGAGAGTCGGGATAAATGGGTCATTTTCTGGTTGGCAAACGGTAACTAGTGGGGTGCCACAAGGGTCGGTGCTGGGGCCTCAACTATTTACAATCTACATTAATGACTTGGATGAAGGGATCGAGTGTAATGTAGCCAAGTTTGTGGATGATACAAAGATGGGTGGGAAAGCAAGTTGTGCAGAGGACTCAAAGAATCTGCAAAGGGATATAGACAGGCTAGGTGAGTGGGCAAACATTTGGCAGATGGAGTATAATGTGGGAGAGATTACAAAATGCTACATTTCAGAGGGACCTGGGGGTCCTTGAGCATGAAACACAAAAAGTTAGCGTGCAGGTACAGCAAGTAATCAAAAAGGCAAATGGAATGTTGGACTTTATTTCAAGGGGGTTAGAGTATAAAAGCAGGGAAATCCTGCTACAACTGTATAAGGTATTGGTGAGACCACACCTTGAGTACTGCATACAGTTTTGGTCTCCTTACTTAAGGAAGGATATACTTGCATTAGAGGCAGTTCAGAGACGATTCACTAGGTTAATTCCAGAGATGAGGGGCTGGATTTTCATTCCAAAGTCGGGAAGGAGGCGGGACTACAACTTTCGGGTTTTAGTCCCGCCTCCATCGAGATGCGGCCAATCCACGCAATTTTCACTTGATTGACCTTGTTGAGCCCGCCCAGCGGTGTTTCACAGCTGTTTGAAGCTGTCAAACACTGACAGTCTTACTTCTAACCTGAGTCCTTCTACACAGACTCAGTTAGAAATATCGCTGGCACTGAAAGCTGAAGGCTGTCACTTTTGACAGATCGCAGCCGTTCTGCTTTCTGTGCCAGCTGAATGATGGACTCCCGAAGCCTCGAGGAAGGAAGGCTTTAAAGGTAAGCACAGGTAATTTAAACTTCTTTACACACTTTAGACACACCAAACACACTTACCTTTGCACTCATGCACCCATCACTCACCTGAACACCGACATCTCGACCCCTCCAAGTCCTTCAACCCGACGGCCCGACGACTCTAACCTGGCGTGGTTTGGAGCCGTTGGGAATCCCACATGACACCCTTCAAAATAGGGATTAGGCTGAAAACTACCTGTTAACTAACATGCAGTTAATTGGCACTAATCCCTTCCCGCCTCGGGTCTGCGGGTCCCAGTGCGGGGCAGGTACCCGCCTCCTTTGAAACTTACATTGAGGCGGGTTTTGGGCGGGATGGTGTCAGGACCCCCGAATTCGGGATTTTAGCCCCCCGCACGCCTAAAAGCCCACCTCACGGCACACTGAAAATCGACCCCGAGGTGTTTGACTTATGAGGAAAGGTTGAGCAGGCTGGGCCTATACTCATTGGAATTTAGAAGAATGAGAGGTGATCTTATCAAAACATATAAGATACTGAGGGGGCTCGACAGGGTAGATGCAGAGAGGATGTTTCCCCTCGTGGGGAAATCTAGAACTCGGGGGCACAGTCTCAGAATAAAGGGCCGCCCTTTTAGAACTGAGATGAGGAGGAACTTCTTCTCTCACAGGGCCGTAAATTTGTGGAATTCTCTGCCCCAGAGAGCCGTGGAGGCTGGGTCATTAAATGCATTTAAAGTGGAGATAGACAAATTTTTGCAAGATAAGGGAGTGAAGGGTTATGGGGAGCGGGCTGGGAAGTGTATTTGAGCCCAAGATCAGCCATGATCTTATTGAATGGCAGAGCAGGCTCGAGGGGCCAAGTGGCCTATTCCTGCTCCTATTTCTTATGTTCTTATGTTTAACTGAAGAGGAGGGGCGTTGAAACGCGGCAGCGCTCTGTGGAACCTCTGCGGAGCGCTGCCGATCGCTCCCCGACATCGCCTCAGTTACCGTCCCACTAGGAGGTGGAGCGCCCGAGATTGAGCTCCACTTCCTGGGCGGGGTGGTAAGGACAATTTTGCGGCGAGGGCAGGATGTCCCGCCACGCCAGCGTTACCGCCCTGAATCGGGGCGCGACCGAATTTCGCGCCCTTATTTGTAAACTTGCTCCCTCTGGTGGAGGCAATGGTAATGCAAACTGCTGAATTCTGGCAGGGCAGGGCTCTGAGACTCTCCTTTACAAAGATCAGCAAATAACCTTGGAGTTGTTCATTTTGAGCCTTGCTATTTAAGGGAACCTCTCGGCCCTTCTACTCGGGCATCAAGGACTTAATGCTGCTCTCTGTAGAAGAAGGACATTTATATACCACTTATTTATATAGCACCTCGCCACACCTCCCAGAACTGTCTCAAAGTGATTCGCATAAAATGAAGTAGGCCAGTGATAACACTTTTGCTCCTGAGTTCAGACCGGACTCCAGAATTTGAGCACGTAACCTAGGCTGACACTTCAGTACAATACTGAGAGAGTGCTGCATTGTCGGAGATGCCATCTTTCAGATGAGATGTTAAACTGAAACCCCATCTGCTTGTTCAGGTGGATGCAAAAAGATCCCATAGGATTGTTTTTCATTCAATCAACACTGCCAAAGAAAATCCTTAATTGGCTATTCATCTCATTTACCGTTTGTGGGACCATGCTGTTCGTACATTGGCTGCCGTGTTTGCCTACTTAACACTTCAAAAATTAATTGGATGCGAAGCAGTTTGGGATGTCCTTGGGAAATGATAAGGAGCTTGTTACAAATTTTGAGTCTGCCATAGATAGTCTCACAGGTTCAGTGGCGCAGGTTATTCCCGTGAGCAGACCTTGTGCCTCTTGTATCCCCAAGTTAACTCACACTGCCCAACAGCTACCTGTATGACGGGAGTAGGCCTTTGGCGTAGCGGTAGCATCCCCGCCGCTGGGCCAGAAGGCGTAGGGTTTCGAACCCCGCTCCAGACAGTCCCGGCAAGTGGAGTCGGAGCTCCGGCTCTAAATTCTGGGTTGACATTGTCCGTGGGTGTGGGTGGCCCCCCCACCCCCCCTTCGTATGGGTTGTGGGAGCCCGTAAAACCCTCCCGCCATAGGACTAACCACCCTAATGGCTGGTACAAAGATGGTTACGGTCACGGAAGGAGCATTAATCGCGGCCAGAAATCCTTCCACCACTTCATACAGTTCCCCAAAGGGAACAGTGTGAAGACACGTACGACGACGACCTGTATGATAACATAACCCGGGGGATATAGCAAGACAATTTGGATCCCATGAACCTACACATTCCCCTTGCATGTGTTTCCCCGATCTTTTGATAGGCAGAACTGAGGAACACTGGTACAAATTTGGCCACAACTCAAGAAGCTGCTTTATTTAGCAGGCTACGCAAGGCTGAACCAAAGTAGCAATTCCAGACTTTTTTTAAACTTCTCCTTCACATGACTACACAAAACAACAAAGACACACCAGGCGATCCAGAATAGCAGACAGAATATTCACTTTTCATATTAATTCCTTTTAGGTCCACCTGCTATATCTTAATACCCAGCTCAGGCCTTCTCACAGCCTTTGTTAGAGTGGACTGAATCTGAACATGGGTTATCCTCTCCTTTCTCTGTTAAGATTCCTCTTTGAGGTCAAAATTATCAGATTACCATGGCAACTGCCGCCCTGCTGAGTTTAAAATCAATCGAACTCACTCGTCCAGAATGGGTGTGAATGGTCACTGAAATGTCCCAACTCATTTTCGCTGCCTGAAGCCCGCTGGTTCAGACACGCAATTAAATCCTAAACTTAATCTCTCAGCCTTGTTATCCTGTAAATTTAACCCATTGAGAGCTAAGTTTAACGCAGCAATTGTATTTTTAACATAAATTACACCAAGCTCACCCCCACCCTTCATGGTGGCATAGTTGGACATCCCAAAATGTGACGTACCTTATAAATGCATGTTCTTCGTTGATGTAGTTAAACTGAAGATTGGAAAAGGGGGAAAGAAAACTTGCCATATCAATGTAAACAAAAATATGACTCCAGTATGAGCAATTAAGAGAGTTCTCTTGGCACATGTTCTTTTACTGATTCTGAACGTGAACATCTTCATACACAAAGCAACTATTTCTATATTAACAGAAAACACTGGAAAAACTCAGCAGGCCAGGCAACATCCGTGGAGAGAGAAATAGAGTCAATGTGTCAGGTCGGTGGCCCTTCATCAGAACTGTTCTGATGAAGGGTCATCAACCTGAAACGTTAACTCTATTTCTCTCTCCACAGATGTTGCCTGGCCTGCTGAGTTTTTCCAGCGTTATCTGTTGTTATTTTGGATTTCCAGCATCCGCAGTATTTTGCTATCGTATTTCTATATTACTTCAGCAAAGAACTAGATGGCTCACTTGTCCATGTTGAGCACCCTCTGCTTAAGGGCCTTTCCACTTGTGACGTGTTCTCCTTTGTGTGAAAGTGCAAAGGTTGCTAGTTGGGCCCATAAAGCAGGTATTACTGAAGCATGCACCTTTGATAATTGTCACACTTCCTGCTCAAGCTGCAACTTACGATTGTTTGCATTGTCTTTCAGGAAGAAGAAGAAAGGAGACTGGCCAAAGAAATAGCTGTACAGCAGCTGTATTCGGAGAGGAATGTGCAGAACTTCAGGGAGCTGATAAACTTTTCTGCACCTATTAATGTCACCTATCAGTATTTAGCAGGGTTTCCTTTATTGAAAAAGAGTAAGAGAAAAACTTTTTCTTAAAGTTGGTAATGTGTTAACTGTAAACTGGAAGGATTGGGAATTAACTAATAAATGTGAGAGCCACTTGGTCTAAAGTCTCCTGAAGCAGGAACTGTTACAAAAGAACATAAGAATTAGGAGCAGGAGTAGGACATTCGGCCCCTCGAGCCTGCTCCGCCATTCCATAAGATCATGGCTGATCTTCCTCAACTCCACTTTCCTGCCCGATCCCCATAACTGTTGCCTAGAACACAGCTACAGTTTCAAATTAACTAATATTTTTTTTCCTGCATTTGTCTTGTTTTATGGTGAACAATTTTGCTCTCATCCAAACCAGGGATTCCAGCGTTTCCACCAAGCACCTGAAGGTCTACTATAGCTTATGCTTCCATATTAGACACAACTTCTGCTTCGCTCCAAAAATGCCCCTTAACCCAAAACATAGCAAAGGACCCTCTATTGTACTGGATTCAAACATAAATCATAGAGGTGAAAGGCTAACCTTCCAATCTGCTGTATTAAAAACAGGGTCAATTCACAGTTTTGTTCAGCACCCGATTGTCAGTGAACGTTGCATTTTCTTGAGACTTGTGGCATCCCCAAGTTCTGTTCAATGGACTAAATTGGTATCAATGGGATCTCTTTACTCTTTGACAGTAAGATTACCTGTAAATCCTTCCGTCTCTTGTGCACGTGTAAGGAGGGTTGACTCAGCAGGTGTGCGCTTGCCCTTTGTCTGGAGAACTGATTTTCCCAGGACCCCTTTCCATGCATTACATTTAACCCTCGGACAAAGTAATATACCCACATTGATTTTGCCCTTGCAGATGAACGTAACATGCAGAGGAACTTTTAGTCATTTATACATTCCTTTTTTGTCTGCTCAGTGCTAGGAAAAGGAACGTTGTTTTGACGTATCATCCCAGTCACCAATCATCATCAACTACTCCCATATCAGGTATGGCACAGGCCAGGTGCAGAGTAAAGCTTCCTCTGCCCCACCCTAGCCCTAAACATCACAAAAGAACAGCCCCGCCCCCTGCCCCTCTACCCAATGTACAAATGAGACATTTACAGTTGCTGCGCTGCATAACACATTTTTTACACACGTTTAACTTATAGCTTATAAGCCTGGAATAAATCGGATGATTTTATCAAGACTTGTTAGTCATGTTATTCTAAGACTGAATGGCCTCTTACTGCTGGTGATGGACACCAATTGTTGTGCAAGTAATGGAAGAAAATCCTATGGCTAAAGAGCACAATGGTTCCCACTGAGATTGTCTATCTCATACCCAGGCATCACCTAATATCCAAACTCACCCATATGGAAGCTGCACAGATCCACTCCTTTTTTTGTAGAAAGCCAGTTTGATTGCACCATCTTAAATTGCTAAATGGAATGGAAGCAGTTTGGAGTGATGTTGGCTTTGGAACTTTTAAAACATCTCTCTAGATTATTTTGTCAAGTGTATAAATGTATCTCTTTCTCCACTATTTACAGAATACCTTGCAGTAGGTCTGTCTTCAGTGAAACGAAAGCGAGGGAATTACCTGCTAGAAACACTTAAGTCCATATTTGAACAATCCACTAATGACGAGCTCACGGAGATGGTGGTGGTGGTGCACTTGGCAGACTTTGACATGGTGTGGAATGCGCAAGTGGTTCAGGACATCTCCAGGAAATTTGCTCACCATATAATCTCAGGCCACTTGATCATTGTTCATGCCCCCAAACTATACTATCCATCTCTAACAGGCCTGAAACGAAATTATAATGACCCAGCTGATCGCGTGACTTTCAGGTCGAAACAAAATGTGGACTATGCTTTCCTGCTCAATTTCTGTGCAAATTTATCAGATTATTACTTAATGCTAGAAGACGATGTTCAATGTGCCCGCTCTTTCTTAACGGCAATTAAGAAAGTCCTTGGTTCAAAAGAGGGCTCCTACTGGGTGACATTGGAATTTTCCAAGCTGGGTTATATTGGAAAACTTTATCATTCGACTGATCTCCCAAGACTGGCCCACTTTCTACTGATGTTTTACCAAGAGATGCCGTGTGACTGGTTACTAAGTCATTTCCGAGGCCTTCTCACCCAGAAAGATGTCCTCCGCTTTAAGCCTTCCCTTTTTCAACACATTGGGTATTATTCCTCTTTCAGAGGGACGGAAAATAGGTTAAAGGATGACGACTTTGAAGAGGATTTCTTTGATATTCCTGACAACCCGCCGGCTGCAATCTACACCAGTCTCAAAGTATTTGAAAACTATGACCCCAGCAAAGCCTACAGTAACAGCGACGAGTACTTTTGGGGAAAATCGCCCTCCAATGGAGACGACTTCACTATTGTATTTGCAAAGCCAATGAACATTACCAGAATCCACGTAGTCACTGGCTCAGAGGATAGGCATAATGATATTCTGCACTCTGGGATCCTTGAAGTTGGAAAGAAAGCAAAATTGACACAGAAAGGGAAAGATTGCTCAGAATATGTTAAACTAAATGAGTTCCAAAAAGGACTGTTTGACAAAAAAGATATAGGTACCATTATTAATTTCAGTGTAGAATGTGTGCGAATATATATAACAAACAGTCAAAAAGACTGGCTAATTATTAGAAGCATCGGTATCTGGGCAAAGCACACTAACCTACTATGACAAAATACATTAATTGCGCCCCTCCCTTTATAGTTTTCTTCCTTCTTCTCCCCTGTGACTTGTACTGGGATATATAGTTCCGTGGGTTTATCTCACCAAAGTGGTCATTCTTTATGGGTTAGCCTGAGCAGCGAATGTTGGCAACCTATTCAACTGGACAGTGCCACAGTCAAGCTCATCCATCTCCGAACGCACATCCAGTTTCCAGGAGTGGAACGCCTAACCTCATCCCAGTCCAGGGATATTGAGACCAACACTTTGTTTTTAAAATAACATGAAATTGTATTAGAGAGCGTCAGTTCTGGGATACCAATTAGAGCTGAATAATTACTAATTAAGTATTTTTTCTGACGCATATAAGCTTTTATAATATACCATGAAAATACTCCCAGAGGACCACTCAAAAAAAAGCTTTTGAATGCCAGGCTACCTGCAGCCAACCAACATTCCATATCGATTTGCTAAATCCCAAATGTATTACGCAGCACAACCAATGTTCCCTGTGAGCTGCACTTTGTTCTGCGTGGCCTGTTTCTTTTAATGCGCGGTCCCTTTAAATTTCAGCGCCTGCGCGGTATTTACATTGGCCCAGAAATTCGGGTCTCCACAGGTGAGTACGCACGGGTTACTCACCCGTAAGCCCGATGGAAGTGCCAGTTTCGTGCATGCACGGCAAACCGGCACTTCCGTTCCCCTGAAAGCAGGGGTTCAGAGGTCGAACGCGTGTGCGGGGGAGGATGCGCGTGCGCATCGAACTTAGTTTTTTTTTTACAGGTTTTCACGCGAGGGTAAGCCTCCAGGACTTAGAAATATAAAAAGCAGGCGTAAGGCCTGCTTTTTACAAGGTAAGTGGTGAATTAATTAAAATTAAAACATTTTTTCCACAGGTTTATTATTTTTAAATACTTTAAAGCAAGGTAAGTTTATTTTTAGCCCCATTAGAATATAAAATTATTTTTTTCAAAAGTTTAAATTATTGTTTAAAATAGTTATTTAATGTAATTTATAGTTTAAAAAATGTGATTTTTTAAAAATGTATTTGAATGTTTAGTGCTGTTTTGGGGCCGTAGTATTTATAAGTCTTGACAGCACTTCCTGTCAAGACTTATGAATGGAGCATTCCCTGCTCCGATTGGCTGCCCATGACCCACGTGATCCCAGGGGGACGCTTCGAACTAACTGCGCCCCTGGGATACGCAAGCACTGCGCGCCGGCAGCTGGACCAGGCCCCGGATCGGAATTCCACGGGGCCCTACAGCTCAACTGCCGGCGCGCAAGGTAAGTGCAGGTCGGGGGCTTGCACCCACGGGAAGCCCCCGACCCGAATTTCTGGGCCAATGTAAAAGCCGGTGAGCGGCCCGCGCGGGACCTTTCCCATTACTGTGCGGCTGTGCGCTCGCGCACCTTAACGGTAACATTGGTCACAACAGGTAGTTATTTTAAAAAGCGTATGACGTTCTCTTGTTTGTTTAGCGCCTGTTGGATGCCGTAAGTTTTCAGTTTGTAACATGACCCTTCGCCGCCGCAGAATGATGCAGTCAGATCAGAGGTTTAAATGTCATGGTATTCAACGGCCGTCTAACACATGTCCTCCATTTCTGCTCATTGGCTGATTAGTGATGTGATTGGTAGTGAGAGGAAGGGGCCAAGACAAGTAGAGAGTGCCAGGGAGCAGGTTATGATTGAACTTTAAGGATCATTAAAAATTTTCGCAAAACTATCCCCAAAATATTGTGTATATCTGACCACCTATTTCTTCCGACACCAACTTTTAATAAGCACAATGAGAAGGCTGCATATATGTAAAATCAAAAGCCTAGATTTTTAAGCAAGAGTAGTATCTTATATGTTCAGAATAAATGAGCATTAACCCACTGGCAAAGCAACCCAATTTTTCCCCCAAATCTCTATCATTTAGACTCAGTTCTGCGAAATGTAAAGGTTTGAACATTCTGCTATAGGTGCACACCACCTTGGGAGTGCAACAAACTGGCAGGCTGAGTCTCGCACCACAGAAGTACACGTGTGTTGTCTGAACAGGAATAGCCCGCTGCCAGGACTGCCCCCAACTCTGTATCTGGAGTTGAAGGAACGAGAGAATGGCAGGGAACTAATGGCGGGAGAATGGGGCAACTTAGTTCTTTATGAATAATTTTACAAATCCTCATCAAATGGTCCTGGGCGAGCTCGCTGGAAGGTGAGCTTCTTCTCCCGAGAAGTTTGATTTGTGTATATAGGGGCGGCTGGAATTTCAAGCCATTAACCATAGGAAGGGGATTCATGGCTTTTTCTGCAGGTGTAGATATCAGTGAAGAATTCTGTATATTTGTATAAGCGTTTGTACTAAGATTCAAAGAATGCCTTGATCTTGATGTGTTATATATACCATAAAGAATGTGATTATTACTGTTTTCGAGGTAACTTTGTAAATTAAGAACTTTATTCATGAAATCCTCTCAAAATATGGAAATGTTTACTCTTGTGCTATTTTTTTAAGACAAGCAACAGTGCAGATATTTGAATATTAATTACAACCATGGTCCATTAATGTTAGGAACGCTGTACTATATTGTAATGAATTGTTTTAAAAATGTACCTCTTTTGCCTCATTTTCTACTATTCTAAAGGGTATAAGGTATAATTCAAGACAAACAGTTAACACGTACCTAATGCAGCCCAATCCACTATAACGTACAATAGATTTTCTGCAATTTTTATAGTTAACCAGAATATGAAGCGTGTTGCAGTGCACATGAAGTGTCCTACAACTGAAAGTAATTATAACTAGGAACTGTTGACCTTGTACAGGAGGGTGCCAAGATGAGCTCATTTGCATGCTCACCAAAGTTAAAATGATTTAATTCCATAAAGACGTGATTATATCTGCCCAGAGGAACATCGCCAGGGAGGCTGTTAAACATTCGGGGGCAAATTAGCCAGCATCAGGTCATAACGTGGGTTTTACAATGCACTGATAACTTGAAAATGGTCTGCATCACCAAGGTGAAGCCAGGTGACTTTGGAACCATGGGGGGGGAGAAATTGGCCCCCTTGCGCCTCCCGTTAGCACTTCCGGGGGGCGATAACTGGGCGCTAAGGGCTTACCCACCGGGCATGGCGAAACTACTGACGCCCGCGGACTTCCATGGTGGATTAGTTAGCGCTGGCGCTAAAACTTACCACCTCGATCTGCTGCGCCCCGGAGATCGTGACGTCATCCAGTGCGCAGCGCCCCGTTATCGCCCCGGATGTAAAATTCACTTCCGCCCCCCTGCAGCATCAAAGTGAACTTGCTGGACTCTTTAAGGGTGGCCACTGTCAGTCTTGGCAGACCTGGGAAGTTTGCTTTGGGATTGGCCCTAGCTTCATGGGAGCCATGTGTTGGGAGCCTCGCACGGTATAAAGAGAGTTTAAAGTGTGTTCAGAACAGCAGGGTTTACACTCTTGGCTTCAAACCAATTTTGCAGCTGCAGCCTCATGGCACTGCAAAACTTGTGGTTTAGGTGGACCTCTGGAGGTTGACATTGCACTGGCTGCACTCGGAGCTCCAGTAGATGCTGAATTAATGAGGTGTTAACTGACCTGTGCAAAGGTCATAAACCGGTTCACTGACTTACATGACTGAATAATGCAAATTCCGATATTATTTGCTGAATTTTGGTATTTTTACCAACTTTTTGGGAATCCTATTCTGCAATTCCATGATTCTGGCCATTTATCCATGAAAACTGTAAATCCGCGGCCTTGGTCATAGACTATTCATGTACCTCCTGAAGTGTGCACTGTGTGTATGTACTATAAACCTATTGCCTTTATTACGATACGCAAACAGAACAGGCATTTTATAAGGTTTATGGATGCGGGCGTTTTTTAAAAAATGTCTGCAAAGTAATTCCAGTTTTGGGGGGCGGGGGGGTGAAAAAAAGTACTTTGTACAATTTGAAGTAGATCAGATTGATTTGAAGTAGATCAGATTGAGTGTATCTGCTGTGATTCAGATTGCTACCTGGCTATCGGCTGCATTCAATTGTCCAGGTCCCGGCCTAATTTCCGGCCCTTCCGCTGTACTTCTACTTCAGTGTGCTAAAAGGACCAGGAATTTTTGACCTGTATCTCTTTTTAATTTGGGAGGGAGACTCCCCTTCCATTGAACTGATGAGTCAGGTTGTGCAGAATCATTTTGACCATTGCTCCACCAATCCTTGTTCTTCACCGCGATTTTTATGATCAGATGTATAATAAGACAAATATTGACTGAAGTTCAATAAAATAGACAGTTGACCCTTGTTATAGTAATGCCATTAGCCTTCATTTTTAGAGCTAACCCTCCCTTGGTTATAACTAATATCCTCAGGCCAATATTTTACTACTAGGGCTCCCAGTTGACCCCAATATTTGTATCTTTTGTCCATATATGTAGTCATTGTACAATTAACGATGGCAGTTCACAGCTCAGACAGTAAAGTATTGACACATGGCATGCAAAATTCATCACAACAATGTGTTATAAGGCCTGGCCTGATTCTAAAGCCTGATGGGGCCTTATTGTTCACTGCTATGACCCAGGAGCAACAGTAGCCTCAACGTTGCGATCAAGATTTATTTTACACCCTTGAGTATTTTTCTTGAATTAAAAAAGACTCTTGTCTTTTTCTATTGCCTGACGATATTAATTAATGGAAAACAGTAAAAGTATAGCATCATGGATGTCGGGTGAATTGCATACAAGGGAACGGATGGCTAGCTACTAGATAATAGCATACTGATTTATAGATCACTTGCAGCGATTTAAGGTTTGGACTATAGGCAGCTAACAGCCAGTTAGAAACAGGATGGTTGGAATGAATTTGATACTGAATAATAGGTGGTCAGGAGTTGCATTTATGAAGAATAACAAAATTGAATGACTGCAGCCAACGCACAGCCAGACATTTAGGGCTCTTATACTCTATAGTTTATTAATGGCCTGGATTTTGCGCTCTTGATGATGGTATACGCACACCGTACGCCGTCGTAAGCCATCAGAATGGCCCCCGCTGCGCATGCGCGAAAACCGGGAACTTGCGATCTGTCAAAGTTCGCCTTGACGGATCATCCTCACCAACCCAAAAATCACTTTCGCTGCCGCAGAGTTGGGATTTTGCCCAACTATCGCCCAGCAAATGGCCACGAAACCCTTACATCTGGTGAAAGTAGGCATAGGGCCTGCTTTCACCAGCGTAAGTGTTAATATAAATCTTAAATTAAAAAATCATGCACAGACATTTAAAATTAATTTATGTAAACTTTGGCCCGGGTTAAAATGTTTAAAATTATTCTTCAAAACATTGAAGTTTTGATTGTATATGCTTTATTGAAGGGGCTATTAATTAAATTTGAAAATGGGAACTTTTTATTCCAGTTATATAAATTATTTAATTATTTGGGGGTTCCTCATATGCTTATGAGGATTCCGTTCCTAAATGAAATCCCCGAAAGCATATTGGCGATCCTCCTTTCTGATTGGAGGACCTGGCCCACGTGATCCCAGGGGATGCTTCCAAACCGCCTGCCCCCCTGGGATCCGTGGGCCTTTACGCAGGCGTACACCGGCAGGCCCAGGACCCGAAGTTTCTGAAGCCCGGGAGCCAGCAGGTAGATGCGGATTTTTAAAATTGGGTCGGAGGCATACTCTGGAGGTACGCCTCCGACCGCAAATTCCAGGCCATTCGATTCAAGAGGGACATTGACCATGATTGTTGTGTGTCAGGTTTTTTTGCAACTTTTTTTCTTTCAGTGATTTTGTTACATGTTCTGGAAGCAAGCCTCAGCCCCCCAGACAGCTTTTTTTGTAGCCTACCTTTGCAGGTGGATCAGGTCTAACAGTGAAAAATGCACTGATTTTCACATTGGCTTGTTTTGAGATCCCTCAGCAACTTAGCAACTAATCTCATGGCCTTCCTCCAACAGAAATGTGGTAATGTATCTCTAGTATGTTGGCCTTGTTTTTGTTTGGATTGTGGGAGAACAGCCTCTGCGAGCTGGCTAATTCTGGTTCCCTTACCCCAGCAGACTCCTAGACCCAGTTTTTTGTCAAATACATAAACAGTCGACCGACAGGGTTTTCTGTTTGTAAACGAACCTGGCCGAAGAAACAACTGCCACGCTGCAACCCAACTTATAACCCCAAATCTCCTTCACTGAACACGCATGAAATTATTCTCAAACTGCACAATAGTTGCATTCAAGTCTCACTGGACCGATTTTGTTTATTCAATCGCTCGACACCTTTCAGCAAACTTCACAAAGTATGATAGAGAGACAGCCTGAGTGATGTGAGCCCTTTTGAGAATGTAATGATATCAAAATCCTGATGGATACGAATACTTGATGTTTCACACGCTTACAGAAAGGTCATTTTCTTTTGAAGGGGACAATGATGTTCATTACATTCAAGGCAGCAAACATTGTTTTGAAACAGAAAACAAGGAACACCCAGTAGGTCTATCGGCATCTGCAGTGAAAAGATTACATTTTCAAACATTTAAAAAAAAAATCCCGTTTCCAGTTCTGGGGAGGGTCTCCACCCTAAACATTAACCTTACTTTGGATACTGACAGACCTGCTGTATATTTCCAGCAGTTACAGGTTTTCTTTTTAAAATGAAACAATGGTTCAAAGTCCCACTCTGATCTACAGTACAGTACCTGGCCACCCAGCTCCAAGCCCTTCTCTTCATTAACCCTTGCCTAGCCACTGCTGTCTGTATTGTATAAAAAATGCACAAATTAAGCGTTTGTGAAAATGAGATAGAACCGAAAGGTACAGTGTACAGTTTCATGGGACTGATTCGATAGTAAAACCCTTTATTTTCAACAGTGTGGTGCTGTGGGTCATTGGGGAAGTTAAAAAGTTTATTATGCAATGATATAATGTTCTTTGGGAGGCATGAATTCTGCCATCGTTGCACTATTAATATGTTCTTTCACAGATGAGCACAATTAATAAACGAATTGTTCTAATCCTTCAAGGTAGTTCTGGATTTTTAGTCATTTTTATTTTGGAAAAGGTTTGTGCCCTTGGTTTTAGGGTCCTCCTTATGTTTCTGAATAGGTTTTTACAACTGTACTTTGGTACTCGAGTCTTTTTTAAATTGTCAAGTAAAATTCGATTTTTTTTTCTTATGTAGAAGACTGTGTGTGAATTTCCTGTCAGTAATGGTGTATTGGAATAAAGTAATTTGCCTAGTGTTGCGTCTGTAATCCTTTCCGTAGGTGAGACAGTAAATAAATTAAAGTCAGTACTTCTGTAACTTGAATAGTTCTCTTCCGTTATAATTTGAGATTTTACCTTATTCCATCCTCATTTAATGACCACAACTGCACCACATTCTGCTCTACCCAGATAGGTACGATGGGCTGAGCCACAGATGTCACCATCAATGTCTTTCCACAATTGTCCGACAGCAAGGGTACATTGAAAGTGGGGGGAAGACTCTGCAAAGCTTTTGTTTGATCCCCTACACCTGCCTTGAGTTGGAGAGCTCTTCCGTTGCAAAATATTTTTTTTCTGATAGCTTGCTCTAGATCTGGTGAAACTGGTGGTCTTTGTGTGTGTGTGTGTGTGTGTGTGTGTGGCCACACCCCCTTTCCTTTGTTCTGTTTCTTTATTAAAATGCTGTTCATCTGTATTGTCTTCCAGTTCTGAGGAAGAATTCAACACCCAAAGCGTCGACTTGTGTTGGCGCCAGATGCTGCCTGGCACGTTTTTTAAATTAGTTTATGGGATGTGGGCGTCGCCGGCAAGGCCAGCATTTATTGCCCATCCCTAGTTGCCCTTGAGAAGGTGGTGGTGAGCCGCCTTCTTGAACCGCTGCAGTCCGTGTGGGGTAGGTACTCCCACAGTGCTGTTAGGTAGGGAGGTTCCAGGATTTTGACTCGGTGACGATGAAGGAACGGCGATATACTTCCAAGTCAGGATGGTGTGTGACTTGGAGGGGAACTTGGCGGTGGTGGTGTTCCCATGCGACTGCTGCCCTTGTCCTTCTAGGTGGAAGAGGTCGCGGGTTTGGGAGGTGCTGCCGAAGAAGCCTTGGCGAGTTGCTGCAATGCATCTTGTAGATGGTACACACTGCAGCCACGGTACGCTGGTGGTGGAGGGAGTAAATGTTTAAGATGGTGGATGGGGTGCCAATCAAGCGGGCTACTTTGTTCTGGATGGAGTCGAGCTTGAGTGTTGGAGCTGCACTCACCCAGGCAAGTGGAGAGTATTCCATCACACTCCTAACTTGTGTTGAGTGTTTCCAGCTTCTTCTGTTTGTGATTCAGATTTCCCAGCATCTGTGTTGCCTTGCATTTTTGTTCAGGATGATTTTAATGTTGGGGATTCCAAGATACAGTACCCTACATGTCCTTCAGATTCTGCATGGCTTTTGACATTAATCAGGCAGGGATACATTTTAAATGAGGTGAAAACCTCTTGACCCTTTTTTCTACTTGGCTTGATTATTTCAATGTTAATGGAGAACCATACTGATTGTATGGAGGAGCCTTACAGAAATTATCAGCAATAGTGGAGTATAGAATGCATACATTACAATAGTGAGATAATTGTCAACTCTCCGCTGCTAATTTCCAGGGAGCAGGGAATTGATTTTTTTAATATAGATTTTAGCAAAGTTAGTTGTATAAATAGCACACATCATCCATCATAGTGAGGTAAGTACGTGAAAAATGAAACTGTTTACCACAGAATAAGAAAATCTGTATCAGTCACTGGGTGACCTGCTGTCCACCTATTTTAACGACTTTGTATTAGTTCTAATGCTTTTTTTTAATCATAGTACGGAACACAAAGCTTTCAAACAAAATGTTCCGAAATCTTCATTGTTTCCTGAGTTAGTGCTAATGATCTAAAGGATGTCTATTACTAAAATAAAAGTATTGTTTGTGTTGGTAATGTAGATACCACTCATATAAAGGGAGTAATTTGGTAAACGGATGGCTGATTTAACATGTGTATGCACTCTGCCATGGGGGGCGCTACCAGCTTTGCGACCGGGCGCAGCGCTAGTGCCAATGCCCGCGAAATTGAAGAGGTTTGTGGCGACGGTAACCACTAGCACCACGCACTCCTGTGGCCAGAGATCGTGACGTCATCCGGGTGTGCAGCGCCCTGGCTCTGAAATTTACTCTCGCCCCCTGCCTGAGTGCCTGCCGTTAGCAACAATAGGTAGAGGAGGCGGAATGCAGTCGGATGAGCACTGGAACAGCGCTATATAAAGGCATCAACTTTCAGTTTTTTGTCGGCAAAGAAGGCTGCCTTGTCAGTTTGACAAAAGCAAATGGGAGTTTTGAGCGATTTGAACATTCTCAACTTGAAGGAGTATTCTAGCTGAGAAAAATGTATCACTTTCATTTGGGTTACATTTGATAGTGCAACATTTCCATCTATTAATGGGGGCTGTACTGGCACAGGACCTCGCCCTCCAGCATCACAGTCGGAGGCAGAGAGAAAGATTGCAAAATGTGGCCAGAGGGAGGAGGGCCAACAGGGCTCTCAACAGGAGGCCCTACTTTCCCAGGGTATTCCAGCAGCATTTCTCCTACACCAATCTCACTGAGGAGCAGTGTCTTAGAAGGCTCTGCTTCACCAAGGATGTGGTCACAGAGCTCTGCCACCTCCAGCAGCCGGACCTCGAGCCTCAGATCAGGAGCACCACGTCTCAGTGGCAGGCAAGGTCACCATCGCCCTCAATATCTACGCCAGCGGATCCTTCCAGTGTGCAACAGGAGACATATCTAACATCTCGCAGATCGCCGACCATTGCTGCATCCGCGAGGTCACAGATGCTCTCTACAGAAGGAGAAGGGATTAAATTCCCATCCCCATGACCAGCGAGAAGCAGCATGAGCATGCATGTGGCTTTGCCAGGATAACAGGCTTCCCCATGGTGCAGGGCACCATTGATTGCACCATCATGGCTTTACGGGCACCTCATAACAATCCTGAGGTATTCCATAAACGCAAAGGCTACCACTCACTTAATGTGCAGTTGGTGTGCAACCACACACACTGCATCCTCACCCTCAATGCCTGTTATCCTGGCAGCAGCCACGATGCCTTCATCCTGCACCAGACCCGTATGCCAGCACTCTTCCAGCCACCACATCAAGCTCACGGATGGCTGCTGGGAGACGAGGGCTATCCGCTCTCCACCTGCTCCCGCCTGTGCTGCAATGGAAGCTGCCACATCGCCCATGACTCGCAGCATGAGGTCTGGATTCCCACAGTCTTTCAGGGAGTCCACCATCCTCTGCAAAGTGGAAATGATGTGCTCCATGGTGTGCGCAGAGCTCTGTGCAATGTTGGAGGCAGACTCCTTCACGCTCCTTACCATTTCCGACAGGTGCAATGGCATGGATGCCCAAGAGCCTATCATCTTGGAATCCATGCCCATCACCCTTCTTGTGAATGCCTCCCCTTCGAGGTCCTCATCTGAGTCCTGTGCAGCAGAACTCTCACCCGCGAACTCGCCCTCCGGGGAGCTGCCTCCCGAGCTACCCTCTCCCCCTGGCCTTGCTGCTGCCTGCTCATCCCCGGTGCATCACCCAATGCAGCCCCCTCTACTACAGTTGCCTCTAAAGATCACGTAGTCCCAGTATCTGAGGTGGTGCCTGCAGGTGAGACATGCAGTGACACGGTGCTTTGCTCCTCTTCTTCCTTACTCTCAGTTGTAGGGTGAGGGACAGGCTGGTCATCTAGTTGCTAATTCTCTGAAAGCATAAAGGCACAACACTCGCGTCAAGGTGAGGGCAGGGGGGCAGGAATGGAGCAAGGAATGCAGACATTCTCAGGAGGTGGAAATTAGGAAAGGCTTGTGGTGTGAGGGGGAAGTAAGATGAGCGAAGGAGAGGGGCTGAACATACCATTGTTGCCCCCAAGGGGGTTGCCGACGGCCACGGCGCCCACCACCTGCTGCCCAATGAGTCGCAGCACTCGCTCCTCGAGGTCTGAGAGTTACTGTAGCTGCGCATCACCCCGCCTGTTCTCTGCTGCTCCCTCCTATTGTGGGTCATCTTGGCCTGCAAGAGAAACGAATGTGCATGAGTCAGAGTCCAGCTATGAGTTTGGGAGATATGCCTGCCTTGATTGAATAGCTGTGATTGTAGGCAAAGCGTGAGATGTGGATGTGAATTTCAGTAGGTGCAGATGCTTGGTGGGTGAGTGGTGGTTTGTGCAGTGCACACAGACTGAGGTTCAGATGCTGCTATGTAGGATCTGTTGAAGTATGCACTCACCTTGACCACCCGACTGAGGTCATTGAATTTATTGCAGCACTGTGTCAGGCTGCGTTCCACCACACTACTGGCTGAGACCTCCTGGGCCACTTCCCCCTCCATTTCCCTGAAGACCTGGGGCAATGGCCTCCTTCCAGCGTCTAGGAACAGCACTGCCCTCCTTCGCTCAACTACCGCCTCCAATGCCTCGTCCGTGAAACGATGAGCTCTCTCCCTAGGACTGGGATCAGCCATCACGATCAGGGGATTGAGTTCCTTGCAGGTCGCCCTTCACAGCCAACAAAGCTGATAATGAGAACCTGCACAATGATGCAACCTCCCCTTTAAGAGCTGGAAGGGGCCAGTGTGAAGGATCATTCCCGATTGCATAGCACCTGAAATTCATTATCGCTCTGCTGGTAGCACCCTGCTTAGGTCATTAGTGCTTGAATTAGGGCTCCAGCTCTTTCCAGGACTGCTAAAAGCCAATTTAGGGAAACCTCAGACTCATTAGCGCCTGGTGCTAATTTTTCACGATTTCAAAATTTAGCACCCTAAACGGAGCGATACCGAATTCCTCCTCCCTTGTGCCCACGGGTACTTCCACCAAGTCACCTTTGAGCCTTAACTCTGAATGTCAACAATCTATTGGGCCGGGGAGTGCATCAGAACCAAGCTTGATCTTGCCTACACTTGATAGCCTTACACATACACTTTAAAGCAGGGGTTTCTGGATGGCAGTTAGGAGCAAGAACCCTGATTGTTGTTTTCTCTCCCTAGCCCAGGGATGCTGAGGCCAATTGTTCCACTTTAGCCAAGACCTGAGTTCAAGCCTGGTATTATTTACAGAATAAAACAACATGAGCCAGGGATTCTGCCCAATTGGTTCAGCACGTAGGATTTAAAAGGAGTTTAGTGGAGAGTACAGACAATGGAATTTGTACAAAAGGATTTGAATAGGAGGATTAACTGATGACTTAACACAAAAGATTTAATACAAAGGATTCTGAAAAGCTGCGCTGTATTCATTATAGTTTGCTAGTCACTCATGATATTAAGGTAAATTATGGAAGCAGCAGGTAACAGTTTGAGAACTGATGTACATGCATGTAAGGAAAGTACAGCAAAAGCATGTTCTTGAAATACAGAAAAACTGGTCTGTCAAAAGAACAAATGGCATTTAAAGGCAATTGTATTAAAAAGATAACAAAGGAGAGGAAAAAAAGATCACATACAGATAAGGGAGATCATGTAGCCCCCATCTAAACTCATCCAGCTAGAATTTCTCAAAAAATACAATACCGCATCATGTCTTCTGTCTTTTTAATGATTCTAAGATTTTTGCTTCCTGAAGAAGTGCTTTCTGGCACCTGTTCTAAATTTCCCTTTTATCAGTTTTAATCTATTTTCCTTGTTCTATATCTTGACATACCTGGAAGTTATGCCATAGATTTACCTTATCTGTGCCATTTATTATCTTGTATATATTTCTATAAAATCCTCTCCCGGCCCTGTGAAGACTAAAGAGCCCCAGTTTCTCCTGCCTTGCCTCGTAATTCAATTCTTAGCTGTTACGAATCAGCCTTGTAGCTCTTTGCTTGGGTATTTTCATTATGCCTTGGTGACCAGAATTGAGCACCGTATTGAAGGCGAGGTTGGGCCAGGACACCCAGGTCCCTTTGTACATCAGCATTTCCCAATCTATCACCATTTAAATAATACTCTACCCTTCTGTTTTTCCTATTGAAGTGGATAACTTCACATTTATCCACGTTATAATGCATCTGCCATGTATTTGCCCACTCACTCAACTTGTCTAAATCGCCTTGTAGCCTCTTTGCATCCTCCTCCCAATTCACAATCCCACCTAGTTTTGTGTCGTCAGCAAACTTGGAAATATTACGATAGAAAAATACTGCGGATGTTGGAAATCCGAAACAACAACAGAAAATGCTGGAAAAACTCAGCAGGCCAGGCAACATCCGTGGAGAAAGAAATAGAGTCAACGTTTCAGGTCGAAACCCTTCATCAGAATATTACATTTGGTTCCCTCATTCAAATCATTGATATATATTGTGAAATAGCTGGGGCCCAAGCACTGATCCCTGCGGTACCCCACTATCTCCACCTGCCACCCCGAAAAAGGCCCATTTATTCCTACTCTCTGTTTCCTGTCTGTAAACGAATTTTCAATCCATGCCAGTATATTACCTCCAATCCCATGTGCTTTAATTTTGCACACTAACCTCTTATGTGGGACTTTATCAAAGGCCTTCTGAAAATCCAAATACACCACATCCACTGGTTCTCCCTTGTCTGTTCTATCAGTTACATCCTCAAAAAACTCCAGTAGGTTTGTCAAACACGATTTCGCTTTCATAAATCCATGGTGACTTTGTCTAATCCCGTTGATATTTTCTAAGCGTCCTGTTATCACATCCTTTATAATACTCTAGCATTTTCCCTACTACTAATGTTAGGCTAACCGGTCTGTAGTTCCCTGTTTTCTCTCTTCCCTCCTTTTTTTAAATAGTGGGGTTACAATTGCCACCCTCCAATCTACAGGAATTGTTCCATAATCTATAGAATTTTGGGAGATGACAACCAATGCATCCACTATTTCCATGGCTACCTCTTTTAGTACTCTGGGATGCAGCTTATCAGGCCCTGGGGATTTATCGGCTTTCAGTCCCATTAATTTCACCAGCACTTTTTTTTACTAATACTAAATTCCTTTGAGTCCTCCTTCTCACTAGACCCTTGGTTCCCTAGCATTTCTGGGAAGTTATTTGTGTCCTCTTCCGTGAAGACAGAACCAAAGTATTTGTTTAATTGCTCTGCCATTTCCTTGTTCCCCATTATAAATTCTCCCGTTTCTGACTGTAAGGGACCTACATTTGTCTTCACTAATCTTTTTCTTTTTACATACTTGTAGAAGCTTTTACAGTCCACTTTTATTTTCATTGCAAGTTTACTCTCATACTCTATTTTTCCCCTCTTGATCAATCTCTTGGTCCTTTTTTGCTGAACTCTAAACTGCTCCCAAACCTCAGACTTGCTACTTTTTCTGGCAACTTTATATGACTCCTCTTTGGATCTAATACTATCCTTAATTTCTTTTGTTAGCCATGGTTGGGCCACTTTTCCTTTTCTGTTTTCGCGCTAGAAAGGAATGTATAACTGTTGCAATTCATGCATTCATTCCTTAAATGTTAGCCATTGCCTATCCATTGTCATGCCTTTTAATGAAGCTCCCTAATCTATCATAGCCAACTCACTCCTCATACCATCGTAGTTTCCTTTGTTTAGATTTAGGTCCCTAGTTTCGGATTGGACTTCTTCACTTTCCATCTTAATGAAGAATTCTATCATGTTATGGTTACTCTCCCCTAAAGGACACCCCACAACAAGATTATTAATTAACCCCTTCTCATTGCACAATACCCAATCTAGGATAGCCTGTTCCCTAGTTGGCTCCTCAACATACTGGTCTAAAAAACCATCTCCTACATACTCCAGGAATTCATCTTCCACAGTATTATTGCTAATTTGGTTTGGCCAGTCTATATGTAGATTAAAGTCTCCCATGATTACTGTAGTACCCTTGTTACATGCATCTTTAATTTCCTGTTTGATGCCATCCCCTACATTGCCACTACTGTTTGGAGGCCTATAGACAACTCCCACCAATGTTTTCTGCCCCTTGGTGCTTCTTAGCTCCACCCAGACTGATTCTACATCCTGATTTTCTGAGCCAATATCCTTTCTCACTATTGCTCTGATTTCATCTTTTACTAACAACGCCATCCCACCTCCTTTTCCTTTTTGCCTGTCATTCCTAAATATCGAATATCCTTGGATATTCAGCTCCCAGCCTTGGTCACCCTGCAGCCATGTCTCCGTAATTGCAATTATATCATATCCATTTACATCTATTTGCGCTGTTAATTTGTCTACCTTATTAAGAATGCTTTGTGCATTCAGATACAGTGCCTTTAGATTTGTCTTTTTAACATTTTTAGACATCCTAACATTTTTTTGTACTATGGCCTTATTTGTCTTATTACCATTTTCTCTTACCCAGACCCTATTTGTTAGTGCACTCTTTTGTTTGTACGCTCTGTCCCTTCCTGACACAATCTGGTTATCCTTACCCCAATCACTTTCCTGCACTGCTTCCTTGTCTTTTCTCTTTGTGCTATAGCGCCACCAGGAACATAATTGAGCAGATGATTGGCGTGCTGAAGCAACGATTCCGTTGCCTGGACCACTCAGGAGGAGCCCTGCACTACTTTCCTGAGCGAGTCTCCCTGTTCATAGTTGTGTGCTGCATGCTTCACAACCTTGCAATCCTGAGGACCCAGCCAATGTCACCAGGGATTTGTGCACCACCTGAGGAGGATGAGGAGGAGGATGTGGAGGTTGAGCAGCAGCACCACCAAGGTGGGAGGGAGGTGCACAATGTTGCCAGTGCAAGGGCTGTCCGTGAACGGCTGATATCAAGCCGCTTCTAGGCCCCTACTCAGAAGATGGGTTCTGACATGGAGAACAGCATCATGGAAAGCAACCCGCACCCCCTATTGCCGGCCAAAGCTAGAATGATTCCAAAGACCAAAAATTTAAATTTTGAATACAAAAACTTTTTTATTTAACAAACTGTGTATGGGCTAGATTTTCGGGGAGCCGTCAGGCGGGGTTTCAGGCGGGGGGGGGGGGAACACCATCCCGCCCAAAACCCCGCCCCGCGTAAGTTTCAGAGGCGGCGGGTACCCGCCCCGCACTGGGACCCTCCAAAACCAGGCGGGAAGGGATTAGTGCCAATTAACTGTCTGTTAGCGGGTAGTTAACAGGCAGTTTTCAGCTCAATCCCCATTTTGAGGGGTTTTGTGTGGGTTTCCCGACAGCTCCAAACCACGCCAGGTAGAGCAGACGGGCCGTCTGGTTGAATGAGTTGGAGGGGTCGCGATGTCGGCGCTCAGTTGAGTGATGGGTGCATGAATGTAAAGGTAAGTGTGTTTGGTGTGTCTAACGTGTGTAAAGAACTTTTACTTACCTTAACAGCCTTTCTTTCTGTAGCCGTCAGGAGCGCAGCACTCAGCCGGAGCTGAATGGCTGCGATCTGTGAAAAGTGACAGCCTTCAGCTTTTAGTGCTGCTGAGATTTCTAAATGAGTCTGCGCAGAAGGACTCATCTTAGAAATCAGACTGTCAGTGTTTGACAGCTTCAAACAGCTGTAAAACACTGATATTTCATCTGTCAGAAATCTTGACAGATGAAATTTCAGTCTGTGACATCACCTGTTGCCGGGTGGCCCTTAATTGGCCTGCTGAGCCCGCTGGGCGGGCTCAACAAGGTCAATCAAGGGAAAATCGTACGGATTGGCCGGACGTCAAAGTAGGCGGGTCAAAAACCCGAAAGGGGAAGTCCCACCTTCTTCCCGACAGGTTCGACAAAATCGACCCGTGTGTCATTTATTCAGGACAAACAATTCGAAACAAACACAACAAATCATGAACTAACAGAACTCGTTCTCGCAAGATGAAGATAAACGGCAAAACAGTGAACAAATGTAATCACAAGAACCTCGACCTTTACCACAAACATTCCCACCATTTATTTAGGCCTCCTACTGTTTGCCCTTCAAGGGTGATCTCCATCCCCTGCGCATTTCCCCCCTTCCCACCCTACTGCTCCTCTGTAATGGGGCCCCAGTAGCTGCAGCAAGGCTGGTGGAAGGCTGCTGAATGTCAGATCCAGAGACTGCAGATGCCCTTGAAGGACACCCTCGACTAGCTCTGGGCCTGGAGGGCCCGGCTGCAGACTGCACCAACTCTGCATAGACAGCAGCAGTCTGTGCTACAGGTGGTGGGAAGTGCAATGGGGAAGTGGCAGTGGTGGGAGCAGGAATGCTGTCATCCTGAGAGAACAGCACCTTCCTGCTCGACCGACACACTGGCACTCCCACGGGGCAGTACCTCAGCATCTGGAGCAATCTGCTCGAGCACAGATTGCGCTAAACTTTGCACCCGGCCGATAATAGCGCTCCAAATGGGGCGATACCAAATTTCTGCCCCTTAATCTTGCGATTCAGCTTGTGTGATTCTGGCACACTGTACACCAGCAGTTCCTGCCCCATCTCGAGGTGATAGTAGGGGGCAGTAATAAACAAAGCTGTAAAGTCTGTGGGTTGTTTAGTTAATTAATACACAGACTACCAGAGTAACTTAAAACAGGACTTTACTATTCGAAGGTCAGGGCGAATCTGCCAAATAAATCCTGACACAGCACTTATATACCGGTGTGGTCACCGTCGGTATTACAGTATACAGAAGCCAACAAAGTAGTGCCACACCTAAAATAGTTCTCTTAAAGGTGAACGGTTACATACAATGGTTTTCTTAAAGGTAGACGGATACATACACTACAATCCTCCCTTTTTAGCTTACAACATACTTAGTCCCCCATTAAACATAACATATATTCAACTTCATGTAAAACAATTCACAGGTATAATCTATGCGGGAAACAGTTTACAGATTCAGTCTCTGCGGGAACAGTTCACAGATTCAGTCTCTGGTCTTGACTCGGTCCGAACAACATCTCTGTGGTGTAGCCAGTTCACATTGCTAGCGTGACTCATCCAATAGTCTTTCCCTTGACTTAACAGCTTGAACTTCCGTCCTGCTGAACCAGCAGTGCTGACTTTTACAAACAGCTGGACTGCCTTGGTAATTTTTCCTACTTGCCAACTGATTTGGCTCCCTTCGTAGGGCCCACGTACATGATCTGGTAGAAGTGATAATGATTTAGATGGTTATCACCTTCTGCTTCGTCTTTTTCTTTTCTGCTTCTTGGAGACTCTCGGGGCTCCCTTATCAGCTGCCAGCTGTAGCGCCACCATCTCCCTATGTTCCTTAGACTTTAAGTGCTTCATCCTGATTTCTGCACTTTGGGAGTTTTCATCACAAGCTGGGCAGACCAAGTCCTCGTAATATTCCGTGTCACTCAACAGGTCATGGTAATATTCGGTGTCGTCCTGAACTAGTCTAGCGAGAGGGCCTGCTACTTCTTCCTTACCCAACTGGACGTTAGCCGACTGTTGTTCCCTCCCTAGACATCTTTCCTGAAGAGACTTCTTCATGCGTTCATATTCATCCCGCTCTTCCTGGGTTTCCTGCGAATCCTTCACTACTGACCTCATTTGTGATTTCAATACTTCCCCTTCCATCGGGGATTGATTGATCGGGCTATTCAATCCTTCTACTGGAGCAGCTGTTTCAACATTCTGTTGTTCACGTAGACGTGATTCAGCATACTTTTGGCATCCCAGTAAAATCTGTGTTGCAACCTCAGCTATTTCCATAACTTTTGAGAGCTCCGAACTTCCCTTTGAAGATTGAAGCTCGTGTTCAGATTGTTCCCATTGCAGAGTCTTGTCCCTCAGCATATGAAGGAGTTGGCTGACCGTTAACTCTTCCACGGGAACACTGTGGATCAGAGTCTTCTCCATTTCATCCACCTTTTCCTCCAATGCTTTCACCTTCTTTTCCTCTTGTACTTTGGCTTTCAGCGCTCGGAGAAGTTGCGCCTTGATGCTCTCTAGCTCATGTTCAGGGGCCATTCTTACAGTCTCTGTGTTTCTTACAGTTTCCTTTTCTTCCACTGAGAGGATTCCCAGTTGAATCTGTTCTTCAAGTTGTTGAACCTCGGTCATTGCCGCCTCATATTTGTCTTGGGTTTCCTTCAATATTTTTATGAGTTCTTGGACATCTTGTCTTTCATGTTCTGCCATGTCTTTCACCTCTAATTTCTCATCTATGGATGGAACTTCTACCGATGAGTCTGTCTTGGCCTTGAGCTCATCAAGAATTTCCTGCAGCCTTTGGACTTCTTGCTCATGTTCAACCTTTAGTTGCTCATATGCTTCTACTGAAACTAGCTTTTCGGAGGTTGCCGAGTTAATCCCCTCCAGGATTGTAGCCTGGGCCTGTTCATACTGTTCCTTCAACTTCTCAAACTCTGCTTGTAAGGAGTCGTAGAGAAGAACGGGAATAAAATCCTGGCTTCCTGAAGATTCCTCTTCATTTGCTCCTTCCTGCAAATATTCTAACTCCTGAACAGCATAAGGGAGATGTGATCGGTAATTGGTCACAATGGCTCTATGGTCGCTCTCTGCTTGAGCTAGCTGCTTCTGTTGTCTTTCCAGATTCTCCCATTCGGTGTCATAGAACTTTTTCATTGTTTTCATCTCTTGTTCGAGACGGTAACTCACTTGTTCTACTTGCTGTCGTAATTTGAAATAAAGTTGAGTCCGAGCTCGGTGTTCGTCAGTCATGGATATGTCCGTAAACTGAACAGACTCAGAATTCTCTGTCAAACTATGTTGTCGTTGTTCGGTGGAGTTCTGTTCTGAAACTTTGTTCTTCTCTGGAGCATAAGCCTTTATGCATGCCTTCGTTCTTCCAACCTTAGTCGGCAAGTCCATTTTAGCCTTGTCTTTCATATTTGGGTTGGTCTTATCGTCATCCGTTTCAGAATCTGAGCTGATTGTCTGCACCGAGTCCTCACTCGTTATGGCTTTTAGATAGTGCCATTCCATGTCTATTTTCTTGATCCACTCCCGTCCCAGAAGTGGTGGTCCTCCCTCAGGTAGTACGTATAAGTTCATTCTTGGGTGTTCTTTACCCCCATCTCTCACCTTGACTCTTATCTTCCCCATGGGGTATACTTTATGCCCCGTGTATGTCTGCAATACGAACTTGGTATCTCTTAAGGGTATATGTGAGAATAGCCGGTGGTAATCCCTTCGATTTATGACTGATAGAGCTGATCCAGTGTCCAACTCCATTTTCACTTGGACTCCAGCTATTTTTAGCATGACCCAGATAGTTTGTAGGTCAGCTTCCTTACTCACATTGTGAATTCTCAGACTGCCCAGCTCCTGGCCGTTTGGGTCTGAGTCCGAATTCTGTTCGTCTGAACTCTTCTCAGCCACCTTGTGTACCTTGTTGTACTTTTCCTGTGATGGCTTCCTTTGGTTGTTGGTCTTCTTCCCTGACCGGCATACCTTAGCTATGTGACCCAGTTTGCCACATTTCCTACATTCCTGGTTCTTAAACCAGCATTGGTTCTGGTCGTGTGTTGTCTTCCCACAACGATAGCATTTTGTTGTACTCGAGGTAATTTGATCCACACTGAGTGCCGCTGCCTTTAGCTGCATTTCCGCAGTTCCCTTCGCTGCGGCTTCGTGCGATGCTGCAATAAGGACAGCCCTGTCAAGTGTAAGGTCGTTCTCTTCGAGTAGTCGCTTTTGCGTTCCTTCCTTTGACAACCCGCACACGAACTTGTCTCGCAATGCCTCTGTCAGATTCCCTCCAAACTGGCAGTGTTTCGCTAGTCTACGCAGTTCGACCAAGTATTCTGCGTTGCTTTCGTCTTTCCTTTGCGTTCTCGCATAGAATTTGAATCGTTCCGCCAACATCAACGGTGTGGGGTTCAAGTGATCCTTCAGAACAGTCACAATATCATCGAAAGTCTGATCCGCCGGTTTAGCTGGTGCTAGTAGATGCTTCAAGAGCCCGTATGTCTTCGCGCCCATCAAGTTTAGCAAGGTTATAGCTTTGTCATCTTCTTCTATTTTATTGGCCTCACAATAGATCTCAATGCGTTCCACATACGTGGCCCAGTCTTCTACCTCGGAATTAAAATTGTTGATGTTACCACACTTAGGCATCTTCCTCTCTTCCTGATAACACCACGAATTATTTCTTTAAATTTTCTTTTATTTTTTTTTCCAAGATGGTGGTTCCCGCGAAAATGGCGGTTTCCCGCGCTTATCTTCTCTCCCCGCCCACTTCAATGGCGGTTTCCCGCTTCTGTCTTCTTCCCCGCCTAATGGCGGCTTCCCGCGTTTCTTCCCTAGCGGGAGGGGTACACTTTCCCCACGGGCGACAGCCGCTGGCTTTCAGGTTCACAGCCTGTGCGTCGGCTTCAGTGCTTTCCCTTTTCTCGGCAGGGCAACCGGCGCTGGGTACACCCCGTTGACGGCGAACAGTTTCAGCCACTGGGCTGGCTCTCGCTCAGTTCCCCTTGCTCGGGCTCTGTCTCTCTCCCACTCGCTCGGCTCTACCAGCGCTGGGTACACCCCGTTGACGGCGAACAGTTTCAGCCGCTGGACTGGCTCTCGCTCAGTCTCCCTTGGTCGGCTCTGCCTCTCCCGCTCGCTCGGCTCCCAATCGCGCCTCCCAGCCCTCTCGCAGTCCGGTGCTTCCCTCCCCGGCTGCGGCTGAGTTTTTATATCTTCCCGCGCCTACGCTCCCGGTCGCAGCGCTTCGTGGCTTCGGTCGCTGCCCGGCCTTTTTCGCCGGTCGCGGTCTAGCTGTCTCACGACGCCGTTGCGTCCCCAGCCTGTCTGTACCGCGGCTTCCTTGCTCCACGCTGCCCCAGTCTCAGCGCCTCTGGGCCCGACTTCTGTCCGGCTCCTTTCCCCCTCGACCGTGGTCAAGTGCACCGCCCTTATCCTCCGGTTATTCTTTTTACTTTTCCCTTACTCACAGTCACCGTGGCCGGCTTGCTTCTCGTGCTGATCGGCTCACTCCTCACCGTGGCAGAAGGGACAGTCAGTGCCTGTTGCTGATGGAAGTCTTTGTCTCTGAATTCTTCCTCCTTTCCAGCTCTGCAGACTCGAGTTTTCTCCCAGCAGAATGACGAGGGCGGTTGCCTCTTCTCGACGCTCGTTAACTGCTTCGGAAGTATTGTTGCCGCAGGGTACGATCGGACTCGTCGCCACTGTAAAGTCTGTGGGTTGTTTAGTTAATTAATACACAGACTACCAGAGTAACTTAAAACAGGACTTTACTATTCGAAGGTCAGGGCGAATCTGCCAAATAAATCCTGACACAGCACTTATATACCGGTGTGGTCACCGTCGGTATTACAGTATACAGAAGCCAACAAAGTAGTGCCACACCTAAAATAGTTCTCTTAAAGGTGAACGGTTACATACAATGGTTTTCTTAAAGGTAGACGGATACATACACTACAAAAGCAAACAGAATACTTAGTTCAACAACTTGCTTTGTTTATTACTGCCCCCTACTATCACCTCGAGATCCGTAAGAGAAGAGAAGCCAGTTTAGCATTTAGGCCTTTTGTAGCACAGCAATGGAGTGATACAAATGTATTTTTGATGGGGCAGGAACCCTCCAAGCATGCAAAGAAATCCTTTGCAATACGTACAGAGAGGATCAACACTGTCTCCACCACTCAGATGGCTTAATAGATGATCTGCAAGAAGGCACCAGACGTTAAAAAGAACACAAGTGAGAGCATTATTGCAAAGTAGCAGGACAGGACATATATGCACATGAAGGAACGTAGAGCTGTAAAAATGCTGTACTAACAGAGCAATGTTAGCAAGGATGTAGCAAATAAATTAGAAATTAAATTAGCAGCATAATGCATGCTATAATGGGGGAGGGAATACACCGTGAGAAGTGATTTCCATAGACTAAGTCACCATGTCTAAATTCTCACTGCTCTTACAGTTAAAGACAATCTTGGCACGTTATGGTGGGAACAGCCTGGAACAGGCGATGAACCCCAGATATTAAAGAATTCATTCCATATGAGGAAACTAAGTTGATATGTTTGAAAGAGAAAGCTCAGAAGACATCGGAGTAGAACTTCTGCTGGACTTCCCTGGAGAAATGACATAAAGAGCCAAAGCTCTGCTTTCGGGCCATGCAAAGTCGCTCTGTGCTTTCGGGCCGTGCAAAGTCCCTCCCAACTTTCAAGGACTCAGGAAAACTACCCTCAAGTGCCATCTTAATGATGTTTTACACAGATTTAATGAGATTTAGTACAACTACTTTGTAACTGCAGCCTAAGTGTCAGATTGTCTTATTAATCACCAGCTGTCACTGCAAAGGGAAAAGGGCGTTGGCTCGTTTCCAAAGTGACGTTGCAATCTATACTGCAGCAGTATTGCAAAATGTGCTGTGAAATCGCAGTGGCTAGAAGTCCTTACACATCACTATTATTTTGGTACTTGTTATAAATCATGAGGCATACAGGAAGGTGAGAGCAAAAATTTACCTAGTCGAGGCTGGTGATCTGGGCCAGCTAGAGAGAGGCATCTAATGGGGGCTGAGCTCACACCAGGTTGGGGGCCAGAGCTGAGAGGAAGCAGGAAATGCCAGCTCTGGCCTGGGAGAAAATGGTGATTTTTTTAAAATTCAAGGCCAACATTTATTGCCCATCCCTAATTGTCTTTAAGAACGTGGTGAACCACTTTGGTGGTGGCTTGCTAGGCCATTTCAGAGGGCAGTTACGAGTCAGCCACATTGCTCTGAGTCTGGAGTCACATATAGGCCAGACCAGGTAAGGACAGCGGATTTCCTTCCCAAAAGGACATTAGTGAACCAGATGGGTTTTTATGGCATTCCGGTAGTTTCATGATCACCATTACTGATACTAGCATTTTATTCCAGATTTATTTAATTAACTGAATTCAAATTCCCCAGCTGCTGTGATGGGATTATGAACTCAAGTCTCTGGATCATTAGTCTAGGCCTCTGGATTACTAGTCCAGTAACATAGCCACTATGCTACCATACCCCTGGCTGGAACTGTGGGCTTGTTCTCCAGGCTGGGTGGTCTTGAGGCTACAATGGATCCAGATTTGTGACCCCACACTGATGTGTCTGGAAATTGCCGTGAGTGAAACTGGGAGTGTGTTCCTGGGGGAAGTGCATGCCAGAGTCTGAATTACAAAGATTTGAAGACCTGAATGTGGGTCAGAAAGAAAGGAACATGAAGCTAGAGCTGAAGGAGGGCCAAGAAATTGATAAAGAAAGGGAAAATAGAATATGAGAGTAAACTAGTGAGAGACATAAAAACAGACTGTAAAAGCTTCTATAGGTGTGTAAAAAGGAAAAGATTAGCAAAAGTAAATCTGGGGCCCTTACAGGCTGAGACAGGAGAAATTATAATGGGGAATAAGGAAATGGCAAAGAAATTAAACAAATACTTTAGGCAGGATTTACATTGGGCTGTGGAGGCGGGATTGGAGGTGTGTTGGGGGTCAAAATCTCGAAATCAGGGGGCACGAACCCATCCCACCCCCAACCCACCTCCATGCCAGTTTCAAAGGAGGTGGATACCTGATCTGTGCTGGGAGCAGCCTCCTCGAGGCGGGAAGGTGAATAGTGCCAATTAACTGCCTGTTAACAGGTAGCTAACAGGCAGTTTTTAGCCTAATCCCTATTTTTATTGCTGAAGTGTGGGATTCCCGACGGCTCCAAACCACGCCAAGTTAGCAGAGGCGGACCGTCGGGCTGAAGGGCTTGGAGGGTTTGAGATGTCCGGTGTTCAGGTGAGTGATGGGTGCATGAGTGCAAAGGTAAGTGTGTTTGGTGTGTGTAAAGTGTTTAAAGAAGTTTTACTTACCTTTACAGCCTTCCTTCCTTCAGGTCTCAGGAGTCCCTCATCTCACCGGCACATTAAGCAGAATGACCGCGAGCTGTCACAAGCTGCAGCATTCAGCTTTTTGTTCTGGAGAGATCTCTAAATCAGCCTGAGAGGAAGGAATTAACTTGGAGTACAGATTGTCAGTGTTTGACAGCTTCAAACAGCTGTGAAACGCTGATATTTCATCTGTCAAAAGCTTTTGACAGATGAAATGGCAATATGTGATGTCACCTGTTGCTGGGTGGCCCTTAATTGACCTGCTGAGCCCGCTGGGCGGGCTCAACAAGGTTAATCAAGTGAAAATCGCGTGTGTTGGCCACAACTCGATGGAGGCGGAACAACAACCCCAAAAGTTGTAGACCCGCCTCCTACACACCTCCAGTATCAAAATTCAGCCCTTTGTGTCTGTCTTCATGGAAGAAGATGCAAAAAACTTCCCGGAAATAGTGGAGAACCAAGGGTCTAGCGAGAATGAGGAACTGAAAGAAATTAGTATTAATAAAATAATACTGGAGAAATTAATGGGACTGAAAGCCAATAAATCCCCTGGACCTGATGACCTACATCATAGGGTTTTGAAAGAGGTGGCTATAGAGATAGTGGATGCATTGGTTGTCATTTTCCAAAATTCCATAGATTCTAGAATGGTTCCCGCGGATTGGAAGGTAACAAATGTAACCCCACTATTTAAGAAAGGAGGGAGAGAGAAAACGGGGAACTACAGACCAGTTAGTCTGACATCAGTAGTAGGGAAAATGCTAGAATCTATTATTAAGGACGTGGTAACAGGGCACTTAGAAAATAATAATAGGATTGGGCAGAGTCAACACGGGTTTGTGAAAGGAAAATCGTATTTGACAAATCTGTTAGAATTTTTTGAGGTTGTAACTAGCAGAATAGTTAAGGGGGAACCAGTGGATGTGGTATATTTGAATTTTCAGAAGGCATTTGATAAGGTGTCACACAAGAGGTTATTAAACAAAATTAGGGATCATGGGATTGGGGGTAATATACTAGCATAAATTGAGGATTGGTTAACAGACAGAAAACAGAGAGTAGGAGTAAATGGGTCATTTTCAGTTTGGCAGGCTGTAACTAGTAGGGTACCACAAGGATCAGTGCTTGGGCCTCAGCTATTCACAATCTACATCAATGATTTGGATGAGGGGACCAAATGTAATATATCCAAGTTTGCTGATGATACAAAGCTGGGTGGGAATGTAAGTTGTGAGGAGGATGCATGGAGGCTTCAAGGGGATATAGACAGGCTAAGTGAGTGGGCAAGAACATGGCAAATGGAATATAATGTGGAGAAATGTGAAGTTATCCACTTTGGTAGGAAAAATAGAAAAGCAGAGTATTTTTTAAATAGTGAGAGATTGGGAAATGTTTGTGTTCAGAGGGACCTGGGTGTCCTTGTACATGAATCACTGAAAGTTAATATGCAGGTACAGCAAGCAATTAGGAAAGCAAATGGTATGTTGGCCTTTATTACAAGAGGATTTGAGTATAAGAGTAAAGATGTCTTACTGCAATTATATTGGGTCCTGGTGAGACCACACCTGGAGTATTGTGTACAGTTTTGGTCTCCTTACCTAAGGAAGGATATACTTGCCATAGAGGGGGTGCAACAAAGGTTCACCAGACTGGTTCCTGGGGTGGAGGGATTGTCCTATGAGGAGAGATTGAGTGGACTAGGCCTGTATTCACTAGAGTTTAGAAGAATGAGAGGTGATCTCATTGAAACATACAACATTCTTACAGGGCTTGACAGGGTAGATGCAGGGAGGATGTTTCCCCTGGCTGGGGAGTCTAGAACCAGGGATCACAGACTCAGAATAAGGGGTCGGCCATTTTGGACTGAGATGAGGAGAAATTTCTTCACTCAGAGGGTGGTGAATCTTTGGAATTCTCTACCCCAGAGGGCTGTGGAGGCTCAGTTGTTGAGTATATTCTAGACAGAGATCGATAGATTTTTGAATATTAAGGGAATCAAGGGATATGGTGATAGTGCAGGAAAGTGGAGCTGAGGTCGAAGATCAGCCATGATCTTATTGAAAGGTGGAGCAGGCTTGAGGGGCCGTATGGCCAACCCTGCTCCTAATTCTTATGTTCTATTAGAGTCTGTCTGTCCTCTTAGAACTTGGGTTGCCAACTCAGGTTGAACATATTCCTGGAAGTTTCCTGTCACCTCCAACCACCCTGCCAATCAAACAACCTTTTACCATCTCCAAAATTTTTTAAACTAATAAATGAAAGTGTTCAAAGAAAATGAAAAGAAAAACACAGAACTTTTTTTATTCCCTCTATGATTTTTCTCCTGAATTGCTCACAGGAGTGCCCAGGAGATTAGTCTTTAATTCCTGCAGACTTCAGGACAATCCTGGAGGCTTGGCAACCCTAGTTAGAACACATGCACCCAGTCTGCAACAAACCCTGCTGTGTCTCCAACAGGCAGTGAAGCTTGGAGCCTTGACGAGCGGGACTGATGGGAGGTTGTGATGAGTGGACTGGATGGGAGGTTGTGACGAGTGGGACCGGATGGGAGGTTGTGACGAGTGGGACCGGATGGGAGGTTGTGACGAGTGGGACCGGATGGGAGGTTGTGACGAGCGGGACCGGATGGGAGGTTGTGACGAGCGGGACCGGATGGGAGGTTGTGACGAGTGGGACCGGATGGGAGGTTGTGACGAGCGGGACTGATGGGAGGTTGTGACGAGCGGGACCGGATGGGAGGTTGTGATGAGCGGACTGGATGGGATGTTGTTACAAGTGGACTGGATGGGAGGTTGTGACGAGTGGGACCGATGGGAGGTTGTGACGAGTGGGACCGATGGGAGGTTGTGACGAGCGGGACCAGATGGGAGGTTGTGACGAGCGGGACCGGATGGGAGGTTGTGATGAGCGGACTGGATGGGAGGTTGTGACGAGCGGGACCGGATGGGAGGTTGTGGAGCCCGGGTGAATGGTAGGAATGAAGTCTGAAATCATGAAGTGTGGCAGGGAGTAAGATGACTACTCAAATCCTTGCGAGGGATGGGGGGTAGTCAGTGCTGTAGCAAAGTGGAATGGGGGAAGCAGAACAGAGCAGGATCATTGGAATTGTGCCTGGGAGGGCGGGAGTAGGCAGTGCAGCAGTGGACCTGGATATGGAGCAGAGCAGAACTGGAGAACTGGGCCTGGATATGGAGCAGAGCAGAACTGCAGCACTGAGCCTGGATATGGAGCAGAGCAGAACTGGAGCACTGGGCCTGGATATGGAGCAGAGCAGAACTGGAGCACTGGGCCTGGATATGGAGCAGAGCAGAACTGCAGCACTGAGCCTGGATATGGAGCAGAGCAGAACTGGAGCACTGGGCCTGGATATGGAGCAGAGCAGAACTGGAGCACTGGGCCTGGATATGGAGCAGAGCAGAACTGGAACACTGGGCCTGGATATGGAGCAGAGCAGAACTGGAGCACTGGGCCTGGATATGGAGCAGAGCAGAACTGGAACACTGGGCCTGGATGCAGAGCAGAGCAGAACTGGAACACTGGGCCTGGATATGGAGCAGAGCAGAACTGGAGCACTGGGCCTGGATATGGAGCAGAGCAGAATTGGAACACTGGGCCTGGATATGGAGCAGAGCAGAATTGGAACACTGGGCCTGGATATGGAGCAGAGCAGAACTGGAGCACTGGGCCTGGGCTTGAAGTCAAGCAAAGCAGGAGCGCTTAGCACTGGCCTGGGAGCGAGCAGAGGTTGGGCAGAGCGAGTAAAATACTGGGGCTGGGGTACTAACTGAAAGAAAATTGGGTTGAAATATTTTCCAACAATCTGTTCGCTCAGTGGGCCAATCAGCAGTGTTACAGACTCACTGCAATATTACAGATACCACTTATTTAGTAATAAATCGAGAAGTTCAGTTACTTCATAAATAACAAGTTTTTTTTTAATTCTGGTTCACCCCTCCCCCTGCACCCCAGCCTCCCCTGGGAATGGTGACATGCTCTGATATGGTTCCATGGATTCTGGTAATCCTCAGATAGTTTACCAAAGGCGACTACTCGACATGTGTGAATCTAGACAATAAGCATCACAGGCTATTCAGCGAGGGGGAAGGAGAGTCACAGCTGTGCCTGATCCTATCCATCCATGTACATACTTTCTAGCAGGTGTCCTCTGGGACCATTGTCTCATTCCCCACATGGTAGCAGGCACACTGAGGCCAGTTGTAGTCCCAGTGCTATCCTGGCTGATATCAGTCAACTCAGACAGACTAGAGAATGAATCTAAAACCATCCTGCTCTGTATGGCTCACCGTCATGCTGGGTGATACTCTTACACACTGCACTACTTAGGAAACTGGTTTGGGTATATTTATAAATCCACTCTGGTAATCTGCTGCTGCAGTCGCTCTATTAGAGTAAAATCATTAATCCTGTAATCACAGTTAATGTATTTCACATCTACATCCGGTTCATTGCATTTATCTGCATTAAATACCATTTGCCAATCATTACTCTAAGTGCTGACGCCCACCAAAACTCTTATTACTACTAATGATTCCAGATTTTTGTAATTAATTAAAATCCCAACACAAATTGGAAGCACTTAGAAAGTAGTCCCTTTGAGATTTGTGATCTTATATATTGAGAATTGCTTTGGCAGTTCTGATGTTCAATCTTAGATTCATAGAATGATACAGCATAGAAGAAGTCATTGGGCCCATCATGCCTGTGCCAGCACTTTGAAAGAGCTATTCAATTAGTCCCACTCCCCTGCTTTGATAGATTAGTCCCAATTCCCTGCCACAAAAAAGGTGGCATTGTAAGCAGTGTAGATGGAAGCATAACATTAAAAAATAGATATTAATAGATTAAGTGAATGGACAAAACTGTGGCAAATGGATTTCAATGTAGGCAAATGTAAGGTCATCCACTTTGGACCTAAAAAGGATTGAACAGAGTACTTTCTAAATGGTGCAAAGCTAGAGATAGTGGAGGCCCAAAAAGACTTGGGGTCCAGGTACATAGATCATTAAAATGTCATGGACAGGTACAGAAAATAATCAAAAAGGCTAATGGAATGCTGACCTTTCTATCTAGAGGACTAGAATACAAGGGTGTAGAAGTTATGCAGCAGCTGTACAAAACCCTGGTTAGACCACACCTGGAGCACTGTGAGCAGTTCTGGGCACCACACCTTAGGAAGAATATATTGGCCTTGGAGGGAGTGCAGGGTAGGTTTACCAGAATGATACCTCGACTCCAAGGGTTACATTACAAGGAGAGATTACACAAATTAGGGTTATATTCCATGGAATTTAGAAGGTTAAGGGGTGATTTGATTGAAGTTTTCAAGATATTAAGGGGAACTGAGAGGGTAGATAGAGAGAAACTATTTCCGCTGGTTGGGGAGTCTAGGACTAGGGGACATAGTCTAAAAATTAGAGCCAGACCTTTCAGGAGTGAAATTAGGAAACACTTCTACACACAAAGGGTGGTAGAAGTTTGGAACTTTCTTCTGCAAACGGCAATTGATGCTAGATCTATTAATTTTAAATCTGAGATGTCTCTATTTATAAGCCAAGGATCCTGTATGCCTTTTTAACAGCCTTCTCACCTTCAAAGATTTGTGTACGTAAACAACCAGGTGTCTCTGCCCCTGCACCCACTTTAAAATTGTACCAATTAGTTTATATTGCCTCACCTCATTCTTCCTACCAAATGAATCACTTCACACTTCTCTGTATTAAATTTAATCTGCCATGTATCTGCCCATTTCACCAGTCTGTCTATGGCTTCCTGAAGTCTGTTACCATCTTTATCAAATGCCTTTTGAAAGTCCATATACACAACATCAACCGCGCTACCTTCATCCACCGCGCTACCTTCATCCACCCTGTCCATTCATTCATCAAAGAACTCAAATCAAGTCAGTCAAACACAATTTGCCTTTAACAAATCCATGCTGGCTTTCATTTATTAACCCATACTTCTCCAAGTGCCAATTAATTTTTTTCTGGATTACCGTCTCTAACAGTTTCCCCATCACCAATGTTAGGTTGATTGGCCTGTAATTGCTGGGTTTATCCCCCTCCCCTTTCCTGAACAGGGGTATATCATTTGCAACCCTCCAGTCCTCTGGCACCACTCCCATATTTAAGGAGGATTGAAAGATTGTGGCCAGAACCTCTGCAATTTCCACCCTTGCGTCCCTCAGCAACCTAGGATGCATCCCATTCTGACCAGATGACTTTTCTACTTTGAGCACTGCTAACCTTTAAAGTACCTCCTCTTTATCTATTTTTATTCTGTCCAATTTCTCTACGGCCTCCTCCTTTACTGTGACATTGGCAGCATCCTCTTCTTTAGTGAAGACCGATGCAAAATACTCATTTAGTGCCTCAGTCATGCCCTCGGCCTCCACAAGAAGATCTCCTTTTTGGTCCCGAATCGGCCTCGCCCTTCTTTTGACTACCCTTTTACTATTTATATGTTTATAAAAGACTTTTGGGTTCCATTTTATCTTACCCACTAATCTATTCTCATACACTCTCTTTGCCCTTATTTCCTTCTTCCATTCTCCCCTGTACTTTTTGTATTCAGCTTGGTTAAGTTAAGCAACGCCTTGATTTCAAAATTCTCATCCTTGTTTACAAATCCCTCCATGGCGTCGCCTCTCCCTATCTCTGAAATCTCCTCCAGCCTCACAACCCCCTGAGATATCTGCACTCCTCTAATTCTGCCCTCTTGAGCATCCCTGATTATAATCGCTCAACCATTGGTGGCCGTGCCTTCTGTTGCCTGGGCCCTAAGCTCTGGAATTCCCTGCCTAAACATTTCTGCCTCTCTACCTCTCTTTCCTCCTTTAAGACGCTCCTTAAAACCTACCTCTTTGACCAAGCTTTTGGCCACCTGCCCTAATTTCCCCTTATGTGGCTTGGTGTCAAATTTTTTCTTATAATACTCCTGTGAAACGCCTTGGAACGTTTTACTACGTAAAGACGCTATATAAATACAAGTATTGTTGTTGGTTCCCTACTGAATTATGAACCCAACATTTATCATAAGTTCCCTTTTTCTGTTTCTTTTTAATCTCTATGGGGTGGAGATTCCACTTTGTTCTCAGTCAGCAATCCGGGCGCAAATTGCACCCAAAATTGCACTCGTTTTGAGAAATGTTTTTTTCCCCCCAAGTTTCCGCTCAAACTCATTTGCATACCGGTGATCGTAAAGTCTGCCATGAACCAGCACAATCAGGCAGCGTTTTAGAACATTGAACTTTTTTAAATTTTGCTTTAAAAAATATTCCTTGATATATTTAAGAGTGGTAACTTGGTGCACTTTGATTAAAACAGCTGAAAATGGGTTTATCACAAAAAATAAGCATTTTAGTCAGAGTGTCAAAACCACCACCTGTGGGCTGTGAGTAACCCGATTTTAAATGACTAAAAAAAACTCTACAGAACCATTTGTTAGTTACATTGGTGCACAGTAGTCAGTTTCTTGATACATTTTTAAAAATTATATATTCAAAGCTTTTAAAACGTGCCCATTAGTGTCCTTGAACCTAAAACAAAAGCTCAATTTTAAGAGCCTCCCCGAAGGCCCGCAAATCAGCACAATTAGCGGAAACTCGCAACGGCGATTAATTCGATCCGGGGACGTGGCCAGTTTTGTGGGCGGGGCCCGGCTTCAGCACAATCTTTTTTAAACTGGCGCAAAAGATCGCGGAAACTCGATTTGCACTGAACGTAACTTGCTCGTAAAATTCTGCGATCTTTTGTGCTGGTTTGGCCGATTTCGGGAAAATTGCACCGAAGAAACCAATGCAACCTCACGGAAACTCCAGGCCTATAATTTTAATCGTCCAGGGAGCTCTAGCTTTGGAGGCCCTTCCTTTCCCCATTGCTCACTTACTATTTTACCTGCCAACCTTTGATTCCAATCCCCCTGGGCCATTCAAATTGTCCCTCATCCAGTTGAATATTTTCACATTGATTTTTCCACGTCCTTTTCCATAACTACTCGAAACCTAACGATATTGTGATCACTCTTTCCCAAAGGCTCTCCCACCAAAACATGATCCACTTGCCCCACTTCATTCCCAGAACCAGATCCAACACTGCTTCCTTCCGCGTTTGGCTAGAAACACACTGATCAAGAAAGTTCTCTTGTTCACATTTCAGGAATTCCTCCCCCTCTTTGCCCTTCACACTGCTACTATCCCAGTCTATATTGGGATAATTGTATTCCCCATTATCACTACTCTGTAGTTCTTCCATCTTTCTGTAATTTGCCTGCAGATTTGCTCCTCTATCTCCTTCCCACGATTTGGTGGCCTATAGTACACACCCAGCAGCGTAATAGCTCCTCAATTGTTATTTCATTCTAACCCAATAGGTTCTGTCTTTGAACAAAGTGATTATTTGCACGGCGATTTTTGACTCCCTCTGCGCATTGTAGGCGTTTTTTTACACTCCTTTAACCCAGATCCTGCCGCTAGTCGCCAAGAGATGTAAGTGGTTTTTGATCCTAGCCCAATTGCTAGACGGGCGGTTCGAATTGCCCCCGCCTTATGGAAGTTCTATACCCGGGAATTATTATTCAGAGTGCAAATGAAATAAGTCACGGACAGGAATGCTTCGGTGAAAAATCAAACTTGTATTTATTTGGTCTAACATACACTGGCTAAAACATGCACTACTAAACGAAATCACAATCCCTGTGGAGAATAAAATCCAGATTGCAATCAACATACACATACAGTACAAAACTGGGGACTATAACAAGCAGTAATTCCCTTGTTGCTATGGTGGACTCTAATTCCACCCTTACCAACGAATTACCCAGTCGCATAAACCCCTTCACCTGGCTGAACCAAACGAAGCTCCCCCCCCCCCCTCGGAATAGCCCCAAAAAATTCACTTCTGAGAGACTATGCTTACCCCCACACGTGGTTGGTTTCGATCGCTCTGCTCGTTAGCTTCTCTGGTACTTTGTTAGTTCGATCTTGTAGGAGCAGGGAGCGAGAGAGAGAATGGTGGGAAAGTGTCTATCTTTATAGTAGTCTGCCTGCCCCTTTTCCTGCCAATCTTTAAAATCCATTTGCTTCTGAGCACTCTGGTGCTTAATCAGTGATGAGTCATCATCGGACCCATGCGTATTCCGTGATTGGATTAATGGCCCTAAGTCTGGGACATATCTTTGGTCGTTGTGTTGGGAAAAACTGGCTCCCCTTCGGCTGGGTGAAGCTAGTGGGTCCATGTTTTTCTAATCAAGTTCAATGGCCCCCTTCCTTTTTCCAGGACTGTCGGGCGAACCTATACATACTGGATGACTGAAAGTCCTTTTGTCACAGCCAACTGCCATGCATTCTCTGGAGTTTTAACAAACCAGTCTTTCACGTATCTGCACAGGGCGATCCCATAACAGGGAAAATACCCTTAGAAAAGTCCTATATAGTCCACAAAATATTCCAAATTGAGTCCATTCTTCAGAGACTTTGCGATCTCTTCAGGATGCGCACGCGATCCGGCCGCACATGCGCAGTACGATATATGAGGAAGCCGGAAGTGGGGCCGAACCACGTTGCCATGCCTGGAGCTGCTGCCATTGCCGCCTGCCTTGTCTGCTGCCCGAGCCTGAGCCTGCGACTAGGGCTTTTGGGTTATCTTTCGAAAATCAATGTCTAGACTAACGGGGCCTCCAGGACTATTGCCTAGAATTTCTCTGTGATTATCTATGTATCGATTTGTATGTGGGTTCAATGATGACTCATTTATGAAAGAGAATGAGTTTTTATCTAAAGTATGTAAACAGCATTACAGGAGACATCATGTTTGAAATCCATCTAAAGCGAAACTAAAGCTAAACTCCTGCTTGTCTCTCACATGACCTCTGCTGGTCAGGCATAAGTAATCAATCAGGCAACTATGCTGGTAAGGCATCATAATCAAACAGGCAAATACCATCACTATTTGCTGATATCATTACATCTCCCTTTCTTAAAACAAAAGTATTTTACTTTTAACTAACAACATGTTTTCTTTGTATTACTCTACATTTTAACTGTAACACTTAATGAACTTACATTAACATTATCATTATCAAGGTTTTTTAACCTTGCTTTGTGTGTTCACATGAAATATGTAAATACACTAGAACTTGAAGAAAGAATAAGATAACATTACTTCCTTCTATAACAATAGTCCTTAAATTTGCTCAAATGAGTCTCTCAGGAGGCTTCACGTGTCTTGAGGATTTTCTGATTGATTGTCCTTGAATCTGAGTTGTTGCCTCAGATGATTGGTTCTCAGCTGTGTGATCAGGTTGTTCAACAGTATCAGTCTTTTGACTTGCTGTGGCTGGTCCCATGAGAAGATCTCGACGATTTCTTCTCAGAACAGCACCCTCATCTGTCTGAATGGTGTATGATCTTGGTTGGACTTCACTCAGGACAGTTCCCTTCTGAGTCCATATGTTTGTTTTGTCTTTGAACCTTACTTGGTCACCAGTGTGGAGTTCAAGTAGGTTTTGTGTTCCTCTGTCATAGTACTTTTGCTTTTCTTTCTGTTGCTCTTTGAACTTCCTCACTTTCTCCCCTCTTTTGTTTTCAGGAGGTTCTCCGGGATGGGTAGGTTTGACCTTAGCAGACGTCCCATAAGGAGTTGGGCTGGTGACATACCACACTCGAGCGGCGTTGTGCGGTATACAAGCATGCTCTGGTAGAAGTCAGTTCCACTGTCTTTTGCCTTGTACATCAGTCTTTTCACTGTTTGGACCGATTTTTCCACTAGTCCATTGGACTGTGGAAAGTGAGGATTGACGTTGTGTGGACAAAGTCCCACTCTTTGGCAAAGTGTCGGAAACTTGCATTGTAAAACTGGGGTCCGTTGTCTGTGAAGACCTCGCTTGCTATGCCATGTCTGGAGAATATGGCTTTCATACATGTTATCACAGCATCTGCAGTGGTGGTGTACAGTTTACAAACTTCTGGATACAGGGAGTAATAGTCTGTGACTACAAGATAGTCCTTCCCTTGACATACGAATAGGTCAGCGCCTACCTTCTGGTAAGGTCTGTCTGGTGCTGGGTGTGGCTTTAGTGGTTCTACCGGATTGCTTGCTCGATATTTCAGGCATATTGTGCAGTTCGACACCTCATTTGTCACATCTTGGTTGATTCGTGGCCAGTACATCACCTCTCGTGCTCTTTTCTTACACTTTTCGATTCCCAGATGTCCTCCATGGATCCTTTTTAGCATCTCTTTTCTCAGACTCTTTGGGATTACTATTTTACTTCCTTTGTAGATGATGTCTTCGACCACTGATAGTTCCGCCCTGCAGTTCCAGTACTCTGCCATGTCAGGTGAGCAGTCTTGCTTCATGTTGGGCCATCCATCCAAGATGCTTTTCCTCAGTCGTCTCATTGTTTCATCTTTGTTTGTCTCAGTCTTTATGAGCTCCATTTTTGCATCTGCTATGGGCAGTGCACTTGTGATCATGTCCACGTAGGCGTTCACTTTTTCATCCATTGTGGTGTTTGCGGGCTCACTTGGGTCAACAGCTCTGGACAACGTGTCTGCTGTATACATCAGTTTACCCGGTGTGTACGCAACATTCAGTGTAGAGCGTTGCAGCCTGATCATCATTCTTTGTATTCTAAGTGGACAGCTATTTAGTGGCTTTTGGAACAATGCAATCAAGGGCTTATGGTCAGTCTCTACACTGATTGCTTGTCCTGCCACAAACTGGTGAAATCTTTCACAGGCGTATGTGATGCTGAGCAGCTCCTTTTCTATTTGAGCATATCGCGTCTCCACGTCTGTCATTGAGCGCGATGCATATGCAATAGGTTGCCAGTAGTCATATTTTTGCAGAAGAACAGCACCGAGCCCACTCTGTGATGCATCTGATGATATCTTGATGGGTCTCGCTGGGTCATAAAACCTCAGAACTGGTTCCTCTGTGAGCAGTTTCTTTAGATTGCTCCATGACTTCTCATGATTCCATTCCCATTCTATGTTCTTTTCAGTTCATCTTCTCAGTGGCGCCATCTTTTCTGAGAGGTTGGATATGAATTTACCCATATAGTTGATCATTCCATTAAACCTCTGCATGTCCTTTTTGCATTGTGGCTTTGGCATATTCTCAATGGCGGACACCTTTCTGGGATCTGGTCTGATGCCCTCACTGCTAAGGATATCTCCCACGAATGTCAGTTCTGTCACCCCGAGCTGGCATTTCTCTCTATTCAGCTTCAGGTTTGTTTTCCTTGTTGCTTCCAGCACTTTTTTCAGTCTCTCGTCATGCTCAGTTCTCGTGGTTCCCCATACTATGATGTCATCCATTGATGTATCAACTCCCTCCAGATGCTCATAGATCATATGGATAGTTTTGTGATACACTTCAGGAGCTGAGGCAATGCCAAATGGTAACCTTAGGAATCTGTATCTGCCAAATGGACTGTTGAACGTGCACAGTTTTGAACTTGCTTCGTCCAGTTTCATCTGCCAAAATCCTGATGATGCATCTAACTTGCTGAAATACTTTGCATTTGCAAACAGTGACATGATTTCCTCACGTGTAGGAAGCTTGAAGTGCTCTCTCTTTATTGCTCTGTTTAGATCTCTTGGATCCAGGCAAATTCTGAGCTTTCCATTCTTTTTGTCCACTACGACGAGGGAACTCACCCACTCAGTTGGCTCATCTATCTTCTGAATCACGTTCAGGCTTTCCATCCTGTCCAACTCTGCCTTCAGTTGCTTTTGAAGAGCAAACGGAACTTTTCTGCATGGATGTATGACCGGTGTCATACTTTTATCTACTCTGATTGTGTGTTCTCCTGGAATGCAGCCTAGACCCTTAAATAGGTCGTTGTACTCTTTCATGAGTTCATCATAGACTGTCTCTCCTTCGCTTTCCACAATGAGGACTCTCTTTACCAGGTTCAGTCTCTCACAGGCTATTAAACCTAGTATGGCTTGCACATCCTTTGGCACCACGATTAATGCTAGCGTGTGCTCTCTGTCCTTGTGTGTTACTTTGACTGCATCTTCCTTTCACTGGTATATCAGTACCTGAGTATCCTGTCACTTTCACTTTTATTCCATGTATCTTTGGTCTGGGTCTAATTTTCTTAAAATCAGTCTCTGATATCACATTAACTTGTGCTCCAGTATCCAATTTAAATGGAATGTGTATGTCATTCACTTTTAGTGTCAACATCCAGTCTCTTTTTTCTTCTTTTGTTTTCAGACACAACATCCACATTGAACTCCTCTATCTCGCTTTCATCTACTGCATGGACCTTGCTTTGTTGCGCTTGGTTCTTGCAGCAACGGGCATAATGGTTGTTTTTGTTGCAACTATTGCATTTTTTACCATATGCTGGACACTTTTTTGGTGGATGCTGTGTACCACATCGACTACATGACTTTCGATTGCCCCTTTCATTTTTGTTCGCTGGCCACGCCTCTTTTTTCACATTGGCGCTCTCTTTGTTAAACGGTTTGTGTTTGTTCTTTCTCACTGCATCCACGTTGCAGCTACTGTCACTGAACAGCTCTTTTGCCTGCGACTTCACAGTCTCTGTAGCCCTACACAGTGCTATGGCTTTTCCCAGGTCTAGATCTTGCTCTCTCAGCAGTCTTTCCCTTAGACCATTATCTGGAATACCACACACCAGTCTGTCTTTTATCAGTGAGTCTGTCAGTCCCCCAAATTCACACGATTTGCTTCGGTTTCTTAGTTCAGTCACATACTGATCAATAGTCTCTCCCATTTTCTGTACACATGTGAAAAATCTGTGCATCTCAAACGTCACATTACGTTTAGGTATGCAGTAGGCCTCAAACTGTTCCATTATTTTATCTAGCTTCATTTTGCCTCCATCAGCAGCGAATGTGAAGTTATTATACACCTCCAGCGCTTCATCACCCACGACATGTAAGAACACTGACGCTTTCATTTTATCACTTTTCTTGTCAGCTCCGATTGCTGATAAATACAACTCCAAACGTTGTTTGAACCTTCTCCAATTTTCAGCCACATTACCTGTCAACTGAAGCTTCGCCGGTGGGTGTAAACCTTCCATTTTTTCACTTCGTTAGCTATTCTCCAATGGTAAGCAACGATGTTCTCTTTTGGCTTGCTAATATGTGGAGAGCTGATTTAACTTCAGATTTTTTCTCTTCATCTCTTTCAATCACTTCTGACACCATGTATCAATTTGTATGTGGGTTCAATGACGACTCATTTATGAAAGAGAATGAGTTTTTATCTAAAGTATGTAAACAACATTACAGGAGACATCATGTTTGAAATCCATCTAAAGCGAAACTAAAACTAAACTCCTGCTTGTCTCTCACATGACCTCTGCTGGTCAGGCATAAGTAATCAATCAGGCAACTATGCTGGTAAGGCATCATAATCAAACAGGCAAATACCATCACTATTTGCTGATATCATTACAATCTACACGAACATTTCGTGGCCTGAGAGAGAGAGGAAATCAGAGGTGGGAGAGAGTGAGAGAGAGGCATAGAGAGAGAGAGAGAGAGAGACATAGAGAGAGAGAGACATAGACATAGAGAGGGAGAGAGGCAGAGGGAGAGAGAGAGAGAGAGAGGCATAGAGAGAGAGAGGCATAGAGAGAGAGAGAGAGGCATAGAGAGAGAGAGAGAGAGAGGCATAGAGAGAGAGAGAGAGGCATAGAGAGAGAGAGAGAGGCAGAGAGAGAGAGAGAGGCATAGAGAGAGAGAGAGAGAGGCATAGAGAGAGAGAGAGAGGCAGAGAGAGAGAGAGGCATAGAGAGAGAGAGAGAGAGAGGCAGAGAGAGAGAGAGGCATAGAGAGAGAGAGAGAGAGAGCAATGCGAATGTATATTTATACACTCAGGGATATACCTGTTTATACACTGTATGAATAGAACTGCGTTTATGTGTTCAACCATAAATGTATTTTGATGCTTTGGCAACATAAGATGTACCTTATCATGCCAATAAAGCGATTTGAATTTGAATTTGAGAGACATAGAGAGAGAGAGAGAGAGAGAGAGAGAGAGAGAGAGAGAGAGAGGCATAGAGAGAGAGAGAGAGAGAGAGAGAGAGAGGCATAGAGAGAGAGAGAGAGAGAGAGAGAGAGAGGCATAGAGAGAGAGAGAGAGAGAGAGAGAGAGAGGCATAGAGAGAGAGAGAGAGAGAGAGAGAGAGGCATAGAGAGAGAGAGGCATAGAGAGAGAGAGAGAGGCATAGAGAGAGAGAGAGAGGCATAGAGAGAGAGAGAGAGAGAGAGGCATAGAGAGAGAGAGAGGCATAAAGAGAGAGAGAGAGAGACATAGAGAGAGAGAGAGAGAGAGAGACATCGATGTCAAATCGATTGACACCTACAGAATGTTGGAAAACTGTACCTTTTTGCTATGTAAGCTTTGGCAATATGGTTCTCTGTAAACTTTCATGCCAATAAACTTTCATGCCAATAAAGCATTTTAATTGGAAAAAAATTGGAGAGAGAGAGAGGCATAGAGAGAGAGAGAGAGGCATAGAGAGAGAGAGAGGCATAGAGAGAGAGAGAGAGAGAGGCATAGAGAGAGAGGCATAGAGAGAGAGAGAGAGAGAGAGAGAGAGGTAGAGAGAGAGAGAGAGAGGCATAGAGAGAGAGAGAGGCATAAAGAGAGAGAGGCATAGAGAGAGAGAGAGAGGCATAGAGAGAGAGAGGCAGAGAGAGAGAGAGGGAGAGGCATAGAGAGAGAGAGAGAGAGGCATAGAGAGAGAGAGAGAGAGAGAGAGAGGCATAGAGAGAGAGAGAGGCATAGAGAGAGAGAGAGAGGCATAGAGAGAGAGAGAGAGAGAGACAGAGAGAGAGAGGGAACTGTACCCAGAGGGAGAAAGCGACCCGAACCCGAACCCCCGGCCCTGGCACCAGCGGAGCGGAGAGCAGGTGAGAGCCGAAAATCAGCAACAAGTCCCGGGAACGGCAACTCCCAACTTGGGCAGAGTTCGCGGCTGCTCCGAGTAACTCGGGAGAGAGAAACAGCGAGAGAAACAGCAAGAGAGAGAAACAGCGAGAAATAGCGAGAGAGAAACAGCGAGAGAGAGCGCTGAGAGAATCACAGATACACACTGAGACAGAGGCCTGAACCGCGAGACCGGAGACCGGGAGGAGCAGCCCGAACCAGGACAGTAAATAAGAGGCCTGGGGAGGGTGAACCCGAGAACGCGAGGCCCAGAGACCGCGGGATCGGAGACCGGGAGGAGCGGCCCGAACCGGGAAAACGAGTAAGAGGCCTGGGGAGGGTGAACCCGAGACCGCAAGGTCGGAGAACGGGAGGAGCGGCCCGAACCGGGAAAACGAGTAAGAGACCTGGGGAGGGTGAACCCGAGACCGCGAGGCCCAGAGACCGCGGGAACGGAGACCGGGAGACCAGGGCAGAAAACAGCCTGGTGAGTCAAAAAACCCGGGGGCCTGAGACCGACACGACGACGCGAAGAGATCCGCCCAGAGCGCGGAAAGCGAATGAGTCCGGGGCACGGAGAGTGGACGAGTTTGGAGCACGGAGAGAGAGAGCGAGTCCGAGACCCGGAGAGCGAGTGAGAGAGTCGGAAGAGGAAAAAAAAATAAATAAAGCCGGAGAAATAAGTTTTACCTAATTCTACCTAAGTTTCATTTTAGTTAAAGTTAGTTCGGAAAAAGTTTAATTTTATTTAAATTTAGTTCGAAAAAAACCTGAAAAAAGAACAACAAACCCGCGAGGAAAAGGAATAGAAACCCGAGAGAAACGATAAACTACCCGAACCAAGAGCCTGTGAGAGAAAGAGAAAGATAAACCTTTAAGAGCAGCTATATCAAAGATGAACCCCTGAAAAACTCCCAATTTTGGACCTAAAAGTGGGCTAAGGTGGAACACGACACAAAAAAGAGAAAAAAAAAAGTTATCTATCTGAGACAAAAAACAAACGACTACAATGAGCAGGGAAATGATATATCCTGAGCAATGCACAAAAAATAAAGCAAAGGAAAAATACAAGTACACAACACTAAAAAATAACCCAGAGATCCTCTACGTTGACTATACCACACATAAAGGGACTAAGCTGAAGAACAACCTCATATTCTACACCGAATACGTCACCTCCTGGAAGGAGACTTTACAAAAACACTACGCATACGTCTCCAGTGAAGGTATTGGCAGTGGAGGCAGACTGAAAATATGTAAAGATGGAAACCTAGATAAAGATGACCCCCTGCTAACCATAAGCTACTACAACAAAAATAGAAAGATCATGATACAGGGGAATGTGGAAAATCTGGACTCCTTCGAAAAGGAATTCCCCCAGTTGAAAACTAAGGCAGACACAAAGAGGACCAATGGACAGGAAGCAAAAGAGAGTCGAACAGAGGATGATGAGAGCCAAGTGGAGGAAGAAGAAGAGAGACCAGCAGAGGAAAACACCTCCCTGTCCATCTCCACCCCCCCCCACACCTCTCAACGAAAACAAAATGATGAAAGAGAATCTGGCCAAACTAGAACTTGATTTCAACGAATACAGAGAAACACTGGCCAAGAATTTGAAGGAGGAATTCAAACAGCTAAAAACGGAACACGAGTCCACCATCCACAAACTGAGAAAGACCATAGAGGAGCAAAGAAATGAGATCAAAGAACTCCGTACTCAACAAAACGAAGGAGACCGTAGAAAGGCTCAGCAGGCAACACAAACCTCTTAAGGTCCAAAAACCTGAGGACACAAAAACACACACAAGGACACAGAACCCGCCGGATGCCACCCCACACGAAGACACACCGAAAGCCACAAACCCCGCTCCAACCAGCCCTCAGTCGAGTCATGCCCAGACTACTGCTACCCAGTCCTCACACACAGGAACACAAAAACCGACAGATACCCCCCCAAACGATGACACACCAAAAGCCCCAAACCCCGCTCCTGCCACACAACATATCCCAGAAACCCAGCCAACAACCAGCCACCAGGCGAGTCCTACCCAGACTACTGTTACCCAGTCTGAAAAACCAGCCCCTCAGGCGGTCCTGCTGACCGACTCCAACGGAAAGTTTCTGGACCCCCAGAGGCTGTTCCCAGACCATCAAGTCCTGAAAAAATGGTGCAGCAACACAGACCAAGCAATGAAGATCCTGAACAAAGAATCCCTTGGAAGCCCCAAATGGATTGTGATCCACACAGGCACGAACGACCTACGCACCCTACAGGAAGGCACTGCTAGGGCGGTGAGCAGGATGGCGGAAAAGGCCAGCAGGGAATTCCCCGAGGCGCGGATCGTGATCTCCACACTGCTGCCCAGAAAGGACACCCCAGCCTATATAATCCACAACACCAACAGGGAGATCGACACGAGATGTTCTGTCCTCCCCAACGTCTCCCTGGCCCATCATCCAAACATCAACACAAGGGACCTCTATGACGAAATACATCTACTCAAACAGCGGATGTGGGTCTTCGCAAGAAACCTCATAAACACTGCCAAAAGACGCAGCCCTCCCACCCCCTCTACCATTGGGAGCCCAAACAGGACCACCAATGTCCCCCACCCCCCTTTACAAAACCAACAACAGAACCGTGCTTTTATACCTGACCCAAGACCCCCCTCTAGACCACAGAATGTAGACCAAGAACTGAGAAAGATCATGACGATGCTGAACAGCCTGATAGAAAGCCGGAGAAATTATTAATATTGTTATTTATCATTATTGTTATCTTATCAGTATTATTACTATTATTATTAGATAGATATATGTGCATGCCTCATGAAATTTATACTAAATCATCATTTAGCATTATAGAAAATAGTGTTTCCACACTCATCCCACAAAATAGGTCCATTTTATTTCGTTTTATTGAACTATATAAATGCGTTCTTTCCACATAAGCTGCTGGAATATCCAGGGCCTCCGCTCCTCAACTTTTGGGATGAAGAGTACAGACCCTGAATTCCTAAAAGCTATAAAAGACATTGATATAATTGTGTTAACAGAAACATGGTGCCAAAAGGACGTGCCGACCCACTGTCCTCCAATGTACCATGAAATCATTGTGCCCTCAGTAAAGAACACTAAAACACGCAAGGGCAGAACCTCCAGGGGAATATTGGTGTGGTATAAGGGAGAACTGGACAAACACATCTCACCGGTAAAACAGGGAAAATCACACGTATGGCTAAAACTAGATAAAAATATAGGAATAGCAAAAAAAGATGTTTACTTATGTGCGATCTACATACCTCCAATAGAATCGCCATATTTCGAAGAGGAGTTATTTGATACTCTCCACATGGAAATCAGCCATTTCCAGGCCCAAGGAAAGGTGATAATATGTGGGGACCTAAATGCAAGGACCGGTTGTGAACCTGACTTCATAGACCCACAGGGAAACAACCATGTGTTTGGCCAGACCCCTTTAGATGTCACACCAGCCATCGCAAATCGGAACAACCTTGATCGTGAAATAAATAAAAGCGGTAGGGAGGTAGTGCAACTCTGCCGAGCCTTAGGCCTGTACATAGTTAACGGTAGGTTCAGAGGGGACTGCCTAGGGAGACTCACATACTCCTCAACTCTTGGGTCTAGTGTGGTGGACTATACAATCACTGACCTGGACCCCTGCGATATCAACTCATTCACTGTCAGGCAGCAATCCCCCCTCTCAGACCATAACCAAATAAATATGTACCTTAAACTTTCTGCCCAAACTACAGACACAAAAAAGGAACCCAGTAAGCTCCATAAAATAAACCAGACATACAGATGGGCCCCAGACAGTGGAGAAAAATTCATCACAGCACTAAAGTCACCTGATCTCACAAGTAAAATATCAAAATTTAAAGAAAACCCATACGAGATCACCAGAGATGGTGTAAACATGGCCATAGAGGATATAAATATGATCTTCCATGAGGCAGCTGTAAAAGCCGACCTTGTGAAACAGAAGAGGAAGCATCACAAAAGACAAAATAAAAATAAGAAATGGTTTGACCACGAATGCAAAAATGCCAGAAAAGACCTGAGAAAAATATCAAACCAAAAGCATCGCCAACCAAACAATCCGGACCTACGTACTAGATACAATGAAACCCTCAAAAGATATAAACACACCATTAGGAACAAAACACAAAACTATACCCACAAAATACTCGAAGAAATTGAAAACTCCACCAATCCAAAACAATTCTGGGAAATGTGGAATAACCTGAGTACAACACAATTGCAAGCATTACCAATCCAAGATGGCGACATCTGGAGAACACATTTTGAAAACCTCTACAAAGACATCCCAATAAACGAAACAAACCCAAGTCAACATCAGGTCACAGAAAAACTCCACACATTAGAAGCAACAATTAAAGACAACCAAAACCCTCTAGACTCCCCAATCACATGGAAAGAACTGGCCACAAAAACAAAATCTCTCCATCTAAAGAAAGCCTGTGGCCCAGACAACATCAAAAATGAAATGCTCAAGTTCAGCAATATGGAGATGCAGGGTGCGATACTCAAACTATTCAACATCATATTACGCTCAGGCTGTTTTCCCGATATCTGGTGCCAAGGACTAATCTCCCCCATATATAAAAGTGGAAACAAATCAGACCCAAATAACTACCGCGGCATCTGTGTCAACAGTTGTCTAGGGAAGTTATTCTGCAGTATTCTAAATAGTAGATTACTTGATTTTCTTAACAAACATAATATCCTCAGAAAAAACCAAATAGGCTTTCTTCCAAAACACCGCACAGCCGACCATATCTATACCCTTCACACCCTCATTGGAAAACATAAACACCAAACAAAAAATGGGAAAATATTCGCCTGTTTCATCGACTTCAAGAAAGCCTTTGACTCTATATGGCACGAAGGGCTCTATTATAAACTTCTTCAGTGTGGAATAGGGGGCAAAGTCTATGACCTTATTAAATCAATGTATCTGAAAAACAAATGCGGGGTCAAAATTGGAGACAAACGCACCGATTTCTTCACCCAGAGAAGAGGCGTCTGGCAGGGCTGCAATTTGAGCCCGACCCTGTTCAACATATACATAAATGAATTAGCAGACATGCTGGAGCAAAGTGAGTCACCAGGTCTCCGTCTCCTGGATGGAGAAGTGAAATCCCTGTTCTATGCGGACGACCTGGTTCTGCTGTCTCCCACAGAACAGGGATTACAGCAACAACTAGACCTACTCGACAAATACTGCCAAAATTGGGCTCTAACAGTAAATCTAAAGAAAACCAACATCATGATTTTTCAAAAAAGGCCCACATGTCAGGAAAACAAATACCAGTTTACCCTCAGTGATACCACTATAGGACACACTATGAGCTACACCTACCTTGGTCTAACTATTACAGCATCAGGGAGCTTCAGCATAGCAGTAAATGCACTAAAAGAAAAAGCCCGAAGAGCCCTATATGCAATAAAAAGAAAATTCTACAACATCCAAATCCCAATCAAAATCTGGCTCAAAATATTTGACAGCATAATCCTGCCCATTGCACTGTACGGTAGTGAAGTATGGGGCCCGCTAAATCACCAAAGCTACACTAAATGGGAAAAACACACAATAGAAGCCCTACATGCAGAATTCTGCCGAAGCATCCTTCGCACCCAAAGAAAAACGCCAACAAATGCATGCAGAGCCGAACTAGGCAGATACCCACTGATAATAAACATCCAAAAACGAGCACTAAACTTTCTAAATCACCTCAAATCTAGCTCCCCAGACACCCTTCATTTCAAAGCCTTTCAGACCCAAGAGCTAAACCCAGAAAAGAGTCCCCTGAGTCAGCTGCTACTGAAACTAAGTACTCAGCCGGACCCTGACCAGCCCCAGACCAACACAGCCGTCCAAACACCAATCCGAGTGAACCAAATCATTAAAAAATGCAAAGAAACCGACCTGGAACATTGGAACAAAATAACCGAAAGCCAAAGCAGATTAGAATGTTACCGGGCCCTAAAAAGAGAATATAAACTGGCAGACTACCTCACGACCATCAGAGACACAAAACAGAGACAGACCCTCACCAGGTACAGACTAAGCGACCACCAACTGGAAATTGAAAAAGGCAGATACAAGAAATCCTGGCAGCCTAGAGAGAATAGAATATGCGATCAATGTCTGGCTGGCGAGGTTGAAACAGAAATGCATTTCCTCCTAAAATGCGAAAAATTCAACACATCAAGAAACATATTATTCAACAAGCTAAGCCAAACAACCCCAGATTTCAAGGAATTGGATGATCTGTCAAAATTGAGATTAGTCCTAGGAGAAGGAGACAGACCATACCTTGGGGCCAAATATGTAACAACATGTCACAACCTGAGGACTGTTTAAAATTAAGACTGTTTAAAATTAATATTGAACGTACCAAATGAAGTACAAAGACTGTTTAAAATTAATATTGTTTAAAAGTAATATTGTATGTACCCAACAAATGTCAAATCGATTGACACCTACAGAATGTTAGAAAACTGTACCTTTTTGCAATGTAAGCTTTGGCAATATGGTTCTCTGTAAACTTTCATGCCAATAAAGCATTTGAATTGAATTGAATTGAATTGAGAGAGAGAGGCAGAGAGAGAGAGAGAGGCAGAGAGAGAGAGAGGGAGAGAGGCAGAGAGAGAGGCAGAGAGAGAGAAAGAGAGGCATGCAGAGAGAGAGAAAGAGAGGCATGCAGAGAGAGAGAAAGAGAGGCATAGAGAGAAAGAGAGAGAGAGAGACAGGCATAGAGAGAGAGGCATAGAGAGAGAGAGGCATAGAGAGAGAGAGAGGCATAGAGAGAGAGAGAGGGAGAGAGAGAGACATAGAGAGAGAGAGAGAGAGGCATAGAGAGAGAGAGGGAGAGAGAGAGACATAGAGAGAGAGAGAGAGAGGCACAGAGAGAGAGAGGCATAGAGAGAGAGAGAGGCATAGAGAGAGAGAGAGGGAGAGAGAGAGAGAGACATAGAGAGAGAGAGAGGCATAGAGAGAGAGAGAGAGGCATAGAGAGAGAGAGGCATAGAGAGAGAGAGGCATAGAGAGAGAGAGACATAGAGAGAGAGGCATAGAGAGAGGCATAGAGAGAGAGAGGCATAGAGAGAGAGAGAGAGAGGCATAGAGAGAGAGAGAGAGAGAGAGAGAGAGGCAGAGAGAGAGAGAGGCATAGAGAGAGAGAGAGAGAGGCATAGAGAGAGAGAGAGAGAGGCATAGAGAGAGAGAGAGAGAGAGAGAGAGGCATAGAGAGAGAGAGAGGCAGAGAGAGAGAGAGAAAAACATATACACCAAACAAAAAATGGGAAAATATTCGCTTGTTTCATTGACTTCAAGAAAGCTTTTGACTCTATCTGGCACGAAGGGCTCTATTACAAACTTCTTCAGTGTGGAATAGGGGGCAAAGTCTATGACCTTATTAAATCGATGTATCTGAAAAATAAATGCGGTGTCAAAATTGGAGACAAACGCACCGGTTTCTTCACCCAGAGAAGAGGCGTCTGGCAGGGCTGCAATTTGAGCCCGACCCTGTTCAACATATACATAAATGAGTTAGCACACATGCTGGAGCAAAGCGAGTCACCGGGTCTCTGTCTCCTAGATGGGGAAGTGAAATCCCTGTTCTATGCGGACGACCTAGTTCTGCTGTCTCCCACAGAACAAGGATTACAGCAACAATTAGACCTACTCGACAAATACTGCCAAAATTGGGCCCTAACAGTAAATCTAAAGAAAACCAACATCATGATTTTTCAAAAAAGGCCCAGATGTCAGGAAAACAAATACCAGTTTACTCTCATTGATACCATCATAGGACACACTATGAGCTACACTTACCTTGGTCTAACCATTACAGCATCAGGGAGCTTCAGCATAGCAGTGAATGCACTAAAAGAAAAAGCCCGAAGAGCCCTATATGCAATAAAAAGAAAATTCTACAACATCCAAATTCCAATCAAAATCTGGCTCAAAATATTTGACAGCATAATCCTGCCCATTGCGCTGTACGGTAGTGAAGTATGGGGCCCACTCAATCACCATAGCTACACTAAATGGGAAAAACACACAATAGAAGCCCTACATGCAGAATTTTGCCGAAGCATTCTTCGCACCCAAAGGAAAACACCAACAAATGCATGTAGAGCCGAACTAGGCAGATACCCACTGATAAACATCCAAAAACGAGCACTAAACTTTCTAAATCACCTCAAATCTAGTTCCCCAGACACCCTTCATTTTAAAGCCCTCCAGACCCAAGAGCTGAACCCAGAAATGAGTCCCCTGAGTCAGCTGCTACTGAAACTAAGTACTCCTCAGCCGGACCCTGACCAGTCCCAGACCAACACTGCCCTCCAAACACCAATCCGAGTGAACCAAATCATTAAACAATGCAAAGAAACCTACCTGGAACATTGGAACAAAATAACCAAAAGCCAAAGCAGATTAGAATGTTACCGGGCCCTAAAAAGAGAATATAAACTGGCAGACTATCTCTCAACCATCAGAGACACAAAACAGAGACAGACCCTCACCAGGTACAGACTAAGCGACCACCAACTGGAAATTGAAAAAGGAAGATACAAGAAATCCTGGCAGCCTAGAGAGAATAGAATATGTGATCAATGTCTGGCCGGCGAGGTTGAGACAGAGATGCACTTCCTCCTAAAATGCAAAAAATTCAACAAAACAAGAAACATATATTTTGACAAGCTCAGCCAAACAACCCCAGATTTCAAGGAATTGGATGACCTGTCAAAATTGAGATTAGTCCTAGGAGAAGGAGACAGACCATACCTTGGGGCCAAATATGTAACAACATGTCACAACCTGAGGACTGTTTAAAATTAAGACTGTTTAAAATTAATATTGAACGTACCAAATGAAGTACAAAGACTGTTTAAAATTAATATTGTTTAAAAGTAATATTGTATGTACCCAACAAATGTCAAATCGATTGACACCTACAGAATGTTGGAAAACTGTACCTTTTTGCTATGTAAGCTTTGGCAATATGGTTCTCTGTAAACTTTCATGCCAATAAAGCATTTGAATTGGAATTGGAATTGGAGAGTGTGTGTGAAGGTGGGCTGCCGAATTTAGCCATCTAAGTAGGGAAAAAAAAGTTTAAAAGTTCTAAAAGTTAAATTTAACTTTAGTCTAAGTTAGCTCAGTTTAGTTTAGTTTTAAGTTTAAGTTTAGTTTAGTTTTTAAGCACCTAAGAAAACCTAAGAAAAAAGAGCGCCAAAAAGAGCGTCAAAGAGAAAAAAAAAAGAAACCGGAAAAAAGAAAAGACAGCGAGAAAGAGAAAAATAAACCGGGGAAAAACCTGGATAGCGAGGCAGCAAAGCTGAGCCCGAGCAGCAGCAGGAACACTGAGCCTGAAGCACCACAGCAGAGCCCGAGCAGCAACCGGAGCACGGAGCCTGAAGCCAGAGAAAGGCCCGAGGAGCCGGGCCGTGCGAGGCACCGAAGAGAAGGAGAGCGAGCAGCAACCGGAGCAGACCCAGACCGGGAGGAGCGGCCCGAGCCAGTCAAAGAGGCGAGTGGAGAGGTAGGGATACTGGGCCGGGCCGGGTCGGGACTGTCGGGCCCAGAGAGCGAGCAAGCCCGGGGCCTGAAACCCGAAAAACTCTGGGGCCGGAGAAACTCGGACAAACACCGGGCCGGGCCGGGACTGCACAGCCGAGCCGAGGGGCTGGGACCAGGGCAGAAAACAGCCTGGTGAGTCAGAAAACCGGGGCCTGAGACCGACGCGACGACGCGAGGAGATCCGCCCGGGGCGCGGTGAGCGAACGAGTCCGGGGCACGGAGAGTGGGTGAGTCTGGGGCACGGAGAGCGAGTGAGAGAGTCGGAAGAGGAAAACACCGGGTCCGGGGAAAAAAAGTTTTACCTAATTCTACCTAAGTTTAATTTTATTTAAGCTTAGTTCGAAAAAAAAACCTGAAAAAAGAACAACAAACCCGCGAGAAAAAGGAATAGAAACCCCGAGAGAAACGGTAAACAACCTGAACCAGGAGCCTGTGAGAGAGAGAGAGAGAGAGAAACTTTTAAGAGCAGCTATATCAAAGATGAACCCCTGAAAAACTCAATTCTGGACCTAAAAGTGGGATAAGGTGGAACACGACACAAAAAAGAGGAAAAAGGTTATCTAGCTACGACAAAAACAAACGACTACAATGACACAGAGCAGGGAAGTGAAATATCCTGAGCAATGCAGAATTAATAAGGCAAAGGATAAACACAAGGACACAACACTAAAAAATAACCCAGAGGTCCTCTACGTTGACTATACCACACACAAAGGGACTAAGATGAAGAACAACCTCATATTCTACACCGACTCCGTTCCCTCATGGAAGGAGACTTTACAAAAATACTACGCACACGTCTCCAGTGAAGGTATTAGCAAGGGAGGCAGACTGAAAATATGTAAAGATGGAAATCTAGATAAAGATGACCCCCTGCTAACCATAAGCTACTACAACAAAAAAGGAAAGATCATGATACAGGGGGATGTAGAAAATCTGGACTCCTTTGAAAAGGAATTCCCCCAGTTGAAAACTAAGGCAGACACAAAGAGGACCAATGGACAGGAGGCAAATGAGAGCTGAAGAGAGCCAAGCGGAGGAAGAAGAAGAGAGGCCAGCAGAGGCAAACACTTCCCTGACCATCTCCACCCCCCCCACGCCTCTCAACGCAAACAAACTGCTGAAGGAGAATCTGTCCAAACTAGAACTCGATTTCAACGAATACAGGGAAACACAGGCCAAGAATTTGAAGGAGGAACTCAAACAGCTGAAAACAGAAAACGAGTCCACCATCCACGAGCTGAGAAAGACCGTAGAGGAGCAAAGAAATGAGATCAAAGAACTCCGTACTCAGCTAAACAAAACGATGGAGGCCGTAGAAAGGCAGAAAATTGAACTCAGCAGGCAACACAAACCCCTTAAGGTCCAAAAACCTGATGACACAAAAATAACACACACAGGGACACAGAACCCGTCGGATGCCCCCCCACACGAGAATGTCACACCCTCACCTTGCGACAACACACCGAAGGCCCCAAACCCTGCTCCTGCCACACAGACTATCCCAGAAACCCAGCCAACAACCAGCCCTCAGTCGAGTCCTGCCCAGACTACTGCTACCTAGTCTGAAAAGCCAGCCCCTCAGGCGGTCCTGCTGACCGATTCCAACGGGAAGTTTTTGGACCCCCAGAGGATGTTCCCAGGTCATCAAGTCCTGAAAAAATGGTGCAGCAACACAGGCCATGCAATGAAGATCCTGAACAAAGAATCCCTTGGAAGCCCCAAATGGCTTGTGATCCACACAGGCACAAATGACCTACGCACCCTACGGGAAAACACTGCTAGGGCGGTGAGCAGGATGGTGGAAAAGGCCAGCAGGGAATTGCCCGAGGCGCGGATCGTGATCTCCACACTACTGCCCAGAAAGGACACCCCAGCCTATGTAATCCACAACACCAACAGGGAGATCGACACGAGATGTAATGCCCTCCCCAACGTCTACCTGGCCCATTACCCAAACATCAACACAGGGGACCTCTACGACGAAATACATCTACTCAAACAGCGGATGTGGGTCTTCGCAAAAAACCTCATAAACACTGCCAAAAGACGCACCCCTCCCACCCCCTCTACCATTGGGAGCCATAACCCAAACAGGACCACCACTGTCCCCCACCCCCCTATACAAAACCAACAACAGAACCGTGCTTTTGTACCTGACCCCAGACCCCCCTCTAGACCACAGACTGTAGACGAAGAACTGAGAAAGATCAGGACGATGTTAAGCACCCTGATGGAAAGTCGGAGAGGAATGCACTAAATTATTAATATTGTTATTTTATCATTACTATTACTATTATTAGATAGCAGTATGTGCATGCCTCATGAAATTTATACTAAATCGTCATTTAGCATTATAGAAAATAGTGTTTTCACACTCGTCCCACAAAATAGGTCCATTTTATTCCGTTTTTGAACTATATAAATGCGTTCTTTCCACATAAGCTGCTGGAATATCCAGGGTCTCCGCTCCTCAACTTTTGGGATGAAGAGTACAGACCCTGAATTCCTAAAAGCTATAAAAGACATTGATATAATTGTGTTAACAGAAACATGGTGCCAAAAGGACGTGCCCACCCACTGTCCTCCAATGTACCATGAAATCATTGTGCCCTCAGTAAAGAACACTAAGACACGCAAGGGCAGAACCTCCGGGGGAATCTTGGTGTGGTATAAAGGAGAACTGGACAAACACATCTCACCGATAAAACAGGGGAAATCACATGTATGGCTAAAATTAGATAAAAATATAGGAATAGCAAAAAAAGTGTCTACTTATGTGCGATCTACATACCTCCAATAGAATCGCCATATTTTGAAGAGGAGTTATTTGATACTCTCCACATGGAAATCAGCCATTTCCAGGCCCAAGGTAAGGTGCTACTATGTGGGGACCTAAATGCAAGGACCGGATGTGAACCTGACTTTATAGACCCACAGGGCAACAACCATGTGTTTGGCCAGACCCCTTTATATGTCACACCAGCCATCGCAAATCGGAACAACCTTGACTGTGAAATAAATAAAAGCGGTAGGGAGGTAGTGCAACTCTGCCGAGCCTTAGGCCTGTACATAGTTAACGGTAGGTTCAGAGGGGACTCCTTAGGGAGACTCACATATTCCTCAACTCTTGGGTCTAGTGTGGTGGATTATACAATCACTGACCTGGACCCCTGCGATATCAACGCATTCACTGTCAGGCAGCAATCCCCCCTCTCAGACCATAACCAAATAAATGTGTACCTTAAACTTTCTGCCCAAACTACAGACACAAAAAAGGAACCCAGTAAGCTCCATAAAATAAACCAGACATACAGATGGGCCCCAGACAGTGGAGATAAATTCATCACAGCACTAAATTCACCTGATCTCACAAGTAAAATATCAAAATTTAAAGAAAATCTATATAAGATCACCAGAGATGGTGTAAACATGGCCATAGATGATATAAATATGATCTTCCATGAGGCAGCTGTAAAAGCCAACCTTGTGAAACAGAAAAGGAAACGTTACAAAAGACAAAATAAAACTGAGAAATGGTTTGACCACGAATGCAAAAATGCCAGAAAAGACCTGAGAAAAATATCAAACCAAAAGCATCGCCAACCAAACAATCCAGACCTACGTATTAGATACAATGAGACCCTCAAAAGATATAAACACACCATTAGGAACAAAACACAAAATTATACCCACAAAATACTCGAAGAAATTGAAAACTCCATTAATCCAAATCAATTCTGGGATATGTGGAATAACCTGAGTACAACACAATTGCAAGCATTACCAATCCAAGATGGCGACATCTGGAGAACACATTTTGAAAACCTCTACAAAGACATCCCAATAAACAAAACAAACCCAAGTCAACATCATGTCACAGAAAAACTCCACACATTAGAAGCAACAATTAAAGACAACCAAAACCCTCTAGACTCCCCAATCACATGGAAAGAACTAGCCACACAAACAAAATCTCTCCACCTAAAGAAAGCCTGTGGTCCAGACAACATCAAAAATGAAATGCTCAAGTTCAGCACTTTGGAGATGCAGGGTGCTGTACTCAAGTTATTCAACATCATATTACGCTCAGGCTGTTTTCCCGATATCTGGTGCCAAGGACTCATCTCCCCCATATATAAAAGTGGAAACAAATCAGACCCAAATAACTACCGCGGCATCTGTGTCAACAGTTGTCTAGGGAAGTTATTCTGCAGTATTCTAAATAGTAGATTACTGGATTTTCTTAACAAACATAATAGCCTTAGAAAAAATCAAATAGGCTTTCTTCCAAAACACCGCACCAGCGACCATATCTATACCCTTCACACTCTCATTGAAAAACATATACACCAAACAAAAAATGGGAAAATATTCACTTGTTTCATTGACTTCAAGAAAGCCTTTGACTCTATCTGGCACGAAGGGCTCTATTATAAACTTCTTCAGTGCGGAATAGGGGGCAAAGTTTATGACCTTATTAAATCGATGTATCTGAAAAATAAATGCGGTGTCAAAATTGGAGACAAACGCACCGGTTTCTTCACCCAGAGGAGAGGCGTCCGGCAGGGCTGCAATTTGAGCCCGACCCTGTTCAACATATACATAAATGAATTAGCAGACATGTTGGAGCAAAGCGAGTCACCGGGTCTCTGTCTCCTGGATGGAGAAGTGAAATCCCTGTTCTATGCGGACGACCTGGTTCTGCTGTCTCCCACAGAACAGGGATTACAGCAACAATTGGACCTACTCGACAAATACTGCCAAAATTGGGCCCTAACAGTAAATCTAAAGAAAACCAACATCATGATTTTTCAAAAAAGGCCCAGGTGTCAGGAAAACAAATACCAGTTTACTCTCAGTGATACCATCATAAGACACACTATGAGCTACACTTACCTTGGTCTAACCATTACAGCATCAGGGAGCTTCAGCATAGCAGTGAATGCACTAAAAGAAAAAGCCCGAAGAGCCCTATATGCAATAAAAAGAAAATTCTACAACATCCAAATCCCAATCAAAATCTGGCTCAAAATATTTGACAGCATAATCCTGCCCATTGCGCTGTAAGGTAGTGAAGTATGGGGCCCGCTCAATCACCATAGCTACACTAAATGGGAAAAACACACAATAGAAGCCCTACATGCAGAATTTTGCCGAAACATTCTTCGCATCCAAAGGAAAACACCAACAAATGCATGCAGAGCGGAACTAGGCAGATACCCACTGATAATAAACATCCAAAAAAGAGCACTAAACTTCCTAAATCACCTCAAATCTAGCTCCCCAGACACCCTTCATTTTAAAGCCTTCCAGACCCAAGAGCTAAACCCAGAAAAGAGTCCCCTGAGTCAGCTGCTACTGAAACTAAGTACTCCTACTCAGCCAGACCCTGACCAGTCCCAGACCAACACTGCCGTCCAAACACCAATCCGAGTGAACCAAATCATTAAACAATGCAAAGAAACCTACCTGGAACATTGGAACAAAATAACCAAAAGCCAAAGCAGATTAGAATGTTACCGGGCCCTAAAAAGAGAATATAAACTGGCAGACTATCTCTCAACCATCAGAGACACAAAACAGAGACAGACCCTCACCAGGTACACACTAAGCGACCACCAACTGGCAATTGAAAAAGGAAGATACAAGAAATCCTGGCAGCCTAGAGAGAATAGAATATGTGATCAATGTCTGGCCGGCGAGGTTGAGACAGAGATGCATTTCCTCCTAAAATGCGAAAAATTCAACACAACAAGAAACATATTATTTGACAAGCTCAGCCAAACAACCCCAGATTTCAAAGAATTGGATGACCTGTCAAAATTAAGATTAGTCCTTGGAGAAGGAGACAGACCATACCTTGGTGCCAAATATGTAACAACATGTCACAACCTGAGGACTGTCTAAAATTAATACTGAATGTACCCAATGATGTTCAACGACTGTTTAAATTAATATTGTTTAAACTAATATTGTATGTACCCAACGAAGGTCAAAATTGTTTGACACCTACAGAATGTTGGAAAACTGTACTTTTTGTTATGTAAGCTTTGGCAATATGGTTCCCTGTAAACTTTCATGGCAATAAAGCATTTGAATTGAAAATTGAATTGAATTGAATTGAATTGAGAGAGAGAGAGGCATATAGAGAGAGAGAGAGAGAGAGAGAGGCATAGAGAGAGAGAGAGAGAGAGAGAGGCATAGAGAGAGAGAGAGGCAGAGAGAGAGAGAGAGAGGCATAGAGAGAGAGAGAGAGAGGCATAGAGAGAGAGGCATAGAGAGAGAGAGAGAGAGAGGCATAGAGAGAGAGAGAGAGAGAGGCATAGAGAGAGAGGCAGAGAGAGGCATAGAGAGAGAGAGAGAGGCATAGAGAGAGAGTGATGCGCTATCAATTACTCATAAAAGACTGAGAGTTAAGAGAGTAACTAAAGGCTTTTATTAACAAAAGAATGAAGGTCTGCCTTGAGTGGTCGACCGGTCCAGAAATACAAAGGGCTGGAGAGCAGTCACCTTTATACTAGGACTTGTGGGAGGAGTCAGCCGAGGCATGTCCAGGCATGTACACAGTGGAATACAAACAGTGGTTTACCACATTCACCCCTTGTTTAAAATTGAGTCCGGCGGGGTGAAGTGTATTAAAAGTTAGTGTATTGGAGTCTCTCCGGAGGTCTTGTCTGCCGCTGTGATCGGCGTGGCGACGGCAGGGGTAGTGGAGCTTCCGGCGTCGAGTCCTGCGTAGGCTGTGGCACAGGCGTGTCGTCCTCGTAGATGTTGAGCGGGTCGCGGGGCCCAGGCCTGCCGTCTGCTGGGGCTGGATATCGGATCGTGGGGGGGGTGGTAGTGAGTAGTGGGTTACTGCAGCCCCCGAGGGTGCAAGGTCTCTTATGGAGACTGTGTCCTCCCGCCCCCCAGCATACTGGGGGTTGGCGTGGAGGAGGTCGACCCTCTCGACCAGGGGGTCCATTTTATGGGTCCTCACGTGTCTTCTCAGTAGGACCGGCCCTGGGGACGTCAGCCATGGCGGTAGCGATGTCCCCGATGTGGACTTCCTTGGGAAGACAAACATTTTCTCATGAGGGGTGGCGTTAGTGGCAGTGCAGAGCAGTGACCGAATAGAGTGGAGCGCATCGGGGAGCACATCCTGCCAGCGGGAGGTTGGAAGGCCCCTAAACTTTAAGGCTAGCAGGGCGGCCTTCCAAACTGTCGCATTTTCTCTTTCCACCTGTCCGTTCCCCCGGGGGTTGTAACTGGTGGTCCTGCTTGTGGCAATACCCCTAGTTAGCAGGTACTGACGGAGTTCGTCGCTCATAAACGATGAGCCCCGGTCGCTATGGATATAGCTGGGGAAACCGAACAGGGTGAAGAGGTCGTTCAGACATTTAATGACCGTGGCACTGGTCATGTCCGGGCAGGGGATGGCGAACGGGAAACGGGAGTACTCATCAATAATATTGAGGAAGTACACACTGCGGTCGGAGGAGGGGAGAGGCCCTTTAAAATCAACGCTCAGGCGCTCGAAGGGGCGAGTGGCTTTTATCAGGTGGGCCCTGTCTGGTCTATAAAAGTGCGGTTTGCACTCAGCGCAGACTTGGCAGTTCCTGGTCATGGTCCTGACCTCCTCAATAGAGTAAGGCAGGTTGCAGGCCTTGATGAAGTGGAAGAACCTGGTGACCCCCGGGTGGCAGAGGTCATTGTGGAGGGCCCGCAGTCTATCGATCTGCGCGCTGGCGCAGGTGCCACGCGATAGCGCATCCGGGGGTTCATTGAGCTTCCCGGGCCGGTACAAGATCTCGTAATTGTAGGTGGAAAGTTCGATTCTCCACCTCAAGATCTTGTCATTTTTGATTTTGCCCCTCTGCTTGTTGTTAAACATGAAAGCAACTGAACGCTGGTCAGTGAGCAGGGTAAATCATTTTCCGGCCAGGTAGTGCCTCCAATGACGCACAGCCTCCACAATCGCCTGGGCCTCCTTCTCAACAGCGGAGTGTCTGGTCTCCGGGCCTTGGAGGGTTCGTGAAAAGAAGGCCACGGGTCTCCCCGCCTGATTGAGGGTAGCGGCCAGGGCAAAGTCGGACGCGTCGCTTTCCACCTGGAAGGGGATGGATTCGTCCACTGCGTGCATGGTGGCTTTGGCAATCTCCTCCTTGATACGGTGGAAGGCTAAGCGGGCCTCTGCCGTCAAGGGAAAAGAGGTGGACTTGATCAGCGGACGGGCCTTGTCCGCATAGTAGGGGACCCACTGGGCGTAATAGGAGAAAAACCCTAGGCACCTCTTCAGGGCCTTGAGGCAGTGGGGCAGTGGGAGTTCCATATGGGGACGCATCCGGTCGGGGTCGGGGCCGATGACTCCGTGTTCCACAACACAGCCAAGGATGGCGAGGCGGTTTGTGCGGAATATGCACTTCTCCTTGTTATATGTCAGGTTCAGGAGTTGGGCGGTGCGGAGGAATTTTTCGAGGTTTGCGTCATGGTCCTGCAAGTCACGGCCGCAGATGGTCACATTGTCCAGATATGGGAAAGTGGCCTGCAACGCATTTTGATCTACCATCCGGTCCATCTCCCTTTGGAAGACGGAGACCCCGTTGGTGACGCCAAAGGGAACCCTAAGGAAGTGATAGAGGCGGCCGTTTGCCTCAAAGGCGGTATACTGGCGGTCCTCAGGGCGGATAGGGACCTGGTGGTACGCTGATTTCAGGTCAATGGTCGAGAAGACGCGGTACTACGCGATCTGGTTGACCATATCAGCTATGCGGGGGAGTGGGTAGGCGTCCAGCAGGGTGTAGCGATTTATTGTCTGGCTGTAGTCGATGATTCTCGCCGGTCTTAACGACCACAACCTGGGCTCGCCAGGGGCTGGTGCTGCCCTCAATAATCCCTTCCTTCAGGAGCCGCTCCACTTCGGTTTTAATGAAAACCCTGTCCCCGGCACTGTATCGCCTGCTCTTTGTGGCGATGGGCTTACAGTCGGGGGTGAGGTTAGCAAACAGTGGGGGGGGGGTGACTCTGAGTGTGGAGAGGTTGCACCTGGTGCGCGGCGGGCAATTTGGAAGCTGCTGGCTGCGGACTGTGAGTGGGGGTAGGGGTCCACCGTACGCCATCGTAACGCTTTTAAGGTGGCACTGAAAATCTAACCCCAGCAGGACGGCAGCGCAGAGGTCGGGCAGGACCAGAAGTTTAAAATGATCGTACACGGTCCCGTCTACTACGAGTGTCACTACGCAGTAGCCGCCGATGTCCGCCGACTGGGACTCGGAGGCCATAGAAATCCGCTGGTGCGCAGGCAGGACTGGGAGAGAGCAACGCCGCACCGTGTCGGGGTGGATGAAGCTCTCCGTGCTCCCAGAGTCAAAAAGGCAGATTGTATCGTGGCCATTTACCTTAATGTCCATTGTGGAACTGGCCGGCTGGTGCGGTCTCGCTTGGTCCAGTGTAACGGATGCCAGCGTAGGGGTCGGTGTGTCGCTGCGGGTATCAGATGAGGCGGTGCTGGGGGCCTGCTGCGTTCCGGCTGTCGTCCAAGATGGCGGCGTCCATGATCCCCATGTGGCTGGAGGCGTCCAAAATGGCTGCTGTACCGGTGGTTCGCACATGGCCGGGGAGGCCCAAGATGGCGGCCCGCATGGCCCACACGCGGCGCTGCTGGGGTTCGGGGTGGCTTTGGCCCTGCAGATGCTAGTGTAGTGTCCCTTCTTCCCGCAGCCCGAGCAGATCGCGTTTTTCGCCGGGCAGCGCACTCTGGGGTGTTTTGCCTGGCCACAGAAGTAGCATTTCTGGCCTTGGGGCACTGCTGTCTGGCCTTGGGACACTGCTGCGGTAGTTGGGCCGTTGCTGGGGTGTGGCTGGGGTGGCATGGCGCTATGAGGCGGTCCTACCATGGCCCAGGCTGTCATTCCCCGCGGCGTCCACGGTGCAGAGGAGTAGGCATCCATGCCCCGGTAGGCTGCATCCAATGATAGTGCGAGTTCAGAGGCCTTGTTGAGGTCGAGGTCACTCTGCTCCAACAGTCGCTGTCGGGTGTAATTGGATCTGTGGCCCGCTACAAAAGCGTCCCGGATAAGTTCCTCTGTGTACACGGCGGCCTTTACATCCTTACAACCACAGGCCCGGCCAAGCACAGACAGTGCCTGAAGGTATTCCACGGTCGATTCCCCAGGTTGTTGTTTACGACTCCCCAGAAGGTGCCTGGCGTACACTTCGTTCACTGGGCACGTGTACTGGTCCTTGAGGAGCTTGATAGCGTCCGCGTACGAGGTCGCGTCTTGGATGACCGAGTACACTCGGTGGTTCACTTTGGAGGTCAGGACATCCAGTTTGTCCTCGTCCGATTTGATTGCTGCGGAGGCGGTCAGGAATTTTTCGAAACACTTAAGCCAGTGAGTAAACTTGGTGGATGAGTCCGCCTCCCGATGATCTAAGTCGAGGCATGCTGGTGTGAGGATCTTCTCCATTATAAAAATTTTGTTAATAAGATTGATGCGCTATCAATTACTCATAAAAGACTGAGAGTTAAGAGAGTAACTAAAGGCTTTTATTAACAAAAGAATGAAGGTCTGCCTCGAGTGGTCGACTGGTCCAGAAATACAAAGGGCTGGGGAGCAGTCACCTTTATACTAGGACTTGTGGGAGGAGTCAGCCGAGGCATGTCCAGGCATGTACACAGTGGAATACAAACAGTGGTTTACCACAGAGAGAGAGAGAGGCATAGAGAGAGAGAGAGAGAGAGAGAGAGAGAGGCATAGAGAGAGAGAGAGAGGCATAGAGAGAGAGAGAGAGAGGCAGGGAGAGAGAGGCAGAGAGAGGCATAGAGAGAGGCAGAGAGAGAGAGAGAGAGAGGCAGAGAGAGAGAGAGAGAGAGGCAGAGAGAGAGAGAGAGAGAGAGAGAGAGGCATAGAGAGAGATGGTGTAAACATGGCCATAGATGATATAAATATGATCTTCCATGAGGCAGCTGTAAAAGCCGACCTTGTGAAACAGAAGAGGAAACGTTACAAAAGACAAAATAAAAATGAGAAATGGTTTGACCACGAATGCAAAAATGCCAGAAAAGACCTGAGAAAAATATCAAACCAAAAGCATCGCCAACCAAACAATCCAGACCTACGTATTAGATACAATGAGACCCTCAAAAGATATAAACACACCATTAGGAAAAAAACACAAAATTATACCCACAAAATACTCGAAGAAATTGAAAACTCCATTAATCCAAATCAATTCTGGGATATGTGGAATAACCTGAGTACAACACAATTGCAAGCATTACCAATCCAAGATGGCGACATCTGGAGAACACATTTTGAAAACCTCTACAAAGACATCCCAATAAACGAAACAAACCCAAGTCAACATCATGTCACAGAAAAACTCCACACATTAGAAGCAACAATTAAAGACAACCAAAACCCTCTAGACTCCCCAATCACATGGAAAGAACTAGCCACAAAAACAAAATCTCTCCACCTAAAGAAAGCCTGTGGTCCAGACAACATCAAAAATGAAATGCTCAAGTTCAGCAATATGGAGATGCAGGGTGCTGTACTCAAGTTATTCAACATCATATTACGTTCAGGCTGTTTTCCCGGTATCTGGTGCCAAGGACTCATCTCCCCCATATATAAAAGTGGAAACAAATCAGACCCAAATAACTACCGCGGCATCTGTGTCAACAGTTGTCTAGGGAAGTTATTCTGCAGTATTCTAAATAGTAGATTACTGGATTTTCTTAACAAACATAATATCCTTAGAAAAAATCAAATAGGCTTTCTTCCAAAACACCGCACCACCGACCATATCTATACCCTTCACACTCTCATTGAAAAACATATACACCAAACAAAAAATGTGAAAATATTCGCTTGTTTCATTGACTTCAAGAAAGCCTTTGACTCGATCTGACACGAAGGGCTCTATTATAAACTTCTTCAGTGTGGAATAGGGGGCAAAGTCTATGACCTTATTAAATCGATGTATCTGAAAAATAAATGCGGTGTCAAAATTGGAGACAAATGCACCGGTTTCTTCACCCAGAGAAGAGGCGTCCGGCAGGGCTGCAATTTGAGCCCGACCCTGTTCAACATATACATAAATGAATTAGCAGACATGCTGGAGAAACGCGAGTCACCGGGTCCCTGTCTCCTGGATGGAGAAGTGAAATCCCTGTTCTATGCGGACGACCTGGTTCTGCTGTCTCCCACAGAACAGGGATTACAGCAACAACTAGACCTACTTGACAAATACTGCCAAAATTGGGCCCTAACAGTAAATCTAAAGAAAACCAACATCATGATTTTTCAAAAAAGGCCCAGGTGTCAGGAAAACAAACACCAGTTTACTCACAGTGATACCATCATAGGACACACTATGAGCTACACTTACCTTGGTCTAACCATTACAGCATCAGGGAGCTTCAACATAGCAGTGAATGCACTAAAAGAAAAAGCCCGAAGAGCCCTATATGCAATAAAAAGAAAATTCTACAACATCCAAATCCCAATCAAAATCTGGCTCAAAATATTTGACAGCATAATCCTGCCCATTGCGCTGTACGGTAGTGAGGTATGGGGCCCGCTCAATCACCATAGCTACACTAAATGGGAAAAACACACAATAGAAGCCCTACATGCAGAATTTTGCCGAAGCATTCTTTGCACCCAAAGCAAAACACCAACAAATGCATGCAGAGCCGAACTAGGCAGATACCCACTGATAATAAACATCCACAAACGAGCACTAAACTTCCTAAATCACCTCAAATCTAGCTCCCCAGACACCCTTCATTTTAAAGCCCTCCAGACCCAAGAGCTAAACCCAGAAAAGAGTCCCCTGAGTCAGCTGCTACTGAAACTAAGTACTCAGCCGGACCCTGACCAGCCCCAGACCAACACAGCCGTCCAAACACCAATCCGAGTGAACCAAATCATTAAAAAATGCAAAGAAACCTACCTGGAACATTGGAACAAAATAACCGAAAGCCAAAGCAGATTAGAATGTTACCGGGCCCTAAAAAGAGAATATAAACTGGCAGACTACCTCACGACCATCAGAGACACAAAACAGAGACAGACCCTCACCAGGTACAGACTAAGCGACCACCAACTGGAAATTGAAAAAGGCAGATACAAGAAATCCTGGCAGCCTAGAGAGAATAGAATATGCGATCAATGTCTGGCCGGCGAGGTTGAAACAGAGATGCATTTCCTCCTAAAATGCGAAAAATTCAACACATCAAGAAACATATTATTCAACAAGCTAAGCCAAACAACCCCAGATTTCAAGGAATTGGATGACCTGTCAAAATTGAGATTAGTCCTAGGAGAAGGAGACAGACCATACCTTGGGGCCAAATATGTAACAACATGTCACAACCTGAGGACTGTTTAAAATTAAGACTGTTTAAAATTAATATTGAACGTACCAAATGAAGTACAAAGACTGTTTAAAATTAATATTGTTTAAAAGTAATATTGTATGTACCCAACAAATGTCAAATCGATTGACACCTACAGAATGTTGGAAAACTGTACCTTTTTGCTATGTAAGCTTTGGCAATATGGTTCTCTGTAAACTTTCATGCCAATAAAGCATTTGAATTGGAATTGGAATTGGAGAGGCAGAGAGAGAGAGAGAGAGAGGCAGAGAGAGAGAGAGGCAGAGAGAGAGAGAGAGAGGCATAGAGAGAGAGGCAGAGAGAGAGAGAGAGAGAGAGGCAGAGAGAGAGAGAGAGAGAGAGGCATAGAGAGAGAGAGAGAGGCATAGAGAGAGAGAGAGAGAGAGAGAGGCATAGAGAGAGAGAGAGAGAGAGAGGCATAGAGAGAGAGAGAGAGGCATAGAGAGAGAGAGGCATAGAGAGAGAGAGGGAGAGAGGCATAGAGAGAGAGAGAGAGGCATAGAGAGAGAGAGAGAGAGAGGCATAGAGAGAGAGAGAGGCATAGAGAGAGAGAGAGAGGCATGGAGAGAGAGAGAGAGGCATAGAGAGAGAGAGCGAGGCAGAGAGAGGCATAGAGAGAGAGGCAGAGAGAAAGAGAGAGAGAGAGGCAGAGAGAGACATAGAGAGAGAGAGAGAGAGAGAGGCAGAGAGCGAGAGAGAGAGAGAGGCAGAGAGAGAGAGAGGCAGAGAGAGAGAGAGGCAGAGAGAGGCATAGAGAGAGAGAGAGAGGCAGAGAGAGAGTGCCCAGAAAGGACACCCCAGCCTATGTAATCCACAACACCAACAGGGAGATCGACACGAGATGTACTGCCCTCCCCAACGTCTACCTGGCCCATCACCCACACATCAACACAAGGGACCTCTATGACGAAATACATCTACTCAAACAGCGGATGTGGGTCTTCGCAAAAAACCTTATAAACACTGCCAAAAGACGCACCCCTCCCACCCCCTCTACCATTGGGAGCCATAACCCAAACAGGACCACCACTGTCCCCCACCCCCCTATACAAAACCAACAACAGAACCGTGCTTTTGTACCTGACCCCAGACCCCCCTCTAGACCACAGACTGTAGACGAAGAACTGAGAAAGATCAGGACGATGTTAAGCACCCTGATTGGAAAGCCGGAGAGGAATGCACTAAATTATTAATATTGTTATTTTATCATTGCTATTACTATTATTAGATAGCAGTATGTGCATGCCTCATGAAATTTATACTAAATCGTCATTTAGCATTATAGAAACTAGTGTTTTCACACTCGTCCCACAAAATAGGTCCATTTTATTTCGTTTTTGAACTATATAAATGCGTTCTTTCCACATAAGCTGCTGGAATATCCAGGGTCTCCGCTCCTCAACTTTTGGGATGAAGAGTACAGACCCTGAATTCCTAAAAGCTATAAAAGACATTGATATAATTGTGTTAACAGAAACATGGTGCCAAAAGGACGTGCCCACCCACTGTCCTCCAATGTACCATGAAATCATTGTGCCCTCAGTAAAGAACACTAAGACACGCAAGGGCAGAACCTCCGGGGGAATCTTGGTGTGGTATAAAGGAGAACTGGACAAACACATCTCACCGATAAAACAGGGGAAATCACATGTATGGCTAAAATTAGATAAAAATATAGGAATAACAAAAAAAGATGTCTACTTATGTGCGATCTACATACCTCCAATAGAATCGCCATATTTTGAAGAGGAGTTATTTGATACTCTCCACATGGAAATCAGCCATTTCCAGGCCAAAGGAAAGGTGCTACTATGTGGGGACCTAAATGCAAGGACCGGATGTGAACCCGACTTCATAGACCCACAGGGCAACAACCATGTGTTTGGCCAGACCCCTTTATATGTCACACCAGCCATCGCAAATCGGAACAACCTTGACTGTGAAATAAATAAAAGCGGTAGGGAGGTAGTGCAACTCTGCCGAGCCTTAGGCCTGTACATAGTTAACGGTAGGTTCAGAGGGGACTCCTTAGGGAGACTCACATATTCCTCAACTCTTGGGTCTAGTGTGGTGGATTATACAATCACTGACCTGGACCCCTGCGATATCAACGCATTCACTGTCAGGCAGCAATCCCCCCTCTCAGACCATAACCAAATAAATGTGTACCTTAAACTTTCTGCCCAAACTACAGACACAAAAAAGGAACCCAGTAAGCTCCATAAAATAAACCAGACATACAGATGGGCCCCAGACAGTGGAGATAAATTCATCACAGCACTAAATTCACCTGATCTCACAAGTAAAATATCAAAATTTAAAGAAAATCTATATAAGATCACCAGAGATGGTGTAAACATGGCCATAGATGATATAAATATGATCTTCCATGAGGCAGCTGTAAAAGCCGACCTTGTGAAACAGAAAAGGAAACGTTACAAAAGACAAAATAAAACTGAGAAATGGTTTGACCACGAATGCAAAAATGCCAGAAAAGACCTGAGAAAAATATCAAACCAAAAGCATCACCAACCAAACAATCCAGACCTACGTATTAGATACAATGAGACCCTCAAAAGATATAAACACACCATTAGGAACAAAACACAAAATTATACCCACAAAATACTTGAAGAAATTGAAAACTCCATTAATCCAAATCAATTCTGGGATATGTGGAATAACCTGAGTACAACACAATTGCAAGCATTACCAATCCAAGATGGCGACATCTGGAGAACACATTTTGAAAACCTGTACAAAGACATCCCAATAAACGAAACAAACCCAAGTCAACATCATGTCACAGAAAAACTCCACACATTAGAAGCAACAATTAAAGACAACCAAAACCCTCTAGACTCCCCAAACACATGGAAAGAACTAGCCACAAAAACAAAATCTCTCCACCTAAAGAAAGCCTGTGGTCCAGACAACATCAAAAATGAAATGCTCAAGTTCAGCAATATGGAGATGCAGGGTGCTGTACTCAAGTTATTCAACATCATATTACGTTCAGGCTGTTTTCCCGATATCTGGTGCCAAGGACTCATCTCTCCCATATATAAAAGTGGAAACAAATCAGACCCAAATAACTACCGCGGCATCTGTGTCAACAGTTGTCTAGGGAAGTTATTCTGCAGTATTCTAAATAGTAGATTACTGGATTTTCTTAACAAACATAATATCCTTAGAAAAAATCAAATAGGCTTTCTTCCAAAACACCGCACCACCGACCATGTCTATACCCTTCACACTCTCATTGAAAAACATATACACCAAACAAAAAATGGGAAAATATTCACTTGTTTCATTGACTTCAAGAAAGCCTTTGACTCTATCTGGCACGAAGGGCTCTATTATAAACTTCTTCAGTGTGGAATAGGGGGCAAAGTCTATGACCTTATTAAATCGATGTATCTGAAAAATAAATGCGGTGTCAAAATTGGAGACAAACGCACCGATTTCTTCACCCAGAGAAGAGGCGTCCGGCAGGGCTGCAATTTGAGCCTGACCCTGTTCAACATATACATAAATGAATTAGCAGACATGCTGGAGCAAAGCGAGTCACCGGGTCTCTGTCTCCTGGATGGAGAAGTGAAATCCCTGTTCTATGCGGACGACCTGGTTCTGCTGTCACCCACAGAACAGGGATTACAGCAAGAACTAGACCTACTTGACAAATACTGCCAAAATTGGGCCCTAACAGTAAATCTAAAGAAAACCAACATCATGATTTTTCAAAAAAGGCCCAGGTGTCAGGAAAACAAATACCAGTTTACTCTCAGTGATACCATCATAGGACACACTATGAGCTACACTTACCTTGGTCTAACCATTACAGCATCAGGGAGCTTCAGCATAGCAGTGAATGCACTAAAAGAAAAAGCCCGAAGAGCCCTATATGCAATAAAAAGAAAATTCTACAACATCCAAATCCCAATCAAAATCTGGCTCAAAATATTTGACAGCATAATCCTGCCCATTGCGCTGTACGGTAGTGAAGTATGGGGCCCGCTCAATCACCATAGCTACACTAAATGGGAAAAACACACAATAGAAGCCCTACATGCAGAATTTTGCCGAAGCATTCTTCGCACCCAAAGGAAAACACCAACAAATGCATGCAGAGCCGAACTAGGCAGATACCCACTGATAATAAACATCCACAAACGAGCACTAAACTTCCTAAATCACCTCAAATCTAGCTCCCCAGACACCCTTCATTTTAAAGCCTTCCAGACCCAAGAGCTAAACCCAGAAAAGAGTCCCCTGAGTCAGCTGCTACTGAAACTAAGTACTCCTACTCAGCCGGACCCTGACCAGTCCCAGACCAACACTGCCGTCCAAACACCAATCCGAGTGAACCAAATCATTAAACAATGCAAAGAAACCTACCTGGAACATTGGAACAATGTAACCAAAAGCCAAAGCAGATTAGAATGTTACCGGGCCCTAAAAAGAGAATATAAACTGGCAGACTATCTCTTGACCATCAGAGACACAAAACAGAGACAGACCCTCACCAGGTACAGACTAAGCGACCACCAACTAGCAATTGAAAAAGGAAGATACAAGAAATCCTGGCAGCCTAGAGAGAATAGAATATGTGATCAATGTCTGGCCGGCGAGGTTGAGACAGAGATGCATTTCCTCCTAAAATGCGAAAAATTCAACACAACAAGAAACATATTATTTGACAAGCTCAGCCAAAGAACCCCAGATTTCAAAGAATTGGATGACCTGTCAAAATTAAGATTAGTCCTTGGAGAAGGAGACAGACCATACCTTGGTGCCAAATATGTAACAACATGTCACAACCTGAGGACTGTTTAAAATTAATACTGAATGTACCCAACGATGTTCAACGACTGTTTAAATTAATACTGTTTAAACTAATATTGTATGTACCCAACGAAGGTCAAAACTGTTTGACACCTACAGAATGTTGGAAAACTGTACTTTTTGTTATGTAAGCTTTGGCAATATGGTTCCCTGTAAACTTTCATGCCAATAAAGCATTTGAATTGAATTGAATTGAATTGAGAGAGAGAGAGGCAGAGAGAGAGAGAGAGAGGCAGAGAGAGAGAGAGAGAGAGAGAGGCAGAGAGAGAGAGAGAGAGGGAGGCATAGAGAGAGAGAGAGAGAGAGGCATAGAGAGAGAGAGAGAGAGAGGCAGAGAGAGAGAGAGAGAGAGAGAGGCATAGAGAGAGAGAGAGAGAGAGGCATAGAGAGAGAGAGAGAGAGGCATAGAGAGAGAGAGAGAGAGGCATAGAGAGAGAGAGAGAGAGAGAGGCATATAGAGAGAGAGAGAGAGAGGCATAGAGAGAGAGAGAGAGAGAGGCATAGAGAGAGAGAGAGAGAGAGAGGCATAGAGAGAGAGAGAGAGAGAGAGAGAGGCATAGAGAGAGAGAGAGGCATAGAGAGAGAGAGAGAGAGAGGCATAGAGAGAGAGAGAGAGAGAGAGAGGCATTGAGAGAGAGAGAGAGAGAGAGAGAGAGGCATAGAGAGAGAGAGAGAGAGAGAGAGGCATAGAGAGAGAGAGAGAGAGAGGCATAGAGAGAGAGAGGCAGAGAGAGAGGCAGAGAGAGAGAGGCAGAGAGAGAGAGAGAGCGAGAGAGGCAGAGAGAGAGAGCGAACGAGAGAGAGAGGCAGGCATAGAGAGAGAGAGAGAGAGGCAGAGAGAGAGAGAGAATGAGGCAGTGAGAGAGAGAAAGAATGAGGCAGTGAGAGAGAGAGAGTGAGGCAGCGAGAGAGAGAGAGAGAGAGAGAGTGAGGCAGAGAGAGAGAGAGGGGCAGAGAGAGAGAGTGGGACAGAGAGAGAGAGAGTGGAGCAGAGAGAGTGTGTGAGGCATGTGATGAAATATGCCATTCATCACTCATCTGTATTCTCTGTGTGATTGTGCCTGTGACTGTGGTTTAGTTTCAGTTTCATTTCCCTTACCTCAGTTCCGTTTCCTCACCTTGTATTGTATTGTGTGTAGGGCTCTGCCCATACCTGGCCCCTATGTATGCAGGCTCAGCGTGCCTCACATCCAGTACTGCAGACCTCTGGATGGAAGACACCTCTCCACTGTGTGTTACCTTCTAAGTTAATAAAAGCCTTGTTTTGTTCCGCTAACATTGAGTCTCGGATTTATTGAGGCACATCAATTTTATTAACTTACTTTTCAACACAATGGATCAACTCTTGAAACCTGAACGTTTGGATTTGGACCAGCATGCTTCGGATGCATCGGCACGCTTCGGACACTGGTTTATGTGTATGGAATTCTTCCTGGACAATTCCGCAGCCGTCACAGGCGCTACGGACACTGAAAGTATGAAACTCGGAATCCTGCGGAATTGGGTAAGCCACAGGGTTTACCCCCTCATCCAAGGTGCCGACACGTACCCGCCGCCTGCGACATCTTAAAGGCGCATTACCAGCAGCCTACGAATGAGGTGTATGCTAGGCATCTGCTCGCTACTCGCGCACAGCGACCTGGGGAATCGCTGGATGAGTTCCTAGTCACCCTGAAAACGCTTGGCAAAGACTGCAAGTGCCAAGATGTAAAAGCCGCAGTGTACACTGACGAGCTTGTTCGCGATGCCTTCATCACAGGCCTCAGCTCCACTTACATCCGGCAGAGACTGCTGGAAAAAACGGGATTGGACCTGAAACAGGCTGTGGACACAGCGCGATCCCTGGATGTGGCCCAGAGAAACTCGGACGCCTACTCTTCAGCCCGCGCCGCCCACGCCGCCTTCAAAAGCATTAAGCGGGATATTGAGCGGGCCACGCTACAGGCAGTGGATGAGAACACTCCCTTTCAAGTGGAAAGTGATGCGTCTGACTTTGCCTTGGCGGCCACCCTCACCCAGGCGGGGCGGCCCGTAGCTTTCTTCTCGAGGACCCTCCAAGGGCCCGAGATCAGACACTCCTCCGTGGAAAAGGAGGCCCAAGCCATCGTGGAGGCAGTGCGCCACTGGCGCCACTACCTAGCCAGCAAACGCTTCACCCTACTTACCGACCAGTGGTCGGTAGCATTTATGTTCAATAATAAACAGAGGGGGAAGATTAAAAATGATAAGATTCTTAGGTGGCGGATCGAGCTCTCCACCTTCGATTATGACATCATTTACCGGCCAGGGGCCCTTAACGAATCCCCCGATGCCCTCTCACGAGGGATGTGTGCCAGCGCCACCGGGGATCGGCTACAGACCCTCCACAACGACCTCTGCCACCCAGGGGTCACACGGCTGTTCCACTTCATAAAGTCCCGTAACTTACCCTACTCGATTGAGGAAGTTCGGTCTCTGACCAGGAACTGCCGCACTTTCGCTGAGTGCAAGCCTCGGTTCTACCGCCCAGATAGAGCCCACTTAATCAAAGCTACACGGCCCTTTGAGCGGCTCAGCTTAGACTTCAAGGGCCCCCTCCCGTCCGTCGACCGCAATGTTTACTTCCTGAACATTGTGGATGAATACTCCCGTTTCCCATTCGCCTTCCTCTGCCCAGACATGACCAGTGCCACGGTCATTAAATGCCTCAACAGCCTGTTCTGCCTGTTCGGTATGCCGAGCTACATCCATACGGATAGGGGGGCGTCCTTCATGAGTGAAGAGCTACGCCAGTACATGCTGTCCAGGGGGATCGCCACGAGCCGTACCACCAGCTACAACCCCCAGGGTAACGGTCAAGTGGAGCGAGAGAATGGGACAGTATGGAAAGCAGTCACTCTAGCTCTAAGGACCAAGGGCCTCCCTATCTCCCGCTGGCAGGAAGTCCTCTCAGATGTGCTCCATTCGATACGGTCGCTATTGTGTACTGCCACTAATGCCACGCCTCATGAACGAATGTTTGTCTTTCCCCGGAAATCCACCTCAGGCATATCCATGCCGTCATGGCTCTCCACCCCAGGTCCGGTATTCGTGCGAAGGCATGTGAGGGGCCACAAGACGGACCCTCTCGTGGAGTCAGTGCACCTACTCCACGCCAACCCCCAATACGCGTATGTCCGGCACGCCGACGGAAAGGAGGACACCGTGTCCATAAAAGACGTCGCCCCAGCCGGTAACGACAACAACCACGGCAGAGAGAGAGTGAGTGAGGCAGAGAGAGAGTGAGTGAGGCAGAGAGAGAGAGTGAGGCAGAGAGAGAGTGAGGCAGAGAGAGAGAGAGTGAGGGTGAGGCAGAGAGAGAGAGAGTGAGGCAGAGAGAGAGTGAGGCAGAGAGAGAGAGAGTGAGGCAGAGAGAGAGTGAGGCAGAGAGAGAGTGAGAGAGAGAGTGAGTGAGGCAGAGAGAGAGTGAGTGAGGCAGAGAGAGTGAGGCGGCAGAGAGAGAGTGAGGGTGAGGCAGAGAGAGAGAGAGTGAGGCAGAGAGAGAGTGAGGCAGAGAGAGAGTGAGGCAGAGAGAGAGAGAGTGAGGCAGAGAGAGAGTGAGGCAGAGAGAGTGAGTGAGGCAGAGAGAGAGTGAGTGAGGCAGAGAGAGAGAGAGTGAGGCAGAGAGAGAGTGAGTGAGGCAGAGAGAGAGTGAGGCGGCAGAGAGAGAGTGAGGCAGAGAGAGAGAGTGAGGGTGAGGCAGAGAGAGAGAGAGTGAGGCAGAGAGAGAGTGAGGCAGAGAGAGAGTGAGTGAGGCAGAGAGAGAGTGAGTGAGGCAGAGAGCGAGAGAGTGAGGCAGAGAGAGAGAGAGTGAGGCAGGGAGAGAGTGAGGCAGAGAGAGAGAGTGAGGCAGAGAGAGAGAGAGTGAGGCAGAGAGAGAGAGAGTGAGGCAGAGAGAGAGTGAGGCAGAGAGAGAGTGAGGCAGAGAGAGAGTGGGGCAGAGAGAGGCAGGGAGAGAGAGAGAGTGAGGCAGAGAGAGAGAGAGTGAGGCAGAGAGAGAGTGAGTGAGGCAGAGAGAGAGTGAGTGAGGCAGAGAGAGAGTGAGTGAGGCAGAGAGAGAGTGAGTGAGGCAGAGAGAGAGACAGAGGCAGAGAGAGAGACAGAGAGAGAGAGAGTGAGACAGAGAGAGAGAGAGTGAGGCAGAGAGAGAGAGAGTGAGGCAGAGAGAGAGAGAGTGAGGCAGAGAGAGAGAGAGGTGAGGCAGAGAGAGAGAGTGAGGCAGAGAGAGAGAGAGAGAGGCAGAGAGAGAGAGAGTGAGGCAGAGAGAGAGAGAGTGAGGCAGAGAGAGAGAGAGTGAGGCAGATAGAGAGAGTGGGGCAGAGAGAGAGAGTGAGGCAGAGAGAGAGAGTGTGGGGCAGAGAGAGAGAGAGGCAGAGAGAGAGAGAGAGGGGCAGAGAGAGAGAGAGTGAGGCAGAGAGAGAGAGAGTGAGGCAGAGAGAGAGAGAGAGTGGGGCAGAGAGAGAGAGTGAGGCAGAGAGAGAGAGTGTGGGGCAGAGAGAGAGTGAGTGAGGCAGAGAGAGAGAGAGTGAGGCAGAGAGAGAGAGAGTGAGGCAGAGAGAGAGTGAGTGAGGCAGAGAGAGTGTGAGTGAGGCAGAGAGAGAGAGAGTGAGGCAGAGAGAGAGTGAGTGAGGCAGAGAGAGAGAGAGTGAGGCAGAGAGAGAGTGAGGCAGAGAGAGAGTGAGTGAGGCAGAGAGAGTGTGTGGGGCAGAGAGAGAGAGAGAGACTGGGGAGAGGGGGCAGAGAGAGAGTGGGGCAGAGAGAAAGAGTGGGGCGAGAGGGGCAGAGAGACATAGTGGGGCAGAGAGAGAGAGACTGGGACAGAGAGAGTGAGAGAGAGAGAGAGGGGAGGCAGAGAGAGGGAGAGGGGAGGCAGAAAGAAAGGGTGGGGAGAGTGGGGCAGAGAGAGAGAGACTGGGACAGAGAGAGAGTGAGAGAGAGAGAGACTAGGGCAGAGAGAGAGAGGGGAGGCGGAGAGAGAGAGGGAGAGGGGAGGCAGAGAGAGAGGGGACAGGGAGAGGGGGGGACAGGTCAGGAACTCAGTGGGGGGTAAAGAGTATGGAGAGCACAGTGGGGATGGCAGAAGAGCGTGATCCAGGTCTAAAGGAGGGGCTTGCGAGCGAGAACGTGATCCGGCTGGTAAGATCATGTTCTTCCAACCCCACCCCCTTTACACCTGCACCACGTTCTCTCTCTCCTCCCCCTAGACCTGGTTGATTTCTCGGAAAGCTCGGTGCCTGTGTGGCAAGTGATATCATTGGACTGGATGAAATCCGGAAGTCATGACACTGTCACTATTCACTTCATACTCAATAAACCTGTTAACAATCCGTGACCCACACACAATGCCCCATCTGTGGCGGGGTGGGGAGGGGGGGAAGGCCAGGTTCTTGGGCAGCGGAGGAGGAGATCAGGAACTTAACCCACGAGGGTGAGCCCTGTTTGTTCCAAATGAGCTCTGTTCTGTCTGGAGTAGGCAGTCAGAATGGCTCGAATTACACTTTGCAAAGTAATTGATTACGTAGGCAGGGAGGATCTATTTACACATTCCAGAGAAACTGTTGGGTGTGGCTTGTCCTCCAAGGGGACCAATCAGCAATCAGGGCTTGTCATCTAAGGGGAGCAATCAGGGCTTTAGGTGTTGCAAATAAACACATCCGTCTTTGAGCCCTCAATCACATTATCCCTTTCTAGTGCTGTAACAATATCTTTGATCAATACTGCCACCCCCTCCTTTTTTTCCTTCTCTATCTTTCCTGAATATATTGTAGCCAGGAATATTAAGTGCCCATTCCACCCCTTGTTTTAGCTAGGTCTCCGTTATTGCCACTATATCATAATCCCATGTGGCTACCTATGCCAGGATGTTGTCGGGGCCCTTTGCTGTATCCAGTGCGCTCAGCCATTTCTTGATATCACGTAGAGTGAATCGAATTGGCTGAAGACTGTGATGGTTGCGAACGTTTCAGCCTTGTTTTTTGCACTCACTTGCTGAGCTCCACCATCATTGAGGATGGGGATGTTCATGGAGCCTCCTCCCATTAGTTGTTTAACTGTCCACCACCATTCACGACTGGATGTGGCTGGACTGCATAACTTTGCTATGTTCCGTTGGTTGTGGGATCACTTAGCTCTGTCTATAGCATGCGATAGCACGGGGAACGGTAGTGTAGTGTTTATGTTACTGGATTACTAATTCAGAAGCCTGGACTAACGATCTGAGAGTCATGAGTTCAAATCCCACCACTGCACCATTCAGTTAATTAAATAAATCTGCAATAAAAAGCTAGCATCAATAATGACAACCATGAAACTACTGGATTGTTGTAAAAACCCATCTGGTTCACTAATTACAACACTGACTCCAGTTCAAATAGTACTTCATTGGCTGTAAAGCACTTTGAGATGTCCGGTGGTCATGAATGGCGCTATATAAATGCAAGTCTTTCTTTCTAATGTCCTTTAGGGAAGGAAATCTGCCGTCCTTACCCGGTCTGGCCTATATGTGACTCCAGACCCACAGCAATGTGGTTGATTCTTAACTGCCCTCTGAAATGGCCTAGCAAGCCACTTAGGTATGGGCAAGTAGACGCCCACATGAATGAATGAAAAAAAGTGCTGCTTCTGCTGTTTTGCATGTGTGTAGTCCTGTGTTGTAGCTTCACTAAGTTGGCACCTCATTTTCAGGTACGCCTGGTGCTGCTCCTGGCATGCTCTTCTACACTCCTCATTGAACCAGTGTTTGACGCCTGGTTTAATGGTAATGGTAGAGTGAGGGATATGCTGGGCCATGAGGTTACAGATTGTGGTGGCATACAATTCTGCTGCTGCTGATGGCCCACAGTGCCACATGGATGCCCAGTTTTGAGCTGCTAGATCTGTCCTGAATCTATCCCATTTAGCACCGTGGTAGTGCCACACAACAAGATGGAGGGTGTCCTCAGTGTGAAGACGGGACTTTGTCTCCACAAGGACTGTGCGGTGGTCACTCCTACCAATACTACCATAGACAGATTGATCTGCGACAGGTAGATTGGTGAGGACAGATTCATAAATGCATCAATAATTTCAAAATTAATTTAAATATCTAATTTAACTCTTCAGGTGGAATAATTTTACAACAAAGTGGAATTGAGTAAAAACTAGCAGAGAGCGAATTGGCTCTTTGTCCATCAGTTTTACTCCAAGTCTTATTCCCCATTACAAATTTGCCTTTTAGCTTAGATACTCTTGTTGCTAGTCACTCTCATAAGTGGTCTGAGTGTCTTACTTTTGGGGTGTGCCTGTACTGCCCAATGTGGAACTATATGATTGTGTAAATAAGAGTCAGAAGGTGTTGGGTTCAAGTACCACTCCAGAGACCTAAGCACAAAATCCAGGCTGACACGGAGTAGAGTGCTGCAGTGTCGGAGGTGCCGTATTTCAGATGAGACGTTAAACCGAGGCCCCATTTGCTCTCTCAGGTGGACGTAAAAGATCCAATGCTATTATTTTGAAGAAGAGCAGGGGAGTTATCCCCAGTGTCCTGGGCCAATATTTATCCCACAATCAACATCACCAAAACAGATTATCTGGTCATTATCACATTGCTGTTTGTGGGAGCTTGCTGTGCACAAATTGGCTGCTGCGTTTCCTACATCACAACAGTGACCACACTTCAAACATTGGCTGTAAAGCGCTTTGGGACGTCTTGAGGTCATGAAAGGTGCTAACTAAATGCACGTCTTTCTTTATTAGGAAAATTCAGTGAAACCAAAGCACCTCTTTTTCAATTTATTTTACAATCTCTATTTAACTGGGCTGATTGTAAACTGGTGCTATCGGTGGGATTATCGGTCAGGGAATGATTGCAGTCAAATTGGTCCTGTGAGAACGCTCCTCTGCAAAAGTTAAAAATGTTTTTTTAATTGCTGAAAGTCTTTATTAATTTGGATTTGAATCATTCCACTCTTCAAAATTTCCAATAAAATTTGTAGAATCGTTATTTATATAATGAATGAAAGAAAAGTGATTAATATTTTAAAAGTTGACAATATTTTTCCTTATTCAAATTGTGTGGTCGAGGTTAATAGCTCCAACCATTCATATGAAGGTATTTAGTGAGATGTAACTCTCCCTGTGCCCTTAGAAAACGATGCATAACTTTAAATCATTGGTTCATTGTACGCTGTCTCACGACTACTGCTGTGACCTAGGGTACAAATTAAGCCAAACGGCATCTTGGTGAATGAATTAAATATGATCCTGATTTAACTTTGATATGGGCCAGCAATTTAGTCTCATTTCATTTTTTTTAAGTCATTGGACCAAGGAGACGTCTTCTCATATTAAAAGCTCCAAACTGATTTGGACAGGTGTGTTTCTTACTGCATATGTGACTAATTGAAGGAAGTTCAAACCAAAAACTTGGGAGTCAAAGATTGCCGGATTCCAAAGCACAATTACTTAGAAATTCACAAAAACATTGTTGAAATATCTCATCCTCTGAGGCGCGGGAAGGCCAGATATTCTGAAGTTCGAAATACCAACAGAAAAAGCTGGAATAACTCAGCAGGTCAGGGCAGCACCCGTGGAGAGAGAAGCAGAGTCAACGCTTCAGGTCGAGGACCTTTCGTCGGGTGGGTTGTTCCAGGAGCTCATCGTTGATTCAGGTGTGTGAGTGGAAAGATTTCTTTATGTAATTGGGGATTCAGCTGGACACCAGAGTCCTTAGCAATGCTGAGTCAATATGCAAATGAGATAATTAGAAGAATATTAGAATCCAATTAGGGAAGCTCATGAATTTTAAATGTGCCCCCCCCGCCCCCCCCCGCCGCCCGTAGAAACATAAAGTTTGAACAGTAAAATCAGAACTGCTTTCTGGGAAACAGGCACTGTGCTTGCTGACAAACGTTAAGTCTGGATAAGGATTTCTGCTGATTATATTACACATGGCAAACCTGTTCTTCCACCTGTTGGTTAATGCTCGAAGGCTGCGGCTGAATTTAAATACAAATTCTTCTATTGTCTAAGATATTGGTCCTGAAACTCCTCAAATGCTTTTGACATAGGGTACAATTGGAGAGGGTGGAGACTGCACAGGAGCGGAAATTAAAGCGCTTTGGGATGTCCTGAGGTCGTGAAAGATGCGATATAAATGCAAGGCTTTCTTTCTTCCCATTTCACACTGTGAAAATACACCTGGAGAAACCACCAGACTGACACCTGGGATGGCAGGAATGACGTATGAGGAGCGATTGGGTCGATCGGGCTTATACTCGCTAGAGTTTAGAAGAATGAGAGGGGATCTCATTGAAACTTATAAAATTCTAACAGGACTAGGCAGACTAGATGCAGGAAGGATGTTCCCGATGGCTGGGGAGTCCAGAACCAGGGGTCACAGTCTAAGGATAAGGGGTAAGCCATTTAGGACAGAGATGAGGAGGAATTACTTCACCCAGAGAGTGGTGAACCTGTGGAATTCTCTACCACAGAAGGCAGTTGAGGTCAAGTCATTAAATATATTCAAAAAGGAGTTAGATATATTTCTTAAGGCTAAAGCGATCAAGGATATGGGGAAAAAGCAGGGACAGGGTACTGAATTTGGATGATCAGCCATGATCTCATTGAATGGCGGAGCAGGCTCGAGGGGCCGAATGGCCTACTCCTGCTCCTATCTTCTATGTTTCTATGAAGGTAGGAGGTTCTTCTTCTTAGGCAGTCCCTCGGAACCGAGGATGACTTGCTTCCACATTAAAAATGAGTTCTCAGGTGACTGATGAGTCCAATGCGGGACCTACAGTCTCTGTCACAGGTGGGGCAGACAGTGGTTGAAGGGGCGGGTGGGTGGGGTGCTTGGGTTGACGTGCGCTCCTTCCGCTGCTTGCGCTTGGCTTCCGCTTGCTCCCGGCGAAGAGACTCGAGGTGTTTGGCATCCTCCCGGACTAGGAGGTTACCACGGGGGGACTGAACAAGATCAGTTTGTTTTTGAGAAAAGGGTATGAATATTTTTTATTACCAAGAATTTGTTTTCAAAGGCAAGATTACCTCCTGTTTGACTCCATACTGCACTTTAACTGTGTTTCATCACTTGTGAAGCTGTAAGAGCCCTGGCATCCCAACAAATATATGCCAAGGAATTAAACAACTCCTTAAACCCCCACCCCTCCACCTTTCACCTCACGAATCAGAGTAGGGGCACGTAAATAAGGCTCCAGAGTTAAAATCGCCCAGGCAACAATCTCATGTTGTCTGCTTCAGCCCCCGCACCCACCCCACCCCCCCCCCGATTCCCACCCCAAGTTAAAATTGGCTCTTAAGGATAGGATTTGTTTAAGGCAAGTCATGTTTGACAAACTTGATCGAGATTTTGAAGTAATGTCTGATTGTATAAAGAGAATAAAGTAGGGTAAATAAATTTTCAGATGGGATTTAATAAGGTGTCTCACAAGTAGCTTGTCACAACAATACCCCAGCGGGAGTCCGCACCCTGAAGTTCTTTTGTCGTGACAGTGTCTCTTTAATATCTAAGTAAGCAGGAAGGGAGGATGAAGGCTGATTACACTGCAAATCCGGTATCTGTCTCATTCAGTGGCTCAAGGCAGGAAAGATCAAAGTCTCGCTCTAACAGAAGACCAGGAACTTGCTTACACACTGCTGACAACAAATGAGTTTTTGTGTGGGCAGGTTTACAGTGGCAGGCTGATTCCAGGCTGCCCCCTGCTGGAGTTCCTCCAGCATAAACTTGGCTGAAGAAATTATCTGATTTTTTTCGCCACCAGCCTTTCATTGACTGAAAAAATGTTCTACATTTCAAACATAAGGAAATTCCACTTGGCTCTTCCCCTTAGCAACACAGGCATAGAAACTCTAAGAACTCCCTTCCAGAAATGTTGGCAGTCATGAAGCTAATATAAACTACAGCATTACTCACAAGCACTTTTATTTAAAGTCTCTTTCTTTCAGCTTCTCTCAAACTTTCTTTGTGTCTCTGAATCTGTCTACAACTTGTTCTCATTCTTCCTTCCTTTGATATACAGGCCAACCTACAAACCTTGGAAAAGCAGTCAAACTCAAGATTTGGCCGTATTTGCAGGAAGGGGACCGAGCTGGGAACTGGGAATTTTTAAAAATTCGTTCATGGGATGTGGGCATCGCTGGCAAGGCCAGCATTTATTGCCCATCCCTAATTGCCCTTGAGAAGGTGGTGGTGAGCCACCTTCTTGAACCGCTGCAGTCCGTGTGGCGAAGGTGCTCCCACAGTGCTGTTAGGGAGGGAGTTCCAGGATTTTGACCCACCGACGATGAAGGATCGGCGATATACTTCCAAGTCATAATGGTGTGTGACTTGGAGGGGAACTTGGAGGTGATGATGTTCCCATGCGCCTACTGCCCTTGTCCTTCTGGATGGTAGAGGTCGTGGGTTTGGGAGGTGCTGCTGAAGAAGCCTTGTCGAGTTGCTGCAGTGCATCTTGCCGAATTACCTAGTCCGTAGGACAGGCCGGGAACCACAGATGCAGGTCGAACCGGGAGGCCAAAGAGAGGTGGCAGAGGATCCTGGGAGCAAAATGGAGGCGGTGCCCCAAAGCTGGACTGGCAGACCTCAAAATGTCTGGGTGAGAGGGGTTATGACCCTCCCGATCCCCCACTGGCTCTGCCACTTACCCTGAATAAATGCCTATGATCAAGGTCATGGCTTCAAAGCAACTCAATAATATTACATTGGTGTATGTAAAGAACTTACATTTCTGTAGCAGTGCTCAAATACAGCAAGACATCTCATTGCACTTTAAGGAATAATGAAATATAACAAGTCAATAAATGATTGCATAGGAGCATTAAGTAAGCTTGCATTCTACCACTCTGCTCCTTACCATACATTCTCCTTCCCCCCCACCCCCCCGGCATCTATTTCCGCCCCCACCCACTTTGACCATAGTTTGGTGACTAATGCACCGGATACTCCTCACCACCCTTCTCCTCTTGGTGGGCCCTCAGAGCCAATGGCCATTAATGTCATCTCTGTATGGCTGGGTACTCCAATTCTTGTGAAAGTTCTCATCTCCGATATACAGAGCTGACAATCAGAGCCAGAAGTGCTGGTAGCACATGAAGAGGAGGAGTGGGGCCTGCCCAGTGTATTAGAGCAGGATGGGCGGAGGGAGAGAGGAGTTTGCCTTGTCCGCTAATTTCAGCCCACAAGACTGGACAGCACAGGCAGGGGAAGATGTCCATCTAGAAAGCGGGCATTTGGCATGTATTCTTTGTGCCAGTCTCTCCTTGTCTTTACCTTTCGGATGCCTCTTAATCTCTGTACGCTTTTCACAGCTCTGTCTTTCTTTCTGCACACCTTCTTTCTCTCTTTCTTCCTTTCTCTACGCCTGGCTCTCTGTCTGCCTGTGACTTACTCTCTGTATACTTGTCTCTTTTTTCCCCCTGTTCATTTGGCATTCTCTGCTTCCCCTGTCACCTGACCCGGAGATACCGATGCAGGAATTATTTGACACCATCTGGATTATTCCAACATTATAAGTTGTTTTATAAACAGCCAATTGATGAAAAATATTAAAAATTACTAGCTATAAAATGACATCGCATTAACTTAAATGAATTCAGAGTCACCATGATCATAAATGTTATCACAAATTAGAGGGAGATGAACCATGGCCCCATTTCAATCGAATTTAAATGAGTATCTGCCTGCCTTCAGAGTCAGGCTGGCTGCAATGAAGATTGGGTTGGACAGCAAGCTGCCTGGTGCATTCAGGATCAGGATGCATAACAACGGCTGGACTCAAGGTTGACCCTTCATGATTTTGATTGCCTCTATCAAATCTCCCCTTAGCCTTCTCTGCTCTAAGGAGAACAATCCCAGCTTCTTTAGCCTCTCCACATAACTAAAGTCCCTCATCCCGACAAGACTTCTAAGACCAACAGATTGTGAAAAGTCACAGTTATATTTGTTTTACATGGTAATATCAGGACATCATTTGTAGGCTCTCTTGTAGGGTGGTGTAATTCTTCCTCTGGTCACAATGAAGTTTTGCTAATGCCAGAAAAGGGTGTTGAGTTTCCAGTTAGCAATAGCCAGACTTGTCAATTTTTGCATTCGGTATAAGAATGGCTCATTTTATGTTAAAATTTGCGATGGCTCAGCGAGTTTATCCAGTCAATAGCTGGGTTATACAGACCAGGCAGGTCCGTGGTTCAATCGCCAGTCTATATTGCATCAGATGATCTCAGCCGTGGTAGCAACGGAAGTGCTACAATTGGCCTCAGATCCGTTAAATTGGAGAGGGGAAAATCAGCCAGTGTGGCGGAGCCACTAAAGGACTCAGACCGTTTGTATATAATTCCCTTTAACAATATGTTAGCTACAGCCTGAGTCTGTATCTTTATTTGTACTGTTTACTTGTATAGAGCGTGATTGCTTTAACAGCGCGGGTAAACGCGATGACGTCACGCCGTACATCACGTGATCCCCCACTGGCGGGAAGAACGTGATGACGTCATGACGTTAACCACGGGACCAGCCAGCAGTCCTCGTGGAGCCTCCGAACTGAATAGACCTACACTCGATGTTCTCCTGCAGTTACTTGTTTAAACCTGTTAGTTTCCATTAAACTTCGTTTTGTTTAAGCGCCTGAGTGGACCTCAGTCTTTGGATAGGAACTAGACATTCCTACATTGGTGACCCCAACTTTTGCGAACGGTTTTCGCAGAAGATAATCAAGATGGAAACGAATGCCGTTACCTTGAAGCTATCGCAGTTCTGGGAGCAACAACCAGCCACGTGGTTCATCCAGGCTGAAGCCCAGTTTGCCACCAGGGACATCGTTGCGGATCAGACCCGTTATTATTACGTGGTCTCCGCCCTCGACAGCGCCACAGCCTCGCGGATCGTCAGCCTACTCAGTAGTCCGCCTACTGATCGCAAGTATGACACCTTAAAGGCGCGGTTGCTGCAGGTCTTCGGGCTCACGAAGTCGGAGCGCGCCCACCAGCTGCTCGCTATGCCCGGCCTCGGGGACTCCAAGCCGTCCGAGCCAGATGCTCACGCTCCTCGGGTCCGAGCCGGAATGCTTCCTCTTCAGGGAGCTATTCCTCAGCCTGCTCCCGGAGCAAGTTCAGGCTGCCCTAGCCAGGTCCGAAGTCACAGACTGCGCGGAGCTTGCTGCCGAAGCGGACAAGGTCTTTGCGGTGACACAACAGCACTGCGCGGCCACGAGGCGCCCATCCCCCACAGACGCTGCTCCAGCTCCTCAATCAGCGGGGTTGTGCTTTTACCACGCCCGTTTTGGCGCGAAAGCAAGATGCTGCCGCCCTCCCTGCAGCTTTTCGCACAAAAAAAAATACATCTTCAGACACCCTGGCGAAAGAGGACTGGATCTAACGAGCGCCCCGTGGCTGCAATGGCCATCGGAGACTCAGGGAAGCTTCTTTTCATCACCGACTCCCTATCTGGTCAACGTTTCCTTTGCGACACCGGGGCGCAGTGTAGCATCCTACCTGCGTCAAATCTCGATATACTAGCTGACGGCCACGGCCCCGCCCTCGCGGCGGTTAATGGCGCAACCGTTCCGACCTTCGGAAGGCGGCGGGTCCAGGTGTGTTTCAGCGGTCAGCATTTCCACTGGGAATTCATCATGGCCAAAGTCACGCAGGCCATCCTTGGGGCGGATATTTTGTGCGCCAACGGCCTATTGGTCGATGTCAGGCACCGCCGGTTGATCAACGCGGCCACGTTCCACTCCATCCCATGCCACCGCGGTAACCCCGTGCCGCGCACTCTCTTCTGTGCGGTCCCACCTCCAGACGACTTCACTCGGCTCCTCGGAGAGTTCCCAGATCTGACCAGGCCCACTTTCTCCTCCTTGGCTACTAAACATGGTGTGGAACATCACATCACCACCACCGGCCCCCCGGTTTATGCACGGGCCCGACGCCTCGAACCCGGCAAGCTTGCGGCTGTGAAAGCGGAGTTCGACACGATGGAGCGGCTGGGGATTATTCGCCAGTCGAATAGTCCCTGGTCTTCACCTCTCCACATTGTTCCGAAACCCAGCGGTGGATGGCGGCCATGCGGCGACTACCGATGCCTGAATGACGCCACTACTCCTGATCGGTACCCGATCCCGCATATCCAAGATTTCTCGGCCCATTTGGCGGGAAATACTTTTTTTCCGAAAGTCGACCTCGTCCGCGGTTACCACCAGGTCCCCGTGCACCCGCAAGACGTCCCGAAAACCGCAGTCATCACCCCATTTGGCCTGTTCGAATTTCTGCGAATGCCGTTTGGCTTAAAGAACGCTGCACAGGCTTTCCAGCGCTTAATGGACTCCGTGCTGCGGGATCTAAAATTCCTCTTCGTCTACCTTGACGACATCCTCATCGCCAGCCCTAGCAAAGAGGAGCACTTCTGCCATTTGTGTACCCTCTTCACACGCCTCAGTCAACACGGTTTGATTATCAACCCGGCCAAGTGCCAGTTTGGCCTGCAGCGGATTGACTTCTTGGGCCACCGCATTACATCAGACGGCGCAATTCCCTTACAGACGAAGGTCGAGGCGGTTACATCTTTCCCGCGCCCGCAGACCGTCAAGGCCCTACAGGAGTTCCTCGGGATGGTAAATTTCTATCACCGGTTCGTCCCTAAGGCGGCTCTGCTTATGCAGCCCTTGTACGAGGCCCTCAAGGCCAAGTCCGGTAAGGATCCCATCAGCTGGACGGCCGAGATGGACAGGGCGTTCATCGACACCAAAGGTGCCCTGACCAACGCAACCATGTTGGCGCACCCGCTTCCAGGTGCCATCATTACCCTTACCACCGACGCGTCGGACTACGCAATCGGCGCAGTGCAGGAACAGTGGGTGAATGGGACGTGGCAACCTCTTGCGTTTTTCAGCCGTCAACTACGGCGAAATGAAAGAAAGTACAGGAAACTTTGTGCTATCCGCCACCGACGGGACCGAGCTGTTGCCGTTCCCTCAAAACTGCCAGACAAACCAGCGTTAATGTTGAAGCATACGGAGCTTTTCAGCTCCATATCTGGCAACAAACACTGTTGCCAACAGCTTCTAAACAGTCGGCCGTACCTTGGAAGCGTCTCTGTTGCTTAGCAACAGCTTCAGAGAGACTTTGCAGAGCCTGACTGTTGAAAAAAAAGCCACGAGAAGAAAAAGAACCTCGAAGAAAAAAAAGCCACGAGAAGAAAAAAAACCTCGAAGAAAAAAACCTAACAAAACGGCTCCTGATTTTTGCCGGTGGCTCGAGCTTGCCGGACATTTAGCCTCCGGATAACAAAGTTTCCTGTACAGCACTTTCGACCGGGAGTTGCTGGCCCTTTTTCTAGCCATTCGCCATTTCCGGTTCTTACTAGAAGGACATCTGTTCACGGCTTATGTGGACCACAAGCCACTAACGTATGCTATGGCCAAGACCGCCGAACCGTGGTCAGCTCGGCAACAACGTCACCTGACGTTCATTTCAGAATTCACCACAGACATTCAGCATGTGTCCGGCAAAGAAAACCTGGTGGCGGATTGCCTCTCCCGCGCGACTGTGCACGCAGTCCAACTCGGAATCGACTATGCCCTCATGGCTGCAGATCAAGCCTCGGACCCGGAGGTCCAAGCATACAGGACCACCACCTCTAGCTTCCAGTGGCCAACGTCAAGTTCCATGCCGCAGGCACCACGCTACTTTGCGACGTCTCCATGGGAGTTCCCCACCCTATAGTTCCAGTCGCCTGGCGCCGAAAAGTGTTCGACGCCATACACGGTTTGTCACACCCTGGCATGAGGGCCTCACAAAGGCTGATGTCATCAAAATTCATCTGGAGAGGTATGCACCTGGATGTCCGCGACTGGGCCAACACCTGCGTGGTCTGCCAAAAGGCCAAGGTACAGCGTCATGTAAAAGCTCCATTGGCCACCTTCGCTGTTCCGGAGCGTCGATTCGACCACGTGAAAGTGGATCTTGTGGGGCTGCTTCCACTTTCTCAAGGTTTTACACACATCCTCACAATGGTAGACCGCACCACTGGATGACCAGAGGCAGTTCCTTTGGTTTCCACCACTTCGGCAGACGTGGCCAGAGCTTTCATCTCCTCTTGGGTTGCTCGTTTCGGCGTACCGGCGGACATTTCTTCCGATCGTGGACCGAAGTTTTCCTCTGAGCTCTGGAACGCTGTGGCTCAGGGGCTCGGCACCAAACTACATCGCACCACCGCCTATCATCCACAGGCGAACGGCCTGTGCGAGCGATTCCACAGGTCTCTCAAAGCCACTCTGCGGGCCAGTCTTCAAGGTGCGGGATGGGTGGACAGACTTCCCTGGGTTCTTTTGGGTCTTCGTATGGCGCCCAAAGAAGATTTACAATCCTCCTTGGCGGAATTCGTATATGGTCAACCACTACGAGTACCAGGGGATTTCCTCCCGTCTCCAACAGAGCCATGGTCCGCCTCCCAGCAACTCGTCAGCCACCAGGAGGCGGCCAGATGTTTCGCTTCAGTGCCTACATCGCATCACGGCTTACAGAGCTCCCACGTCCCAACTGAGCTGAAAAGTGCCGAGTACGTGTTTATCCGCCACGACGCTCACCAGGACCCGCTCAAGCCTCCTTACACTGGTCCTTTCCGTGTCATAGAGCCGGGAGACAAATCCTTTTCGGTCGATATCGGAGGAAAACCGGACCACATATCGGTTGACCAACTGAAGCCGGTGCACTTAGACCTGGACAGCCCAGTCGAAATCGCTCAACCGCCAAAACGGGGCCGACCGCCCAGTCGCCATGCCAGCTCCACCACAACCGCCCGACAGCTCGACCACTGGCCATCAGCTTCCACTTCAGGGTTACAGAAGTCGCTCGGACAGGCTTGTCCAGCCTCCTCGCTGTAGTGTATGTGCCTTTAAGTCAGAACTACTTTTTACAGCTCCTGTATACTGTAGTACCGGCAGTGACCAGACCGGTATATAAGCTTTACGCATGCCTCTGTACACCAGTCTAGAGATTACCCTCCTCCAGTAAAGACCTGTTATTTGTTAATGTACAGCATCCGTGTGATTATTTATCCACTGAACCACGGATCTAACAGTGGCGACGAGTGTCGATTCAAATCTACCTGCAACATAAAAGAAAAAAAAATAGTCGAGGCCAGGAACACGGGCGTCGACCACGAGCAACCGCCCAGCAGTCAGGCAGAGATACAACTTCGCTGGGGAGGCTGTGGAGAGCTGGGCTTGGTTCCCCAGCCACAACGAGCTGTAAGAAACCGACGACAGGTCCAGCGCAGACCCTTCCCGAGCAGCGGCGGCTGGAGCCGACCGACGGCGGAGAGAGAGCCGAGCAGCGTCGATGGGGTAAGACAGAGGGTGAAGAGCGCAGGGCGCAGCCGGGGGTTGAACACCGAGCAGCGTCGAGGAAAAATAAAGCAACCGGAGAGAGAGAGGGTAAGAAATAGCCGGGTCCTAGACTGAGCGGCGTCGAAAAATATCAAAAGAAGAACGCGCAGAGCACAGCCAGGGATCACGGGCTGATCAGGGTCCGCGGGGCGAAGCAAGGGGAGATGCCATTGAGCCACGGAGAAGAAGGAAGAGCGCGGGAGGCGCCATTGAGCTGCGGAGAAGCAGGGAGAGCGCGGGAGACGCCATTGAGCCACGGAGAAGCAGGGAGAGCGCGGGAGACGCCATTGAGCTGCGGAGAAGAAGGAAGAGCGCGGGAGATGCCATTTTTAGAAGCTGCAGCGGAGAAGAAGGGTGAGCGCGGGACGGAAGGAAAGCGCGGGAGACGCCATTTTGTGCTAGCGGAGAAGAAGGGGAAGCGCGGGAGGCGCCATTGGTGATAGTTAATGCACAACCAAGGATGCCGAAGAGTGGCAGTATCTCTACGTTCGACAATGAAGTCGAAGATTGGGCGACATATGTGGAACGTATTGAGGTGTACTGCAGGGCGAATGAAGTGCCAGATGCTAATAAAGCACTGGTTCTGTTAAATTCCATGGGTGCAAAAACTTATGGGTTACTGCGAAATCTAATAACCCCAGAGAAGCCGGTAAACAAGAATTTTGAAAGCATAGTAGAAATCCTACAGGACCACTTAAACCCCACACCGCTGCTGATAGCAGAACGATTTAAGTTCCATAAAAGGAACCAACACAAAGACGAAAGCAACGCTGAGTACCTAACGGAACTGCGCAAGCTATCGAAATACTGCCAGTTTGGAGCGGGACTAGCAGACACGTTAAGGGACAAGTTTGTGTGTGGGCTACAAAGTGAAGGAACCCAGAAACGGCTTCTATCAGAAAAGGACCTTACGCTGGACAAAGCTTTCAGTATGGCAGTATCACACGAAGCAGCCACAGAGATACAACAGAGACCGCAAGAATATGGCACCAACGAAATGACCTATGGAACAGGGAAGTGCTATCGCTGCGGCAGAACAACACATGACCAGAAAGATTGTTGGTTCAAGGACCAAGTGTGCAGACAGTGTGGGAAAACAGGACACATAGCAAGAGTCTGCAAGTCTGGGAAAAAAACCAACAGTAAGAAATTTCCACAGGAGAAGTACAAAAAGGTACACCAGGTGATGGACAGTGGTTCAGACGAACAGAAAAGTGACACAGACTCCGGAAGCAAGGAGTTGTGTTGTCTGAAACTACATAATGTAACCGAAAAGGAGGATCACCAGACTATCTGGGTTACACTCAAGATAGACGGAGTGCAAGTGGAAATGGAATTGGACACAGGGTCAGCTCTAACAGTCATAAATCAAAGAGACTACAAGCGGCTATTTTCACACATACCCTTGAAAGCTACAGAGATTGTCTTGAAGACGTATACGGGGCAAAAGGTCTACCCCAAAGGAAAAATAAGGGTGAAAGTGACATATAAAGGCCAGGAAATACCTAAAATGGATATATATGTATTGCCAAATGGAGGACCACCACTGCTAGGATGTGAATGGATCCGGAAGATACAATTAGATTGGCATTCCATACGGGCACTGAAGGTTGAGGCCAAAAAGGATGACGACGTCACACCTGGACAACTGTCAAAAATGCTAACTGACGCAAAAGAAGTGTTCCAGGGGGGACTAGGAACGCTAAAAGGAATAACAGCAACAGTTAAAATAGAGGAAAATGCAAGCCCAAAGTTTCTGAAGGCCAGACCAGTGCCTTATGCGATCAGGCCAGCTGTTGAAGCAGAGCTGGAAGGGTTGGAACGTTCAGGAGTACTGTCCAAAGTGGACTGGAGCGAGTGGGCTACACCCATCGTTCCTGTAATGAAGAGGTCGTTGAGTAATACGCCTGGGGAACCAAAGAAGGTCCGCATCTGTGGGGATTTTAAGGTGACAGTGAACCCAGTCCTTCACACGGTGCAATATCCGCTCCCACGTATTGAGGATATTTTCACCTCGCTATTCTTATGTTCATTAATAACTAGACATTCTTATTATGAACACAGCTAGCTTCTAGCTAGTCATTTATTCAGTACACGTTCTCTAGGTACAGTATCTGTAGAGATGCAGCATGTGTGCTCCTGTATGCAGGCTGCCATCTTGACTGTTGCCTTGTGGGTAGCCTAGTGCCTCATGGGTAATGTAGTCTTAATATCTATACAGCTGGGTAGTGTAGTCTTATATACATACAGCTATATACAGCTCTACACAGCTCTACGGCTCCACCTAGTGTCCACTATAGAATGACATGTTATTGATCATTACATCCCCCTTTCTTTGAGGTTTAACAAAATCAATATCAATCAACTTTCAAGAAAACAATAAAGATAATATCAGTAACACTTTTGTTAGTGCTCTATAAACATAAACATTTTCAAAACAGTCAACACATTTTCAAAGCTTTACATTGTACTCAAAGATTAAGTCTATCAGGCTTTTTTACTTCACGTGTGGATCTTCTCAACACGGGTAAGTCTGATGTGTCTTCATGAGATTGTTCTGGCGGTGAATGACAAGATGCAGTTGCGGCATTGTCATCAATCTGGTCTTGAATAGTCTCTTGTGTTTTTAGGAGGGAACGGCGGTTCCTCCCGAGAATCTGTCCTTCCTCAGTTCTAACAGTGTATGACCTTGGTCCTACTTCCTCAAGAACTGTAGCTTTCCTGCTCCATGCATCTGGATCCTCAATCCTGACAACATCATCCCTTGTCAATGGTTTTAGAGTTTTGGATGACTTGTCATAGTATGATTTCTGTTTCAGCTTTAACAGTTGAAGTCTCTGTCTCAGTTCCTCACTTTGCTGTTCTTTTGCACAGCAGGGTAGCGTGGTGCGCAACTTGCGACCCATTAGTAGTTCAGCAGGTGAAGAACCACAGTCTAAAGGTGAGGCTCGGTAGCTCAGCAGGGCGAGATAAGGATCAGACTTGCTTTCTGTCACTTTCTTCAGTAGCTGCTTGAGAACTTGAACACCTTTCTCTGCCTTACCATTTGACTGAGCATACAAAGGACTGGATGTGATGTGCTGAAAGTCATAATGTGCTGCAAACTGTTGCCACTCCTTACAGTTGAAGCACGGAACATTGTCGCTAACGGCAATCCTGGGAATTCCATGTCTGGCGAAGATGGATTTCACATGCATTATGACACTGCTTGCTGTGGTGCTTGAGAGCAGCGCCATCTCAGGATAGTTAGAATAGTAGTCAATCACTATTAGATAGTCTTTACCATTTAAATGAAAAAGGTCCATACCAACCTTTTGCCATGGTGCTGTTGGTATGTCAGCTACTATCATTGGTTCCTTTGCTTGTTTGTTTTGGTGTTTCTGACATGTCTCACATTTGCCTATCATGTTCTCAATGTCCTTATTTATGCCAGGCCAATAAACAGTGTCTCTTGCCCTCCTTTTGCATTTTTCAATTCTGAGGTGTCCCTCATGAATCCTTTTGAGCATGTCTTGACATAGAGCCTGTGGAATGACTATTCTGTTCTGTTTTAGTAATAGTCCACTTGCGACACTCAATTCTGACCTTATGTGAAAATATTTTGGACTGGAACCTTTTGGCCAACCATGATGAATGTTCTCTATTACTGTTTGTAATACTGTATCTTTTACTGTTTCTTCTGCTATTTGCTTTGATTTTGTGTCTGACACGGGCAGCGCAGCAGTGACCATACTCACATGAACATCCACGTCTTCTTCAGTAGAGCTCACATGACTCATTGTGGGTGCTCGGGATAGTGCATCTGCTAACACTATGTATTTGCCTGGTGTGTAGATCAGTTCAAAGTCATATCTTTGCAGCTTCATCATGAGTCGTTGAATCCTTGGAGACATCTCATTCAGGTTCTTTTTTATGATGGCAACCAGAGGGCTGTGGTCTGTTTCAACTGTGAAGGCGGGAAGTCCATATATGTAGCCATGAAACTTTTCTAGTCCAACTACCAAGCCTAGACATTCCTTTTCAATCTGGGCGTATCGACACTCAGTATCAGTCATAGACCTGGAGGCATAGGCAACAGGCTTCCAATCTTCACCCTCTGCTTGTAGCAAGACCGCACCTAGGCCATCTTTTGATGCATCTGTTGACACTTTGATTCTTTTTGTTGGGTCAAAGAAGGTGAGTACATGTGTGGCTGTCAGCACTGTTTTGAGGTTTATCCACTCTTGTTCATGTCTTTCTGTCCATGCGAACTCATTTGTTTTATGTAGCAGGTCTCACAGACAGGCTGTCTTGGCTGACAAGTTAGGAATGAACTTTCCAATGAAGTTTATCATCACCATGATGCGTAACACTCCTTTTTTGTCAGTGGGTCGGGGCATTTTGAGTATGGCGTTTACTTTTTCCATATCTGGCTCTATTCCTTTACCAGATAGATTACCTCCTAGGAAAGTGACTTCCTGGACGCCAAACTGACACTTGGCTTTGTTGAGCTTCAGTCCATTCCGGCGTATGCTCTGTAGCACTTTAGTCAGTCTCTCATTGTGTTCTTTCAGTGTGGAGCCCCAGATGATGATGTCATCAACATAGACCCGAACTCCTTCCAGACCTTCAATTATGTGTTCCATCGCTCTATGAAAGATTTCAGATGCAGATATTATCCTGAAAGGCATTCTGAGGAAACAATACCTGCCAAATGGTGTGTTGAAGGTACAGTATTTGGTGCTCTCTTCATCCAGTTTTAGTTGCCAAAATCCTTGTGAGGCATCGAGCTTTGTAAAGTATCTGGCACCTGACATTTCACTGGTGATTTCTTCTCGCTTGGGAATCTGGTAGTGTTCACGTTTTATGTTTGCATTTAAGTCCTTTGGATCCATGCATATTCTTAGATCATTGTTCTTTTTCTTTACACATACCATGGAGTTAACCCAGTCTGTTGGCTCTTTGACTTTCCTGATGACTCCTAGTGTGGTCATTCTGTCCAGTTCATTCTTGAGCCGGTCACGCAGGGGTGCTGGAACTCTTCGTGGAGCATGTACCACTGGCTGAGCATCCTCCTTTAGCTGGATCTTGTAAGTGAATGGTAGAACTCCAAATCCTTTGAACACATCCTGGAAATTATTCACTACAGAATCCACCGAGTCATCTGGTCTGCTTATGGCACAGTTTATACGGTAGACTCTCTTGACCAGTTCTAAGTCCTCACAAGCTTTGTCATCCAGCAGTGAATCAAGTCTTTCAGCCACAACAGAAAACATGAGATGATGCACTTTGTCTTTGACTGTCACTTTAAGTCTGCATACACCTAAGCTATCTATTTTTTGTCCATTATAGTCCTTCAGTAGTACTGACTTTTTCTGTATTTTGGGCTTTTCTTTCATATTGTTAATGTCACTCATACTGATTAAGTTTGCTTTTGCCCCAGTGTCTAGTTTCAAGGTAACAAATGCTCCATTTACCTGCAGTGGGATCATCCATTTGTCCTCTTTTACTGCATTAACTTTATGTTCAGCATTGTCCATTTCTGAGGGCTGCACATTTTCTGTATCCTTTTTGATATTGTCACATGACACCATTCCTACAAAAAATGTCTCACTTAAATCAGTGTCCTCAATTACATTAACTCGTTGCCCTTTCTTAGTTTTTACTTTTGAAAAGCATTGTTTGGCAAAGTGATTCTTTCCATTACACTTTGTGCACATTTTTCCAAATGTTGGGCATTGTCTTAACTGGTGTTTGTAACCACAGCGTTTACAATTAAAAATTTCATCCTCCGATTGCTTTTCATTTCTGTTCTGCCCACGTTTCTTCCCCTTGTAGGACACAGCACCGACAGCAGCATTATCACTCATTACAATCGCATCATTATTAATTTCACTGAAAGTCTTCGCGTGCTTTCGAGCTAGCTCGCTGGCTTGGCATATTTTCACTGCATTTTCCAAATTTAGTTCGGTTTCTCTCAACAGACGTTCCCTGACTTTTTTATCATGAATACCAAACACAATCTGGTCACGAATCATGGATGCTTTGAGCTCAAAGAAATTACATGTCTGTGCTTTCAGTTTCAGATCAGTTATAAAGCTATCAAAAGTCTCATTTTGCTGCTGTGTCCTTGAACAGAACATGTATCTTTCATAGGTCTCATTCTTTTTGGGAGAACAATGTGCATCAATTTTTTTTAGCACATCGTCTAATTTGTCTCTGTTCTCCGCTGGATTAAATACAAATGTATTAAATACCTCTATCGCCTGTGGGCCTGCAACCATAAGCAGCAACGCTATCTTCCTTGCGTCTGGCTTCGTACCGAATCCGATGGCTGCAATGTAGAGTTTGAATTGTTGTTTAAGAGTCTGCCAATTGTAGTCGATGTTTCCTGTGAGTTTCAAACGCTCTGGTGGCTTCAAATTCTCCATGTCACTTTTCACAATTTTCAGCAGATCTTCACCATCCTGGTACCATCTTATGTTCATTAATAACTAGACATTCTTATTATGAACACAGCTAGCTTCTAGCTAGTCATTTATTCAGTACACGTTCTCTAGGTACAGTATCTGTAGAGATGCAGCATGTGTGCTCCTGTGTGCAGGCTGCCATCTTGATTGTTGCCTTGTGGGTAGCCTAGTGCCTCATGGATAATGTAGTCTTAATATCTATACAGCTGGGTAGTGTAGTCTTATATACATACAGCTATATACAGCTCTACACAGCTCTACGGCTCCACCTAGTGTCCACTATAGAATGACATGTTATTGATCATTACAGCTATCTGGTGGTAAACGCTTCACCAAAATTGATCTAGCCCAGGCGTACTTGCAAATGGAGGTAGAAGAAGCTTCGAAACATTACCTTACGATCAACACTCATAAAGGTCTCTATCAATACAACTGGCTAGTGTTTGGAGTAGCCTCGGCTCCGGCTATCTGGCAAAGGGCAATGGATCAGGTCCTGCAAGGGATTCCAGGGACCCAATGTTATTTGGACGACATCTTGGTCATGGGCGAAAATGACGGTGATCACCTCGCTAACTTGGAGAAGGTGCGCACCAGATTAAAGGAGTATGGGCTACGAGCTAATCGCCACAAGTGCGAGTTTTTCCAGAAACAGATCTCGTATTGCGGCCACATCATCGATGAAGAGGGGTTACATAAGTCCCCTGACAAGATTGAGGCAGTAGTCAAGGCTCCAGCACCGGAAAATGTGTCACAACTGAGGTCATTCCTCGGGCTGGTAAACTATTACCACAAGTTCTTACCAAATTTGTCTATGGTATTACACCCGCTGAACACCCTACTGCAAACAGGGGTACCATGGAAGTGGGATGACGTAGACGAGCTTTCCAGAAGTGTAAAGAATTGATCACATCAAAAGAGGTGTTGGCCCATTTCAACCCAGCACTACCAATTCGTTTGGCATGTGATGCATCACCCTACGGCATTGGAGCGGTGCTGTCGCACAAATTCCCAGACGGGTTGGAGAGGCCAGTAGCCTTTGCGTCTCGGTCACTAACCTCAGCCGAGCGCAACTACGTCCAGATTGACAGGGAGGCCCTCAGCCTAGTATGGGGAGTAAAAAAATTCAACCACTATCTGCATGGGCAGAAGTTCACCTTGCTGACTGACCACCAACCACTTGTCTCCATCTTTAATCCTAAGAAGGGCGTTCCAGTAATGACTGCACAGCGGTTACAAAGATGGTCCCTGTTTCTAGGGGCGAATCAATATGAAATAGAATATAAAGGCACGAAACAGCATGGGAACGCTGATGGGCTATCGCGCCTGCCACTGCCTACTGTGGAGGAAGCACCAGCAGTGGACCCTATCGAGATATTTTATTCGTCGATAATTAAACAATTGCCAGAAACGGTTTGCCAGAGCAGATCTGCTCTGATAATGGACCACAGTTTGTGTCCGACGAGTTCCAAAAATTCATGAAAAGGAATGGGGTAAGGCATTACACATCCGCCCCGTATCATCCAGCCACCAATGGATTGGCTGAGAGGTTCGTACAAACCTTTAAGAAGGCGATAAAGGCCATGTGCGATGAGGAAATTCCACTACAGCATAAGATGGACAATTTCTTATTAGCCTACCGAAACGCGACACATGCAGTTACCAACCAGACCCCGGCCATGATGTTCTTTAACCGAAGGTTGAGATCTCGTCTGGACTTGCTCAGACCAAATGTGTGAAGAAATGTTGAGGACAAACAATTCCAGCACATCAATGAGAAGCCGACAAGGAGCTTCAATGTAGGGCAACCAGTCTTGGCCCGTGACTGTCGAACAGAGAAGTGGCAACCCGGAACGATATGTACAAGGCAGGGGCCATTAATGTACACAGTGGATGTCGGGGAGAACATTGTGAGACGCCACGTCGATCAGATCTTAGCGTCACAGGAACGCGTCAACCCCATGTCTCGAGTACCTGGGGATGAACCCGACATACCGGTAGCATCTACTTCAGACCCAGTAGCAGTGGAACCCGATGAACTACCCGATGAAAAGGGGTCAGAATCGCCTCTGCACCAAGAACAAGAACCTCTGGAAAGGGGCTATCCTGAAAGGGTCAGGAAGCCGCCCCAAAGACTGAATCTATAAATGGACTTTTGTTATTTAATGTACATGTAAAAATGTAATTGTTATTTGAATATTAAGGGGATTATTATTAATCTAAAAGGGGAGGAATTGTAGTGTATGTGCCTTTAAGTCAGAACTACTTTTTACAGCTCCTGTATACTGTAGTACCGGCAGTGACCACACCTGTATATAAGCTTTGCGCATGCCTCTGTACCCCAGTCTAGAAATTACCCTCCTCCAGTAAAGACCTGTTATTTGTTAATGTACAGCATCTGTGTGATTATTTATCCACTGAACCACGGATCTAACACTCGCCATCTCACTTTTGCTGTTGAAGACAATTCTGGGGGGGCGCATGTGGCGGAGCCACTAAAGGACTCAGACCGTTTTTATATAATTCCCTTTAACAACATGTTAGCTACAGCCTGAGTCTGTATCTTTATTTGTACTGTTTACTTGTATAGAGCGTGATTGCTTTAACAGCGCGGGTAAACGCGATTACATCACGCCGTACATCATGTGATCCCCCACTGGCGGGAAGAACGTGATGACGTCATGACGTCAACCACGGGACCAGCCAGCAGTCCTCGTGGAGCCTCCGAACTGAATAGACCTACACTCGATGTTCTCCTGCAGTTACTTGTTTAAACCTGCTAGTTTCCATTAAACTTCGTTTTGTTTAAGCGCCTGAGTGGACCTCAGTCTTTGGATAGGAACTAGACATTCCTGCACCAGCATTCCTGCACCTGATCCTCATATGTCGACCTATGCTGGAAGCAAGCTCATGGCTATCAGGTGAGGACAGGTCCCCCCAAAGGTTGGATAGCCTGTTGGCACTTGCTATCAAAGCTCGCACAAATTACTCGGGCAAGTTACCAGAAGATGTCTGGAGCCTGTGAAATGATTTCCCAGCAAGGAGTCAAAGCCTTTAGGAGAGTTGGGGATGGCTCAAAACTGGAGGGGAATTTATTAAATGTGACCCTATTCAACCCACTATGGAAAGTGAAGATTGCTTCATATTTAAACCAAGTGTTAACAGGATTACTGTCTGTGCCACTCTTTTTGGTCATAAGTCTCACTCCTAACAATTCCCTGCTCTGATAGCCCTGAGCACAAACACAAAGATCTACTTTCACCAAATCCAACGCCTGGTACATGAGTTATTGGGCTTGAAGCTGCAATATTTACTGAAGCTGTCACAGTGAGAATGGACTGCTTCAATAAGTATAGGTACTAATAAACTGAGGGATCATTACTTTTTAGGCCAATTGTACTACACATTTCATGTTGATCCAAAGCAGTTGTGCTTGAAGTCACCCAAATCGAGTTTAGGCCGTACTGCAAGGCTTTAGCTCCACGCCAACTGTAGTATAACCAGGCCCAGGAACTTGTGAACCTGCCTAATGTTAGCAAAATGCTGGCTCACTGGTAACATTACAGTTTAATCAGCATTTAGGTGCACACACAGAGCTCCATATTCCCTGGCCAGAGAACATTCAAGATTAGAATGAACAGGTGAATGAAGAAGGAAAGAAAGACTTGCATTTATATAGCGCCTTTCATGAACACAAGACATCTCAAAGCGCTTTACAGCCAATGAAGTACTTTTGAAGTGTAGTCACTGTTGTAACGTAGGAAACGCGGCAGCCAATTTGCGCACAGCAAGCTCCCACAAGCAGCAATGTGATAATGACCAGATAATCTGTTTTAGTGATGGCGGTTGAGATATAAATATTGGCCAGGACACTGGGGAGAACTCCCCTGCTCTTCTTCGAAATAGTGCTGTGGCATCTTTTACGTCCACCTGAGAGAGCTGATGGGGCCTCGGTTTAACGTCTCATCCGAAAGACGGCACCTTCAACAGGGCAGCACTCCCTCAGGACTGTATTTTGTGCTCAAGTCTCTGGAGTAGGACTTGAACCCACAACCTTCTGACTCAGATAGCCAAGAGTGCTACCAACTGAACCACGGTTGAAGGGTTAAAGGGATGTGGGAACAGGGTGGGTAAATGTGATTGGGACTATTTGCTCTCATGGAAGCTAAATGCAGACATGGATTGATTGGGCCGAATGACCAGTTCTCGTTTTGTAACATGTATTTGTAGTAACAGAGGACCATTACAGATTACTTCAGCTCCTAATTCTATCCTGTGCCATCATGAAAGCTTTTATGCCTTCCGAAGGCTGCAGAATAATACTGCACTATAATTTAACTTAAACTTTATCTGCTTACCAGATTTATTAAACAGTAATACAAGGTATGTATGGTAGCAATAATGCAATATATATTTTTACAATTGTTGTTAAACTTAGTTAGCACCTGTATAGTAAAATATAATAGTTTGCAATTGCTGTGTGAAACTATGATAGAAGTAATTTCCTTATATAATAGTTCCTTTCATTTTCTCACCATCTATGGAAACTATCTGGCCTGACTAATTCTCTTCGAAGCTTCCAGACTTACTGATTTGAAAAAGACAGGTTGATAAATACCTTCAAAACATGTAACAGGGTTCCAGTGAATTAAATAGCTGAATATTAAAAGGAGCTGTTAATCAGAAATATAGTTAAACAAGTCACACAAGATGTTTGTATTTGAATTGAATGGCTTGGCTTTTACCTTTGCCAAATGTGTCAAATTAAGCTGGCACATGATTTATGTGAGTGCAGCTAGTTGTACTCCCTTATGTACCATTACAGAAGCCAATAGCCTGTTAAATCTTAGACAGAAAAGATTTCTTTACCTCACTGTCCATTCAATATAGGTTGATTACTCTTTGTGTGAAGTACTTCCAGACATCAGTCCAAAATTTGCCTTTTACTAGTTCTAACCTATATCCACTTATCCTACTCTCACAATTTAGTTTGAAGTAACAGTTTGGGAGTTACCCCGAGTAAGGTGGGCTGGAGAATTTTACAGATATAATTGTAGCACCGATGGAAAATAAAGATGGCTAAATGGTGATGTCCAGAACTAATTAAACTAAAGCAGAAATATTTTACCAGGTGCAACTCTCAAATGAATAAGGATGCGATTCTTATTCAGTTGAATATGTTATCAGATTGGCCAAAAGATCAATGGAAATAAAGTTAGTGGATAAGTGTGGGATTGATAGCAAGGCCATGGGCCACGGCAAGAATCTGCAGAGTAGATTTGGGTCGAGTCCCAAGTTATGGCTGAGGTTATAAATGGTTACTTTGCATCAGTCTCCACGACTGAAAATGATGCTGAGCCAGTGTTGTTACATAAAGATGATGCTAAAATTTAATATGTAGCAGTGGATGTAGAAATAGTTCTGGCAAGAATAAGGGCTCATAAAGCAGACCGGGCTACTGGCCCAAACAGTGTCATTTTAATTTTAATTTATTCGTTCATGGGATGTGGGTGTCACCAGCAAGGCCAGCATTTATTGCCCATCCCTAATTGCCCTTGAGAAGGTGGCGGTGAGCCGCCTTCTTGAACCGCTGTTCTTTGTAGCGGTTTGGTACAACTGAGTGGCTTGCTAGGCCATTTCAGAGGGCAGTTAAGAGTCAACCACATTGCTGTGGGTCTGGAGTCACATATCGGTCAGACCGAGTAAGGACGGCAGATTTCCTTCCCTAAAGGACATTAGTGAACCAGATGGGTTTTTACGGCAATCCGGTAGTTTCATGGTCACCATTACTGACACTAGCTTTTTATTCCAGATTAATTGAATTAACTGAATTTAAATTCCACAGCTGCCGAGGTGGGATTTAAACTCATGTCTCCGGATCATTCGTCCAGGCCTCTGGATTATTAGTCCAGTAACATAACCACTATGCTACCGAAGGTACTAGAAAAAAATGGGGGCTTGTATTATATTATATATATTATATATTTAACAGCTCCAATAGTTCCAATGGACTGGAGTGATGTCTATATTTAAAAAGGGCAGTAAGTCAGAATAGGGATACTATAGGCCCACTAGTTTAATTTCAGTTATAGGCAAGTTGCTATAAGAGAAAAGATGCACTATACAATCATCCAGTATGCTCTGTAAGTTTTTAAAAATCCAATTGATAACCCTGGTATCAGGTACCCAAGTGCCCGTGCTCTGCTGCACGTCATAAGAAAATACTGGGGTAAGAATTCTAAAAGAACATTTATGATTTCACTAGAATTAATTATAACAAGGAATTCCTCACAAATCCATTTCTGATGGCGTTGCCCATAGTGACCAGAGGAATGCTTACATCATTATGCCCAGGTCTGAATTTTTTAGCTGTTTTTAAATGCTCAGAGGGCTCTCCAGCCTTGGGAACAGGATTCCACTTGCATAGCATAATAAATAAATTTTAAAATGTGTAAAAAATGTGTGTTGCCCTCTGCTGCTGCTTTTACATACTAGGCACAAAAGCTCGTTTTCATGTGTGTGCAAACCAAGGCAATGGACTACAACCAGTGCGTGACTAAATAATAGAATATTTCTCTCCGTTAGCACTGAGAGGAAATCTCAGTGGGGAACAACACAGCTCCCACAGTGGCAGCAGGAAACATAAACTAGGGCTGTTGCTGCCATGTTAATGCACTGCCCCGCGGAGTGATGGAGCACGGGCTGTCTGATGGGATTCTTTGAATGGCAAGTCTCCAATCCCAGCAGGCAAGTTTGCGTGGGGAGGTTGCCAAGTTGAATTCCCACCGTGAGGTGGAGGAGGGGCGGGGGGCACAGGGACTGAAGTGAACAAGTTGACCCATATCACTCCTGTCCTTCTCACAACCACCTCAGAAAAACACAAGGCTGGGAGCTGGTCGTCTGTTTGGGGAGGGGGAGAGAGGGGAGGTATAAGTTACAAAGTATGGGGGATAATAAATTAAAAGGGCAGCTTAAAAAAGATGTTTTGTTACAGACTATCAGGTTTAAGGTCAAAAATACAATGAGATAATACAAATATTCAAACAGAAGAAATATGAATATTCATATCACAATCCTTATCTATTACACTGTAATATAATTAGCTCCACATTACATTAGTACCCCACCACCACACAACCATTTAATAAGGGGCAATAACACTGTTAAAAAGTTAAGTGGCACATTCTTAACAGGATTAAAACAAAGATTATAAATGTGTGGACAGAAATATAAAAATGGTTCGGTTTTATCTTGTGTGCGTTTTTCTTTGTGAAGGTTTGCTTCTTTCCTTCTCAAATCCGATTTCAGCCGTTATTTGAATATAGTGTCAGTAAATCACTGCGGGCTACGCACATCCACCCAGTCATTGTCTAGCAAAAGCAGGGTGTTTCTTGCAGTCTGTTTCTTTGTTTGTTCAACACTGACTGGGGCGTTGTCCCTTCCTCCTGACGATGGTCAATACTAGTTATAGGTCCGGTACACGAAGATAGCAAGAGCCATAGCACCAAGCTGCAAAGGAAAAGAAAACAGATTTTGCTCTATGTAGTTTGCGCTGAGTTCATAGAATCATAGAATGATACAGCACAGAAGGAGGTCATTCGGCCCATCATGCCTGTGCCAGCTCTTTGAAAGAGCTCTCCAATTAATCCCACTCCCCTACAAATTTTCAAGTATTTATTCAGTTCCCTTTTGAAAATTACTATCGAGTCTGCTACCACCAACCTTTCAGGCAGTGCATTCCAGAACATAACTCGCTGTGTAAAAAAAATCACTTCATCTCCCCTCTGGTTCTTTTGCCAATTACCTTAAATCTTTGACCTCTAGTTCCTGACCTGTCTGAGTTATTGAACTTTTCCCACACATTGCTTCCCAGGGTGAAAGGGGATGTACAGTGTGTGGTGCATAACAGAAAGTAAAGAGGAAAGGAAGAAAATGGGGCAAAGCATCCACATCACAGGATCTAATTGGAGCAGAGTAACGCAATCGGATGTAATTATGCTTTTCTAAAAATGAATTCATGACATTAAATTTCCCAGAGATTATTATATTTGAATTTATTTCTACTCCTTTCCCTCCATTTTTCTCTAACCATGGGGTATTTTGATTCTGGGCGATAGTGTAAAGCGGGCGCTATCGGATCAGCTGCCCGTTACATATCTCTCCCGATTTTCCCTTCCATCAATGCGGAGAGGTGTATAACGGATCCAACATCGCCCGCTTTACACTATCGGCCAAAGTCAAGATCCACCTCCATGTGCTTGTCCTGCCCCTGCTTGAAAGGTGAACTGCCAGCAGGAAAAGTCACAAACGCAGGGCAGACAGGTTTTATTTGAATCCTCTTTAGATAGCGGAAGGCAATTGCTTGGTCTACTGCAGGGAACTGGAAATACTCACCCAACACAGGCACAGCAGTTTGAGTCTCGGGCACTTTTCTAGTTAATGCTTTGAGCTACCAATTTGGTAGTTACATAAATCAACTGTTCTCCCATCTTCTCCTGAAGCTACAAACTCTTGTTGTGGTTTCACAAACAGCAGCCACCTTCTCTGGTATCTGCAAAAGCACGATTTTCTGTCGCGTAATATGTACCTAGGACTAAGACCATATTTGGTCAGACAGAATTGGGAGGAAATTACTTTGAGCAGAAATGACTCTCCTGGACATTCCTTCCCCTTTGCACAATTGCTTTTTTTTTTAACATCGTTGTTCGATATGACAGTCGTGACAAAACAACCCAGATGACCAGAGATGGTCTTTTGGTTCATTTATAATTTGGCTACGGGCCTCAGACTGGTAAGTGCCTTAAGGCTCCCAGTCAGACAGTGCCCCATTTATACTGCCTGACTCAAACTAGCACTCTCCTGCCCGTCCATGTGCAGACTTTCTCATATAGCAGTTTACATGTTTAGTGAGCAATGGGAAACTTCCTTATATGCTCAAGAACACCTTGAGGGAGGATTTCCTCACTTGCCATTTGTAAACGTAGTTGTAAAAAGCGTGCTTACAGTTTCACTACAAGCACTGAACTTTTATTCTGTGCAGCCTTTCAAGATTTTTATACCTGCATAAAAGTGGCCTTACCTCAATTAAAAGCACTATTATACTGAACGCTCCAACCAGATGGACGTAATTCCGAAAATTCTCCGCAATCATTGAGAAACATCCCTGAAACAATAAAAATTAATGAATACCTCACCTATGAAGATTCAACACTGTGCTATAATCTGTAATTAGGTGAAAGTCTTGTATAGCGCATGCACTTCCTGTATATGTCACACTTACTTCCTGTGACACTTTCCCATGACACTTTGTTGATAACGCCCCAATAGCTCTAACAGCATAGCCCCCAATTCACCATGAGATCTGCTCATGTAATCAAGCAACCGCGGGTAAAATTCCCTTTCTTCCTGTCTCTACCTGCAAACATCTATGTGCTTCCACTTCTATTCATTACTGTTCCTCTGCTGTTTCTCTTCTCATGTATTTGTCCACAACCACAGTCAATCCACTTCAGAAGGGTAACTTATTGGGATAGAAATTGGTATGCTTTGCGCCCGTTTTGTGCCTGAAAATCGGGTGCAACGCCTACCAATTTTGTCCAGGCTGAGAAATAGGCGGCCAAGGCTCCTGCCAGAAACAGGCGGGAAGGGGCCTCATTAATCTATGCAGATTGGGGTCTTATGACGTACATAAGCGCTCGATACCATTCTGGAGTTCCAATGGGCGCATGTGTGCTGCTCAAGCTCCACTCATTGCAACTCTATGTAGAGCAGTCTAGTGGGCCTTAAAACCGCATTCATTAAAAGGTAAGTTTATTTAATGATTTTTGTGGGGCCTGGAAGGAGCATTAATTAGGAGAATTATTAAAATGAGGCCTAACCGTGAAAGTGGTTCGTGTCTCCGAGGAAGTTCATCGGGCAGGCAGTGGGCTCCCATGAAAATGGACCCCAAGGTATTATGCTGGCAATTGTAATATAGACCAAAGGTAGATTCTTTCATACAACCCTTATGAAGGGTTTTGATAGAGCAGATAGGGATAAATTGTTTCCACTGGCAAGAGGGTCGGTAACCAGAGGACATAAATTTAAGATAATTGGCAAAAGGGGGCGATGAGGAGAATTTTTTTCCCGCAGCGAGTTGTGATGATCTGGAATGCACTGCCTGAAAGGGCGGTTGAGGCAGATTCAATAATAACTTTCAAAAGGATATTGGATATATACTTGAAAAGGAAAAATTTGCAGGGTAATGGGAAAAAAGCAGAGGAGTGGGACTAATTGGATAGCTCTTTCAAAGAGTCGACACAGGCAGGATGGGCCAAATGGCCTCCTGTGCTGTATGTGTCTATGAACCCAGCATCAAATCTCATAGGAAGGAACATAGGAAGAGGAGTAGGCCATTCAGCCCCTCAAGCTTATTCCACCATTCAATTAGATCATGGTTGATCTGTATCTCAATACCTTTTACCTGCCTTGGTTCCATAACCATCATAGATCGCTGCTACCTTACTGTACCCCATTAGAAATGTAATCATGTTTACATGGTTTAGTGTCAGCTGTGCTCAGTTGGTAGCACCCTCACCTCTGAGTCAGTCGGTTGTGGGTTCAAGTCCCACTCCAGAGACTTGAGCACAAACATCCAGGCTGACACTCCAGTGCAGTGCTGAGGGAGTGCTGCACTGTTGGAGGTGCCGTCTTTCGGATGAGACGTTAAACAGAGGCCCTGTCTGCTCTCTCAGGTGGATGTAAAACATCCCATGGTGCTATTTCGAAGAAGAGCAGGGGAGTTCTCCCCGGTGTCCTGGCCAATATTTATCCCTCAAACAGCATCACAAAAACAGATTCTCTGGTCAATATCACATTGCTGTTTGTGGGAGCTTGCTGTGCGCAAATTGGCTGCTGCGTTTCCTATATTACAACAATAGTGACTACACTTCAAAAAAGTATACTTAACTGGCTGTAAAGTGCTTTGGAACGTCCGGTGGTCAGGAAGGGTGCTATATAAATGCAAGTCTTTCTTTCCTTATGATTTAATAGATAAATGCATCAAATAAATCCTGAAATTTCACTGGATGGAGCTACAGTGTGATTTATAACAATCCAACCAATAGGGTTTGTAGATATTCCATTTACCTTGTTGTTTATGTAGCCAACGTCTCCCTGTAAACATCTGTTCTTGTCTAGGAAGACCACCCCAAGGATTGTGCTGTTCCTCTTACAACATGTTTCAGGGAGCAGCATATTGGGGAAAAGCTCGTGAAAAGTGGAATTCTGTCCAAAATCCCGAGGCCCGTTTACACCACAGCAAGAAAACTGAAATGGCAAGTCACCAACTTTATGTCTTTGATACAAATTCTACTTCATAATGAAAAGAATATTAAAGGGTACGGGAAGGGAGTAGGAGAGTGGGATTAGACCGGATGGATCACGTGGAGAAAAACACAGACACAGAACTTGATGGGCTGAATGGCCTGTTTCTCTGTGCGGTCATGCATTGCACCACAAGCAGGGTCCAATTCTACCATCACACGACAGCCACACACATGCGCTTTTCAGCAAGGGATTACTGGATAATAACACTGAATCCAATGGAAGAGGTTCTGCAATGTAAATAAGCCATAAAATACCAATCTCACAGTAAGGTACCCGAGGCTGTGTACCCTGTGACTATCAACATGGGCGAGCCAACAGGTCAAGACCATCCAGACTCAATCCAAGGCACTACTGAGTTACTTGCTTTTGCCCAAGGCAGCAGTCAGTGTGCTACAACCGGCACCACTGCCCCCGTGTTAGGGAAGAGGGACTGGTTCTTGCTCCAAAGCACTAACCTGTGACCCCATTTAGGAGCACGGGTGTGGGTGTCAAGTGAGGATGGAATCAAACTCACTTGTGATGCATCACACGGCTAAGCTGCCTGTCGACTCTCACTTGTGAAGCATCACACGGCCAAGCTGCCTGTCGACTCTCACTTGTGATGCATCACATGGCCAAGCTGCCTGTCGACTCTCACTTGTGATGCATCACACGGCCAAGCTGCCTGTCGACTCTCACTTACATACATAGATACATAGAAGATAGGAGCAGGAGTAGGCCATTCGGCCCTTCGTGCCTGCTCCGCCATTCAATGAGATCATGGCTGATCCTTTAATTCAGTATCCCGTCCCCGCCTTCTCTCCGTAACCCTTAACCCCTTTTGCCCGTAGAAATATATCTAATTCCCTCTTAAATATATTTAATGAGCTGGCGTACACTGCCCTCTGTGGCAATGAGTTCCACAGGTTCACCACTCTCTGAGTGAAGAAATTCCCCCTCATCTCTGTCCTAAATGGTTTAGCCCTTATCCTTAAATTATGTCCTCTAGTTCTGTTCTCACCCGCCAAGGGAAACATTCCTTCTGCATCCAGTCTGTCTAGACCTGTCAGAATTTTATACACTTCTATGAGGTCCCCTCTCAATCTTCTAACTACCAGTTACTCCCTCAAAAAATTCCAATAGATTAGTCAAGCACGATTTACCCTTTGTAAATCCATGTTGACTCTGTCCTATCCTGTCCCCATTTGCTAAGTGCTCCGCTATTTCATCCTTAATGATGGACTCCAGCATTTTGCCCACAACTGATGTAAGGCTTACAGGTCTGTAATTACCTGCTTTTTCCCTACCCCCCTTTTTGAATAGTGGGGTAACGTTAGCTACCCTCCAATCCATGGGCACTGTTCCCGAGTCTAATGAATTCTGAAAAATCATCCTTAGTGCATCCGCTATCTCTAGGGCCACCTCCTTCAGTACCCTAGGATGCATGTTATCAGGCCCTGGGGATTTGTCCACCTTCAATCCCTTTAGCTTCCTTAACACCATATCCTTAGAGATATTGATTTGCGTCAGTTCCTCCTTTGCCAATGTCCCTATTTTTCCCGATATCCCAGGGAGGTTTTTTGTGTCTTCCTTCGTAAAGACTGACCCAAAGTATGCATTTAGTTGATCTGCCATTTCCTTATTTCCCATTATATATTCCCCCGTATCTGACTGCAATGGACCAACTTTGGTTTTCACCAGTCTTTTCCTTTTGATATACTTATAAAAGCTTTTGGAGTTAGTTTTTATATTTTCCGCCAGCTTGTTTTCGTAAGCTATTTTGCCCCTCTTGATTATGCCCTTTGCCCTCCTTTGCTCTATCTTAAACTGTTCCCAATCTTCCGCTCTGGCGCTTTTTTTGGCTATTTTATACGCCCTATCTTTGGATTTTATGCTGTCTCTAATTTCCCCTGTTATCCACGGTTGAGTCACCTTTTTAGATTTCCTTTTATGCCAGATTGGTATAAACAATTTTTGCAATTTTGTCATTCTATCTTTAAATGTTTGCCATTGTTTATCTACCTCCAGTCCTCCCAGGAACGTTGTCCAATCAGACCTACTCAGTTCCCGTCTCATGGCATCATAATTCCCCTTGTTTAAATTCAGGACCTTAGTCTCTGAGTCAATTTCTTCGCTCTCCATTTCGAGTGAGAAATCGATCATGTTATGATCGCTCTGACCCAAGGGTCCCCGTACAACAAGATTACTGATTAGTCCCTTCTCATTGCACAGTACCCAGTCCAATATAGCCTGTTCCCGAGTTGGTTCCTCGACATATTGATCCAGATAACCATCCCTTAAACACTCAAGGAATTCCTCCTCCTCATTATTTTTACTGATTAGGCTAGTCCAATCTATATGTAAGTTAAAGTCACCTATGATGACAGCTGTGCTCTTATTGCACGCTTCTCTAATTTCCCTCGTGATGCCCTCCCTAACCTCTATTTTACTATTTGGAGGCCTATATACCACTCCTATTAATGTTTTTCGCCCCTCGCTATTTCTTAGCTCCACCCATATAGATTCTGTATTAACTGAGTTAATATCCTTCCTTTCAATTGCATTTATCCCCTTTTTTACTAGCAATGCTACCCCTCCTCCCTTTCTTTTTTGTCGATCCTTCCTAAATACTGAATACCCCTGTATGTTAAGCTCCCAGCCCTGCTCACCCTGCAACCATGTTTCCGTAATCCCAATTAGATCATAATTATTAACCTCTATTTCCACAGCTAATTCATCTACCTTGTTCCTGATGCATCACACGGCCAAGCTGCCTGTCGACTCTCACTTGTGATGCATCACACAGCCAAGCTGCCTGTCGACTCTCACTTGTGATGCATCACACGGCCAAGCTACCTGTCGACTCTCACTTGTGATGCATCACACGGCCAAGCTGCCTGTCGACTCTCACTTGGGTGAGGCATAAGTTGGCAGATAACACCTGTGGAACTATAAGCAGCATAAATCAGCGCCTTCGGGGGTTGGGCGGAAGGAGAGAATTTTAAAAAAAACTTACGCCTATCATGATGGTGTTCCACGTCTTTGAAAGGGCATCTGTAGAATTGTCTCCTTTATACTTCATCTGCAATTCCTTTAAGAAATAATCCTTTCTTATCTGAATATAAATGACAGTGTTCGTATTTAGTACACTGTAATTACTAACAAATAGCTGAAAAGTAACAGTTTTTTTTTTGGCCATTGTACTTACCTGTTTTCTGAAGACTAATGCAAGGACAGCTGCAACTAACTCCAGGATGAAAATGATCAGAATCAGCAGCAAAAACTGCAATGAACAGGACACAATCAATGAATCCTTACGCCTTAAGCTATCTGCTTGAGTCGCTATGTGGGGAAGAATTCCACTGTTTGCCATTTAGAGCAAAGTCATAAATGTACATAAACAAGTGCAATTGCGATTTCACGGACACCAGAAATCTAAACTCTGACGCTTCAAACCAGAGATATTGAACCCAATGCACTACTTCTAGTTTCTGGGTATTTTGCCTTACACAGGCGCCTGGCCTTTGATTTTCACGAGGCTGTCAGCCTGTGTGATTCTGAAGCTGTTTGAATCGGGTTGGAGAAATTCAGTTGTAAACTGACTAGCAGTTATCTTGTCACGATTACCGATTTATTTAGGGGAGGACTTAAATCAAATTTGTGAACATTATCGAATTGTGGATGCAGCACACAAAATTCACTTTTTATTCAAACATGTACGATTTGGCTCGAGTTCGGTGGGTTTTAGAAAACTCAAGGAAGTGATCCTCTTTTTAAAATAAAATTGCCACACTACAGGATGGAATACGGCATAAGAGATGCCAAATGTAGTATGGATGAGCTGGAATCACCAGCAGGGGCTGCTCACAGCCTAGGACACTGATACTCTCAGCAACAAGCTCCACATTTCGGCTTTGTAACGGCAAGCCCTCAAATACATAACTGCATTAGCTCCTTATTTTCAAATTACTCAGGTTTGCTATTCAGTCAAATTCATTTTGTGATAATATTGGACCTTGGATAAAGGATCAAGAGCCACTGTCCAGGACAGCACCAAAGAAGAGAGGAGTAGAAGACGAAGAATATGAAGAAGAGGTGGCTAAACTTTGTTTAAAAAGCTTGTTGATTATTGAAAGAAGGGCAGACTGGAGGGGAAGGAGTTCCACATTTTTGAGGTAGTGGGAATGAATGAATTAAGAATAGGAAAAGTTACAATGGGTCTTCATTTCAGCACAGTGATTATGTAGCAAAGAATGTGGGGATGACATATTTGTAATTTGTTAAAATAAGCACAAAAGTTCAGAGGAAAAATGATCCTAGTTATATCGACACATTGATAAAGAAACGTCAGGGAGTTTCCACTTTGGAGTTATGATACCAGGTGCTTTAAAAATACTTCTAGCCTGGGAAATCTCACAAAAAGATGGCAGGACTAATGGAATTCTGGAAACTAATGTGACACAATTCTTTAAACCATTGGTTACAGAAGGTCTCGGAGAGTCTGTTATTATTTACAGAAAAACAAAAACAATTGTCTTTATATAGCATCTTTCATGACCTCAGGATGCAACAAAGCGCTTTACAGTCAATTAACTACTTTTGAAGAGTATTCACTGTGGTAATGTAGGAAACATGGCAGACAATTGTAATGTAGGAAACATGGCAGACAATTGTAATGTAGGAAACATGGCAGACAATTGTAATGTAGGAAACATGGCAGACAATTGTAATGTAGGAAACATGGCAGACAATTGTAATGTAGGAAACATGGCAGACAATTGTAATGTAGGAAACATGGCAGACAATTGTAATGTAGGAAACATGGCAGACAATTGTAATGTAGGAAACATGGCAGACAATTTGCAAACAGCAATGTGACGAAGGCCAAATGATCTGTTTTAGTGATGTTGTTTGAGGTATAAATATTGGTTAGGACACTGGGGAGAACTCCCCTGCTCTTCTGCAAACAGCATCATGGGATCTTTTACATCCACCTGAGAGGGCAGATGGTGCCTCAGTTCAATGTCTCATCCAAAAGATGTCACCTCTAACAGCCAGTGAAATGTCAGCCTAGATTATGTGCTCAAGTCTCTGGAGTGGGACTTGAACCCACAACCTTCTGCCCAGGAAGCAACAGTGTTACCAACTGAGCCAAGTCTAACTCCTTGGGAGCTTGTCAATACTTTACAGGGAGTACCTTGGAATGTGTCAATATTTTACAGGGATCACTGGGAGTGTGGCAATATTTACTGGGGGGTCCCTTGGATTGTGTCAATATTTTATAAGGGTGACTGGGAGCATGTCAATATTTTTATAGGGTCCCCCAGTCAGCAAAGCCACCACTTTCAACAATTATCAGACCATCAGAAAGGATCCCTGTGCTTCTAGAGATGGGCGAACTCCATAATTACCTTTAGTTTATTAAAATCATTTTGTCCAATTGGCTGGTGAGCAGACACTAATCCCTGACATAATTAGAATTCGTATGTTAAGAATCTGAATTAAATTTCAAAAAGCAATGTTCTTACATTACCTTTTGATTTTGGGAGGTAATGAAGCATTCGAGATGGATCTAAAACCAAAGCCTTGTACTGAGCCAGGTGATATCAGCAGTAAGGCTTACTGCAAATAGCCTCAATGCTCCTGGACAAGGGCAGGGAAAACCTCAGCCACAGGTTTCTGGTCCACATCAGTACCCAGTGAGCGCCTGATGGAAAGGGCAAAGGTGTGGACTTCAGGCAAGGGCGGTTAGGGTGCTCCCGAGGCCAAATGCTTGCCGCCACTCACCGGGCACAAATATGATGAATGACCAGCTGGGAAAGGGACCGGAGGAAAGGTGACGTATGTGGCACTGTACCCTTGCAAACCTAGCACCTGTTGGTGTTATACTATCGGGGTGCAATTTATCTCATTGATTATAAATTTGGGGGGGGGGAGAAATACAGATTGAATGTTAAGCATTCTCACACCTCTGAACATCAATCAAAAATAATCTGAAAGAATGAAGATTTCAAGTTGCTGTACGTACAGTCATAAGCAGTTGTTTGCTCTCTCGGATGGCTCCCCAGCAACCTAAGAACCCTAGGAAGAAGAGAATTACCCCGACTGACAGGATGATGTAAGCCCCAGTATAGATCAATGGGTTGGCGATCACAATGTTCTTGAAGCCATTGGGGTTGGTTGTAACCCAGATGCCAACTCCCAGCAGACAAATACCCCCTGCCTGTAACAGACCACAGCAATGTTATTACAGTGAGTTGCAGCCTGCTGCATTAAAATTCATCGAGAATCCTGCAATAATCTCCACAGCTCCTGGATATTATTTCATAACTGTTGTTAAGATAAAGTACCCTTTATCTCATAATATAATTAAGCCACATTCTAGACTTTAATAAAATTACACGGTATGTATTTGATTAAAGTTATTGAATAACAATGCCTGTTGCCATGGTCACAGGTTTTAATATCATTTCTTCTAATTACCAATCTCATGAATATTCTCAGAGTTTTCTACCCCAGTGCCTGTCTCCGTGCAGATAGCCATTCTCATCTGTTCGTAAGTATGACCAACCAGTTACAGTACTTACAAAAATTAAACTATTGGACACAAACATGAGGTACTTGATACAGGTCCGAGATTTTTCCATTTGGAATCCAGCAGTTTCTGTCGTTTTAAACGGCTTTCGGTCTGAAATGACAAGTGAAAGAACGCCTCAGTTTACACTTTGCAATCATTTAATTACCAATTTAGTGCGGGTTAATGCTTTTACAATCAACCTCCAAGTGGACTGAATACCACAACAGTAAAAAGACTAAACAATTCGCAACCAGTTCAAAAAAAAGTAGAGAAACTCTCCTTCTTTAATTCATGGATTTCAATACAGTTAGAAACACGGCTATGATACGGGGCTGAAAAGGCTGTTGCAGTTCAGCTGGTTGGTGGCAAAATTCCATAGAAAACATCGCAAAGGGATGATAATAAGTCAATTTAAATCCTTTTTCAAAGTTCCATCATCCCTCAATTTTCTTCACTTCTAAAGTACTTCCCAAAACAACCTGAAATGTCAGCCTCCAATTTTGTTTAATACTCCTGAGATAAAACAGTACAAAGTTTGTTGTACTTATTTAATTCTAAGGCTCTGTATTAACAATGTGGTTGTGATTAGGACCACAGATCGCTAGCAGGTTGGAGAGGTGGGCCCCACGTGCTTGACTTCCAGTCGAACAGATCACAACACAAACTTTCCATCATCAGATTTCTTACCAAACAGATAGGGAAGATAATTTATTTGTCAAGTTAGGATGATTTTGGGGGAGCACGTCAAAATATAAACAGAATGGCACAGATTAAATGGTAGTCAGCCTCCTTCGTACTGTCATAGTGGCAAGGCATTGCGTTGTCAATTGGTTTCACCATAAGCCGGTTACTAACCTCAGGTAGAATTTTTTTTTAAATTCCTTTATTGGATCTGGGCATCGCTGGCAAGGCCAGCATTTATTGCCCATCCCTAATTGCCCTTGAGAAGGTGGTGGTGAGCTGGCTTCTTGAACCGCTGCAGTCCATGTGGTGAAGCTACTCCCACAGTGCTGTTAGGGAGGGAATTCCAGGATTTTGACCCAGCAACGATGAAGGAACGGCCATATATTTCCAAGACAGGATGGTGTGTAACTTGGAGGGGAACTTGGAGGTGGTGGTGTTCCCATGCGCCTGCTGCTCTTGTCCTTCTAGGTGGAAGAGGTCGCGGGTTTGAGAGGTGCTGCCGAAGACCCCTTGGCGAGTTGCTGCAGTGCATCTTGTAGATGGTACACACTGCAGCCACGGTACGCCGGTGGTGGAGGGAGTGAATGTTTAAGGTGGTGGATGGGGTGCCAATGTGAGCAAAGGTACCAAAGAAGAGGCAAGCCGTCTCCCCAAAAGGGGCAGAGAGGAACAGTTGTGGACATTAATGCTCCTCTTGGCCCCACAAAAATTGACCCCCCCCCTCCCTCCCACCCACCACCCCATACCTGACTCTCCACCAGTATCGCTTCTACCCCCTTCCCCTTTAACTGACCTGGACTGGTTGGGTTCTATGGTGGTGCCAGCAGATTTCTCTCCCCGCAGAGTGTGCGAAGCTCGCCGATGGACCGCCATTGTGGGCCGACCATAAAAATGACTCGGGCCTCGGGCTGCTTCCACTGGTCACGCAAGCGAGCTAGCTCCGTCTGCCTGCTGCCCGATGGAAGCGCTCAAGTGAAAAGCGACCTTGTGTATATTAATTTAACATTCCTATCGCCTTTGGGCAGTTTGTTTCCTGGAATTTTAGTCCTACATACTTTCCGTCCCTGCCTGGTGTTTCACCAAGAAGTTCCTGTGAAGCTTCAACCATCTTTCCTTGTATGGACAATGACTAAATGAAGCCTGAACCGTTTGTAATTGTAGAGCTTTAAGCTATTTTCCTAAATATAACTGTCTGCTTCATTTGTGATTATTATTCACAATTAATTCATACTCAAAAACACGCCCTTCCAGACTGTGTGCAGCCCACCACTCCTAAGCTGGAGTACCAATTCACATTGCTGGTGGGGTATTGGTGCTCTCCCGAGACAGCGCAGATTTTAAGCCCCATTTTCCTGCGCACACAGGCAATTCTGTGATGCCGGAAAACACTGATTTGTGTTGCTGATGTCACAAAGTTCCACTAGATGCTGGGATGACTGTAACGTTATGCAGCTAGTGGACCGGAGCACGGTCAGGAGGCCATTCGCCATGACCACCCATATCGTACTGTTACACTCACTAACATCTACCCGTCGCCATGTTCTACTAGGTATAAGACCATGTTTTGGGGGCCAATGCTTCATTCTTATCTGTTGATTTGATGCATTACTCTTAGGTTATAACTAAATTGTACATTTTCCTCAGCTAATATTAGCAAAAAGGTTGGTGCAACTATAAAATGGGGAAGCCTATTTTTTCACTAACAGAGTAAAGTACTTCTAAAGTGGCTTTAATATAAATATTTTGCATCCTTTGCTAGTGTGTCTGAATTCCAACTATAAAATGTTTCTAAAAGACAAATCATAAGAATAGAGATCTCTGGTTATACATTCTTACTATTCATGGAGATAAGCCCATGAGCAAAAAGTATCTTCTAGAAAGTTGAAATTTGAGTTTTATAAACAGATTTTGAAGGGAGTGGGGGAGCACACTGATAAAAACATAATAAAAATCCACAGGAATCTGATTAATGAAAGGATAATGCAGAATCTTCACTGGAGAATAGAACTAATTAAACTGGAGGCCATTTCCTTCTGTACCTGAAGTGAAACGGTCTCTCTAGATTTAGATCTAAATTCATAAAATCTATGCTCACAAAATGCAAGAATCTTCTTTGGCCCTTGTACATCAAGGATATTGGATTCTATGCATTAGAGTTAGGTTTATATTTAGATTCGTACTGTAGTTCAAGTGTCACAAACTGCTGCTCTAGTTGAAGTTACTCAACAAATGGATTTTGCTCTGCTTAAATTATCTATCTGGTTCTGCAAATGGGCGGTGGTCGAGGTTTGTGATTACAAAGTCGGTGTGTTACTATTCACAGCATAGTAATCCATTGAGCAGTAGAATCAAAAACTTGGGGGCACGTTTTTGAAGGCAACCTAGACATTTTTAGCAGCAGGGAAACGGCAGTAGGGCCCAAAAAGCCTGTTCCACCTACATGACTCTCCCATATAAATCAATCCCTTCTCTGTCTAGAATTGTGTCTAATTACACCTAGAACCCATTTATAGTGTCTGCCTCAATAAATTTCCTCTTGGGTAATAAATTCCCACCCAACTCCCATTCATACTCAACGTCCTAATTTTTAAACTGATATTTGAACCCTCCTCCCACAGTGAACAGGTTGCCTGGGTCATCTTTGTCAATTCCCTCCATAGTGTAGTGTATGTAACCGTCTAAGGCAGAGCCGAGCAAGGGGAACTGTGCGAGAGCCAGTCCAGCGGCTGAACTGTCCTCCGTCAACGGGGGGTACCCAGCGCCGGTAGAGCCGAGCGAGCGGGAAAGAGACAGAGCCGAGCAAGGGGAACTGTGCGAGAGCCAGCCCAGCGGCTGAACCTGTTCGCCGTCAACGGGGTACCCAGAGCCGGTCGCCCTGCCATAAAATTTAAAAAAAAAAAGGGAAAGCCTTGAAGCCGACGCGCAGGCTGTGAACCTGAAAGCCAGCGGCCGTCGCCCGTGGGAAAAGTGTACCCCTCCCGCCAGGGAAGAAGCGCGGGAAGCCGCCATTAGGCGGGGAAGAAGACAGAAGCGGGAAACCGCCATTGAAGTGGGCGGGGAGAGAAGATAAGAGCGGGAAACTGCCATTTTCGCGGGAAAACTGCCATCTTAGAAAAAAAAAGAAATAATAATTTAAAGAAATACTTGTGTTGTTCCCAAAGAGAGGAAGATGCCTAAGCGTGGTAACATCAACGATTTTAATTCCGAAGTAGAAGACTGGGCCACGTACGTGGAACGCATTGAGATCTATTGTGAGGCCAATAAAATAGAAGAAGATGACAAAGCTATAACCTTGCTGAACTCGATGGGCGCAAAGACATACGGGCTCTTGAAGCATCTACTAGCACCAGCTAAACCGGCGGATCAGACTTTCGATGATATTGTGGCTGTCCTGGAGGACCACTTGAACCCTACACCGTTGATGTTGGCTGAACGATTCAAATTCTATGCGAGAACGCAACGGAAAGACGAAAGCAATGCGGAATACTTGGTTGAACTGCGGAGGCTAGCGAAAGACTGTCAGTTTAGGGACAACCTGGAAGAGGCACTGAGAGACAAATTCGTGTGCGGAATGTTGAAGGAAGAAACACAAAAACGACTGCTTGAAGAGAACGATCTTCCACTTGATAAGGCTGTCCTTATCGCAGCATCAAGCAAAGCCGCAGTGAAAGGAACTGCGGAAATGCAGCTAAAGGCAGCGGCACTCAGGGTACAACAAATTACTTTGGGTACAACGAAATGCTATCGTTGTGGAAAGACAACACACGACCAGAACCAATGCTGGTTTAAAAACCAAGAATGTAGGAAATGTGGCAAGCTTGGTCACATAGCTAAGGTATGCCAGTCAGGGAAGAAGACCAACAATAATGAGTCACCACAAAAGTGGTACAGAAAGGTACATGAGGTGACTAGGAAGAGTCCGGAGGAACAGAAGTCGGACTCACACTCCAACTGCAAAGGACTGGATAGTTTGAGAGTTCACAATGTGAGTAATGAAGCTGACCGACAAACTATCTGGATCACACTACAGATTGCAAAAGTCCAAGTGAAAATGGAAGTGGACACCGGATCGGCGCTGACGGTCATGAATAAGCATGACTATAAAAAGTTATTCAAGCATATTCCACTACGGGATACGGAACTAGTACTACAGACATACACGGGGCACAAAGTATTCCCCATCGGAAAGATAGAAGTCAAGGTGAGATACAAGGATAAAGATTACCAAAGGATGGACCTGTATGTGTTGCCTGAGGGAGGTCCACCACTTCTGGGACGGGAGTGGATCCGGAAAATAAAGATAGACTGGCATTCACTAAACACCATGACGGTGGATTCCGGAAAGGAAGATGTCAAACCTGAACGGTTGTCCAGAATATTGGACGAAGCTAAAGAGGTATTCCAGCAAGGACTGGGAACACTGCGAGGAATTAAAGCAAAGGTTAAGATTGCAGAACATGCAAGCCCAAAATTTTTCAAAGCCAGATCGGTACCTTATGCGATACGACCAGCTGTGGAGGCAGAACTGGAAGAACTTGAACGATCAGGGGTACTGTCAAAAGTGGACTGGAGTGAGTGGGCCACGCCCATTGTTCCCGTCATGAAGTCTTCACCAAGTAATAAGCCAGGGGGACCGGGGAAGGTCCGCATCTGCGGAGACTTCAAGATCACAGTGAATCCGGTGCTTCACACGGTACAATACCCGCTTCCGCGGATTGAAGATATCTTTGCTTCGTTGGCTGGAGGGAAACACTTCACCAAGATAGACCTGGCTCAGGCATACTTACAAATGGAAGTCGAGGAAGAGTCACGCCAGTACCTCACCAGCAACACACACAGAGGATTGTATCGTTATAATAGACTGGTTTTTGGGGTAGCTTCGGCTCCAGCAATTTGGCAGAGGGCCATGGAGCAGGTATTACAAGGAATTCCAAGCACGCAGTGCTACTTAGACGATATCCTAATTACGGGAGAAGACGAGGAAGAACACCTCACAAATTTGAAACTGGTGCTCACCAGGTTGAAGGAATATGGCCTTCGAGTTAATCGCAAGAAGTGTGAGTTTTTCCAAAAACGGATCTCGTACTGCGGTCATGTCATTGACCGAGAGGGGCTGCACAAGTCACCTGACAAGATAGAAGCTGTCGTGAAGGCCCCCGCTCCAGAAAACGTATCACAGTTAAGATCATTCTTGGGGTTGATTAATTATTATCACAAGTTTCTGCCAAATCTATCCACGGTGCTGCATCCGCTGAATGCTCTGTTGCGGAAAGAAATACCATGGAAGTGGAGTGAGGAATGTAAAAAGGCTTTTCGCAGAAGCAAGGAGTTGATTACCTCTGAAGAAGTGTTGGCTCATTTCAACCCAACGTTACCCCTTCGTCTAGCTTGTGATGCTTCCCCTTATGGAATTGGAGCAGTACTTTCTCACAAGTTACCAAATGGCTCGGAAAGGCCAGTGGCATTCGCGTCCCGATCATTGACCTCCGCGGAGCGAAATTATGCTCAAATAGATAGGGAGGCCCTCAGCCTTGTGTGGGGCGTGAAGAAATTCAATCATTACCTGCAAGGTAAGAAGTTCACATTACTGACAGACCACCAGCCGTTGGTGTCCATATTCAACCCAAACAAGGCCGTTTCCACCATGACAGCACAAAGGTTACAAAGGTGGTCCGTGTTACTTGGGGCACACCAATATGACATCGAATACAAAAGGTCCAAACAGCATGGAAATGCTGATGGGTTATCGCGCTTGCCATTGCCGATAGTAGAAGAAGCGACTACATTGGACCCGGTAGAGATGTTCCACTCATCCATAGTGGAGTGTCTACCAATAACAAATTCGATGATCGAAAACGAAACAAGAAATGACCCGACTCTTTCACGAGTCTATGATTTAACGGTGGAGGGATGGCCAGCACAGGGCGAACCAACACTGCAAGCATTTTCACAGAGGAAAGAACAGCTGTCAGTGTGTAGAGGAACCCTGATGTGTGGATCTAGAGTGGTGATTCCACCCAAACTTCAAAAGAAGGTGTTAAAGGAGCTGCACGAGGGACATCTGGGTGGAGTGAAGATGAAGAACCTAGCAAGAGCGTTTGTATGGTGGCCAGGCATCGATGTAGACATCGAAGAAATCACTAAGAACTGCCTAGGATGTCAGAAGGTTCAGAACGCGCCACCACAGGCTCTGCTGCATCCATGGGAGTGGCCCTCATCTCCTTGGCAAAGGGTACACATCGACTTTGCTGGTCCATTTATGGACTCAATGTTCCTAATAGCGGTGGATGCACACTCCAAGTGGCCGGAGGTAATAAAGATGACCACCACCACCACGGAAAAAACCATCACAGTGTTAAGGACTATGTTTGCTAGGAATGGCCTGCCGGAACAGATCTGTTCTGATAATGGACCGCAATTTGTGTCCGAAGAATTCAAGAAATTCTTAAAGAGCAATGGGGTTAAGCACTACACGTCAGCCCCATACCATCCCGCCTCCAATGGATTGGCTGAAAGGTTTGTCCAGACCTTCAAGAAGGCCATCAAGGCCATGGGTAATGAAGACATTAATTTACAACATAAGGTGGATAGCTTCTTGTTGGCGTACAGGAATGCAACACATGCGGTCACAAATCAAACTCCCGCCATGATGTTTTTTAATAGACGACTAAGATGCCGGCTGGATTTGCTCAAGCCAAACGTCAGAAGGGACGTAGAGAACCGGCAATTCCAGGGCATGAATGAAAGGGCCACTAGATCTTTTCAGATAGGTCAACAAGTTTTGGCCCGGGACTACCGTACCGAGAAATGGCAGCCTGGAACTATTGGAAAAAGGCTAGGGCCGTTGATGTATACGGTGGATCTTGGGGACAGTATAATAAGGCGCCATGTTGACCAGATCATAGGGTCAGCCACAACTGGCCAACCTACTTCACCACCTTACCCGGTTACTGTTGAAACCGAGATACCCAGAACACCTACCTCCGATCTGGTAATACTGGAATCAGAGGAACCTGACACTGTCTTTCAAGCCGAATCGACCTTGTCAGAAGCACCTACTACACTGCCAGGAATGACGACACCACTGAGGCGTTATCCGGACAGAGTCCGGAAACCTCCAGAGAGACTGAATCTGTGAACTGTCTTGCATAAAGTTGTATATATGTTATAATGTATGTTTAATGGGAAATACGTATGTTGTAAGCTAAAAAGGGAGGATTGTAGTGTATGTAACCGTCTACCTTTAAGAGACTATGTATGTAACCGTTCACCTTTAAGAGAACTATTTTAGGTGTGGCACTACTTGTTTGACTTCTGTATACGGTAATACCGACGGTGACCACACCGGTATATAAGTGCTGTGGCATGACTTATTGGGCAGATTCGCCCTGACCTTCGAATAGTAAAGTCCTGTTGTATGTTACTCCTGAAGTCTGTGTCGTAATTAACTGCACAACCCACAGACTTTACACATAGTCCTCAAAACCTGAGAACTGAGGGAATGTTGAGTCTTTTCTCAGATCCAATCAACCGAGGTTTTAGTCTGGTCACTGCAACTGATGTTTTCGCATCTTCACACACTTCTCTTGGAGTACAGTGTGAATTAGTGGGAGGATTTGCAGGCTGATTAACAGTCTGACAGACTGAACACTCCTTTGTGGCTGTAACTATCTTTACAGCAGCCGATGGGGTGGTTGGTATTATACGGCAGGAGGGTTTTACGGGCTCCAACAACACATACGATGAGGATCAGGCCATCCACACTCACCCGACCCGAGTATCCCACTAGATGTCAACCCAGGATTCAGAGCCAGAAGTTCCGGTTTCCACTCGCTGGGACTGTCTGGAGCTGGGATCGAACCTTGCACCTTCTGACTCAGAGATAGGAATGCTACCGCTAAGCCAAAGACTCACTCCTTGGGCAGCATGGGTGACTTGGTGCTTTGACCTGGTGAAGCCCAGCACCACGGTGCGGTGAAACGCAGGCTCATCATTCTGGTGGAAGCAGCAAGCAAAGGCCAGTTCCATATCCATGGGGAAGAGATGGAAAACTAGAGGAAAGATCAACCTTGGCCTTGCTCATACTGCCCCAGCTGTTGATTAAAGGAGCATTGGTGGTGATGGAGGCCTAGGCTGCCCAAGTGTCTCACCTGGAGCTAGGACGTGTTGAGAGCAGAAAATGCAATGGGGAAAAAATAAGCAGGATAGATACATTTAATTCGGCCCCTATTTTCCTTTTCTCAATACTGCGATATAGCCACCTAGAAATAAAAGATCAGTTGTAATGGGGGAGCGGGTTAAGATCGGGACACGATTGGAAGGCAGTGGGATCTGGGGGACGCGGGGGTGGGGGGTGTAATGAAATATGCCATTCATCAGGCACTCTGTATTCTCTGTGTTTGATTGTGCCTGTGACTGTGACAAGCAGGGGTGTTTAGTTTCAGTTTCATTTCCTTACCTGTATTGTATTGTGTGTAGGGCTCCGCCCATACCTGGCCCCTACTTAAGCAGGCCCCAGCGTGTCTCACAGGCAGTGCAGCAGATCTCTGGATGAGAGACACTCCTCCACTGTGTATTACTTTCTGAGTTAATAAAAGCCTTGCTTTGCTCCGTTCACGTTGAGTCTCGGATTCATTGAGGCACATCAATTTTATTAACTCAGTTTTCAACGCAATGGATCAACTCTTGAAACCCGAACGTTTGGATTTGGACCCGCATGCTTCGGACGCATCGGCACGATTCGGACACTGGTTTAAGTGTATGGAATTCTTCCTGGACAATTCCGCAGCCATCACAGACGCTACGGACGCTGAAAGTATGAAACTCGGAATCCTGCGGAATTGGGTAAGCCACCGGGTTTACCCCCTCATCCAAGACGCCGACACGTACCCGGCCGCCTGCGACATCCTAAAGGCGCATTACCAGCAGCCTACGAACGAGGTGTACGCTAGGCATCTGCTCGCTACTCGCACACAGCGACCTGGGGAATCGCTGGATGAGTTCCTAGTCACCCTGAAAACGCTTGGCAAAGACTGCAAGTGCCAAGATGTAAAAGCCGCAGTGTACACTGACGAGCTTGTTCGTGATGCCTTTATCACAGGCCTCAGCTCCACTTACATCCGGCAGAGACGACTGGAAAAAACGGGATGGGACCTGAAACAGGCTGTGGACACAGCGCGATCCCTGGATGTGGCCCAGAGAAACTCGGACGCCTACTCTTCAGCCCGCGCCGCCCACGCCACCACGTGTGCACCAAGGGCGCCGCCATCTTGGAAGGCATCTTCCCCGCCCGGCAGCCCGACACCGTCGGGGCCCCGCTCTCCCCCCAGAAGCCCTACGACAGCCGCGACGCGTCGGGGCCCCAACTGCTACTTCTGCGGGCAGCCGAAGCACACCAGAAACCTGTGCCCGGCGAAAGGCACCACCTGCTTTAAGTGCGGTAAGAAGGGGCACTTCGGGAAGGTGTGCAGAGGGAACCCCGCTGGAATACCTGCCACCGCCGCGTGTGCGTCGTGGGAGCGGCCATCTTGGACGCCATCTTGCCCGACCTCGTGGGGTCTGCCATCTTGTGAGCAGACAGCGTGGACGCCATCTTGTCTCGATCAGGACCCTACAGTGGCATCGGTCACAGTGGACCAGACCAGACCGCACCCGCTATCCAAATCAATGGTGGACATCGAGGTAAACGGGTGCGGGGTTAAATGTTTAATTGACAGTGGAAGCACGGAGAGTTTTATCCACCCTGAACTAGCACAACAACTCTCTCTAACGGTGGTCCCTGCTCGGGGCACCATCTCTATGGCTGATAAAACCCAGACATCGACCATTATGGGTTACTGCGCGGTACAATTGTCCGTTAACGGAACTGTATACGGTAATTTTAAATTACTAATCATGAAGAGTCTATGTGCGAGCGTGATCTTGGGCCTGGATTTCCAGTGTCACCACCAAAGCATCACGCTCAATTACGGTGGGTCCCAGCCGCCCCTCACAGTGTGCGGTCTGGCTACCCTGAAGGTAAAGCCGCCTTCGCTATTCGCGAACCTTACTCCCAACTGCCGGCCAATAGCGACCAAAAGCAGGAGGTACAGCTGGGAGGACAGGCGGTTTATCGCGACCGAGGTGGACAGGCTGCTGAGGGAGCGCGTTATTGAACGCAGCAACAGCCCGTGGCGCGCCCAAGTGGTGGTGGTGAGGGGTAGCGAGAAGAAACGGATGGTGATCGACTATAGCCAAACGATCAACATGTACACCCAACTAGACGCCTACCCGCTACCCCGCATATCAGAAATGGTGAACCAAATTGCCCAATACCGGGTGTTCCCCACCATCGACCTCAAGTCAGTGTACCACCAGCTCCCTATCAGACCAAAGGACCGCCTGTACACCGCCTTCGAGGTGAACGGACGCCTCTACCAATTCCTCAGAGTCCCCTTTGGGGTGACGAATGGGGTCTCGGTCTTCCAGAGGGAGATGGACCGCATGGTCGATGACCACCACTTGCAGGCAACCTTCCCCTACCTCGACAACGTCACCATCTGCGGTCACAACCAGCAGGATCACGACTCGAACCTCGAGAGGTTCCTGAAAACCGCACAAAAACTCAACCTCACTTACGAGGACAAGTGCGTTTTCAACACCACGCGCCTCTGCATACAAGGCAGCGTGGTGGAGAATGGGGAAATCGGACCAGACCCCGACCGATTGCGCCCCCTATGGGAGCTGCCCCTGCCCAACACTTCCAAAGCCCTGAAAAGGTGCCTGGGGTTATTTTCTTATTATGCCCAATGGGTCCCCAACTACTCCGACAAAGCCCGCCCCCTCTTGAAAGCATCCTCTTTTCCGCTCTCTGCTGAGGCCCACACCGCCTTCAAAAGCATTAAGCGGGATATTGAACGGGCCACGCTACAGGCAGTGGACGAGAACACTCCCTTTCAAGTGGAAAGTGATGCGTCTGACTTTGCCTTGGCGGCCACCCTCAACCAGGCGGGGCAGCCCGTAGCTTTCTTCTCGAGGACCCTCCAAGGGCCCGAGATCAGACACTCCTCCGTGGAAAAGGAGGCCCAAGCCATCGTGGAGGCAGTGCGCCACTGGCGCCACTACCTAGCCGGCAAACGCTTCACCCTACTTACCGACCAGCGGTCGGTAGCGTTTATGTTTAATAATAAACAGAAGGGGAAGATTAAAAATGATAAGATTCTCAGGTGGCGGATCGAGCTCTCCACCTTCGAGTATAACATCATTTACCGGCCAGGGGTCCTTAACGAATCCCCCGACGCCCTCTCACGAGGGATGTGTGCCAGCGCCACCGGGGATCGGCTACAGACCCTCCACAACGACCTCTGCCACCCAGGGGTCACACGGCTGTTCCACTTCATAAAGTCCCGCAACTTACCCTACTCGATTGAGGAAGTTCGGTCTCTGACCAGGAACTGCCGCACTTGCGCTGAGTGCAAGCCTCGGTTCTACCGCCCAGATAGAGCCCACTTAATCAAAGCTACACGGCCCTTTGAGCTGCTCAGCTTAGATTTCAAGGGCCCCCTCCCATCAGTCGACCGCAATGTTTACTTCCTGAACATTGTGGACGAATACTCCCGTTTCCCATTCGCCTTCCCCTGCCCAGACATGACCAGTGCCACGGTCATTAAATGCCTCAACAGCCTGTTCTGCCTGTTCGGTATGCCGAGCTACATCCATACGGATAGGGGGGCGTCCTTCATGAGTGAAGAGCTACGCCAGTACATGCTGTCCAGGGGGATCGCCACGAGCCGTACCACCAGCTACAACCCCCAGGGTAACGGCCAGGTGGAGCGAGAGAATGGGACAGTATGGAAAGCAGTCACTCTAGCTCTAAGGACCAAGGGCCTCCCTATCTCCCGCTGGCAGGAAGTCCTCCCAGATCACAGAAATCACAGAAACCCCACAGTGCAGATAGAGGCCATTTCGGCCCATCGAGCCTGCACCGACACATATCCCACCCGATCCCCGTAACCCCTGCACCAACACATATCCCACCCTATCCCCGTAACCCCACGTATTTAATCCCCCTAACACTAAGGGTCAATTTATCATAGCCAATCAACCTAACCTGCACATCTTTGGACTGTGGGAGGAAACCGGAGCACCCGGAGTCGCTATTGTGTACTGCCACTAATGTCACGCCTCATGAACGAATGTTTGTCTTTCCCCGGAAATCCACCTCAGGCGTATCCATGCCGTCATGGCTCTCCACCCCAGGTCCGGTATTTATACGAAGGCATGTGAGGGGCCACAAGACGGACCCTCTCGTGGAGTCAGTGCACCTACTACACGCCAACCCCCAATACGCGTATGTCCGGCACGCCGACGGAAGGGAGGACACCGTGTCCATAAAAGACGTCGCCCCAGCTGGTAACGACAACAACCACGACAACAACAGCAACTCTTACCCACCCACTATCCTTTCATCACCCCCGGAAGAACATCGATCAACGGTGCCCCCACCAACTACCCCTTCAACAACCCTGGCGGCGCCCCCGGCAGAGACCCAGGAGGCCACCGGGGACACCCAGCCAACACCCGCGGCACCACAACAGCTACGTCGGTCACAGAGGACTATCAAACCCCCGAACAGACTAAATCTGTAGAAGGGGTGAATGTGATGAAATATGCCATTCATCAGGCACTCTGTATTCTCTGTGTTTGATTGTGCCTGTGACTGTGACAAGCAGGGGAGTTTAGTTTCAGTTTCATTTCCTTACCTGTATTGTATTGTGTGTAGGGCTCCGCCCATACCTGGCCCCTACTTAAGCAGGCCCCAGCGTGTCTCACAGGCAGTACAGCAGATCTCTGGATGAGAGACACTTCTCCACTGTGTATTACTTTCTGAGTTAATAAAAGCCTTGCTTTGCTCCGTTAACGTTGAGTCTCGGATTCATTGAGGCACATCAGGGGGGCGGGTAAGTGACTGGCCTCATTTTAACTAACCCTGGCTCAGCCCGGTTTCTGCCAGGCAGTGGGATCTGGGGGGTGGGGGGGGGGGGGGCAAGTGACTGGCCTCATTTTAACTAACCCTGGCTCAGCCCGGTTTCTGCCAGGCAGTGGGATCTGGGGGGCGGGGGGGGGGGGGGGGCAAGTGACTGGCCTCATTTTAACTAACCCTGGCTCAGCCCGGTTTCTGCCAGGCAGCGGGATTTAAAATCAGGGCAGCTAGTTGATTATTGCAGTCCCTAACTGCTGTCGTAGGTGAGATGAACAAGCTCAATAGAGACTGGAAATCAAATCTAAAGCCTTCTGTCTGCGGGGTACCCTTATAAAGTGAGAAACTGGGGGAACTGCTTGATTGCCCTTTTCTTTCTCCACACTTTATTGCCCTCTGCACTCATGTCGACAACTTGCTTGTTCCTTTTGAAGGCGGAGGGAAGAGTTGGTTAGCTGCCCCCTTAGTGTGTCCCCTCCCCTATATAACTGCAAAGCTGGCTGCCGACCAACGCCTCTCAGGAAGATGGAAGGTTCCAGGCATTCAACCAGATAGAAATGAGTAACTTCAAAGCTGTAACAAACTTACCGTTTATATAATCTTTATAAATCACTCGTCTGAACAAAGTAATATTATTTTTTAAATTATCAATCACTCAAGCTTCACTTGTGACATCATCTGACCCCTTCCTCCCACATCTCTAATAGGCTTACGGCTCACCCTCAGGTATCCACTGTCTGTGTAATTCACTTGTATCTATTGTCTGTATTATTTACAATCTGTGTCTATCATTTTTGTAATATTGTAGTGTGTCATGCTGTTAGTGTAAAGAAGAAAGAGCTTTCATTGATGTAGCATCTTTCACGACTTCAGTACGTCGCAAAGCATTTCACAGCCAATGAAGTACTTTTGAAGTGTAGTCACTGTTGTAATGTAGGAAACACGGCAGCCAATTTGCGCACAGCAAGCTCCCACAGATAGCAATGTGATGATAATGACCAGATAAGCTGTTTTTTTAGGTGTTGGTTGAGGGATAAATATTGGCCAGGACATTAAGGAGAACCCCCATACTCCTCTTCAAAGTAGTGTCATGGGAACGTTTACATCCACCTGAGAGGGCAGGTGGGTCCTTGGTTTAACGCCTCATCTGAAAAACAGCAACTCTGACAGTGCAGCACTCCCTCAGCACTTGAACCCATAACCTTCTGACTCAGAGGCGAGAGTGCTAGGTAGGTTTTAAGGAGTGTCTTACAGGAGGAGAGAGAGGTAGAGAGACGGAGTGGTTTAGGGAGGGAATTCCAGAGCTTAGGGCCTAGGCAGCTGAAGGCACAGCCGCCAATGATGGAGCGATTAAAATCGGGGAAGCTCAAGAGGCCAGAATTGGAGGAGCGCAAATATCTCAGAGGGTTGTGGGGCTGGAGGAGGTTACAGAGATAGGGAGGGGCAAGGCCATGGAGGGATTTGAGAACAAGGATGAGAATTTTAAAATCGAGGCGTTGCTTAATGGGGAACCAATGTAGCTCAGCGAGCACAGGGGTGATGGCATGGATATGTGGTCGGAAGCTCATTTCGGGGTCAAATATGACACCAAGGTTGCAAACACTTGCGCCTGCTATTATCACCATCAGTCAAACCCTTCGAGCATCTCCCTGCTATTATCACCATCAGTCAAACCCTTCGAGCATCTCCCTGCTATTATCACCATCAGTCAAACCCTTCGAGCATCTCCCTGCTATTATCACCATCAGTCATTTCTGGCCGATGTTGCTCTTTTGCCTCTTGTCAAAAGTTTTATTTTCTTGCACTGCAAAATAGAAAACCCTTTTCACTGCAAGCGTTATAAAACACACTCAAATGCACAAAAAGGTTGCTTGTAAAAGAAAGAAAGACTTGCATTTCTATAGCGCCTTTCACGACCACCGAACATCTCAAAGCGCTTTACAGCCAATGAAGTGCTTTTAAAGTGTAGTCACTGTTGTAATGTGGGAAACGCGGCAGCCAATTTGCACACAGCAAGATCCCACAAACAGCAATGTGATATTGACCAGATAATCCGTTTTTGTTATGTTGGTTGAGGGATAAATATTGGCCCAGGACACCGGGGATAACTCCCCTGCTCTTCTTCAAAATAGTCCTGTGGGATCTTTTATGTCCACCTGAGATGCAGACGGGGCCTCAGTTTAACGTCTCATCTGAAAGACGGCACCTCCGACAGTGCAGCACTAAATGTAGGAATGTGAGGCTAAATTTTGTGCTCTCAAGTGGACATGACTGACTGCCCCCAGGCCTGGGTTTGTGATCTGTTATACTTTTATTGATCATTAATGTCACTCCTTACATACATGGGTTAAATCATTGACTGGCAAGCTTAAAAAGCTGGTGGTTGCCATGCATGTGTGAATTTAAGTGGGCGAACTGCCTCGCTCGCCTTGGCCCTGACAGTTTCTTGGATGTGCAGAGTGCTCCTCCTGCAACCAGGTTGCCAACTCTGGTTGGGTGTATTCCTGGAGGATCCATCACATGACCTCCCGCCACAAACTGCCCCGCCCCCACACTCCTGCCATTGGTCCATCCTCCACCGCCTTCCCACGCCAATGGGAAAGGGAACTGACTTTGTTACTCAATTGAATTAATGTTGACAGTTGGTGCAACAACCTTTTTTTCCCCTATCTCCAATATTTTTTTACCTAATAAATGAAGGTGTTCATTGATGACAAATGGGAAAAAAATGCAATTTTGTTGAACACCCCTATGATTTTTCTCCTGGGTTGCTTGCAGCAGTTTCTTGGAAGTTCACCTTCAATTCCTGAAGACTCCAGGACATTCCTTGGCACCACTACTCCTGCTGCTTTTAAAAAGTGAAGGTGGAGAAGCAGCAGCTTCAGCACTTGTGAAATCACCGTCGAACAAACTGTCTCAGCCTGTGTGCCCTCTTAAAACTTTCCTGCTGCCAGTCTAAAGCAGCATCCTGCTGTGCCTCCCACCTCATCCACTGCCACTACTCCCATGGTCCCCAAACACTGAGGCCAATGCCACAACACCACCCATCCTAAACCAACTCCAGGCCTTGGGCAAGCTACGCTCCCTCTCGCCAATCCATCTCCAAAAGTGCTCTGGCCTTTACCATTACTTTCTCTCTCACCTGCGTGCGTCACACGACGTACAAGAGCCGGTCAGCAAAACAACGTGTGCAAGTTGAGGACAGATACAATGGGAAAAGCAACAGGAGACCAAGCGGAGGACAGACGTACAGAGAAAGGGAGAAAGAAAGAAAAAGTGTCACAGAAAAATGGAGATGTACAGAGAAGACGAAAGGGTCTGACTGAGGGCCATAAAGGCAGAGATAAATAGTGGAAGCTAAAATGAAACACACAGAAAGAACTGGACAGTGGGCGAGAGATGGAGAGAGAGACACAGCAAGAGAGACCCAAATCTTAATTTAATTTCTATCCATAAGCAACGCCACAGGAGGTTGACTGGTTTTCTCGATAATTCATGCTCAAGGACCACTAGTCCTCATGTAATGCATTCCCAGGTACCCACTATTCTCTAATACATTCCCAGTACTCACTATTCTCTAATACATTCCCAGTACTCACTATTCTCTAATACATTCCCAGCACTCACTATTCTCTAATACATTCCCAGTGCTCACTATTCTCTAATACATTCCCAGTACCCGCTGTTCTCTAATACATTCCCAGTACTCACTATTCTCTAATACATTCTCAGTGCTCACTATTCTCTAATACATTCCCAGTACCCGCTGTTCTCTAATACATTCCCAGCACTCACTATTCTCAAATACATTCCCAGTGCTCACTATTCTCTAATACATTCCCAGTACCCACTATTCTCTAATACATTCCCAGTACTCACAATTCTCTAATACATTCCCAGTACTCACTATTCTCTATTACATTCCCAGCACTCACTATTCTCTAATACATTCCCAGGTACCCACTATTCTCTAATACATTCCCAGCACTCACTATTGTCTAATACATTCCCAGTACTCACTATTCTCTAATACATTCCCAGTACTTAATATTTTCTAATACATTCCCAGCACTCACTATTCTCTAATACATTTCCAGTACTCACTATTCTCTAATACATTCCCAGTACTCACCATTCTCTAAAACAATCCCAGTACTCACTATTCTCTAATACATTCCCAGTGCTCACTATTCTCTGATACATTCCCAGTTTGCAATATTTTCTAATATACTCCCAGTACTCACTATTCTCTAAAACAGTCCCAGTACTCACTATTCTCTGATACATTCCCAGTACTCAGTATTCTCGAACACATTCACAGTACTCACTATTCTCTAATACATTTCCAGTACTCACTAATCTCTAATACATTCCCAATCCTCATTATTCTCTAATACATTCCCAGTACTCAGTATTCTCTAAAACATTCCCAGTACTCACTATTCTATAATACATTCCCAATACTCACTATTCTCTAATACATTCCCAGTACTCACTATTCTCTAATGCATTCCCAGTACTCACTATTCTCTAATACATTCCCAGTACCCACTATTCTCTAATACATTCCCACTACCGACTATTCTCTCGAATGCAGTCCCAGTACTCTCTATTCTCTAATACAGTCCCAGTACTCACTATTCTCTAATACATTCCCAGTACTCACTATTTTCTAATACAGTCCCAGTACCCACTATTCGCGAATATATTCCCAGTACTCACTATTCTCTAATACATTCCCAGTATCCACTATTCGCTAATATATTCTCTGTACTCACTATTCTCTAATATATTCCCAGTACACCCTATTCTCTTGAATACATTCCCAGAACCCACTATTCTCTAATACATTCCCAGTACTCACTATTCTCTAATACATTCCCAGTACTCACTATTCTCTACTACATTCCCAGTACCCACTGTTCTCTATTCCATTCCCAGTACTCACTATTCTCTAATACAATCCCAGTACTCACTCTTCTCTAATACAATCCCAGTACTCACTATTCTCTAATACATTCCCAGTACTCACTATTCTCTAATACCTTCCCAGTACTCACTATTCTCTTGAATACATTCCCAGAACCCACTATTCTCTAATACATTCCCAGTATCCACTATTCTGTAATACATTCCCAGTACTCACCATTCTCTAAAACAATCCCAGTACTCACTATTCTCTAATACATTCCCAGTGCTCACTATTCTCTGATACATTCCCACTTTGCACTATTCTCTAATATATTCCCAGTACTCACTATTCTATAATACATTCCCAGTACTCACTAATCTCTAATACATTCCCAGTCCTCACTATTCTCTAATACATTCCCAGTACTCAGTATTCTCTAAAACATTCCCAGTACTCACTATTCTCTAATATATTCCCAGTACTCACTATTCTCGAATATATTCCCAGTACTCACTATTCTCTAATACATTCCCAGTACTCACTAATCTCTAATACATTCCCAGTACTCACTATTCTATAATACATTCCCAGTACTCACTATTCTCTAATACATTCCCAGTATCCACTATTCTCTAATATATTCCCAATACTCACTATTCTCTAATATATTCCCAGTACTCACTATTCTCTAATACATTCCCAGTACTCACTATTCTATAATACATTCCCAGTACTCACTATTCTCTTGAATACATTCCCAGAACCCACTACTCTCTAATACATTCCCAGTACTCACTATTCTCTAATACATTCCCAGTACTCACTATTCTCTAATACAGTCCCAGTACCCACTATTCGCGAATATATTCCCAGTACTCACTATTCTCTAATATATTCCCAGTACTCACTATTCTCCAATACATTCCCAGTATCCACTATTCGCTAATATATTCTCTGTACTCACTATCCTCTAATACATTCCCAGTACTCACTATTCTCTAATACAGTCCCAGTAATCACTATTCTCTAATACATTCCGAGTATACACTATTCTCTAATACATTCCCAGTGCTCACTATTCTCTAATACATTCCCAGTACTCACTATTCTCTCATACATTCCCAGTACTCACTATTCTCTAATACATTCCCAGTACTCAAAATTCTCTAATACATTCCCAGTACTCACTATTCTCTAATACATTCCCAGTACTCACTATTCTCTAATACATTCCCAGTACTCACTATTCTCTAATACATTCCCAGTATACACTATTCTCTAATACATTCCGAGTATACACTATTCTGTAATACATTCCCAGTGCTCACTATTCTCTAATACATTCCCAGTACTCACTATTCTCTAATACATTCCCAGTACTCAAAATTCTCTAATACATTTTCAGTACTCACTATTCTCTAATACATTCCCAGTATTAACTATTCTCTAATACATTCCCAGTATTCACTATTCTCTAATACATTCCCAGTACTCACTATTCTCTAATACATTCCCAGTACTCACTATTCTCTAATACATTCCCAGTACTCACTATTCTCTAATACATTCCCAGTATGCACTATTCTCTAATACATTCCCAGTACTCACTATTCTCTAATACATTCCCAGTGCTCACTATTCTCTAATACATTCCCAGTACTCACTATTCTCTCATACATTCCCAGTAGTCACTATTCTCTAATACATTCCCAGTACTCACAATTCTCTAATACATTCCCAGTACTCACTATTCTCGAATACATTCCAAGTACTCACGATTCTCTAATACAGTCCCAGTACACACTATTCTCTAATACATTCCCAGTACTCACGATTCTGATACATTCCCAGTACCCACTATTCTCTAATACATTCCCAATACTCACTATTCCTCGATACATTCCCAGTACTCACTATACTCTCAAATACATTCCCAGTGCTCACTATTCTCTAATACAATCCCAGTACTAACTATTCTTTAATACATTCCCAGTACCCACTATTCTATAATATATTCCCAGTAATCACTATTCTCTAATATATTCCTAGTACTCACTATTCTCGAATACATTCCCAGTACTCACTATTCTCTAATACATTCCCAGTACTCACTATTCACTAACACATTCCCAGTACCCACTGTTCTCTAATACATTCCCAGTACTCACTATTCTCTAATATATTCCCAGTACTCACTATTCGCTAATACATTCCCAGTACTCACTATTCTCTAATATATTCCCAGTACTCACTATTCTCTAATGCATTCCCAGTACTCACTCTTCTCTACTACATTCCCAGTACTCACTAGTCTCTAATACATTCCCAGTACTCACTAATCTCTAATACATTCCCAGTACTCACTATTCTCTAATACATTCCCTGTACTCACTATTCTCTAATACATTCCCAGTACTCACTATTCTCTAATACATTCCCAGTACTCACTATTCTCTAATACATTCCCCGTACTCACTATTCTCTAATACATTCCATGTACTCAATATTCTCTAACACATTCCCAGTACTCACTATTCTCTGATACAGTCCCAGTACTCACTATTCTCTAATACATTCCCAGTACTCACTATTCTCTAATACATTCCCAGTACTCACTATTCTCCAATACATTCCCAGTATACACTATTCTCTAATACATTCCCAGTACTCACTATTCTCTAATACATTCCGAGCATACACTATTCTCTAATACATTCCCAGTGCTCACTATTCTCTAATACATTCCCAGTACTCACTATTCTCTCATACATTCCCAGTACTCACTATTCTCTAATACATTCCCAGTACTCACTATTCTCTAATACATTCCCAGTACTCACTATTCTCTAATACATTCCAAGTACTCACGATTCTCTAATACAGTCCCAGTACACACTATTCTCTAATACATTCCCAGTACTCACGATTCTGATACATTCCCAGTACCCACTATTCTCTAATACATTCCCAATACTCACTATTCCTCGATACATTCCCAGTACTCACTATACTCTCAAATACATTCCCAGTGCTCACTATTCTCCAATACAATCCCAGTACTAACTATTCTTTAATACATTCCCAGTACCCACTATTCTATAATATATTCCCAGTAATCACTATTCTCTAATATATTCCTAGTACTCACTATTCTCGAATACATTCCCAGTACTCAGTATTCTCTAATACATTCCCAGTACTCACTATTCTCTAATACATTCCCAGTACTCACTATTCTCTAATACATTCCCAGTACCCACTGTTCTCTAATACATTCCCAGTACTCACTATTCTCTAATACATTCCCAGTACTCACTATTCACTAACACATTCCCAGTACCCACTGTTCTCTAATACATTCCCAGTACTCACTATTCTCTAATATATTCCCAGTACTCACTATTCGCTAATACATTCCCAGTACTCACTATTCTCTAATATATTCCCAGTACTCACTATTCTCTAATACATTCCCAGTACTCACTCTTCTCTACTACATTCCCAGTACTCACTAGTCTCTAATACATTCCCAGTACTCACTAATCTCTAATACATTCCCAGTACTCACTATTCCCTAATACATTCCCCGTACTCACTATTCTCTAATACATTCCCCGTACTCACTATTCCCTAATACATTCCCCGTACTCACTATTCTCTAATACATTCCCAGTACACACTATTCTCTTGAATACATTCCCAGAACCCACTATTCTCTAATACATTCCCAGTACTCACTATTCTCTAATACAGTCCCAGTAATCACTATTGTCTAATACATTCCGAGTATACACTATTCTCTAATACATTCCCAGTGCTCACTATTCTCTAATACATTCCCAGTACTCACTATTCTCTCATACATTCCCAGTACTCACTATTCTCTAATACATTCCCAGTACTCAAAATTCTCTAATACATTCCCAGTACTCACTATTCTCTAATACATTCCCAGTACTCACTATTCTCTAATACATTCCCAGTACTCACTATTCTCTAATACATTCCCAGTATACACTATTCTCTAATACATTCCCAGTACTCACTATTCTCTAATACATTCCGAGTATACACTATTCTCTAATACATTCCCAGTGCTCACTATTCTCTAATACATTCCCAGTACTCACTATTCTCTAATACATTCCCAGTACTCAAAATTCTCTTATACATTTTCAGTACTCACTATTCTCTAATACATTCCCAGTATTCACTATTCTCTAATACATTCCCAGTACTCACTATTCTCTAATACATTCCCAGTACTCACTATTCTCTAATACATTCCCAGTACTCACTATTCTCTAATACATTCCCAGTATACACTATTCTCTAATACATTCCCAGTACTCACTATTCTCTAATACATTCCGAGTATACACTATTCTCTAATACATTCCCAGTGCTCACTATTCTCTAATACATTCCCAGTACTCACTATTCTCTCATACATTCCCAGTAGTCACTATTCTCTAATACATTCCCAGTACTCACTATTCTCTAATACATTCCCAGTACTCACTATTCTCTAATACATTCCAAGTACTCACGATTCTCTAATACAGTCCCAGTACTCACTCTTCTCTACTACATTCCCAGTACTCACTAGTCTCTAATACATTCCCAGTACTCACTAATCTCCAATACATTCCCAGTACTCACTATTCTCTAATACATTCCCCGTACTCACTATTCTCTAATACATTCCCAGTACTCACTAGTCTCTAATACATTCCCAGTACTCACTAATCTCTAATACATTCCCAGTACTCACTATTCTCTAATACATTCCCCGTACTCACTATTCTCTAATACATTCCCAGTACTCACTATTCTCTAATACATTCCCAGTACTCACTATTCTCTAATACATTCCATGTACTCAATATTCTCTAACACATTCCCAGTACTCACTATTCTCTGATACAGTCCCAGTACTCACTATTCTCTAATACATTCCCAGTACTCACTATTCTCTAATACATTCCCAGTACTCACTATTCTCCAATACATTCCCAGTATACACTATTCTCTAATACATTCCCAGTACTCACTATTCTCTAATACATTCCGAGCATACACTATTCTCTAATACATTCCCAGTGCTCACTATTCTCTAATACATTCCCAGTACTCACTATTCTCTCATACATTCCCAGTACTCACTATTCTCTAATACATTCCCAGTACTCACTATTCTCTAATACATTCCCAGTACTCACTATTCTCTAATACATTCCAAGTACTCACGATTCTCTAATACAGTCCCAGTACACACTATTCTCTAATACATTCCCAGTACTCACGATTCTGATACATTCCCAGTACCCACTATTCTCTAATACATTCCCAATACTCACTATTCCTCGATACATTCCCAGTACTCACTATACTCTCAAATACATTCCCAGTGCTCACTATTCTCCAATACAATCCCAGTACTAACTATTCTTTAATACATTCCCAGTACCCACTATTCTATAATATATTCCCAGTAATCACTATTCTCTAATATATTCCTAGTACTCACTATTCTCGAATACATTCCCAGTACTCAGTATTCTCTGATACATTCCCAGTACTCACTATTCTCTAAGATGTTCCCAGTACTCACTATTCTCTAATACATTCCCAGTACTCATCATTCTCTAATACATTCCCAGTACTCACTATTCTCTAATACATTCCCAGTACTCACTATTCTCTAATACATTCCCAGTACTCACTATTCTCTAATACATTCCCAGTACCCACTGTTCTCTAATACATTCCCAGTACTCACTATTCTCTAATACATTCCCAGTACTCACTATTCACTAACACATTCCCAGTACCCACTGTTCTCTAATACATTCCCAGTACTCACTATTCTCTAATATATTCCCAGTACTCACTATTCGCTAATACATTCCCAGTACTCACTATTCTCTAATATATTCCCAGTACTCACTATTCTCTAATACATTCCCAGTACTCACTCTTCTCTACTACATTCCCAGTACTCACTAGTCTCTAATACATTCCCAGTACTCACTAATCTCTAATACATTCCCAGTACTCACTATTCTCTAATACATTCCCCGTACTCACTATTCCCTAATACATTCCCCGTACTCACTATTCTCTAATACATTCCCAGTACTCACTCTTCTCTAATACATTCCATGTACTCAATATTCTCTAACACATTCCCAGTACTCACTATTCTCTGATACAGTCCCAGTACTCACTATTCTCTAATACATTCCCAGTACTCACTATTCTCTAATACATTCCCAGTACTCACTATTCTCCAATACATTCCCAGTACTCAATAATCTCTAATACATTCCCAGTACTCACTATTCTCTAATACATTCCCAGTACTCACTATTCTCTAATAAATTCCCAGTACTCACTATTGTGATACATTCCCAGTACTCACTATACTCTGAAATAGATTCCCAGTACCCACTATTCCCTAATACATTCCCAGTACTCACTATTCCCTGATACATTTCCTGAACTCACTATACTCTCAAATAAATTCCCAGTAACCACTATTCTCTGATACATTCCCAGTACTCGCTATTCTCTGATACATTCCCAGTACTCACTATTCTCTGATACAGTCCCAGTACTCACTATTCTCTAATACATTCCCAGTACTCACTATTCTTTAATACATTCCCAGTACCGGCTATTCTCTCGAATACATTCCCAGTGCTCACTATTCTCTAATACATTCCCAGTACTCACTATTCTCTCGAATACATTCCCAGTACTCACGATTCTCTAATACATTCCCAGTACTCACTATTCTCTAATATATTCCCAGTACTCACTGTTGTCCGATACATTCCCAGTACACACTATACTCTAATACATTCCCAGTACTCACTCTTCTCTAATACATTCCCAGTACTCACTATTCTCTAACACATTCCCAGTACTCACTATTCTCTAATAAATACCCAGTACTCACTGTAGTGTCCATGTGTTGATAGAGACACTGAAGACTGGAGTTGGTTCATTGGTGTTTACTAAGCAAAGTCTGGAGGGGTACTAACGGATATAACACAATATACAGGCTTATATAGCCCGAGTGGCCATTACCGGCATTACAGCACATATGGGGCTCTTAAAGGCACATGCACTACAATTCCTCCCCTTTTAGCTAGCCAGTACATCATATTTTAAGTAATTATTAATTACATGTTATAAGAAAAATAATATACACATTGCTGTAGTTAATTAATAATAAGTCAGTCTATCTGGAGGCTTCCTGACTCAGTCTGGATAACGCATCGGTGGTGTAGTAGTTTCTGGTGGTGTAGTAGGTTCTTTTGGCAAGGCTGATTCGGCTTCAATGCCAGTGTCGGGTTCATCAGGTTCCAGTATCACCGGATCGGAGGTAGATATGGGTATCTCTACTTCATCGTTCGGCGTATAGAGTTGTGGTGCAGGTTGTCCCTTTTCGGATGACTCTATGATTTGGTCAGCATGGCGCCTTATTATGCTTTCTCCGATGTCCACGGTATACATCAGTGGTCCTAGTCGTGTGCAGATAGTTCCAGGCTGCCATTTCTCGGTACAGTAGTCCTGGGCCAAAACTTGTTGACCTATCTGGAAGGTTCTAGTTGGCCTTTCATTCATGCCTTGAAACTGTCGGTTCTCCACGTCCCTTCTGATGTTGGGCTTGACCAAATCCAGCCGGCATCTTAGGTTTCTATTGAAGAACATCATGGCGGGAGTTTGATTGGTAACCATATGTGTTGCATTCCTGTATGCGAACAAGAAGTTATCCACCTTGTGCTGAAGTTTTATGTCTTCATTACCCATGGCCTTTATGGCCTTCTTGAAGGTCTGGACAAACCTTTCACCCAATCCATTGGTGGCGTGATGGTATGGGGCGGACGTGTAGTGCTTAACCCCATTGTTTTTTAAGAACTTCCTGCATTCTTCGGACACAAATTGCGGTCCATTATCAGAACAGATCTGTTCCGGCAGGCCATTCCTGGCAAATATGGTCCTTAATACTGTGATGGTTTTTTCCGTGGTGGTGGAGGACATCTTTATTACCTCCGGCCACTTGGAGTGTGCATCAACCGCGATTAAGAACATTGAGTCCATAAATGGACCAGCAAAGTCGATGTGTACCCTTTGCCAGGGAGATGAGGGTCACTCCCATGGATGTAGAGGGGCTTGTGGTGGAGCGTTTTGGACCTTCTGGCATCCTAGGCAGTTCTTGGTCATTTCTTCGATGTCTCCATCGATACCTGGCCACCATACAAACGCCCTGGCTAGGTTCTTCATTTTCACTCCACCCAGATGCCCCTCGTGAAGCTCCTTTAGCACTTTATCCTGGCGTTTGGGTGGAATCACCACTCTGGATCCTCACATCAAGGTTCCTTGGCACACTGACAGCTGTTCTCTTCTTTGCGAGAATGCTGGCAACAGTGGTTCGCCATGTGCTGGCCATCCCTTCACTGTTAAATCGTAGACCCGTGAGAGAGTCGGGTCATTTCTCGTTTCCCTTTCAATGGCAGAATTTGTTACTGGTAGACATTCCACTATGGTAGAGTGGAACATCTCCACTGGGTCTACTGTAGGTGCCTCTTCTACCGTTGGCAATGGTAGGCGCGATAAACCGTCAGCATTCCCATGCTGTTTCGATCCTTTGTATTCTATGTTGTATTGGTGTGCCCCTAGAAAAAGGGACCACCTCTGCAGCCTTTGCGCTGTCATAATGGGAACACCCTTTTTAGGGTTGAATATGGAGATGAGGGGTTGATGGTCAGTCAACAAGGTAAATTTTTGTCCGTGTAGGTAATGGTTGAATTTCTTCTCTCCCCATACCAGGCTGAGTGCTTCCCTGTCGATTTGGCCATAGTTACGCTCAGCTGAGTTCAATGAGCGTGACGCAAAAGCTATCGGCCGTTCCGAGCCATCAGGGAATTTATGCGATAATACTGCTCCTATGCCGTAAGGGGATGCATCGCACGCCAGTCTGATTGGCAGTGATGGGTTGTAATGAGCCAAAACTTCTTTGGATGTGATTAAGTCTTTGCATTTATGGAAGGCAAGTTTGCAGTCTTCGTTCCATTTCCAAATTACTCCTGTTTGTAGCAGTTCATTAAGAGGGTGTAGAAGAGTTGATAAGTTCGGTAAAAATTTATGATAGTAATTTATTAATCCCAGGAACGACCTTAATTGTGAAACATTTTCAGGTGCTGGGGCTTTTATGACCGTTTCAATTTTTTCAGGTGACTTATGCAACCCTTCCTTATTTATTATGTGGCCACAATATGATATTTGATTTCGGAAAAATTCGCACTTGGGGCAATTTGCTCGTAGGCCCCGTTCTCTCAGCCTAGTGAGCACCTGCTCTAAATTGGCAAGGTGCTCGTTGTCGTTTTCTCCTGTTACAAGGATGTCGTCTAGGTAGCATTGAGTCCCTGGAATGCCTTGGAGGACTTGCTCCATAGCTCTTTGCCAGATAGCTGGAGCTGATGCTACTCCGAAAACCAGTCGATTGTACTGGTACAGACCTTTGTGTGTATTTATCGTGAGATATTTTTTAGAGGCCTCTTCAACCTCCATCTGTAGATATGCCTGTGCCAAGTCAATTTTGGTGAAACGTTTCCCTCCGGATAGTGAGGCGAAAATATCTTCTATCCTCGGAAGAGGATACTGTACCGTGTGAAGGACCGGGTTTACAGTCACCTTGAAGTCTCCACAGATGTGAATTTTTCTCTGTTCTTCAGATTTATCATTCTTCAATGCTTTCTTCATGACTGGGACGATGGGTGTTGCCCACTCGCTCCAATCTATTTTAGATAATACGCCTGCCTTTTCCAAATTCTCCAGCTCTGCCTCGACTGCTGGACGAATTGTGTATGGCACCGGTCTTGCCTTAAAAAACTTGGGAATTGCTGTATCTTCCACTTTTATTGAGGCAGTGATGCCTTTCAAGGTTCCTAGTTTCTCTTGAAACACTTCCTTGGCGTTGGCCAAGATGTCTTTTAATCGTACAGATATGACGTCATCATCATTTTTTTCCTTACTGGTCACCGTCAGTGCCTGAATGGAGTGCCAGTCTAAACGTATTTTTCTGATCCATTCACGTCCCAACAGCGGTGGACCACCATCTTGTAGAACGTATAAATACAACTTCTGTATTTCCTTGCCGCTGTATACAACAGGCACCCTTATTTTTCCTTTGGGGTATACTTTCTGCCCCGTATATGTTTTCAAGATAATGGATGTGTCTTTTAAAGGTATATGCGGAAATAGCCGCTCGTAATCCCGTCGATTTATGACGGTCAGAGCTGATCCTCTATCTAGCTCCATTTTAACTGGGGACCCTGCTATTGTGAGGGTAGCCCAAATGGTCTGGTAATCTTCTTTGGCAATTACATTATGTAATTTGAGAGAGCTTAGTCTCTTGTTCCCGGAGTCGCTATCGCTCTTCTGGTCTTCGGAGCTACTGTCCGTCATCATTTGTACCTTTCTGTGCTTTTCCTTATTGATTCTTTTCCTGTTAGTGGACTTTTTGTTTCCAGATCGGCACACCCGTGTAATGTGTCCCATCTTTCCGCATTGCCTGCATGCTTTGTCCTTGAACCAGCAGTCCCTCTGGTCATGGGTGGATCTGCCGCAGCAATAACATCTCTCGAAACCCCGTGTCACTTCATGGGTGCCGAAGTCCTGTGGCCTTTGCTGTATCTCTGCAGCTCCTATTGCACTGAAAGCCTTGTCCAGTGTTAAATCTTTCTCAGAAAATAGCCTTTTTTGTGTTTCTACACTTAGGGGACCGCAGACGAATTTGTCTCGCAGAGAATCTGCCAGTCCTGCCTCGAATTGGCAGTGTAGGGTATCAACAATCTCCTTAAAATTCTTGTCCATCGGTTCGGCTGGAGTGATTAAGTTTCATAACAGCTTGTATGTCTTTGCGCCCATTAGATCCAGAAGTACTGAAGCTTTTTCCTCATCATCTATTCCATTTGCGGTGCAATATACCTCCACTCTTTCCACATATGTGGTCCAATCCTCTATCTTGTTATCAAAAGCATCAATATTGCCAGAATTAGGCATCTTAGAAAAGATATGGCGCTTCCCGCACTTTTCTTTCTTTTCTGTAGAAAAGATATGGCGCTTCCCGCGCTTTCCCGCCGCTGCTGCCGATGACAACGCTGTTTCCCGCAGTTTCCGTTCTTTTTTTATTTATTTATTTATTTACAGTTGGAGACTCATTCCCGCCGGACTCTCTCTGTAGGTCTGAACGCCGACCTGCTTGCAGCCGCGGCCGTCTCCCGAGTGCTCCCTCCCCGTCTGTTACTGCTTGCCTCCGCTTTCGCTGCTTGGCCCAGCTGTAGAGCCAGCCGCTGGAGCCCCAGCCTGACGCCCAGGAAGGATTACCGTAGTACCTGCCACCAGCTTGGCCAGCTGGTGAAACAACAGCTTCTTTCACTTCTTGATTCTTCTGGACGCCAGAGGAATCGATGTCCTTGAGGTGCTGCCGAATTGTAGGTAAGTCCGTTTCCACTTCGTCGCCACTGTCGTGTCCGTGTGCTGATAGAGACACTGAAGACAGGAGTTGGTTCATAGGTGTTTACTAAGCAAAGTTTGGAGGGGGACTAACAGATATAACACAATATACAGGCTTATATAGCCCGAGTGGCCATTACCGGCATTACAGCACATATGGGGCTCTTAAAGGCACATACACTACACTCACTATTCTGATACATTCCCAGTACTCACTATACTCTGAAATAGATTCCCAGTACCCACTATTCCCTAATACATTCCCAGTACTCACTATTCCCTGATACATTCCCAGTACTCACTATACTCTCAAATAGATTCCCAGTAACCACTATTCTCTGATACATTCCCAGTACTCGCTATTCTCTGATACATTCCCAGTACTCACTATTCTGATACATTCTCAGTACTCTCTATTATCTAATAGATTTCCAGTACTCACTATTCTCTAATACATTCCGAGTACCCACTTTTCGCTGATACATTCCCAGTACTCACTATTCTCTAACACCTTCCCAGTACTCGCTTTTATCTAATACATTCCCAGTACCCACTATTGTCTAATACCTTTCCAGTACCCACTATTCTCTAATACATTCCCAGTACCCACTATTCTCTAATACCTTCCCAGTACCCATTATTCTCTGGAATCTATGTCCAACTATCTCCTATTCAAAGTGTGTTTGCCAATATGATCTTCAGTTTTTGTTAATTCTCATTTGGTTTGAAATGATTTTCTTCAAAACTCTATCAAACATACAGTGATGGTCTACACTTTGTACTTACTGTGCCTTGATGTTGGGGGAAAAACATGGAATTTACATGTAATAACTGTTTTGGCTCAAGTCTTTGTGAATTTGGCATGCTTGACAGTTGCAGCCATTTATTTAGGCTGGTAACAGTGCCTGGGGAGCTTATTTTACTCCAGTTCTACAGTGCCTTTCAGACAGAATATATTATATTTCAAAAGCTTGAAATAATCAAAGCTTCAGTATTTGGCAGAGATGGAGCAATATAATTCCTCAGCTATGTGGATGCTCAGATCAAGATATCGAAAACAATCATATTTAAATCTTTCCATTCTGTACATAAGCCCTGAGCAGGGGAATCGGGAAATACTGAGGGTGATTTTAAAAAATTTCCTTCCAATCTACTTTTCCCCGATACTGAATCTCACCTTGTTAAACAACGAATACACTTTGCCATTCTGAACGTTAAATTTTATTTTTTGTTAATGTGTTATTGTTTGATTACTTGAGGGGCATTTAAGAAAGAACTTGCATTTATTTAGCTAATTTCACGACCTCAGGACGTCCCAAAGCGCTTTACAGCCAACAAAATACTTTTTGAAGTGTAGTCACTGTTGTAAGGCAGGAAACGCGGCAGCCATTTTGCGCACAGCAAGCTCTCACAAACAGCAATGTGATAATGACCAGATCATCTGTTTTTTCAGTGGTGCTGGTTGAGGATCATGTTCCTCCAAAAGGAATGATTTTGAACCGAGGGCAGGTAGGGGAGACTAGGAGACGACAGCCCAAGGTGTCATCTGTAGTGTATGTAACCGTTCCACCTTTAAGAGAACTATTTTAAGGGTTGCACTACTTTATCTTGGCTGCTGTATACTGTAATACCGGTGGTGACCACACCGGTATATAAGTGCTGTGTAATGATTTATTGGGCAGTTCCGCCCTGACCTTCGACTAGTAAAGACCTGTTAAATTTTACTCTTGTGGTCTGTGTAGTAATTCTCAATATAACACACAGACTTAACAGTGGCGACGAGTACGATCTTACCCTGCGGCAGAGATACATCCAAGGCAGTTTAACGGGCGTCGAGAGGAGGCATCCGCCCTCATCATTCTGCTGAGAGAAGACTCGGGTCTGCAGAGCAAAGGAAGAATTCTGACACGAAGCCTTCCATCAGCAACAGGCAGTGATCATCCCTTCTATCACGGTGGTGGGTAAGCCGATCAGCGACGAGCAGCAAGTCGGCCACGTTGGCTGTGAGTAAGGGAGGGAAAAACGGAGGATATAAGGGCGGAGAACTCGACCACGGCCGGGGAAAAGAGCCGGACAGAAGTCGGGGCCAGAGGCGCTGAGACTGGGGCAGCATAAGGCACGGGAGCCGCGGTGAATGCAAATGCAGCCGGTGCGAAAGACCGGGCTGCAAGCGGGCTGGGAGACGCAACAGCGTCGAGAGAGAGCTCGACCGCCACCGGTGAAAAAGGCCAGGCAGCTACCGAGGCCACGAGGCGCAGCGACCGGGTCAACGTAAGGCGTGGGAGAAAATAAAAAAAATTAAAAAAAACGCGGAGAACTCAGCCGCAGCCGGGGGAAAGGACCGGACTGCAAGAGGGGCTGGGAGGCACGATTTGAAAACCGCTGGGGAGGGCGAACGCAGCAATACGGCAATCGCCATTACAGCCAGCGGGGGAGAAAGGCAAACGCGGGAAGCCGCCATTTTCGTAGGCGGGGGAAGAAGACAAGCGCGGGAAACCGCCATTTTGAAAAAAAAAAGAAAAGAAAAATTTCTTTTTGTTTCGCAAGAAGATTGCGAGGATGCCTAAGCGTGGTAACATCAACGATTTCGATCCCGATGTTGAAGATTGGGCCACGTATGTAGAACACATAGAGATATATTGTAAGGCAAATAAAATATCAGATGAAGATAAAGCACTAACCTTACTAAACTCAATGGGTGCGAAGACATACGGGCTATTGAAGCATCTTCTATCACCAGCTAAACCGGCGGATCAGACTTTCGCTAAAATTGTTGCTGTCCTGAAAAATCATTTGAACCCCACACCGCTGATGTTAGCGGAACGATTTAAATTTTATGCGAGAACGCAACTGAAAGAGGAAAGCAACGCGGAGTATTTAATTGAACTGCGCAAGCTAGCGAAATACTGTCAGTTTGGGGAAAGTCTGACAGAGGCACTGAGAGACAAATTCGTGTGTGGATTGTCGAAAGAAGGAACACAAAAGCGGCTGCTTGAAGAGAATGATCTTACACTTGATAAGGCTGTCACTATTGCAGCATCGCACGAAGCCGCAGCGAGAGGCACTGCGGAAATGCAGCTGAAGGCAGCGGTACTCAGCGTAGATCAAATGGCTTTGGGTACAACGAAATGTTATCGTTGTGGAAAGACAACACACGATCAGAACCAATGCTGGTTTAAAAACCAGGAATGTAGAAAATGTGGCAAGCTTGGTCACATAGCTAAAGTATGCCGGTCAGGAAAGAAGACCAGCAACAAAAAGTCACCGCAGGAAAAGTGCAGAAAGGTACATAAGGTGGCTGAGAAGAGTTCGGATGAACAAAATTCGGATTCAGACTCCAACAGCAAGGAACTGGGTAGTCTGAGAATTCACAATGTGAGTAAGGAAGTGATATACCTATCAATTCATCCAATGAAAAGCGACGAGTTAAGAAAGTAACTATAGGTTTTTATTGGCTAAATAACAGAGCCCACCCTCGTGGGTGATCGGGTACAACAAGGAGGAATGCCAGCCAGTCGACTACCTTTATACCTGGGCAGGTAGGTGGAGTCATGGGCGGAGTCAGCAGTGGTCAGCCCAGGTATAGCAGCGTGACAAGAGGCGACCTCGTATAGTGGTACAACAGTGTGAACAGTGATAACCATAGAGTAACGATATAACAGTGATAACTATAGTGTAACGATAGTGAACGATAAAAGTGGTTTACCACATTCACCCCTTGTTTAGATTTGAGTCCGGCGGGGTGAAGTGTACTACCAGTTCTGGTATGTCAGTCTGTCCGGAGGCCTCGTAAGCCTTTCTGATCGTCGCAGCGGCGGTGTTGCATTATCCGGTGTTAATGCTGGTGTCTGCGTGGTCGGCGAAGGCTCGTGGGGTTCCGGCATGCCGTCTACCTGGTCTGGAATTGGGGGGGTGGTGGGGGGTGGTGAAGGTGGTGTCTCCGGAGTGCCCGAGGGTGCGAGGTCTCGTAAGGAGACTGTGTCCTCCCGCCCGTCTGGGTATGCCACATAGGCGTACTGGGGGTTGGCGTGCAGGAGGTCCACCCTCTCGACCAGGGGGTCCGTTTTATGGGCCCTCACGTGCTTTCGCAGCAAGACGGGCCCCGGAGAGGTCAGCCAGGTTGGTAGCGAGGTTCCCGTAGTCGGCTTCCTGGGGAAAGCAAACATTCGTTCATGGGGGGTGGCGTTGATGGCAGTGCAAAGTAGTGACCGGGTGGAATGCAGCGCTGCCGGGAGGACTTCCTGCCAGCGGGAGGTTGGGAGGCCCTTAGACTTTAAGGCTAAGAGGACGGCCTTCCATACCGTCGCATTCTCTCTTTCTACCTGGCCGTTCCCTCGGGGGTTGTAGCTGGTGGTCCTGCTTACAGCAATACCTCTCGCTAGTAGGAACTGACGGAGTTCCTCGCTCATGAAGGAGGAGCCCCGGTCACTATGTATATAGTTTGGGAACCCGAACAAGGCGAAGAGGTCGTTCAGGCATTTAATGACCGTGGTACTGGTCATGTCTGGGCAGGGGAAGGCAAAGGGGAAACGGGAGTACTCATCAACAATGTTGAGGAAGTACACATTACAGTCAGAGGACGAGAGTGGCCCCTTATAGTCGATGCTCAGGCGCTCGAAGGGGCGGGTGGCCTTGATCAGGCTTGCTCTGTCCGGCCTAAAGAAGTGCGGTTTGCACTCGGCACAGGTCTGGCAGTTCCTGGTCATGGTCCTGACCTCCTCGATGGAGTAGGGCAGGTTGCGGGCCTTAATGAAGTGGTAAAGTCTGGTGACCCCGGGGTGGCAGAGGTCGTTGTGGAGGGTCTGAAGTCTATCACTTTGTGCGCTGGCGCATGTAATTCGTGACAGAGCATCGGGGGGTTCGTTCAGCTTACCTGGCCGGTACAAGATATCATAATCGTAGGTGGAGAGCTCGATTCTCCACCTCAAGATCTTGTCATTCTTGATTTTGCCCCTCAGCTTGTTATTAAACATAAAAGCGACCGAACGTTGGTCGGTAAGGAGGGTAAATCGTTTGCCTGCCAGGTAGTGCCTCCAGCGTCGTACCGCCTCCACAATCGCCTGGGCCTCCTTCTCGACCGACGAGTGTCGGATCTCAGGGCCCTGTAGGGTCCTTGAGAAGAAGGCCACCGGTCTCCCCTCCTGGTTAAGGGTGGCGGCTAGGGCGAAGTCGGATGCATCGCTCTCGACTTGGAAGGGGATGGACTCATCCACTGCGTGAATAGTGGCCTTGGCAATGTCTCCCTTAATGAGGGAGAAGGCTGCGCACGCTTCCTCCGTAAGGGGGAAGGATGTGGACTTCATGAGGGGTCTGGCTTTGTCCGCATAATTGGGCACCCATTGGGCATAGTAGGCGAAGAGCCCCAGGGTTCTCTTCAGTGCCTTTGGACAGTGGGGGAGGGGTAGCTCCATGAGGGGGCGCATTCTTTCGGGGTCGGGGCCGATGACTCCATTCTCTACTACACAGCCGAGGATGGCAAGGCGCGAGGTGTTAAACACACGTTTATCCTTATTGTAGGTGAGGTTCAGCCATTGGGCCGTACGGAGGAATCTCTCAAGATTAACATCGTGGTCCTGCCGGTCGCGGCCGCAGATGGTGACGTTATCTAGATAGGGGAACGTGGCGTGCAGCCCGTTCTGGTCAACCATCCGGTCCATCTCCCTTTGGAAGACCGAAACCCCGTTGGTGACGCCGAAGGGAACCCTAAGGAAGTGGTAGAGGCGGCCGTTCGCCTCGAAGGCTGTATACTGGCGGTCCTCAGGGCGGATAGGGAGTTGGTGATAGGCCGACTTAAGGTCGATGGTGGAGAATACCCGGTACTGCGCAATCTGATTGACCATATCAGATATGCGGGGAAGGGGGTATGCGTCCAGCTGGGTGTACCTGTTTATGGTCTGGCTGTAGTCGATGACCAGGCGGTTTTTATTGCCGGTCTTAACGACCACGACCTGGGCACGCCAGGGGCTGGTGCTCCCCTCGATGATGCCCTCCTTCAGGAGACGCTGCACCTCAGAGCTAATGAAAGCTCTGTCCCCGGCGCTGTACCGCCTGCTCTTGGTAGCGACGGGTTTGCAGTCGGGGGTGAGGTTAGCGAACAGGGAAGGTGGCGGGACCTTGAGGGTGGATAGGCCGCAGGTGTTACGCGGTGGGCGGTTTAAAATCTGCTGGTTGTCGACTGTGAGTGGGGGGAGGGGTCCGCCGTATGCTAGCGTGACACTTTGGAGGTGGGATTGGAAGTCTAGGCCTAGTAGGACGGCAGCGCATAGCTGGGGCAGGACGAGGAGTTTAAAATTTTTATACTCCGTACCCTTAACCGACAGGGTCACAACACAGTAGCCGCTGATGTCTGTGGCGTGTGACCTCGATGCCATCGAGATCCGGTTGCGCGTTGGCAGGACAGGGAGGGAGTAGTGGCTCACCGTGTCTGGGTGGATGAAGCTCTCCGTGCTTCCGCTGTCGAACAGGCAGGTCGTGGCGTGGCCGTTTACTTTGATGTCCATCATCGACTTGGACAGGTGATGCGGGCGGGCCTGGTCCAGTGTGACGGAGGCTAGTGTATAGCTGAGCGAGTTGTTGTAGTCTGCGGTTGAGGCGGTAGTCGGGTCTAGAGGCACGGTGGCGGTCGGGCGTGGTGGGTAAAATGGCGTCTCCCATGAGGTTGGGCAAAATGGCGGAGAAGATGGCTGCCCCCATAACTCACATGAGGCACTGCTGGTGTCGGCTGCCTGTATCAAAGATGGCCACCCCCATGACTCACATGTGGGGATGCTGGCCTCTGTTGCCTTGAAGGAAGATGGCCGCCCCCACAGCTCGCATGAGGCACTGCTGGCCTCTGATGATCCACCTCTGCAGGCCTTAGCGAAGTGGCCTTTCTTCATGCAGTTAGAGCAGGTAGAGTTCCTGGCTGGGCAGCGCGACCTCGGGTGTTTCGCCTGGCCGCAGAAGAAGCAGCCGGCGGCCTGATCGCGGGGGTCCGATGTCGGAGCCGGTACCGGGGGTGGCGGTCTCGATCGGGTCCGGGACGCCGACGCTGAGGTAGGTCCCAGGGGGGTTGCTGCGGGGGGTATCGCGGTCGGGGTCGGTCCCAAGTCCCAGGGTCGCGAGTTACAGTACCTTGAGTATGCCTCGAGGTCCCGATGGGCCACCTCTAGAGAGAGAGCGAGGGCTGCAGCTTTGTCCAGGTCGAGGTCCCTTGCTTCCAGTAGTCTTTGCCGTGAGTAGTCGGACCGCAGGCCTTTCACGAAGGCATCGCGGACATTGTCTTCAGTATTTTCTGCCGCCGTTACCGCTTTAAAGTTACAGTCTCTGCCGAGTGCTTGTAGCACCCGTAAAAATTCCTCCACGGGCTCTCCTGGCTGTTGCGGGCGGGATCTCAGGAGGTGTCTGGCATACATGGAATTTACCGGGGTTTGGTACTGTCTTTTCAGCCGGTTGATGGCGTCCTCGTATGTTTTAAGGTCCCGGATGAGTGCGAATACTTTAGGGCTCACTTGGGCGTTCAGAACTCTTAGCATGGATTTCTGAGGCACGCCGGATTCTCCCAGGTAGGCTTCGAAGCAGCTCAGCCAGTGTTCGAAGTCGAGGGCTGAGTTTGCTGCCTGTGGGTTTAGATCCAGGTACGGTGGTCTGAGGGCTCGCAGCCAGGCCGGCTGCTGTGGCTGTTGTAGCTGGGCATCTGGCTGGTCGCTTGGCTGGTCGTTTGACTGCTCAGGTGTCGACATTTTAAAATTTAGCCAATAAAATTGATATACCTATCAATTCATCCAATGAAAAGCGACGAGTTAAGAAAGTAACTATAGGTTTTTATTGGCTAAATAACAGAGCCCACCCTCGTGGGTGATCGGGTACAACAAGGAGGAATGCCAGCCAGTCGACTACCTTTATACCTGGGCAGGTAGGTGGAGTCATGGGCGGAGTCAGCAGTGGTCAGCCCAGGTATAGCAGCGTGACAAGAGGCGACCTCGTATAGTGGTACAACAGTGTGAACAGTGATAACCATAGAGTAACGATATAACAGTGATAACTATAGTGTAACGATAGTGAACGATAAAAGTAGTTTACCACAGGAAGCTGACCGACAAACTATCTGGGTCACACTGCAGATAGCAGGAGTCCAAGTGAAGATGGAATTGGACACCGGATCGGCGTTGACGGTCATGAATAAGCAAGATTACAAAAGGTTATTCAAACATATTCCCCTACGGGATACGAAGATAGTATTGCAGACATACACGGGGCAAAGAGTATACCCCATCGGAAAGATAAAAGTCAAGGTGGTACACAAGGGCAAAGAACACCAAGGAATGGACTTATATGTACTACCTGAGGGAGGTCCACCACTTCTGGGACGGGAGTGGATCAGGAAAATAAATATGGACTGGCACTCCCTAAACGCAATAACGGTAGATTCCGAGAAAAAAGATGTCAAACCTGAACGATTGTCCAGAATATTGGATGAGGCTAAAGAGGTGTTCCAACAGGGACTGGGAACACTGAGAGGAATTAAGGCAAAAATCAAGATTGCAGAACATGCAAACCCAAAATTTTTCAAAGCCAGACCGGTACCTTATGCGATACGACCTGCTGTGGAAGCTGAGCTGGAAGGGCTAGAACGTTCAGGAGTACTGTCTAAGGTGGACTGGAGTGAGTGGGCCACGCCCATTGTTCCCGTCATGAAGCGTTCATCGAGTAACAAGCCGGGGGAACCGGGGAAGGTCCGCATCTGTGGAGACTTCAAGATCACAGTTAATCCGGTGCTTCACACGGTGCAATATCCGCTTCCGCGGATTGAGGATATCTTTGCTTCATTGTCTGGCGGGAAACGCTTCACCAAGATAGACCTGGCGCAAGTGTACTTACAGATGGAAGTTGAGGAAGAGTCGCGCCAGTATCTCACAATCAACACGCCAGAGACTTGTATCGATATAATAGACTGGCTTTTGGAGTGGCTTCGGCTCCAGTAATTTGGCAGAGGGCCATGGAGCAGGTATTACAGGGAATTCCAAGCACTCAATGTTACTTGGACGATATCCTGATTACAGGAGATGACGATGAGGAACACCTTGCAAATTTGAAACTGGTGCTCACCAGGTTGAAGGAATATGGCCTTTGAGTTAATCGCCAGAAATGTGAGTTCTTTCAGAAACGGATCTCGTACTGTGGTCATGTCATTGACCAGGAGGGGCTGCACAAGTCACCTGACAAGATCGAAGCTGTTGTGAAGGCTCCCGCTCCGGAAAATGTATCCCAGTTGAGGTCGTTCCTAGGGTTGATTAACTATTACCATAAGTTTCTGCCAAATCTATCCACGGTGCTGCACCCGCTGAATGCTCTTTTGCAGAAAGAAGTACCATGGAAGTGGAGCGAGGACTGTAAGAAGGCCTTTCGCAAAAGCAAGGCATTGATCACCTCAGAGGAAGTGTTGGCTCACTTCAACCCAACGCTACCTATTCGTTTAGCTTGTGATGCTTCCCCTTATGGTATTGGAGCAGTACTCTCACACAAGTTGCCAAATGGCTCGGAAAGGCCAGTCGCATTTGCATCCAGATCATTGACCTCCGCTGAGCGCAACTATGCTCAGATAGATAGGGAGGCTCTCAGCCTGGTGTGGGGAGTAAAGAAGTTTAACCATTACCTGCAGGGCCAGAAGTTTACACTGCTGACAGACCACCAGCCGTTGGTATCCATATTCAACCCTAAAAAGGGCGTTTCCATTATGACAGCGCAAAGGCTACAGAGGTGGTCCCTTTTCCTAGGGGCACACCAATATGACATAGAATACAAAGGATCAAAACAGCATGGGAATGCTGACGGGTTATCGCGCCTACTGTTGCCAACGGTAGAAGAGGCGCCTACAGTGGACCCAGTGGAGATGTTCCACTCAACCATAGTGGAATGTCTACCAGTAACAAATTCTACCATCGAAAAGGAAACGAGAAATGACCCGACTCTCTCACGAGTCTACGGTTTAACGGTGAAGGGATGGCCAGCACATGGCGAACCACTGTTGCCAGCATTCTCGCAAAGAAGAGAGCAGCTGTCAGTGTGCCAAGGAACTTTGATGTGTGGATCCAGAGTGGTGATTCCACCCAAACTCCAGCATAAAGTGCTAAGGGAGCTTCACGAGGGGCATCTGGGTGGAGTAAAAATGAAGAACCTAGCCAGAGCGTTTGTGTGGTGGCCAGGTATCGATGGAGACATCGAAGAAATGACCAAGAGCTGTCTAGGATGCCAGAAGGTCCAAAACGCCCCACCACAAGCCCCTCTACATCCATGGGAGTGGCCCTCATCTCCATGGCAAAGGGTACATATCGACTTTGCTGGTCCATTTATGGACTCAATGTTCTTAATCGCGGTGGATGCACACTCCAAGTGGCCGGAGGTAATAAAGATGCCCTCCACCACCACGGAAAAAACCATCACAGTATTAAGGACCATATTTGCCAGGAATGGGCTGCCGGAACAGATCTGTTCTGATAATGGACCGCAATTTGTATCCGAAGAATTCAGGAAGTTCTTAAAAAACAATGGGGTTAAGCACTACACGTCCGCCCCATACCATCCCGCCACCAATGGATTAGCTGAAAGGTTTGTCCAGACCTTCAAGAAGGCCATAAAGGCCATGGGTAATGAAGACATAAATCTACAACATAAGGTAGATAACTTCTTGTTGGCGTACAGGAATGCAACACATGCGGTCACAAACCAAACTCCCGCCATGATGTTTTTCAATAGAAGACTAAGATGCCGGCTAGATTTGATCAAGCCAAACATCAGAAGGGTCGTAGAGAACCGGCAATTTCAAGGCATGAATGAAAGGCCAACTAGAACCTTCCAGATAGGTCAACAAGTTTTGGCCCGGGACTACCGTACCGAGAAATGGCAGCCTGGAACTATTTGCACACGACTAGGACCGCTGGTGTATACCGTGGACATTGGTGAAAGCATAATAAGGCGCCATGTTGACCAGATCATCGAGTCATCCGAAAAGGGACAACCTACTCCACAACACTATACGCCTAATGATGAAGCAGAGATACCCATAGTATCTACCTCCGATCCGGTGATACTGGAATCAGATGAACCCGACACTGGCATTCAAGCCGAATCGACCTTGCCAAAAGAACCTACTGCACCACCGAAAACTACTACACCACCGAGGCGTTATCCGGACCGAGTCAGGAAGCCTCCAGAGAGACTGAATCTGTGAACTGTTTTTACATGAAGTTGTGTATATATGTTATGATGTTATGTTTAATGGGGAATATATACTGTTAAGCTAAAAAGGGAGGATTGTCGTGTATGCAACCGTTCCACCTTTAAGACAACTATTTTAAGGGTTGCACTACTTTATCTTGGCTGCTGTATACTGTAATACCGGTGGTGACCACACCGGTATATAAGTGCTGTGTAATGATTTATTGGGCAGTTCCGCCCTGACCTTCGACTAGTAAAGACCTGTTAAATTTTACTCTTGTGGTCTGTGTAGTAATTCTCAATATAACACACAGACTTAACATCATCCCTCAGGAATGAAAAGCTACACATGGAAGGGGAAATGTCCCTCCATTCACTAACATTAGGGGACGTCCGCATTAGTGTTAACATGGGTCATTCCCTGCTTTAGACTCACACCAACTTGCTCAATATGTTTATCAAACAGAAGAAAATATACCCAAAGAGTCATTCCTTATTTAATTATTATTAAAGATCATTTTACCTTTTTTCACCCTCACATTTCCCCTTCCCTCCTGACTCATGCTGAAGTACAACTCCAACGCTGCTGGTTGTGCTCCAGTATCTCAACCAAGGGGACATTCTTCATGCCAGAGCCTGGACGATGGGTGTAAGAAGGCTATTTTTTCCATGGAGAGCATCACAACCAAGCTCGATCCTGTCCCTGACTCATGACTCATAACCACACATGCTGTGGGGGGCGGGCGACGTGGCCGGGGTTATCAGAAAGCAATCAAGAGCAGAGACCTTGGCCAGTTCTACAGCTCAAGGCCCACCAATTGAGGCCAATTTGTACCTTGAACCAAGCACTGGGGATTGAGCCAACCTGGAGTCGTTCTGGTTTGTGTGGTTCAGTATTACAGTACATTTACCCACCGAGCCCTTTTACCCCCATTATATTTTTAAAAATAATACTCTTAACTCCTCCTCCCTTCTTTTATATTTTACTGTGCCTTTGCCAGGTCCACAGGGCGGGCAGGCAAACTGCTCCCAGGCCCTACCCGACAGCACTTGATAACCAGCTGCTGAAAGCCCACGGCACCACACTGACTGACTCACCCACTGCTTTCCCCTCCTTATCCCATGAGGAACAGCCTGAGTTCCATTCACCACCCAGCAGGGTTTGGGAACATGCGAGGGGAACATAGATGTGATCCCACAGCTGTGTGTAGCCAAGCTGGCCAATGTTAAGACATTGAGGTAAAGGTTTAGGGATTACAATCCATCTTTCCATTCAACCAGAGTGAGTAGGACTAGTTAGTAAATGTTTTTACAAACTTAATACTGTACACAAAAACCATAAATGTTTCATAGGATTACATAGGATATACTGCACAGAAACAGGACCACAGAAACAGGTCATTTGGCCCAACCAGACCATGCCAGCGTTTATGCTCCACTCGAGCCTCCTCCCGTCTTTCTTAATCTAAATCTATGTTTATGTTAGACTTGTTAGACTTGGCATTTGATCCTGATTCTGACCCCAAAGTGTATTAGTCGTATATAGTCAGAAGTGGGGATGTTCGCTGATGACTACACAGTGCTCAGTGCCATTCGCAACTCCTCAGATAATGAAGCAGTCCTTGCCCACATGCAACAAGACCTGGACAACATTCAGGCTTGGTAAGTGGCAAGTTACATTCGTGCCACATAAGTGCCAGGCAATGACTATCTCCAACAAGTGAGAGTCTAACCACCACCCCTTGACATTCAATGGCATTACCATCACCAAATCCTTCACCATCAACATCCTGGGGGGTCACCATTGACCAGAAACTTAACTGGACCAGCCACAAAAATACTGTGGCAACAAGAGCAGGTCAGAGGCTAAGTATTCTGCGGCAAGTGTCTCACCTCCTGAAAGGAGTGTGATGGAATACTCTCCACTTGCCTGGATGAGTGCAGCTCCAACAATACTCAAGAAGCTCGACACCATCCAGGACAAAGCCGCCCGCTTGATTGGCACCCCATCCACCATCTTACATATTCACTCCCTCCACCACCGGCGTACCGTGGCTGCAGTGTGTACCATCTACAAGATGCACTGCAGCAACTCGCCAATGCTTCTTCGGCAGCACCTCCCAAACACGCGACCTCTTCCACCTAGAAGGACAAGGGCAGCAGGCGCATGGGAACACCACCACCTCCAAGTTCCCCTCCAAGTCACACACCATCCTGACTTTAAAGTATATCGCCGATCCTTTATCGTCGCTGGGTCAAAATCCTGGAACTCCCTCCCTAACAGCACTTTGGGAGTACCTTCACCACACGGACTGCAGCGATTCAAGGCGGCTCACCACCACCTTCTCAAGGGCAGCTAGGGATGGCCAATGAATGCTGGCCTTGCCAGCGATGGCCAGATTCTATGAACAAATAAAAAAATATGTGGCGCACTTACTGGCTGTGGCAGATGGGTTTAGTCCTCTGCTCCAAAATGTTGGGAACATCTATGCCAAGGTATCAACGGTTGATTCCTTCTGTTACTTTCCCAGCATTGCAAACACTGATGCTTCACTCAAGTCAGGGATGATTTTGTAATGGTCACAACTCACGTGGAAAATTCAAATATTTAGAGAGCTAAGTTTAAGTGTTCTTTGAGAATCACATGCATTAAAAAAAACGTCTGCAAGTTGCAAGTGCTGGTAACGCTGCTTGCCTTTGTGATAGTGTATATAATGAATTGCTCAGACAAAAACAATTCAAAATACAATTAATATAAACAGCTGTACCCTATTTGCAAAATGCTGTCTGGTTTATTCAACAACAACAACTTGTATTTATATCGCGCCTTTAATGTAGTAAAACGTCCCAAGCTGTTTCACAGGAGTATTTTAAGACAAAAAATTTGACACCGAGCCACATAAGGAGAAATTAGGGCAGGTGACCAAAAGCTTGGTCAAAGAGGTAGGTTTTAAGGAGCGTCTTAAAGGAGGAGAGAGAGGTAGCAAGGCGGAGAGGTTTAGGCAGGGAATTCCAGAGCTTAGGGCCTAGGCACAGAAGGCACGAAGAAGAGGTGTGCAGGAAGAAGTTTAATGACCTCACATGGTCAGAAAATGTAATTGTGGTGGCAGCAGCTGTCATTCATCTATATTTTAAACTTTACAGACTATATCAGTCAAAGTGTAGCAGCCAATTTAAGATTATAACCCTGTGAACTAATACCAATAAAATAAAATAGTGAACATAGAGTAAAGCTAAACTTTGCACACAATTTCACAATTCAAAGCTACTTAACTCTGGTGCATTAGCTAGTATTAGCCTCAAAGTGTCAGTGTGGGTTGGGGAGAGAACAGAAAGGACAGATAGTGTGGGGAAATAGAAAATGTGTTTTGTGGTGCCAAACATAATGTTGGATTAAAATCAAAACATTTTACAAGTTCAGAATTTAAATTTTGCAGATGCCAACTATGAATAAAATGTGCTGGAAGCTGCAAAGATATTCAGTGTCATTTTCACCTCTACTAAATTTTAACTACAGTGCAAACACAAAGTAAAAAAAGTGCTTTTTCTGTAGATCAGAAACAGCCGGCCAAGTGTTCCGTTTACCTTCTCTTAGCATGGCTGAATGACACGCTGGCATTTTACCACGAGGGTACACTGTAAAAGAGATTAAAATGGTGGCCTCCTGTGCAAAAACGGAGTCAGATCTTAATGCACAGAGGGAATTAAATGCAAAAATGATATTGTTGGCACCAATCAGGAGTGCAATACCAGCAGCAGGACATACATTTTTAACACTGTTAAATTGTTAATCACAGAAGATGTTTTGAACATCAGAAAACTAAAACTCATGTTAATCAAAAATCACAACTCATAGATGAAGGAAAATAATACATCATGGCTTTGAAAACACCAAAACCAAGAAAAAAATATCCTCCTAGCCTCACCCCTCCCTATCTCTGTAACCTCCTCTAGCCCAAAAGCTTTCCCCTGAACTCAGTTCTGACAGAAGGAGCTCAGTCAGCACACCTTGCCTGTGCCAGTGTAAGCTCCACATTGAACAATTACAGTTATATCGCATGTCTCTCAGAAATGTCCCAAAACACTTTGCATACAATAAATTACTTAGAAGTACAGTCACTGTTAGACAAATGCAGCAGCCATTTTGCACACAGCAAGATCCCACCAACGAGATGAATAGTAGTCTTTGATGGTGGGTAAGAGAGGAATGTTTGCTAGGACACCTGCTCTTCTTCAAATAATGCTGTGGGATCTTTAACCTCTACCTACTCTAATGTAATCTCCCCGCGTCTTTTAATCACTTATCCAGGTTTGCTTTTAGAAAGGAACAAATGAGAGGGGCACTGGTCGAGTTCTATGTGGACAGAAACCCGGGCAGTTAATCAATTGCAGTGACAATTGTAAAGCACTCTTTATTGGAACACTTTAGGCAGGTTTCCTGTGCGGTTACGGTGAGGGTACTATCACTACATTAATACAGCGTTGTTAGTCAGGTGGTGCCCATCATTACATGACAACATCCAGAAACCAGCACGAGATCTCACTGAATATCCTGGTAGTTGCATTTAATCTATTCACTTCTGGTCATGCAGATTGTCCTCAGCTCCACACATACAGAGTTCTGCCTGTTGCGAACTTACTCCCCAAATATTGATTTCTTACATCAATTATTGATGACCTATTTTAATTATGCTAAAATCCTTGCGGAGTACACCGGTTTGAGCACAGCTGTGCGAGGGCATCGCCTAAAAAAGAGAGCTGCCAAACTAAGCCCCGCACTGTGCAATCGCAGCCTTTGTCTTCTTTCCATGTAACTCACAGCCCCACAACTTCCAGCACTCCAAACACCTATCCCTCAGCAGCGCAAGACTCCAGATCTCACTGTATTAAAAACAGCGCGCAGTGATTGCTTCAGCAACCAGCATTCACAGCACCGGGATTTCACACCCTTCCAGTCGCTGACAGCAAACTGTGGATGTTGGAAATGACAGTACTCAAGGCAGTCACTGCCAGGCTATTCGGGCACAGGTTGTTTTTCATCCTTGCGTCATTTAACTCGGTAAACTTGCCCAACATCCCTGCACTCATCCAACTCTCGCTGCCACACTTCTTGAATCTGAAACACTTGCAGTTAAGAAAAATACTGCCTGCAGAGCAAAACTACATAAGTATCCAAGTACAAGACTGTGCTGGAAAAAGGGTTTGAGAAAATCACTTACCATGAATTATAATGGTAACAGAATCAGCAGCAGCAGAAAATCCCTGTACAGTCACAATATTTGATTAATAGGAATATTAGGATAAAGGGAATATTTTAGCTGATACAGAGTGTTCCTAGTCAGCAGCGAGAGACTTAAAAGCTCACAATCTATGATCAACAGTTCACCCAAGTGCCACTCATACATTCAATATTTTATATATATATACCAAATAAAATCCCATCGCTTAAGAAAAATGCACAATATTTCACAGCCAAATGACATCCAGTTCAACTCACCTTTATGTTGAGAGTATGAGTCTGTGGTGCTGGGAGCCTAATGCTTTCGCACAGTTGCCAGCACTTAGAGGACAAGCATAACACTAACTACACGCACATGGCTAGCCCATCCATCATATCGTAATAGAACATGACACGGGGCAACACCGAGGGTGAGAAGCGGGCAGCACTTCCCCTCAACGCTGCTGCACTCTGTGGCCAAGCCCACCACAAGGAGTTCTGCAGAGAGAAATATGCAGAGGAGGAGATAAAGAGATAAGGGTGGAAGTTGCTGTGAGCTCAAGCCTTTTATTAACAGCAATAAAAATGAAAACAGCATTTACACGGTGTTATTTTCTTAATGCAGAAGGATATAGAGACTGACCTAGTTGATTAAAGTGAGTAATGTTTTCATCCCTGGAGAGAAGGAATAGTTTTTTTTTCTCTCTGCAGTTGGTTTTTCTATACAGGGCTCAGGGGAGGTTTGCTCAATGCCTTTCTTTACAACAAAATTTAAGCCGCTCACTTGTGCTGCTTGAGGTTCGACACCCAGTAACCCTGCATTAAAAAAAAGTGCAGTTACTACCGAGTCTTTTCTCCAGTTTTAAATCCATGCCATGTTTACACGGTCACTCTTGGGTAATCCGCGCCTTCCTTCTCCTCGACCCCTCCCAAATCAGTAACCTCCTGTAAAAAATTCCGCAAGATTCCTGATCATCTTTGAAACCAGCATTGCGTGACAGTATCGCAGCGGATTGACTTTCTCTCTCTTGTAGATCTTACAGAGTCCTGCAGGGCAAAGCATAATTCCTCCAATGCTTTTCATAAGTAGTCGGCCATGAAAAGGTTCTTCACAGCCTGAGGTGGGTTTTAGCCGCCCCTCCTCACCACCACGCGCACACTCTCCTAATACAATGCCTAATCCTGAATTTGCACCACACAGTTTGTTCCATGTTTCAGGTTGCTGAGCTGTAACGAGAGGCTAAGGAAGGTAAATCTATTCCAATTGGAAAACTGAAAAATTAAGGAAAGGGGGCAGGGTTTTTTTTTACAAATGTCTTCCTTCCTTTTCTGAAGGTGTTTACTCTTACTAGGTCTGGCTCCACAGATACTGGCCCCTCATTGGTCATCCAAGGAACTATTGTTCATGTGTGAGCCTTGACAATGAGAATATTCACTGATGGAAATGGGGGAGCGGGCGGGGGAATGGGGACGAGAGCCAAATGTGATCGCATCCTCCGCTGACACCAGGCTTTCCAGCACAGATCACTAGATAGGGGTCAACAGTGCGAGCCTTAGGGTTGACAACTCTGGTTCACATGAATTCCCACCTCCAACCTCCACGCCCAGTCAAATAGCTTTTTCCCCCAGCCCCAATATTTTATAACTAATAAACAAAAGCATTCAAAGTAAATGAAAGAAAACACACTATTTTTTTTTAAATGCTCCAATGATTTTTCTCCCAGTTTGCTTACAGCACTATCCATGAGATTAATCTTTCGTTCGGGACAATCCTGGAGGGGTAGCAATCCTCAGAAGCCCTGGTTGCTGGGAGCCTAATGCTTTCGCACAGTTGCAAGCACTTGGAGGGCAAGCATAACACTAACTGCACGCACATGGCTAACCCATCCATCATATCGTAATAGAACACGACACGGGGCAACACCGAGGGTGAGAAGCGGGCAGCACTTCCCCTCAACGCTGCTGCACTCTGTGGCCAAGCCCATCACAAGGAATTCTGCAGAGAGGAATATGCAGAGGAGGAGATAAAGAGATAAGGGTGAAAGTTGCTGTGAACTCAAGCCTTTTATTAACAGCAATAAAAATCAAAACAACATTTACAAGGTGTTTTTTTCTTAATGCAGAAGGATGGAGAGACTTCCCCCCCGCCCTGGGTCAGGACAGTTCTAGCGCCCCAACACTATAGAACTATATGGAGTTTGGAAGTATGGAAGATTAAGGGTGATCTAATTGAGATGATTAAGATGATTAAAGGAATTAATAGGATAGATAGAGAGAAAGTACATCCTCTGGTGGGGGAGTCCAGAACAAGCAGGCATAACCTTAAAATTAGAGCTAGTCCGTTCAAGGATTGATGGCAGGAAGCACTTCTTAACACAAAGGATAGTGGAAATCTGGAATTCTCTCCCACAAGGAGCTGTTGAGGAGGTCAATTGAAAGATTTCTGTTAGGCAAGGAAATTAAGGGTTACAGAACCAAGGCGTTAAGATACAGACCAGCCATGATCTAATTAAATGTTGGAATCGGCTCAAGGGGTTGAATGGCCGACTCCTGTTCCTATTTTCCTCACTGCTCTCCTGGCTGAGATCAGCTAATGCAGCACTGCTGTTAGCATGTCCCGGTCAGTATAGCTCTGTAGACAAGCTACCCACTGGGTCATAAGAATATAAGAGATAGGAGCAGGAGTAGGCCATACAGCCCTCAAGCCTGCTCCGCCATTTAATAAGATCATGGCTGACCATCGACTTCAACTCCACTTTCCCGCCCGATCCCCATATCCCTCAATTCCCTTAGAGTCCAAAAATCTATCGATCTCAGCCTTGAATATACTCAACGACTGAGCCTCCACAGCCCTTTGGGGTAGAGAATTCCAAAGATTCACAACCCTCTGAGTGAAGAAACTCTGCCTCATCTCAGTCTTAGTTATTAATTTGAAAAAGAAGAAAGGGCTCAATATGTAGGGAAATATTTTACAGAAAAAACAGAGGATTTGACAAACTAAAGAAGCTTTGGTTAAAGTTATTGGGGAAGGAAAAGCGGGGGGGTGGGAGGGGGGAAGGGGTCGTACTTTCTGTTCTAAATACTGCCACAGTTTTCTCTTAAAAGATGAACATATAAATCACACATTCAGGCAGTAAGTACCTTGTATTCAAATCCTCGACTGTTTGCATCCTTCTGGAAGAGATGTAATGGCTGAATTTACTTCCTCAGCTGGTCCGTTTCCCTTTCAGTAGTAATTCCTTCGCAGTGAGAATCTTTTACTCAGAGAATACACTTCTAACGTCTGACAGAAAATACTGGCTTCCTTGAAGTCTCTGGGAAGGAATTGGATCGATTGGTGATTTGGCAAAAATTAGAAGGGAGTTGGCCAGAATATTGAAATAACTTAGAGATAAAAAAAGAACAAACTGGAAATGTTTGAAATCTGAACTATATAAAAAACAAATCTGCTGGGACTGCACATCAGGTTCAATAAACATATTTAATAGAGAAAAGACAGGCCAATGTTATGATGAAAGTCTCTACCCAAATTTAACCTTTTTTTCTCTGCTCTTTCTTCAAATGTTGATGGATGTGTGTACCTCATTTTATTCTCTCAAAAAATAATAGGGTGAGGACAAATATGTGGGGATGAAGAATATCCCAGCGTTTCTCACAAAGTGTCAGTGCCCTCTAAGTTTCACCAGCTGTGTTTAGTGACAGGAGTCACTGTTCAGTTCATTTCCATTATAAATAAGGGAAGAGAGGGGTACACAAAGTAGCATAGTGGTTATGTTATTGGACTAGTAATCCAGAGGCCAGGACTCATAATCCAGGAATTGTGAGTTATAATCCCACCATAACAGCTGGAGAACTTAAATTCAGTAAATAAATCATATCAATAATGTCATTATAAAACCCATCTGGTTCACTAATGTCCTTTAGGAAAGGCAGTCTCCTGTCCTTACTTGGTCTGGCCTATATGTGACTCCAGACCCACAACAATGTGGTTGACTCTTAACTGCCCTCTGGCCTAGCAAGCCATCTCAGTTAAGGACAATAAATGTCAGCAATACCCATATCCTGTGAATGAATTTTAAAAAAGATTGTCTGTGGGGTGATGAGGGGATACTGACATAGAATTGCCCCTCAGGAGATTCAGTGGCAGGGGTAGATTGCATGAGAGAGAGATTGAAGGCTTGTGAAAGGAACAGGCTTGATGGTCCAAATGACCTTTTCTCACTACACACTGATGTTCATATATAAATGTGCTGTTCTAAGCAGCAACACCTTGGGGAATTGCAAAAATAATTCTGGTACACAGCAGGCACCATATGAATTTAAACAAAATCATCAATTTTACAGATTCATTTTATCCAGAACTGTTCACATTTTAAAATCAAACACAAACCAGTTTTAACCATGGATTGTTTAACAAATTCTTGGCATTTGAGCTTTGGATCGCAGTGTCACATAATTCAAGAAAATAAAACTTACAATGTAACCCAATGTAAGGGTCACACACAGCTCCAAACCTTGGCCACAAGTAAAGAGTTTCTAAACCACCCCAGGATATTGCACTCTGTATCACGGTGTACACATTAGTGTCAGTGCCCTCTAAGTTTCACCAGCTGTGTTTAGTGACAGGAGTCACTGTTCAGTTCATTTCCATTATAAATAAGGGAAGAGAGGGGTACACAAAGTAGAAATTGTGAAAGACAGCACATTAATGATCAATAACATGTCATTCTATAGTGGACACTAGGTGGAGCCGTAGAGCTGTATATAGCTGTATGTATAAGACTACACTACCCAGCTATATATATATTAAGACTACATTACCCATGAGGCACCAGGCTACCCACAAGGCAACAGTCAAGATGGAAGCCTCTACAGATACTATACTGGTCCACATGTGCTCAATAAAGTAACTAGCAAAAGCTAGCTGTGTTCATAATAAGAATGTCTATTTATTAATGAACATAACATGGTACCAGGGTGGTGAAGATCTGCTGAAAATTGTGAAAAGCGACATGGAGAATTTGAAGCCACCAGAGCGTTTGAATCTCACAGAAAAAATCGACTACAATTGGCAGACTTTTAAAGAGCAATTCGAACTCTACATTGCAGCCATCGGATTCGGTACAAAGCCAGACGCAAGGAAGATAGCATTGCTGCTCACGGTTGCAGGCCCACAGGCGATAGAGGTATTTAATACATTTGTATTTAATCCAGCGGAGAACAGAGAAAAATTAGAAGATGTGCTAAAAAAATTTGATGCACATTGCTCTCCCAAAAAGAATGAGACGTATGAAAGATACATCTTCCGTTCTCGGACACAGCAACAAAATGAGACTTTTGTTAGCTTTATAACTGATCTGAAACTGAAAGCACAGACATGTAATTTCTCTGAGCTGAAATCATCCATGATTCGTGACCAGATTGTGTTTGGTATTCATGATAAAAAAAAGTCAGGGAACGTCTGTTGAGAGAAACCGAACTAAATTTGGAAAATGCAATGAAAATATGCCAAGCCAGCGAGCTAGCTCAAAAGCACATGAAGACTTTCAGTGAAATCAATAATGATGCGATTGTAATGAGTGAAAATGCTGCTGTCGGTGCTGTGTCCTACAAGGGGAAGAAACGTGGGCAGAACAGAAATGAAAAGCAATCGGAGGATGAAATTTTTAATTGTAAATGCTGTGTTTACAAACACCAGTTAAGACAATGCCCAGCGTTTGGAAAAATGTGCACAAAGTGTAATGGAAAGAATCACTTTGCCAAACAATGCTTTTCAAAAGTAAAAACAACAAAAGGGCAACAAGTTAATGTGATTGAGGACACTGATTTAAGTGAGACATTTTTTGTAGGAATGGTGTCATGTGACGATATCAAAAAAGATACAGAAAATGTGCAGCCCTCAGAAATGGACAATGCTGAACATAAAGTCAATGCAGTAAAAGTGGACAAATGGATGATCCCACTGCAGATAAATGGAGCATTAGTTACATTGAAACTGGACACTGGGGCAAAAGCAAACTTAATCAGTATGAGTGACATAAAAAATATGAAAGAAAAGCCCAAAATACAGAAAAAGTCAGTGCTACTGAAGGACTATAATGGACAGAAAATAGATAGCTTAGGTGTATGCAGACTTAAAGTGACAGTCAAAGACAAAGTGCATCATCATGTTTTCTGTTGTGGCTGAAAGACTTGATTCGATACTAGGTGACAAAGCTTGTGAAGACTTAGAACTGGTCAAGAGAGTCTACCGTATAAACTGTGCCATAAGCAGACCAGATGACTCAGGTGATGAAGCAGAGAGCCTATCAAGGATGAAAAGGCCAAAGGGTATCCATGTCTTCAAAAAGCCTAGTTTCTCCAAGAAGAAAGAAAAAGACTTTAAGGTCAAAGAGAAGCCAAAGGAAGAAAAGCACAAAGAGGAAAAACACAAGGAGAAAAAGTCCAAAGATATAACCGCAGCAGATGTTGTTAAGCAGTGGAAAGAGAAAAAGAAAAAGAAGAAGCCTGCACCAGAGCAGGAAGCAGTTCCGGTGGATACTCCTTCTTCCCTCAGGCCAATCTTTGGTGTTCCATTAGCCGAGGCTGCTGAGAGGACTATGCTGTATGATGGGATCCAGCTGCCAGCAGTTTTTCGAGAGTGCATTGAATACATTGAGAGTTATGGCATGAAGAGTGAAGGAAACACTGAAACCCTCTCCAAGCAAAGATCGCAAGGAGACCTCGATCTATACAAGAGCAGATTGATGACAATGCCGCAACTGTATCTTGTCATTCACCGCCAGAACAATCTCATGAAGACACATCAGACTTACCCGTGTTGAGAAGATCCACACGTGAAGTAAAAGAGCCTGATAGACTTAATCTTTGAGTACAATGTAAAGCTTTGAAAATGTGTTGACTGTTTTGAAAATGTTTATGTTTATAGAGCACTAACAAAAGTGTTACTGATATTATCTTTATTGTTTTCTTGAAAGTTGATTGATATAGATTTTGTTAAACCTCAAAGAAAGGGGGATGTAACGATCAATAACATGTCATTCTATAGTGGACACTAGGTGGAGCCGTAGAGCTGTATATAGCTGTATGTATAAGACTACACTACCCAGCTATATATATATTAAGACTACATTACCCATGAGGCACCAGGCTACCCACAAGGCAACAGTCAAGATGGAAGCCTCTACAGATACTGTACCAGTCCACATGTGCTCAATAAAGTAACTAGCAAAAGCTAGCTGTGTTCATAATAAGAATGTCTAATTATTAATGAACATAACAAGCACCTCCGACAGTGCAGCACTCCCTCAGTATTGCACAAGTGTCAACCTAGATTATGTGTTACAACTACTCTGGAGTGGGGTCTTGAACCCACAACCTTCTAACTCAAAGACAAGAGTGCTACCATTGAGCCACAGCTGACACCTGAATAGTGAGGACGAGCAGCAGGACACTCAGCACAGACTGGGGTAGAACCGTCTGGCCTGTATGGTCCATTCTACAACTGTGAATTTACCCACTACAGCCCCTGGGGCCACCGGCTGAGTGGTTTAAAGAAGATTAAAATTACATCACTGTACACATTTCCCAGAATTTCATTCATGAATATTTTTAAAACGCACAAAACAGCAATTTTCTTTTCCTTGTTGTGCTTTGCCCTCTTTGATCGACTTCAGACTAGAAGGAATTAGCCTATATTATCTGGGAACACTTCTCGCTGCATTCATCGCTTAAACCGCAAGATATCACAACTGTCACAGTTTTCTGATTGCAGTTATTTTCTGAGAAGTGTAGCAAAATGGATCAGCAACAGATAAAAAAAAAATCAAAGTTCAGAGCAGCTTCCCCAGGACCAAGACTAAGTGTCATTTTGAAAAGATGGCCATGAACAAAACTAGACAGAGAGGCCTTGGGAAAACCAAGGTCAAGTTGTTTTAAAAGTATTGCTATGCAGATGTTATTTTATGACAGTTGTAAAGAGAACCCTTAGTAATTTCTTGTAAGTTCTTTTAAGGTGGCGGTACATCAGCTTGGTAGCACAGTGCAGTGGTGTGATGAAACACAGGGTAGGGAGAGGTGCTCGTGGGTTTGCACCCATCAGTGTGGGGTACGGTAGGGAAGTGGATATGTTACAGTAATCCAGTAGGCCCAGGCTAATAATCCAGAGGTTGTGAGTTCAAATCCCACCATGGCCTTTTTAGAATTTGAATTCAGTTTTAAAAATCTGGAAGTAAAAAATATTTTAAAATATCAGTATACAATGATTGTCATAAAAAGCCAACTGGTTCACTAATGTCCTTTAGGTAAGGAAACCTGCTATCATCACCAATGTTCCCCCGAATTTTAAATTTGGGTGCACGTTCCCTTTAACGGGCTGCGTGGCCCATTCAAGTTCACATTGTAAAAGCCGGTTCTGGGCAGCGTGGGACCGGCAGACAGTTGCGGGCCGTGCACCTTAAAGGGAATAGTGGTCATTACCCGGTCTGGCCTATGTGTGACACCAGTCACACATCAGGGTGGTTAACACTTAACTGCCCTCTGAAGGGTCCTTGCAAGCCCCTCGGTAGTAACTAGGGATGGGCAGTAAATGCCAGCGACGCCTACACCCTGCGAATGAAGTTTAAAAATTCCCCATGTGCTGAGTCCCCCTAATCATAGAATCTTACAATACAGAAGGAGGCTGTATGGCCCATCGTGCCTGTGCCGATTCTCTGAAAGAGCTGTCTATTTATTCCCACTGTCCTGCTCTATGCGAGGCAGCCACCCCCCCCCCCCCCCCAACACCCCCCGCCCCAATCGTGGGCAGGCACCAGATTTTCTGGCCACATGAGACAGGTGAGCACCAGAGATATGCCAATAATGGCATGGGTACCCGCTGGTATCATGTCAATTAGGTACCCTCCCACTGACCTTGCCAAATTCAGCAAGGTCAGTGCCAGGAGGGCAGCAGCAGGCAGAGCGCACACCAAGGAGTTTCAGAGCCATTGTATATAGCACAATATTGAATGTGTTCATAGATATATCTACCTGGAACTGAAGAACAGAATGAATAATAAAATTCTATTTTTTAGGAGGGTGAGAAATTTGTATTCATCAACGTGAAGGGCATCCTACTATTGGCACCCAATCGCAAGCTGAAGTGTTCCCAGGTCAGATACTTCACAGGTCAGGTGAAAAGCAAAGCTTCCTCTCTCCGGGGAAGCTGTCCTCTGGTCACAATGTAGAGACAACATCATAACCATAGCAGGAAGATTTCCTTTGCTCATTATTTCGGGTGAAATAGTAAAAAGGGTTCGAAAAGAACAGGTTTAGAACTCTGTAAAAATAGTAACCGCAGGAAAGCTTCCCCAAATTATCTTAAATGAACTTCAGAACAAGACTCTCTACTTCATCAGTGTGATACTGTTCCATTTCCCACACTGCCAAGCTTGTGGTCACTCTGACCAAAATTGTCAGTCTGATGCTGGTAGTTGCTGAATTAATGGGTCATTTTAACTTAATTCTCCAGGCGAGAAACCCATGGGATAGAAACATAGAAACATAGGAGCAGGAGCAGAAGTAGGCCATTCGGCCCCTCGAGCCTGTTCCGCCATTCAATGAGATCATGGCTGATCATCCAAATTCAGTACCCTGTCCCCACTTTCTCCCCTTTCTCCCTTTAGCCTTCAAAAATATATCCCTCATAGAATCGTGTGGGACGTCAGTTTTGCACCCTGTCTAATATTGCTCTCTATTGACTTCAATGGTTAGTAAAATTGGGTGGGCTGTAAAACCAGCATTGCACCCGATCCGGTGAGATCCCCGGCGGACGGTTGACCCCCGATATCACGTAGCTTTTTGCTGTGGGTTGAAACTGCTCAAATTTATTTCCAGTGGGACTCTTGCAGCTGGCAAAGAGAGTGAGGAAACGTTGTCTCCACACCAACAGTCACTTGAGACGAATGAGTTAATGCTGACTTTGTTCAGGTTTTGGTACAGAGATTGATTGTCTTAGTATTTAGAGAGCGCAGCGTTCTAATCGGGCAGAAGCCAATTGAAAATTACTTTCTCGCAAATGGAGTTACAAACGTGAAATATCACAATAAATTTGAGCTGCCATCTCCACTTTTCAATAATCCGCTTGTCTTGTCAATTTCAGGTTAATTTCTTCAGTACAGAAGAAAACAAAACAGCAAATGATTTATGTTCGGATTTAGTAGTAGTTTATGTTTCGAAGTAAAATCGTCTGGGACAAACAGATTTCAGAAACTCTATAAAACGAAGGGTAATTAGAGAGGAGGCTCGTCTCATCACCACCACAGGGCACCATGAGGCATCACCAATAACCATTTATATCGCCAACGGTCAGGAACATCGGAAGATTATACTTGTGACTGTGGTCAATTCCTGGGCACAATCTCTGCAGTCAGCTCTCCCCCTCCCCCATAACTTAGACGAGGTACTCGTTTTATTCACCACAGAAGGCTGAATGAATTCAATCCACCACGCCACCAACCTGGCACTCAAAAAGAAAAGTAATTAAGAGAATGTAATTACAGGTCTTCAATTGGAGGGAGAACGAGACAGTTTAAAACATTCCTGTATGGGTCTATAAAAATAGCCAGGCAGAGGCATAAGGCACCTTAAAGCCTATAATATAGAAACAGAATGAAGTCATTCTCTCTGCATAAAAAGAGGCCAGTATTATTTTCCCTCTCGCTCAGGATGTGTCTCTATCCTCAATAATCTCTCTCGCTATCTAACTTTTTCTCTGTATCCTGATTCTTCCAGCAAGTTTCCTAGTGCAAAGCCGGGTGGGAATGTAAGTTGTGAGGAGGATGCAAGGAGGCGTCAAGGGGATATAGACAGGCTAAGTGAGTGGGCATGGCAAATGGAATATAATGTGGAGAAATGTGAAGATATCCACATTGGTCGGAAAAATAGAAAAGCAGAGTATTTTTTAAATGGTGAGAGATTGGGAATTGTTGGTGTTCAGAGGGACCTGGGTGTCCTTATACACAAATCACTGGAAGTTAACATGCAGGTACAGCAAGCAATTAGGAAAGCAAATGGTATATTGGCCTTTAATACAAGAGGATTTGAGTATAAGAGTAAAGTTGTCTTACTGCAATTATATAGGGCCATGGTGAGACCACACCTGGAGTATTGTGTACAGTTTTGGGGGGAGAAATTCGGTATAGCCCTGTTTGGGGCGCCATTAGCGGCCATGCGCAAAGTTTAGCGCCTGGCGCTAATTATCACCTCCGACGGCAAACTTGGCTTTTACCGCCCCTGGAGGTGATTGGAGCGCTAAATCAGGCGCTTCACACCTGTCTTAAGGCGCAAAGGCCGAGGAGCGAGGCGCTACCTCAGAGCGGTGGCGAAGCTCATGTGATGTCAGTCAGCAATGGAACACAGACACACTGGCACCGTCCAATTCTTAAAGGGGAGTTCTGACGAATGGTCATCGACCTGAAACATTAACTCTGTTTCTCTCTTCACAGATGCTGCTTGACCTGCTGAGTTTCTCCAGCATTTTCTGTTTTTATCTTAAAGGGGAGGGTTGATCTTGCTCTCCATCCACATTCTGCTCATTGCAGCCTTGAATCTCGGCCTGTACATCAAACCTGCTGGAAAGAACAATGGAGAGACCCAGGGAAAGAGCTCAGAGTGCAGTCCCCACAGTCTCTTCTAAATCGATACAAGGAAGGGCAAATCAAAATCAACCTGCTGCTCAGTACCCAAAACTCCTTCACACAGCGTTGAATCTCTCCAGAAGTCTCTCTCTCTCTCTCTCTCAGAATGCGTGGTGCAAAAATGTCACCAACAAAAAACGGCAGGAAGTGGTCGCCTTTAAATAGCGCTCCCCCAGTCCCTTTCTGACAGCATAACACTCCCCTCAACCTGTCATTGCTAGCGGCAGGCAGTAAGGCAGGGGGCACCACTCAATTTCCGGTCCTGGGCGTTGTGCACTCGACTGACACCACAATCGGCCGGCGCAGGAGATCGTGGCAGTAGTGTTTAGCGCCGCCGCAAAATGTCTAGTTAATTTCGCGAGCGGCGCAAACATTGCCACGCCCAGGTGCTAGTTGCTTTGCGCCCCATTAGCGCCCTCTTAAGGCGCTAATGGGAGGCGCGAACAACTGAATTTTTCCCCCTTGGTCTCCTTACCTAAGGAAGAATATACTTGCCATAGATGGAATACAACGAAGGTTTACCAGACTGATTCCTGGGATGGGGGGATTGTTCTATGAGGAGAGATTGAGTAGACTAGGCCTATATTCTCTGGAGTTTAGAAGAATGAGAGGTGATCTCATTGAAACATACAAAATTCTTACAGGGCTTGACAGGGTAGATGCAGGGAGGATGTTTCCCCTGGCTGGGGAGTCTAGAACCAGGGGTCACAGTCTCAGAATAATGGGTCGGCCATTTAGGACTGAGATGTGAAGAAATTTCTTCACTCAGAGGGTGGTGAATCTTTGGAATTCTCTACCCCAGAGGGCTGTGGAGGCTCAGTCGTTGAGTATATTCAAGACAGAGATCACTAGATTTTTGAATATTAAGGGATTCAAGTGATATGGGGATAGTTCAGGAAAGTGGAGATGAGGTAGAAGATCAGCCATGATCTGATGAAAGGGAGGAACTGAAAGAGATCAGTATTTGTAGGGAAATGGTGTTAGGGAAATTGATGGGCTTGAAGGCCGATAAATCCCCAGGGCCTGATAATCTACATCCTAGGGTACTTAAGGAAGTGGCCCTAGAAATAGTAGATACATTGCTGGTCATCTTCCAAAATTCGATAGACTCTGGAACAGTACCCATGGATTGGAGGGTAGCTAATGTTACCCCACTGTTCAAAAAAGGTGGTAGAGAGAAGACGGGGAATTACAGACCGGTGAGCCTGACATCGGTAGTGGGGAAAATGCTCGTGTCCATTATAAAAGATTTAATAGCAGAGCACTTGGAAAACAGTGACAGGATCGGACAAAGTCAACATGGATTTACAAAAGGTAAATCGTGCTTGACTAATCTACTGGAATTTTTGGAGGATGTAACTGGTAAAATAGATAAGGGAGAACCAGTGGATGTGGTGTATTTGGACTTTCAAAAGGCTTTCGATAAGGTCCCGCATAAGAGATTAGCGTGTAAAGTTAAGGCACATGGGATTGGGGGCAAGGTGTTGACTTGGATAGAGAACTGGTTGGCAGACAGAAAGCAAAGAGTTGGAATAAACGGGTCTTTTTCCAAGTGGCAGGCAGTGACTGCAGGGATCGGTCCTTGGACCCCAGCTATTCACAATATTGGCCCAGAAATTCGGGTCCCAACGCGTGAGTACGCACGGGGTACTCACGCGTGGACCCGATGGAAGTGCCGGTTTCTTGCATGCACTGCGCATGCGCGGGAAACCAGCACTTCCATTCCTCTGAACGAAGGGGTTCAGAAGTCGAACGCGTGCGCGCGGGAGTCTGCGCGTGCGCTTTGAACTTACGTTTTTTTTACAGGTTTTTCCGTGAGGGTAAGTCTTTAGATTTTAGAAATGTAAAAACCAGGCGTAAGGCCTGCATTTTAAAAGGTAAGTGGTCAATTAATTAAAATTAAAACATTTTTTTAGCCCCGTTTTTTTATAAAATTATTTTTTTCAAAAACTTAAATTATTCTTTAAAATAGTTATTTAATGTAATTTATAGTTTATTTAAAAAGTGTGGCTTTTTAAAAATTTATTTGAAGGTTTACTGTTATTTTGGGGCCCGTATATTCATAAGTTTAGACAGGTCTTCCTGTCAATCTTATGAATGGGCTTTTCCCTCCTCTGATTGGCTGCCCATGCCTTACGTGATCCCAGGGGATGCATCGCACTAACTATGCCCCTGGGACATGCAAGCACAGTGCGCCAGGAGTTGGAGCAGGCCTCGGGTCGGAATTCCACGGGAGCCCAGAGCTCAACGGCCGGCGCGCAAGGTAAGTGCAGGTCGGGGGCTTGCACCCGCGGGAAGCCCCCGACCCGAATTTCTGGGCCAATATATATTAATGATGTAGACGAGGGAACTAGATGTAATATCTCCAAGTTTTCAGGCGACACAAAGCTGGGTGGGCGTGTGTGCTGTGAGGAGGATGCCGAGAAACTCCAGTATGATTTGGACAGGTTGGGTGATTGGGCAGAAGCATGGCAGATGCAATATAACGTGGATAAATGCGAGGTTATCCACTTTGGTGTCAAAAACAGGAAGGCAGATTATTATCTGAATGGCAATAAATTGGGAGAAGGGGAAGTGCAACGAGACCTGGGTGTCCTTGTGCACCAGTTGCTGAAGGTAAGCATGCAGGTGCAGCAGGCGGTTAAGAAGGCAAGTGGTATGTTGGCCTTCGTAGCGAGAGGGTTTGAGTACAGGAACAAGGATGTCTTGCTGCAGTTGTACAGGGCCTTGGTGAGGCCACACCTTGAGTATTGTGTGCAGTTTTGGTCGCCTTATCTGAGGAAGGATGTTCTTGCCATGGAGGGAGTGCAGTGAAGATTCACCAGGCTGATACCTGGGATGGCAGGAATGACATATGAGGAGAGATTGGGTCGATTGGGCTTATACTCGCTGGAGTTTATAAGAATGAGAGGGGATCTCATTGAAACTTATAAAATTCTAACAGGACTAGACAGACTAGATGCAGGAAGGATGTTCCCGATGGTCGGGGAGTCCAGAACCAGGGGTCACAGTCTAAGGATAAGGGGTAAGCCATTTACGACAGAAATGAGGAGGAATTTCTTCACCCAGAGAGTGGTGAACCTGTGGAATTCTCTACCACAGAAGGCAGTAGAGGCCAATTCATTAAATATATTCAAGAAGGAGTTGGATATATTTCTTAAGGCTAAAGGGATCAAGGGATATGGAGAGAAGGCTGGAACGGGGTACTGAATTTGGATGATCAGCCATGATCTCATTGAATGGCAGAGCAGGCTCGAGGGGCCGAATGGCCTACTCCTGCTCCTATTTCTTATTTTCTTATAACGTAAAGACACGCACAGGGGCCCTGCAATTTCATTCACCTCATCACCTCGTGATTCAAACAACCCGACCTCGGGAACAAAAAGATTGATTTTACAACAAAACATGACAGTGATTGGAGTGTCGAAGCAGTGAATAAACTTTCAGGTATGGCTTAAATATGACATATAAATTAAGTTTTGTCCTAATATTGGACTACATCATCCTCCCTCCTGAAACTTACTGGTTACATAGACCAATGGCATTCGGTATGTTATTGCTTGATAAACAAATAAACAAGGAAAAAATTACAGGGCTATGGGGGAACGGCAGGGGAACGGGACTAATTGGTAGCTCTTTTAGACAGCTAGCACAGGCACAATGGTCGAATGGCCTCCTTCTGTGCTGTATGATTCTATGAAACAGCTGAGCCTTCTTTATGATAGCAAAATACTGCAGATATAACAACAGAAAATGCTGGAAAAACTCAGCAGGCCAGGCAACATCCGTGGAGAGAAATTAGAGTCAACATTTCGGGCCAAAACCCTTTGTCAAGACTAAAGAGGCACAGGGAATGAAATAGATTAAGAGGCCCGGCTGGGAGAGAACAAAAGAGAAGAGACATTAAGAGTTATTCAAAACGAGACGAGATGGTGATAGGACTAGTGGAGACAAAAGACAGCTCTAGATTAGGTGTGAAATGCGCCAGCAGAATGGGAGACAGCTGCCATGTGGGAGAGAGAAAAAAAGGAGAAGGGGGTGGGGGAAAGGCCAAAACAAAGGTGTGGATAAAAAATATAAGTAAAAATGTAATAGGGGCCAAGGTTATGATCTGAAATTGTTGAACTCAATATTGAGTCCGTGTGGTAAACCACTTTTATCGTTCACTATCGTTACACTATGGTTATCACTGTTATATCGTTACACTATGGTTATCACTGTTTACACTGTTGTATCACTACACGAGGTCGCCTCTTGTCACGCTGTTATACCTGGGCTGACCACTGCTGACTCCGCCCATGGCTCCACCTACTTGCCCAGGTATAAAGGTGGTCGACTGGCTGGTATTCCTCCTTGTTGGATCCGATCACCCACGAGGGTGGGCTCTGTTATTTAGCCAATAAAAACCTATAGTTACTGTCTTAACTCGTCGCTTTTCATTGGATGAATTGATAGGTATATCAATTTTATTGGCTAAATTTTGAAATGTCTTTAACGGAGCAGCCAAACGACCAGTCAGACGCCCAGCTACAACAGCCACAGCAGCCGGCCTGGCTGCGAGCCCTCCGACCGCCGTACCTGGATCTAAACCCACAGGCAGCAAACTCAGCCCTCGACTTCAAACACTGGCTGAGCTGTTTCGAATCCTACCTGGGAGAATCCGGCGTGCCTCAGAGATCCAAACTAAGAGTTCTGACTGCCCAAGTGAGCCCTAAAGTATTTGCACTCATCCAGGACCTTACTGCATACGAGGCCGCCCTCAACCTGCTGAAAGAGCAGTACCGGAGCCCGGTAAATTCTATGTATGCCAGACATCTCCTAGGATCCCGCCCGCAACAGCCAGAAGAGTCTGTAGATGAATTTTTACGGGTGCTACAAACACTCGGCAGGGACTGTGACTTTAAAGCTGTAACGGCTGCAGAAAATACTGAAGAGAATATCCGCGATGCCTTCGTGAAAGGCCTTCGGTCCGACTACTCACGGCAAAGACTGCTCGAATCAAAGGACCTCGACCTGAACACAGCTGCAGCCCTTGCTCGCTCTCTGGAAGTGGCCCATCGGGACCTCGAGGCCTATTCCAGGTACTGTGCTGCGCGACCCTGGGACTCGGGCCCGACCCCGACCGCAATACCCCTCGCACCGCCGCCTCTGGGACCTACCTCAGCGGCGGCGTCCCGGACCCGATCGGGACCGCCACCCCTGGTACCGGCTGCGACATCGCAGCCCCGCGATCGGGCCGCCGGCTGCTTTTTCTGTGGCCAGGCGAAACACCCGAGGGCGCGCTGCCCTGCAAGAAACGCGACCTGCTCCGACTGCCACAAGAAAGGTCACTTCGCGAAGGCCTGCAGGGGGAAAGCCACAGACGCCAGCAGTGCCTCATGCGAGTTGTGGGGGCGGCCATCTTTCATCAAGGCCACAGATGCCAGTATCCCCTCGTGTGAGTCGTGGGGGCGGCCATCTTTGATCAAGGCCACCGACACCGGCAGTGCCTCATGTGAGTTGTGGGGGCGGCCATCTTCTCCGCCATTTTATGCAACGTCGTGGGCACCGCCATTTTGTTCACCACACTCGACCGCCACCTTGTCAAAGTAAACGGCCACGCCACGACCTGCCTGTTCGACAGCGGAAGCACGGAGAGTTTCATCCATCCAGACACGGTGAGCCACTACTCCCTCACTGTCCAGCCAACGCGCAACCGGATCTCGATGGCGTCGAGGTCCCATTCAACAGACATCAGCGGATACTGTGTTGTGACCCTGTCGGTTAGGGGCACGGAGTATAAAAATTTTAAACTTCTCGTCCTGCCCCAACTCTGCGCTGCCGTCCTACTAGGGCTGGATTTCCAATCCCACCTTCAAAGTGTCACTTTGGCATACGGTGGACCCCTCCCCCCACTCACAGTCGACAACCAACAGCCTTTAAACCGCCCACCGCGTACCACCTGCGGCCTATCCACCCTCAGGGTTCCGCCCCCCTCCCTGTTCGCCAACCTCACCCGCGACTGTAAACCCGTCGCTACCAAGAGCAGGCGGTACAGCGCCGGGGACAGAGCTTTTATTAGCTCTGAGGTGCAGCGTCTCCTGAAAGAGGGCATCATCGAGAGGAGCAACAGCCCCTGGCGTGCCCAGGTCGTAGTCGTTAAGACCAGCGATAAAAACCGCCTAGTCATCGACTACAGCCAAACCATAAACCGGTACACCCAGCTGGACGCATACCCGCTTCCCCGCATATCTGATATGGTCAATCAGATTGCACAGTACCGAATATTCTCTACCATCGACCTTAAGTCGGCCTACCACCAACTCCCTATCCGCCCTGAGGACCGCCAGTATACCGCCTTCGAGGCGAATGGCCGCCTCTACCACTTCCTTAGGGTTCCCTTCGGCGTCACCAACGGGGTTTCGGTCTTCCAAAGGGAGATGGACCGGATGGTTGACCAGAATGGGCTGCAAGCCACGTTCCCCTATCTAGATAACATCACCATCTGCGGCCGCGACCGGCAGGACCATGATGTTAATCTGGAGAGATTCCTTCGTACGGCCCAATGGCTGAACCTCACCTACAATAAGGAGAAATGTGTGTTTAACACCTCGCGCCTTGCCATCCTCGGCTGCGTAGTAGAGAACGGAGTCATCGGCCCCGACCCCGAAAGAATGCGCCCCCTCATGGAGCTTCCCCTCCCCCACTGTCCAAAGGCGCTGAAGAGGACCCTGGGGCTCTTCGCCTACTATGCCCAATGGGTGCCGAATTATGCGGACAAAGCCAGACCCCTCATGAAGTCCGCCTCCTTCCCCCTGACGGCAGAAGCGTGCGCAGCCTTCTCCCTCATTAAGGGAGACATTGCTAAGGCCACAATGCACGCGGTGGATGAGTCTATCCCTTTCCAAGTGGAGAGCGATGCATCCGACTTCGCCCTAGCCGCAACCCTTAACCAGGAGGGGAGACCGGTGGCCTTCTTCTCAAGGACCCTCCAGGGCCCTGAGATCCGACACTCCTCGGTCGAGAAGGAGGCCCAGGCGATCGTGGAGGCTGTACGACGCTGGAGGCATTACCTGGCAGGCAAACGATTTACCCTCCTCACCGACCAGCGTTCGGTCGCTTTTATGTTTAATAACAAGCTGAGGGGCAAAATCAAGAACGACAAGATCTTGAGGTGGAGAATCGAGCTCTCCACCTATGATTATGAGATCTTGTACCGGCCTGGTAAACTGAACGAACCCCCAGATGCTCTATCACGAAGTACATGCGCCAACGCGCAAATTGATAGACTGCAGACCCTCCACAACGACCTCTGCCACCCTGGAGTCACCAGACTTTACCACTTCATTAAGGCCCGCAACCTGCCCTACTCCATCGAGGAGGTCAGGACCATGACCAGGAACTGCCAAACCTGTGCCGAATGCAAACCGCATTTCTTTAGGCCGGACAGAGCAAGCCTGATCAAGGCCACCCGCCCCTTCGAGCGCTTGAGCATCGATTTTAAGGGGCCCCTCCCGTCCTCTGACCGTAATGTGTACTTCCTCAACATCATTGACGAGTACTCCCGTTTCCCCTTTGCCTTCCCCTGCCCAGACATGACCAGTACCACGGTCATCAAATGCCTGAACGACCTCTTCGCCGTGTTCGGGTTCCCGAACTATATACATAGCGACCGGGGCTCCTCCTTCATGAGCGAGGAACTTCGCCAGTTCCTACTAGCGAGAGGTATTGCTGCAAGCAGGGCCACCAGCTACAACCCCCAAGGGAACGGCCAGGTGGAAAGAGAGAACGCGACTGTCTGGAAGGCCGTTCTCTTAGCCTTAAAGTCCAAGGGCCTCCCAACCTCTCGCTGGCAGGAAGTCCTCCCGGCAGCGCTGCATTCCATCCGGTCACTGCTTTGCACTGCCATTAACGCCACCCCCCATGAACGAATGTTTGTTTTCCCCAGGAAGTCGACTACGGGAACCACGCTACCAACTTGGCTGACCTCTCCAGGGCCCGTCTTGCTGTGAAAGCACGCGAGGGCCCATAAAACGGACCCCCTGGTCGAGAGGGTGGACCTCCTGCACGCCAACCCCCAGTACGCCTATGTGGCATACTCAGACGGGCGGGAGGACACAGTCTCCTTACGAGACCTCGCACCCTCGGGCATCCCTGAGACACCACCGTTACCCCCCACCACCCCCCCAAATCCAGCCCAGGTAGACGGCATGCCGGAACCCCACGAGCCTTCGCCGACCACGCAGACACCAGCATTAACATCGGATACTGCATCACCGCCGCCACTGCTGCGACGATTGGAAAGGCTTACGAGGCCTCCGGACAGACTGACATACCCGAACTGGTAGTACACTTCACCCCGCCGGACTCAAATCTAAACAAGGGGTGAATGTGGTAAACCACTTTTATCGTTCACTATCGTTACACTATGGTTATCACTGTTTACACTGTTGTATCACTACACGAGGTCGCCTCTTGTCACACTGTTATACCTGGGCTGACCACTGCTGACTCCGCCCATGGCTCCACCTACTTGCCCAGGTATAAAGGTGGTCGACTGGCTGGTATTCCTCCTTGTTGGATCCAATCACCCACGAGGGTGGGCTCTGTTATTTAGCCAATAAAAACCTATAGTTACTGTCTTAACTCGTCGCTTTTCATTGGCTGAATTGATAGGTATATCAGTCCGGAAGGCTGTAAAGTGCCTAGTCGGAAGATGAGGTGCTGTTCCTCGAGTTTACGTTGAGCTTCCGTGGAACAATGCAAGAGGCCGAGGATGGTGAGGTCCGAGTGGGAATGGGGCGGTGAATTAAAATGACAGGTGACCGGAAGCTCGGGGTCACCCTTACGGACTGAACGGAGGTGTTCCGCCTTCTTTATATCTCTCTGGCAAAGTACAGGGCAGTTCATCCTATGTTATTTTCCTGTGCAAAGACTAAAACTAACATATTCCTGTCCCCTGAAGCCATTGTACGTCAGCAAGATCAGAACTCAACCAAACAGTGATTTACAGCACCTGCCCTGTGAGACCTGCTGTCTGGTTCTACAGTTTCCTGTGATGTATGGCTGTGCACACTCTTGCTGACCAGCTATCCAGACTCTAATGGTCCATGCACAATCTCTTTAATAATATTCCTTCCGGCATCCTTAACAAGAAGAAAGAAGTCACTGATCCATTGGGAAATAGGGTCAAAAGTGGAACTGTCTAATCACTCGAAAGCTTGTTGATCTGAATGGTTTCGGTTCAACAAAGCTAAGCATTGCCTGTTGCTTCAAATTCAAATAAATTGCTTCTATGAATTAACCAGCGGTGTTAACAGTGGGATTAGTGAGCCATATGGACCATTAAATTCCCAGGCTCACTCTTTGGGCCATGCTGAGGTGATGGATCTGCTCTCTACCAGATCATAAGAATCTCTATATTGTATATTTGCAAGTGAAATTTTAACTAGACCAATGCCCTGGCATTTTTGAAGTGGACGTCAGCCTGCAATTACCCAGGAACTGCCCTTGTTTAAGCAGTTGGAATACAAGGTCAGGCCATCTGCTTTGATATCCGTTTCCACTTTGAACTCTGCTAACCAAATGACACACTTTTTGCAGAACAATGGATATCTAATTTTGGGAACACTTATCCGAGAGTGTCAAAGAATGCAGGATAGCAGCCGTTTCCCATTGTTGCCCCATCAGAGCGTCTCCTGCTAGGATAAAGAGCCATTGGGGGGAATTTTAACATGAGGCAGCGCGTGGGTTTAGGTGCGGGTCAAGGGTTAAAGTCAGCGATAAAGCGCTCACGTCCGGAAGCTGGCTCCAACCTGCCGACTTCCGGGTTTAATTCGGGCACATTCGGCTGGTTGCGTGTAACACCCTCCAGACGGGTTAGCAATTTAAATATTTTAATCGCTCCATTGTAGCGATATTTCAACCTACATTCGAATTTAACGGCGCATCCTCGGGTTTCCCGGGCTTCCTGAAACTCACCATTAAAGGCGAGAACGGAACAGCAATTTCTTGGGGCTCATTAAAAGTCAGGCAAATACAGCAATAAATACTCAGTGCTCACAGCTGCTTTCTTACCTACCACTGGGAAAGGGTTTGTTCCAAGTACTTGTGGTGAGAGGTTAGTTTCTGCACTTTGGAGGTATTAAGACTCAGATCAGGGTGGGTGGCGCCATGGCTGCCTTAGATTGGACCTCGGACAAGGAGCAAGATGACCATCAGTAGCAGAATCAGCCTGCTGTGGAGAAACCTGCAGTTGTTGAGCAGAGAGGGGCGCAGCAGAGGGCTGGAACTCGCAGGAGGCACTATCCGCATAACATGGTGTACAGGCAGAGGCTCAGCTTCCTTGACCTTTCAGAGGAGCAGTGTCTCCAGAGACTGAGGTTGTGGCGTCAGATGATGGCAGATATCTGCAGCCCCCTAGAAGAAGACCTGCTCCCTGCTGGGCCTGGTGGCCACGCATTACCAGTGGTTGTGAAAGTGATCACCGCCATCAATTTTTTTGCCTCCTGATCCTTCCGGGGTGCGGCCGGAGACATATCCCCGATCTCCCAGTCGGCTGCACATAAATGCATAAGGCAGGTAACTGATGGGTTGATTCACAATCATGTGAACTTCGCCTGTGATGAAGCTGGTCAGAATGAGCGGGCGCTCGGGTTTGCGTCTCTGGCTGGTATCCCACAGGTGCAGGGTGTCATCGACTGCACACACGTGGCAATCCGCGCACCCCCAGATCAACCAGGAGTATTTGTAAACCGCAAAGGGTTCCATTCCATCAACGTGCAGCTGGTGTGCCACCACAAGAAAAGGTTTATGCAGGTTTGCGCCAGATTCCCAGGGAGCAGTCCAAGTAGACTTAAGGGCTTACTGCTAAGAGACAAAAAATACCCCCTTCAAACTTGGCTGATGACATCCATGAGAAACCCAACCAATGAGGCCCAATGAAAGTCATATGACAACCAGATGCGTCATTGAGCAAGCAATCGGCATGCTCAAGATGCCTGGACAGATCTGGAGGTGCCCTTCAGTATTCACCTGTGAGGGTCTCCAGAATGATCGTGGTGCGCTGCGCTCTGCACAACATTGCACACCTGTGAGAATTGAAGCTGTAGGAGGAACAAGGCGCTGAGCACACATCATCTGCAGACGAATCTGAGGAGGAGGAGGGGGAAGATGGTGACCCCAACACAGCACCAGCTGCTCACATTACTGCTCGGGATGCCAGGGATTCACTTACAGCTGTGAGGTTCAGTTACTTACCACCATTGGACTGATGTAACATCCACACCCAACAGTCACTCTCATTTTCCCCTCCCCCCCCCCAATGTTCCCCCTAAGATGCATGGGTGCATGGCCGCGCATCAGGCAGGAGGTCCCTCGCAGGCCGTTCACAAGCTGTTGCCGCTGAAAGATATCGCACATGCAAATTTAAAGGGACCGCGCACAAAAAAAAATTAGAAGGAACATTGGCCTAGAAATTCACTATGGCCCCGCCAGCTGGCTAGCGCCCAAAAGTTAGCACTGGGCGGGAAGCCTATAGCGATCATCAGATATTCATTGTTAGCGCCCCAATTCAGAACCGGGCGCTATACCAGGGTGTGCCCGCCTCCGCTTGGGGCGCTGACACTGAATATCAGCGCTCTTGGCGCCGCTGCGCCACTCGCTGCGGAGCGGCAGGCTGCGGTACTGCAGGCCTCCTCCTTCTCTTAAGGGGGAGCTGCCTGCAACGGGGAGATCGCCGCTGGATAGTGCCGGCAAATGAGCCCGGCACCACGGAGAAGTGCCGGGCTCGCGGAAAGCAGCCGGCAATGCTGTGGGGGTGGGGGGGTGGAGGAGGCCGGGGAAGGAGGTGCGGGCAGGCGGCCGCCGAAAAAGCGGCCGGCTGCACCTTCCGCTTTAAAGCGCCCCACTAAGGCAGCAGGACGGCCCCGTTTTCTGGTCGCTGTTTGCGGCCGCTTCGGAGGAGGCGGCCGCAACTAAATATGGGGATCGGGCCGGTTTCGGGGCGGAACCGGGGCACTGCGCACACCGATGACGTCATCAGTGCCGGCGCAGCGCTAACGGCTACCGCCGCCAATACCGCTGCGCTGAATATCTGCGCAAACTCATTTCTGGCGCAAAATCACTCTTTAGGCGTTAACTGGGCGCAAAGCTGGCAGCGCCTTAATGAATTTCTAGGCCATTGTTCCCCTCCCCGCCCCAATCCCACTGATACAAAGCAGTCCTGCTACCGACCAACCACCCATTGGTCCCCACCAATTCATGTCTTCCCATTCATCAACAAGCAACTGAAAAGGCGAGTTGCCACCCAGCAACTAAAAAGTTTTACTCTTCCTTTTCCTACCCCTGTGGCTTCAGCAGAGGAAGAGGCAGGCTGCTCAGATCCCTGCTCTGACTGTGGAGATGCTCTTGGCCGGCGACCTCTGGGTTTTGGAGCCCATGAGGGCCCCGCCAAAGACTGCTCCATCTGCACCTGTGCAGGGGCAGACTTGACCATCGGGAGAGGAGGAAGCATGTCGGGTACTGACTGGAGTGGGGGGGGGGCAACAGGTAAGAAGTGGGAGCGCTTTGAGTGAAGTCCCCACTTCCATGTCCCCCTTCACCATCATCCCTCTCATGGGCCAGCCGCACTTCACTCCTACCACTCTGCTGGAGAGCAGCTTGGTGCAGATCAGTGACTCGCTGTAAGATCAAGGCTAAGGTGTCTGTCATCCTATTAAAGGCACCAGACATGTTGTCATCCAGAGTCTGCACAACCGTGGTCAAGGCCTGCATGGACTCCTTTGATTGCTGCGATTGATGTTCCACAGAGTTGGCCACTCTATCCATGGAAGAAGACATCCTCGCAATGCCCGGCGACATCATCCCACTCATGCTTGAGATGTACTCCTCCATTCTCTCTGCGATCGTGGACAGTGTGTGTGGAAGGCTTGTCAGTACATTGCAGAATTTCTGCTGCCCCTCAATGATTCTCCTTTTCATCGATGGCCCCCGGGGGTACAGTATCTGTGTCCAGCTGAACAGAGCTGGGCCCTCCGACGCAGACGCTCCACAGCTGTCTCTGCCACCACGGTCTGCTCTTGCTCACTTGTGAACTGAGTCACTGGATGAAAAAACCCAACTATTTTTCTAGCTGGTCCTACTGAAGAGTGAGTATCTGCGCTGGTGCATGGTAAGCATGAGTCCTGTGATGGTGCACCTTCAGAAGGAATTAGCTCCTCCGTGGATTTGTCGTCCGCGAGGTCCATCGACCGCTGCGGCACACATGAAGGCCCTGGCAGAGAGAAAAGACAAGGTAAGAATGTTGCAACTTATTACGAAAATGATCATATTTCACTCGCTGCTGAAATCAAGTCAACATGACTGAGTTGTGTATGACATGTGGGTCACTGATATTTAATTTTGTCACCAGGTAGCTGCGAGGTCCCAATCTCCGAAACGCCACTGATCTCCAGCACTTCCACCTCTACAGTTGTCAGCTGTGAGATCTGTGGAGGACCACCTCCAGTTTTCCCACTCTCCCTTGTGCTTTGCACGTCCTTCTCATGCAACAGGGGAGAGAACGGACCTATGAGAGACTGCAATGAAATGTGTTCACCCGATGGATGCAGTGCATTTTGTGAGGGTGACTATCAGGAAGGGCCATCAAATTGCTTAAGGATGAGGGTGAGTGGCAGTGGTGGATGGGTAGATGGTGATGTGAGGAAGTGCATAGAAAGAGAAGGATGGGTGCGCTTGCAAGGTAAGTGGGTGTGAGGAGTGATGTGATGGAGTAGGCTTGACAAGGCAGAGTGAGTAGGGGGATGTGCAAAACAGGATGTAGGTGAATGTGCAACTGTACTCACCTTTCCTGACCTGGTTAGGTCATTAAAGCGTTTCCTGCACTGGACCCAGGAGTGATGCACAATGCTTCTGCTGCTGACCTCTTGGGCCACTGGCAGCCACGCCTTCTTTGTGGCAGCAGCAGGTTTCTTCCTCCCGTTGCCGGTGAAGCGTATCTCTCTCCGGCTTCTCACTGCACCCAGCAGTGCATCAAGAGAGGCGGCACTAATGCGGGGCGCAGACTTTGAGCATCCCGAGTCCATATTCTGCAATTGGTGTCTCTGTGCCAAACCTCACAACTCCTCCAAATTCCATTTTTGGATTGGCCCTTTAAATACTCGAGTTGAGATCGTGTCATGCGGGTCCTCATCATGACCACTGCTGCGCATTCAACGCCAAACCCGGAAGTAAAATTATAATGAGGTGCCTGCGTTAAAATGCCACAGACAGACGCGCTGAAATTTCTTCCGGGTTTCCCACGCGATAACGGACCACCTCCCCCACCACCGCTCCCAACATGCCTCGAAGTTAATGTCGAGGCCATTACTCTGATGGTCTGTTGCATCTTTGGGTTCTCTGGGCTAGAAAGTGGTTTAGGTCTGTTTGCAGGCCTGAAATAGCACTTGCCAGGAGCTGGAGAACTCAAACTTGTCCCGGACTGCTCCACGGGCCTCATCAGCATAATTCCGGCAAGCTGCGGACGGCAACTGGGCATCCAGACACAGCTTGCCGGTTGACTCCCCACCAATTGGGGTTGGGTGCGACACCGGCAGTGGCCGTCAGGTAGGTCCTGGGTCGGGATGGAGAATGGTGGGGGGCACAAACGCGGGTTGTCAGCGGCCCTCAGGTGCACTACTGCTCCTCCTGGCTCCACACCAAAGTAAGTTAAGAAGAAGAAATGTACCTTTCTTTGGTGGCCTCCAGCGGTCCCTTTGGACCACTAGTTAAAACAGGAAAACCTGAGTGGAGCAGGCTCAGAGCTTAAACAGGCATTAAGCCCCTCATTAGCATATGCAGGGGGCCTAACACTTGTTTAAGGTGGTCTCCAGGGATAGCATCACAACCTGATCATATCCTTACGCAATGTCCAGACATGCGCACATTAACAGGTGTTGTTAGGGCATGATCAAGGATGGAAACTCTGGATAATTTTACTGCTGCCTAGCCCAGGGCTGCTAATTAGTCCCTCAACTGTTGCCTGAGCTAATATCAACTAACTCACTACTGTATGGCTCCGTATCACACTGGACAGTTAGTTTCCCCACTATATAATTGAGGAAGCTTGTCGACCTACTGTGATTATTTAGAAGTGCATGAAATTCTCAGGATTTTATTTTACAACTGATTCAACTAGGACAGCAATGGGTTATTGAAGCTGGCAAGAGAGACAAATTTGCTGTGGTTGTAGCATTGCTGTCATTGATAAGACATATGCTAAATACAGCAAGTCCTTTACTGCAACAGTTTGAGCTAACCTTTGTTTCTGTGTATCCTTAATTCTAAATAAAACTGATGATGTTGGCTGGAGATTTTGTCATCTATTGGCACAATGATGCACTGATCTGCTGCAGTACCAGTGGTAGGACATTGCTCGGTATTCTTTGCATGCCAAGTTCCCAAACTGTCCTGCGCTGTCAAGGAAAAGCGCTGAGTTGTGGCTTGCCATTCGCCATCAAGAGCAGCTTCCATACAGATCAGGACGGTCCCCAGTCTGTGCTGAGATAGCTGAAATTGGCAGTAAGGGTTTTACAATTGATCTAGGCCCTGAAATGTTAGCACGGTGTAATGTCGAGAAAGCAGCGGCTACCACTCTTCCGCCAGCTGGTGGTGGGTCTCACAAGCAGTAACTCTACACTGGTGTTATTGGGGAAATTAATTACTATTATTGCCCCAGGCCTCCATCCTAGGACCATGTATAGCAATACCACAGACTGCATTCGGAACTTTTCTATTATCTGTTGAGGACCAAGCAGGTTACTGCGCTGTCCTTTCATATCTAGAACCTGGACCTGTGTTCACCCAGACTGATGGGATGAAAGTCCCCTCTCTCTGCTGGCTCTGCATTCCCCATGAAATGAGTTTGAAGAAGCGTTAACCAAATTCTTGGTGGCTGCAAGTTGTAAGGTTCGCAAAATTCTGCAAAACCCCAAAACAGAAGAATAACCTTATTTAAAACGATTTTGGACCATTACAGTAGAAATCTGTAAAAAGGATAAAATATATGGTTGGGCCTAACAGAAGAATTCAAAGAGTTAAATTACACATTTTCCCTAAATGTAAGGACAGAAGAGATTTTGGACTGTTTTAAGGAATTATTGGGCCAAAGGGATTTAAAATTAAAATCCCAGGAAGATTTGGCTGGTTTAAAAGACATGTTCAGGCTTGCAAAAGGCTGTGACACAAGGGAGGTGGGGTGGGCCCCCAAGTTTGGATATTGGACAGTCTGGGAATGTCGTGGGCCACCTCAGCCTTTACATAAAGACAATAAAACCTGTTCCCGCCAAAATTCACAGAGCCAAGGTACATGACTAAAACAGTACATGTCCCCAGCAACACAAAGGAGAGAACATAGTCCAACAGGAACCAACATTAAAACAGCAGTCCAAAACCAATCAAAGAGATTTCCAAACGATTTACATTTTTAAACTAGTTTCAGGGCAATCCTGAAACCAATTGAAGGCCGATTAAAGTTAGATGGACCATCCCCGAAGCTCGCTAAGTTTAGATGGGCCATCCCGAAGCTCGTTAAAGTTTTAAAACCTATTAAAATTAACGAGCCCGCCAAATTTAACAAAGAAACCCAAGATTTGGCGGTCAGATAAGCCAGGCCTCACACTAGTATAATTGAGGCCTGCCTTTTCAGTGTTCAGACAATTCATTATCAAGGCAGCGAAGCACGGCGAGTACAGCAAGAACAGCAAGATCAACAGTTCAGTACAGCTCAATGGATCATCATCACCGGAGACTCGAAGGAACAAAAGGAGAATGAAAGTCGCGGCAACCGAAGGCCTACAGAAACCAACAACCACCAATATTACCACCAACCAGGTAATGTTGGGCCACCACAACCAACAAGAAACCAACCGCCGAAAAACTCACAAACCAAAGACTTGTTTCCACTCTACAGGCTAGTCTGACTTACCCCTGGGTAAGATTTGGACACAAAAGACCCTAAAACTAGCCCTAACCAAAGAAAATTGGGTACTCACCCGATACATTCAACAGCGCGACTAACCGCATCAGCGGACCAACCCAAACTGAAGACCCAATGCAGGTGCAGTCTTCTACCACGTACGGGGTATGGCAGGCCCCAACCGCCACAACTAAGGAGAACCCCGAAATCGCGAACCTCTACAATCTGTCAAGAAAGTCATTTTGGTGAGCATTTCCTGGTCCTCTGGATTCCAGCCTAGTTAGTGTAGTGGGGTTGGGAGGGTAAGGGATTTTGTATATTGTAATTCTCCCTCGCTTATTCCGAGTGTTCCCCACCCTTTTAGAGCATAAGTTTTTATTGTATTGTATATTTTCCTGTCTCAAAATAAAGATCTGAATTCTTTTGACCAACCCAGGTGTCTGTTGCAAGTTCATTACAACCCCCAAATAAGTCCAAAGTCTAGAACAAAAGGGAGTGGGAGTGATTCGAACCGCTCAAAGGAGTCAGAGGTGAAGCTGACAAACAACCCACACACCACCCCTTACAAAGTCCACAGTATGAAACTGTCATCCATCATTCTTACTGAGCAAAAATAAAATTTAAAAATTTGTTATTTCTGGGTATGCATAGTGATTGAAATTGCAAAGAGCCATCAGAGAAGGAGGCCATTCAGCCCAACACATCTGTGCCAGCTGCTCTTGAGCGATCCAAAACTAGTCCCACTGCTCTGATCGTCCCCACTAGCCCTGTAACTTTCTCTACTTCAAATGCTTACCTTCTTTTCCCTCGAAAGATGCAATGGTCTCTTGCCCCACCTGCTCCATGCTCAAACAACTCTCTGCATAAAAGCAAATTCTACTAACCTCTCTATTTACTCTGTAGAACCACTTCCAACTCCCTCTAAAATGATTGGCGATAGAATGTAGCCATATATGGTAGTTTACATTTTACTCAATATAGCCTTTCTGTACAAGGAAAACAATAAATTATTTGCAATTTTCAATTAACTGTAGCCTTGAATTCTGATTCAATAATAACTTGAAATCTTATTCAACTAGAATGATGCTTTATTTAAGACGACAGCAAGTGATTGTTTTTTAAATGCTGCACCCATTTTGTTTTCTTAGCTGGTCACTTTTAACTGCTATATTACTGCACGCTAATCCTTGCTGCTAAAATAAATGATTTGCTACATTACAAGCAGCACACTGACTTGCACCAGTTATGATTTAACAAACATTTACCATAATGGTCTTTATAACTAGCATGAATCCCAGGGGTATTTGGAAATTACCTGATAATTTAATTAAAATGTTGTAACACTGAATTGAACTATTACACTTTTGCTGTGCAGAAAAATGTGGAGCTAGCTTTCACTACTTTACCCCATCAAGGTTACTTAACCCCTCATCTCAGTAAAGCTCCCCCCCACCCCCAGCACTCTGTTTGTCATGTGCCTATGATTGGGATTCTTAGGAAGTGGCTACTGCTTTAGGTTTATGGCTGTCAAGATGTAGGAGCTAAATTTTTATTAGCTTTCATATGTGTGATAAAAATGATAACATCCGGGAAGTTATGTCATCACTTCCTGTGAACTATGAACTATGAACTATGAACTGTGTACATACCTCACTTCCTGTAAATGTCACTTCCTGTTGGACTGGTATAAATACTGGTCTGTTCAGTATTGTAAGAGGCTTCTACCAGAGGCATGGTAAAGACCTCTCTTGTATATAGTGTGTTTATAAGTTACTTAAAGCTTACTTTAAAGTTACTTGATGGTAAGTCTCCTTTTTCTTACATCAATTTAAGTAACTTAGTATTTACACTGACAAATACTAGACCTTCAGACAAACTCGGAAGTTAAGGATCCAGGGAACCACCCATCATGGAGAAAATCCTTAGACCTATTCGTCTGGACTTGGACCCGAATACACCAGCAGCTGGCAGGGTATGGAAGCATTGGTATCGTACTTTTGAGAATTTTCTGGATGAATGTAAAGTGGATGCTCCTGCTAAATTGAAGATACTTGTCAATTATGTGACCCCAAAAGTGTTCGAATATGTTGATGACTGGGATAGTTACGAAGAGGTGATTCGGGCACTTAAGAAACTGTATGCGAAGACCCCAAATGAGGTCTATGCTAGACATCTACTGGCCACAGCCCGACAAGGGCCAGGGGAATCAATTGACGAATTCCTGCAAGAACTTCGCAGGCTCAGCGTAGATTGTAACTTTCAGGCAGCCTCAGCTGAACTGTACCGCCAAGAAATGATTCGTGATGCTTTCATCTGCGGGATTGCCTCTCCATTTATACGCCAGCGTCTACTAGAAAGTAAAACACTTGAGCTACAAAAAGCTTTTGACCTAGCTTGTTCACTGGATTTGGCAAAGAGAAATGCAGACCTCTATCAGCTGCCCAGATCTCGATCTGCTGCTGTAGCTGCAACCAGACAATTCAAGCGGTCTCAGGTGAACCCTATCATGGGGGAATCTAATTCTGATAATTCTGATGAAGAAGAGGAGGACGACCCCACTTTAGCAGCCTCTTGGCAATCTAGGAAGGAATGCTTCTTTTGTGGAGATGCTTTTCACCCTAGGAAAACCTGCCCTGCTCGCAATGCAATCTGCAGTTATTGCGGGAAAAAAGGACACTTTGCTAAAGTTTGCCTATCAAGGGCCTCTACGAGGGCCAATCCAGCTAAGGCCTACCGAACTGCCCCAATTAGGGCCTATCAAGATGCTCCAGCTAGGACCTATCAAGCTTCCTCTCGAGCTCTCTCCCGAAGAAACACACCGAGAGTTTTAGCCACTCTCTGTGCAACGACACCAATTACAGCTGCTTGCCCACAGAACCTGTCTCAGGCAGCCACAAAAATTTCAATTAAAGGGCATACCTTAGATGCCTTAATTGACTCAGGAAGTACTGATAGTTTCATTAAGGAACAGATTGTTGCGAAATTGAAACTACATGTCTTCCCATCGGACCAGGCAATTGCGATGGCCCAGTCATCACTTAATACCAGAATCTCCGGCTTTTGTGTTGTTGATATGACACTTCATGGTCGTATGTATCCCTCCACCCGACTTTCGGTGCTCAAAGACTTATGTAGTGATCTCCTCTTAGGGCTGGACTTCCAAAAACAGCATAAGAAACTCACCATTGAGTTTGGTGGATCCAAACCCGGACTTACTATTTCTAATATACCATCTAAATTACCATTTTGTGCATTATCAGCAGCTTCACTTAATGAACCCTCATTATTTGCCAGTATTCCGCCTCAATGCCAACCGATAATAACGAAATCGCGGCGCTTTAATCAGGAAGACCAATCTTTTATTGCGGCTGAAATCTCTCGACTTCTAGCAGAGGATATCATTGAACCATGTTCGTCGCCCTGGCGGGCTCAAGTCGTCATTGTCAAGAACCCTCTAAAACCTCACAAACAGCGACTATGCATCGATTATTCGCAAACCATCAATCAATATACCGACTTGGATGCCTACCCATTGCCACGCATTGATGATATGGTTAATAAACTGGCCGAATACAAAGTGTTCTCAACTTACGATTTAAAAAGTGCCTATCATCAGTTACCCTTGAAGGTCTCAGATAAGCAGTACACAGCCTTTGAGGCTAATGGACGGCTGTACCAATTTTGTCGCCTCCCATTCGGGGTTACTAATGGAGTGGCTGTCTTTCAACGGGCAATGGATGGCCTGGTTAAGCAGGAAAACCTAAGGGACACTTTTCCCTATCTTGATAACATTACCATTGCAGGTCACGATCAACAGGAACACGACTCCAACCTCCAAAAATTTCGGGATGCCCTCCATCGCCGTAATTTGACCCTGAATGAATCCAAATCTGTTGAGTCGCAACCGACCATCAACATCCTTGGCTACTGCGTAGGCAATGGTATCATTAAGCCAGACCCAGAAAGACTTCGCCCGCTCCAAGAGCTCCCGTCACCTAAGAATCCAGCTTCTTTACGTCGGGCTCTCGGTCTGTTTGCATACTACGCTAAATGGATTCCTCATTTTTCGGACGAAATCCAACCCTTGCTGCATGCTAGATCATTTCCACTGGGAACAGCGGCTGTTGCAGCCTTTAACCTTCTCAAAAAACAGTTGGAGAAAGCGGCTCTTCACTCCATTGATGAGAATCTCCCTTTCGTGGTTGAATGTGATGCCTCGGAGGTGGCGATCTCGGCTACTCTGAATCAGGAAGGTCGTCCTGTAGCATTTATGTCCAGGACCTTACAAGGTGCCGAGCTACATTATCCTCCGGTTGAGAAAGAAGCCACAGCCATCATAGAGGCAGTACGGAAGTGGAACCATTTTCTAGCTCGCCAGCACTTTACGTTGATCACGGACCAACGATCAGTCGCCTTCATGCTCGATAATCGAAAACGAACCAAAATTAAGAATAATAAAATACAACTTTGGAGGATGGAACTGGCCTCTTTTGGTTATACCATTCTCTATCGGCCTGGCAAGGAGAATGTGGCCCCGGACACCCTCACACGGGCATTCTGCTCCACTATGTCATCCTCCACTCTCATGGATGTCCACAATGGTTTGTGTCATCCTGGCGTTACGCGCATGCTACATTTCGTACGATCACGGAATCTCCCTTTTTCCACTGGAGATGTAAAGAAAATATGCTCAGAATGCCGGCTTTGTGCGGAATTAAAACCTCAGTTCTTCCGCCCCTCAGATGGTATACTCATACATGCAACCCAACCGATGCAACGACTTAGCATCGATTTTAAGGGCCCAGTGCCCTCTTCAACTCGGAACACATATTTGCTCACCATGATTGACGAATATTCACGTTTTCCGTTTGCCTTCCCCTGCTCCAATATGCTGGCGTCCACAGTAATCTGCTGCCTTGAGCAGGTATTTTCTCTCTGTGGCATGCCGGCTTATATTCACTCAGATCGGGGTCCATCCTTTATGTCAAGGGAACTCAAGGACTACCTCTCAGAACGGGGAATTGCTACAAGCAAAACAACACCATACCATCCCATCGGAAATGGGCAGGTAGAGAGGTATAACGGTATCATCTGGAATTCCGTACGTCTCGCTTTAAGATCTCGGGGCCTACCAGACCAGCAATGGGAAACAGTGCTTCCGGATGCATTGCACTCTATACGGTCCCTGCTTTCTACAGCCACAAATACTACACCTCATGAGCGGTTCTTTGGATTCCAGCGTCGCTCATCTCATGGGACATCACTCCCGTCATGGCTAACTACTCCTGGACCTGTATTACTCCGAAGATACGTTCGGACGTCTAAAAATGACCCTCTTGTAGATGAGGTCGAACTAACCGATGCCAACCCCACCTATGCAAACATACGATATTCCGACGGCCGAGAATCTACCGTATCATTACGGGATCTGGCTCCCTGCCCACCAGGACCTAGTGGGACATCGGGTGATGGCATTTCACCAGGAAACTCTTGGGACCTATCGGGTACCCCTCTCCAGGATCCTGATCGGACACCAACTAGCTTGGTGCCGGTAGAACCCCGTGCTCAAGGTTGCGACCCTCCCAGTACCGCGCATGAAAGTACTGATCCGCCACAGACCAGCTCTGCACCTCCCTCTGAACAGAGGCAGTCCGACTTTGAACCTATTGGGGCTCGTACTCGAAGCCATGATCTCCCCGACCCTTCACAGGGCAATCCAGGCCACACAGACTCTGACCAATGGCCAACCGCATGTAAGCGGACCAGCGACCCTCTACGACGGGAATCCAAACGGGTGCGACTCTTCCTTGTTCGGCGGCTGCGGACCAAAAGGTAGACCACAGCCTCCTAATCCTGCAGGAGGGAAGAATGTGATAAAAATGATAACATCCGGGAAGTTATGTCATCACTTCCTGTGAACTATGAACTATGAACTGTGTACATACCTCACTTCCTGTAAATGTCACTTCCTGTTGGACTGGTATAAATACTGGTCTGTTCAGTATTGTAAGAGGCTTCTACCAGAGGCATGGTAAAGACCTCTCTTGTATATAGTGTGTTTATAAGTTACTTAAAGCTTACTTTAAAGTTACTTGATGGTAAGTCTCCTTTTTCTTACATCAATATGCATTCCATTAAGGGGTGATATATTGACTTTTTAAAAAAAAGATGTAATCTTTTTTTGATTGCGTGCGCATTCCAAGGACTGCCCACAAGGTGACTAGGGTTAAATTAGTATTCTGAAAATACAGACTCTATTATTTATTATTATCGATAAAACTATGTGAAGGGCATCATGAAAGACATGCATTTATATAGTGCCTTTCATGACCGCAGTACATCCCAAAGCACCATAGAGTCAATAGAGTGTAGTCACTGTTGTAAATTAGGAAACATCAATTGCACATACAGACAGCAATGTGATAATGACCAAGTAATCTGTTTTAATGATGTTGGTTGAGGGATAAAAGTTGGTCAAGACACCAGATGGGCCTTGGTTTAATGTCTTTGGTGAAAGGCAGCACCTTCAACAGTTCAAAATTCCCTCAGTACTGCCCTGGAGTGTCAGCCTAGATTTTTGTGTTCAAGTTTCTGGAGTGGGACTGTGAACTCACAACCTTCTAACTCAGTAGGCAAGAGTGCTACCCACTGAGCCACAGCTGACACCTTGACACCATGGTGGTTGAAGCCTGTAGGAGAGACGATAAGGTAAATCAAGAAACAGTGGTTAGGTGATGTCAAGCCTGAGGATTGCAGGGAAAAAAGAGACCAGTGAAGGCAGTAAGGAATTCCTCACAGTTTTAGATGTTGTGGAAAAAATGAGTTAGAATAGGAGATAGCCAGGAAAGAAGTGTTTACGATTTGCATACTTGCTTCCCTGAATGTGACCGTGAGGATAACAGGAAAATTCAGAGAAGCAATGATCATAATAGTGCTGATAAACTAGAGAGAGACAAGAAGGGTTGCGTTGGAAAGAAAAGTTGGAGGCAAGGGTTGAGAGAGGGTCCACTACCGGAAATAAAAACATTTCAAAGAGTGATGTGAGAAGGGCCACCTCCAATATGGGAACTGTTTTCTCGTTTGGGACAGAACTGGATTATATAGGGAATTAAGATTTGTTATGAACACAGGGAAAACAACAAAGTTTAATATCTGACAAGGGATTTTAATCGGCCCAATTTTCAAGCCTCTCTTCTTTCTCAGTACAATGGGAAATGCCTGATTTTTGTTGCTTTGGTAGCATGCAAACTAAAACTGGTACAATTCAGAAACAATCATGACTATAATGCTGGTTCTTGTTCAGTTTTGCCTTTCTCTGCTCATCAATGTGAGCATGTCACTGTTGGGGAATGGAACATTTTCAGCATTCATCACTGTCAGATCAGGAATAGTGTAAGATACTTGTGGAGTTGGTTTCCAGTACTTTACTTCAACAAAGTCCGTTAACCCCAACCACAGAAGAGGACCCCCGTCAATACTGTAATACAGGAAACTTTCGATTTACCGGCACCTAAATAACCGGAAATCTCAGTTAACCGGCAAAATTCAGGAGTAGGTTCAGGTAATTTTTATTACTTGCCTTCCTCCATGTGTTGCTGTGCAAGGGTGTGGCTACAGCTGTTGCTAAGCTACAGAGACGCTTGCAACTTGTGGCCATTGTTTTGAACGCAACAGGGTTTGTTGCTTTATACGGAGCTCTCAGCTCCGTATCTTTTACTATAGCTTTCGGTTATCCAGAATTTTTGATGAACTGGCACCACGTCGGTCCCATCGGTGCCGGATAAAAAAAAGTTTCCTGTAGCAAGAGCATGTTTCAGTTTCCACACCAGCTATCCTGATGACCTCTCTGTGTAAAGATGCCAATTTAGTTGCATTTAGTGTTGGAATGTCGCTAGTTTTGTGCTCCATTTATGAGCAACTGGGTAGATCATGCCTCAACTCAATTCAGATACAATGCTTGCAGCCAGCAAAGAGATAGTTGCCTGGAGTCTCTTTGTCTCTGCTGCAAAGTTAACAGGCCTTCAGTAGGGTGGGATATCTGCCCGGTCCTTGTCTGTGCTCAATTCCTGGAGTCAGGATAATTTATATATTGGGCAGTGGGTGTGAGGACACCTGATGGTGCCACTGGGGTACCTGCCTTAGGTGGGGTGGAGGGGGGTAGATAAATTGCTGCAGTGCCTTGCCATAAGGTGGCGAGGCTGGCAGTCCTAGTTGTAGATCTAACAAAACTTCAGCACTGGATGTTAGAATGTTACAGCACTCCTGATGTCAGACGATGCCAAGGCTTTTGGGCATCCAATGGCATATCTACTTCATTGCTATTCCATTTGAGAACACCCACCCAAATATGGATGGGCATATTCAGCAATCGCCGTCACTCCGGAGTAAAATCCTGAAGCAGTGGGGCATTGGAGACACAGCTCTGCTTCTTGTTTCCCTCCTCTGCCCACCCCAGTACTGTATCACCTAATAATAGGTGGAAAGGGAGAGGAAACTCTAGCCTCATTAGTCTGGGCTGAAATTAAACTGAGGTCCAAGAGTGAAAGGACATGTTATCCAACTGCCCCAACCAACTCTCACGTTACATTCATTGTCTAACAAATCTAACACGTACTTCTTTAAAAAAAAACTTTGGCAACAGACAATTAGCAAAATATTATTTTATCAAGCTACGTACATATTAAATAATTGATATAGGATACACACTGTGCTCAGAAGCCATGTGAGGACTATCTCAATGACCTTGTAACAATGTGAAATCATAGGCACACAATGAATCCTCAGAAAAGTGCTTTGGCAATGATGCAGGTTTTCATGGAACATCAGAGGAATGGAATAAGAAAGTTCCTGAGTAAATGTCTCTCCTCATAGAAGAGCTCTTGTGCTCTTTATCTGGTCTGAGGGAGTCCATGGACAAGCTAAGCAAAAGAGGCATCTGGTCAACGGGAATCAGCATGCGTGTGAATCTACCCAATCTGTCGTTTGATTTATCTTAAAGAGACTTTTCCTCGTGCCAAACATGTTCATCACAGGCTGGGCCTGAAACATAACCTGGGGGGCATGTGAAAAAGAAGAGAAATTGTTTGACTCTCCCTATGAAGCTGTCATTTGTATCAGCCAGTCTAAGGAAGAGGTGAGGGAGGAGACAGGGCTCAGCATCAGATTGAGAGTCTGAACAAAAAAACAATGCGATGACAGCAGGAAGAATTACTTTCATTACTGTTCCTTTAAATTAGATTGAAATTTACCCTATTACAAATCTAGGGTCTGCCTTAGATATTCATCCGGGTTCAGTGATGCTGGTCACTTCCATAAGTGGTCCTAGTATCTTACGTTCAGGGTTGTGCCCATAATGCCCAATAACTAATCATACAACCGCATAACACAAAGGTATAACAATAATACCCTCTTGTGATCTGAGCTGGATATCGTGTATTTCATACATGCCCTCATGCACGTTTCTCCAATCTTTTTGTTGGCAGACTGAAAACAGGTTAATGAGAAAATACCAGCTACAAATCGCTAAGTTGCTTTATTTTACAGGCAGCAAGTGAACATACAGACTGACAGTTGTAATAAAATGTTACCTTTTTTTTATTTGTTTATGGGATGTGGGCATCGCTGGCAAGGCCAGCATTTATTGCCCATCCCTAGTTGCCCTTCAGAAGGTGGTGGTGAGCCGCCTTCTTGAACCGCTGCAGTCTGTGTGGCGAAGGTACTCCCACAGTGCTGTTAGGGAGGGAGTTCCAGGATTTTGACCCAGCGACGATGAAGGATTGGCAATATACTTCTAAGTCAGGATGGTGTGTGCCTTGGAGGGGAATTTGGAGGTAGTGGTGTTCCCATGAGCCTGCTGCCCTTGTCCTTCTGGGTGGAAGAGGTAGCGGGTTTGTGAGGTGCTGCTGAAGAAGCCTTGGCGAGTTGCTGCAGTGCATCTTGTAGATGGTACACACTGCAGCCACGGTACACCAGTGGTGGAGAGAGTGAATGTTTAAGGTGGTAGATGGGGCGCCAATCAAGCGGGCTGCTTTGTCCTGGATGATGTTGAGCTTCTTGAGTGTTGTTGGAGCTGCACTCATCCTGGCAAGTGGAGAGTATTCCATCACACTCCTTACTTGTGCCTTGTAGATGGTAGAAAGGCTTTGGGGAGTCAGGAGGTGAGCCACTTGCCGCAGAACACCTAGCCTCTGACCTGCTCTTGTTGCCACAGTACTTATGTGGCTGGTCCGGTTAAGTTTCTGGTCAATGGTGACCCCCAGGATGTTGATGGTGAGAGATTCAGCGATGTTAATTCCATTGAATATCAAGGGGTGGTGGGGGGTGAATGTCAAGGGGAGGTGGTTAGACTCTCACTTGTTGGAGATAGTCATTGCCTGGCACTTCTGTGGCGCGAATGTTACCTGCCACTTAACAGCCCAAGCCCGAACGTCGTCCAGGTCTTGTTGCATGCGGGCATGGACTGCTTTATTATCTGAGAAGTTGTGAATGGCACTGAACATTGTGCAGTCATCAGCGAACATCCCCATTTCTGACCTTATGTTGGAGGGAAGGTCATTGATGAAGCAGCTGTAGATGGTTGGGCCTAGGACACTGCCCTGAGGAACTCCTGCAGCGATGTCCTGGGGCTGTGATGATTGACCTTCAATCACCATAACCATCTTCCTTTGTGCTAGGTATGACTCCAGCCAGTGGAGAGTTTTCCCCTGATTCCCATTGACTTCAATTTTACTCCTTGATGCCACACTCGGCCAAATGCTGCCTTGATGTCAAGGGCAGTCACTCCCACCTCACCTCTGGAATTCAGCTCCTTTGTCCATGTTTGGACCAAGGCTGTAATGAGGTCGGGAGCAGAGTGGTCTTGGCAGAACCCAAACTGGGCATCAATGAGCAGGTTATTGGTGAGTAAGTGCTGCTTGATAGCATTGTCAATGACACTTTGCATCACTTTGCTGATGATTGAGAGTAAACTGATGGGGTGGTAATTGGCCAGCTTGGATTTGTCCTGCTTTTTGTGGACAGGACATACCTGGGCAGTTTTCCACATTGTCGGATAGATGCCAGTGTTGTAGCTGTACTGGAACAGCTTGGCTAGAAGCGCAGCTAGTTCTGGAGCACAAGTCTTCAGCATGATAGCCTTTGCTGTATCCAGTGCGCTCAGCCATTTCTTGATATCTCGTGGAGTGAATCGAATTGGCAGAAGACTGGCTTCTGTGATGGTGGGGACCTCAGGAGGAGGCTGATATGAATCATCCACTCGGCACTTCTGGCTGAAGATGGTTGCAAACGCTTCAGCCTTGTCTTTTGCACTCACGTGCTGGGCTCCACCATCATTAAGGATGGGGATATTCATGGAGCCTCCTCCTCCCGTTAGTTGTTTAATGGTCCACCACCATTCACGACTGGATGTGGCAGGACTGCAGAGTTTTGATCTGATCCGTTGATTGTGGTATCGCTTAGCTCTGTCTATAGCATGCTGCTTCTGCTGTTTAGCATGCATGTAGTCCTGTGTTGCAGCTTCCCCAGGTTGGCACCTCATTTTTAGGTACGCCTGGTGCTGCTCCTGGCATGCTCTTCTACGCTCCTTACTGAAGCAGGGTTGGTCTCCTGGCTTGATGGTAACGGTAGAGTGAGGGATATGCCGGGCCATGAGGTCACAGATTGTGGTGGAATACAATTCTGCTGCTGCTGATGACCCACAGCGCCTCATGGATGTCCAGTTTTGAGCTGCTAGATCTGTTCTGAATCTATCCCATTTAGCACGGTGGTAGTGCCACACAACATGATGGAGGGTGTCCTCAGTGTGAAGACGGGACTTTGTCTCCACAATGACTGTGCGGTGGTCACTGCTACCAATATTGTCATGGACAGATGCATCTGTGACAGGTAGATTGGAGAGGACGAGGTCAAGTAGGTTTTTCCCTTGTGTTGGTTCTTTCACCACCTGTCGCAGGCCCAGGCTGGCAGTTATGTCCTTTAGAACTTGGCCAGCTCGGTCAGTAGTGGTGCTACTGAGCCACTCTTGGTGATGGACATTGAAGTCCCCCACCCAGAGTACATTCTGTGCCCTTGCTACTCTCAGTGCTTCTTCCAAGTGGTGTTCAACATGGCGGAGTACTGATTCATCAGCTGAGGGAGGGCGGTAATCAGCAGGAGGTTTCCTTGCCCATGCTTGACCTGAAGCCATGAGACTTCATGGGGTCCGGAGTCAATGTTGAGGATTGAGGGCCACTCCTTCCCAACTGTATACCACTGTGTCGCCACCCCTGGTGGGTCTGTCCTGCCGGTGGGACAGGACATACCCAACGATGGTGATGGAGGAGTTTGGGACATTGGCGGAAAGGTATGATTCTGTGATTATGACTATGTCAGGCTGTTTTTGCTTGACTAGTCTGTGGAACAGCTCTCCCAATTTTGGCATAAGTCCCCAGATGTTGGTGAGGAGGACTTTGCAGGGTCAACTGGGCTGGGTGTGCGTTGCCGGTGCCGAGGTCAATGCCGGGTGGTCTGTCCAGTTTCTTTCTTATTATTTTGTTTTGTAGCGGCTTGTTACAACTGAGTAGCTTGCTAGGTCATTTCAGAGGGAGTGTAAGAGTCAACCACATATAGGCCAGACCGGGTAAGGACAGCAGATTTCCTTCCCTAAAGGATATTAGTGAACCAGATGGGTTTTTTACTAATCCGCTAGTTTCATGATCACCATTACTGATACTAGCTTTTTATTCCAGATTTATTTAATTAATTGAATTTAAATTCCTCAGCTGCCGTGGTGGGATTTGAACTCACGTCTCTGGATTATTAGTCCAGACCTCTGGATTACTAGCCCAGTGACATTACCACTGCGCTATCGTTCCCCTAAATTCAATTCAATTAATTTCCTAATCCTCCTCAGGAACAAGAAAAATAATTTAAAAATACGCCACTCTATCCCTATTAGTGGGCTCACATAACTTTTCCTGGTCAGCTGTCTTTTCATGACCAGCTCTGGGTCTGAAGGAGAAAATTCCCCCTCACTCAGCCAGGCTCTGTTCCCAACTGCCCATGAGCTGCTTTCCTCTCCCTGCATTCACAGGACGTGGAAGGACGTGCTTCCGACTCCTTTGCCATCCAGGGATTTGCCAGCAACCAAAGTGGCTCACCGAAGGGTATATTCTCAGCAGACTCCCGGACTCACATGAATAGAATCATCCCCGCCATAATAGGGATGGATGTTTATTAAGCCATCTGAGATGAGATTTTTAAAATCGCTTAAAGTCCCCTATCATTGTGCGACCTCTTCAATGCCGGGCGCTTTAATATCTCAAACCCCCTTCTGGCCCAGTGGCTGCAGCCTGTGGCTTTTTAAACCTGTGGGAATTCACTTGGTTTTAAAACACAACACTTAAGTGTGACTCACTTCCAAATGCATTCGGCAGAAAAAAACTCTGAAACATGACAGCCCCATAAAGGAAATTTGTCTGTGCAGATAAAGCTCCATTTAGTATTATCGCTGAATCAGGTTTCAAGGCTACAAACAGATTACAGTTAATTGGAAATTGCGAATCCATTTGTTATTTTCCTTGCATAATGAGGCTACACAGAGTGTAATGTAAACTATCACATACAGGCCTCTTTCCATGGCTACAGAGATATTTATTATTTTAAAAATCATAATTAATCTACCCCTAATCTATATGGTCTTGGCTCGCTGCAGATAACCTGTTCTTGCGCACTGAACAGTGAGCCCATTACATCTGTCTCTATCTCACAGGAGCAGCACGGTCAGATTGCAGGTGGGATACAAGAGGACACTTCCATTTAAAGTGGTGGCCTTGGAGGCTGAGCTGGAGTATTATGCTTCACACTTTTATTTCTTTTTCAACAGGTTTTTTTAACTATAGATTTTCAATTGGTAGAGCAATTGGTGGTAAAATCATTAATATTAGCACTTCCACCACTACTGCGTCGATCAAAGCCTGCCTTATCTGACCAACTGAAGACATGCAGGGAAAGGCAGTAGATTCAGGAAATGGAGCAGGGACAGCACTTACTAAACATGATGCAAATTGGCTTGTTACTAACCAGGATCTTTTCCAAACTGCAAGAAAATGTTTCAGTACAAACGCGTTGTTTTGAGGGGCAGCCCTAAACCCGGGAGCATTTTTGAACAATGTTATGTTCAACGTTAGCAACTGTGGGACTTTGACTGAACTCAATGTCTGATTCACAATGTTTATAACAATGTGGTAGTATTTTTTTTTAGCAACAGCTGCTTATTTCCTATTTCTTTTATACAGCACCTTATCATATCCTCAGGATGTTCCAAGAAAGAAAGAAGAAAGACTTGCATTTAAATAGCACTATTCACGACCTCAGGACGTCCCAAGGCACCTCACAGTCAATGAATTACTTTTGAAGGGCAGTCACTGTTATGTAGATGGACAATCGCAGCAGTGACACATTTTTTTTTAATATATGTTCTGAGGATGTGGGTGAAGTTATTACAGTACTTGAAAAGGTGGTGGTGAGCCTCGAGTAGTAATTGTTTTTATAACTGAGTGACTTACTAAGTCACTTCAGAGAGAATTAAGAATCAACATGATGTGCCTCAATGAATCCGAGACTCAATGTTAACGGAACAAAGCAAGGCTTTTATTAACTCAGAAAGTAATACACATTGGAGAAGTGCCTCTCATCCAGAGATCTGCTGTACTGTCTGAGAGACACGCTGGGGCTTGCTTAAGTAGGGGCCAGGTATGGGTGGAGCCCTACACACAATACAATCCAGGTAAGGAAATGAAACTGAAACTAAACTAAACACAGAGAATACAATGCCTGATGAATGGCATATTTCATCACACAACACATGTAGAGTGGGATGACTGGAGTCGAAGGTAGGCCAGACCAATGCCAGGCTCCCATCCTGGAAGGACATTAGTGAACCAGTTGGGTGTTTAGTATCATTCTTCCTTCCTGGTGCCAGCCACAAATTATCACACTTACTGAATTACATTTGAAAACTTGACTTGGAGCTTGAACTAACAACCTCTAAGGTTACTAGTCTAGTACCATAACCATTACTGCACTACCCATGGGATAAATGACCAGTTAATCTATTCTTGGTGGTGTTAGTTGAGGGAGGAAGGTTGCCTGGGATATCGGGAGAACTTCCCTGCTGTTCTTCAAACAGTACAAGTAGATAAGGCCTTGGTTTTAATGTCTCACGCAATGTTGCAGTACTTCCTCGGTACTGCACTGAAATCTCAGCTTAGCTTTAACAAGCCAACTTAAACAGCAAAAGTTTTTTGGGGGGGGCAGTCACATTTAATGTGTGATGTCAGTTAAGCAATCAGAAAAGACTGCAAAAGTTTTAGTTATTTATAAACAGCCAACTGTCCAAATAAAAAGATCAGTAGGTAGGACCTCTTATCCTCACCATCCCAGCTGCTAAACACGTGTTTCCCACAGTGTAGACATAATCATGACAACAAACCTAATATACCACCATACTCATAGAATCATAGGAATTTATGGCACAGAAGGAGGCCATTCGGCCCGTCGTGTCTATGCCGGCCGAAAAAGAGCTATCCAGCCTAATCTAGTTTTCCAGCTCTTGGTCCGTAGCGTTGTAGGTTGCAGCACTTCAAGTGCATATCCAAGTACTTTTTAAATGTGATGAGGGTTTCTGCCTCTACCACCCTTTTAGGCAGTGAGTTCCAAACCCCCACCACCTTCTGGGTGAAAAAATTTCTCCTCAACTGCCCTCTTCTACCAATTACTTTAAATCTACGCCCCCCCCTGCTTATTGACCTCTCTGCTAAAGGAAATAGGTCCTTCCTATCCGCTCTATCTAGGCCCCTCATAATTTTATGCACCTGAATCAAGTCTCCCCTCAGCCTCCTCTGTTCCAAAGAAAACAACCCCAGCCTATCCAATCTTTCCTCATAGCTAAAATTCTCCAGTCCTGGCAACACCCTCGTAAATCTCCTCTGTACCCTTGCTAGTGCAATTACATCTTTCCTGTAATGTGGCGACCAGAATTTTACACAGTACGCTAGCTGTGGTCTAACTAATGTTTTATACATTTCAAGCATAACCTCCCTGCTCTTATATTCTATTCCTAAGCTAATAAAGGAAAGTATCCCACATGCCTTATCTACCTGCCCTGTTACCTTGAGGGATCTGATGACATGAACTCCAAGGTCCCTCTGTTCCTCTACACTTCTCAGTATCTTACCATTTATTGTGTCTTCCCTGGCCTTGTTAGCTCTCCCCAGAAGCATTACCTCACACTTCTCCAGATTGAATTCCATTTGCCACTGTTCTGCCCACCTGACCAGTCCATTGATATCTTCCTGCAGTCTGCAGCTTTCTTCCTCACTATCCCACAAGCACCGTGCAATCAAAAAATTTCTACTCTACCTGTAAATAATACGTTGAAAACTTAATTTTAAAAATTCATCATGCTAGAATAGCTACTCTCTTCACTTTATTGCATTCCACTATCACAAAAAGGCAGTGCATCAAGCCTATCTTAAATGTCAGCTTGGCTTAGTTGGCAGCACTCTTGCCTCTCAGTTAGAAGATCTTGGGTTCGAGCCCCAATCCAGAACTTGAACAAATAATTGAGGCTGATGCTTCAGGAGATTGCTGCATTGTGAGAGGTTCCATTCTTTGGATAGAATATTAAGTCAAGACCCCATCTATCTGCCTGTTCAGGACATTAAATATTCTCTGGCATTATTCAAATAAGAGTTGTCCTGGTATCCAGGCCAGTATTCCTTCTTCAACAAACACCACTGAAGCATATTAACTGGTTGTTTCGTGCATTGCTGTTGGCATCACTTAGTGATTAATTCTATTCCATGTATAATTAATCACGCAGAAGTGCTGCTCACAGCAAGAAGTACAACACATTGTGTGTGAAGTACTCTGAGAAAGACGCAATAAGGTATTATACAAGCATGGTTCTTACTTTCACCTTCAGGTGAATCATTGTTACCATCTGTGTTACTGTATTAATTGCACCATTTGTGAACTTCGCTGCCAAAACGTAGCAGCTAAAACTAGTAAGTAATTTAAACCTGGCTTAGTAATGAATTGAACAACTATCTGGTGTGTGTATGTATAAAAATGGCTGACAGCAATTGTATTTAACCCCTCTATTGAACTGTGCATCTTGCTGCCAATCCGCTTCACAGAGAGGTAATGGACCACTGGAAAATCCACCTCACCTTCCAAAAAATATCATGTCAAATACCATTTATCAATATAAACTGTGCAAGGTCTGTCTACCATTAGTATTGGTGAAGGTTCAACGGTTAATGAACTATTAATCAGCCAACTTTCTGACCAAGGGTTCCAAATTCCATTGGAATAATTAAGAACACGCCTGCAACAATATCATTCATCAGAAGATCGATGATTAAAAACAAGTGATCTGATTACATGATAAAAGACCATCAATCATAACAGCCTGAAGCAAGTACAGCAGGCATTCTTAACTTGCTCTACCCTATTTATGTTATAATAAGCATTCCCATGCACTGGGACTTGGGGCCTTATAATAACCAAAGGACTTGGCTGCTCCTTATCCATTTATCAGATGTTTATTCCAGTACAAACAGATTGGAGTTTTCATTAGAACCAGATATAAATTCAAATATTCAGATCTCTACAATGGAATTAAAATTAGATGGGGTAGCTCGGTGCAGTGGGTTATACATTGGCCTTTCACTCAGATTGATGGGATGAAATGTCTCCTCTGTCTGCTGATTGTAGGGACACGTGAGTTTGGGCGGTCTCAATCCAGTTCCTAATGGTTCATGTGTCCACCGCACAAAATTGGCCTTAATTTATGAGTAATTGGCCTCAACTCAGTAGTCGGAGAAGCAGCAGGGGAGGGCTAGTGTGGGAAACTGAAAATGTCACCCTGGAGTAATACCTCTTCTGAGATTGGAGCTGAGAAACATTGTTGGGGAGGATAGAGGGAGTTGGCCTGGCAATATCTGACCCGAGAGTGTTTGACGCTGACATTGGGGTCCAAAATGGAAAAGTGTTTCACATCCCAGCACCAGCAACTCTCACTTCGACAAGCAGAAAAGTTCACACAAAAGAAGTAATTAAAAAAATGAATCACAGATAACACTTTTGAAACAAAAAGTGAAAAATAGAAAATTGTAAAATGGGGGCCAGCATTTTATTAGTTTATAAATGTACAGGTCATGGTAATGAGGTGAATACAGGAAGGAAGAAGGTGACATTGGGTCACCATTGACCAGAAACTTAACTGGACCAGCCACATAAATACTGTGGCGACAAGAGCAGGTCAGAGGCTGGGTAATCTGCGGCGAGTGTCTCACCCCCTGACTCCCCAAAGCCTTTCCACCATCTACAAGGCACAAGTAAGGAATGTGATGGAATACTCTCCACTTGCCTGGATGAGTGCAGCTCCAACAACACTCAAGAAGCTCGACACCATCTAGGACAAAGCAGCCCGCTTGACTGGCACCCCATCCACCACCTTAAACATTCACTCCCTCCACCAGCAGCGCAACGTGGCTGCAGTGTGTACCATCTACAAGATGCACTGCAGCAACTCGCCAAGGCTTCTTTGGCAGCACCTCCCAAACCTGCGACCTCTACAGCCTAGAAGGACAAGGGCAGCAGGCGCATGGGAACACCACCACCTCCAAGTTCCCCTCCAAGTCACACACCATCCTGACTTAGAAGTATATCGACAATCCTTCATCGTCACTGGGTCAAAATCTTGGGACTCCCTCCCTAACAGCACTGTGGGAGTACCTTCACCACACCGACTGCAGCGGTTCAAGAAGGCGGCTCACCACCACCTTCTCAAGGGCAATTAGGGATGGGCAATAAATGCTGGCCTTGCCAGCGACGCCCAGATCCCATAAATGAATTTTTAAAAAATTAATAATACATGAAAATAAAGATGTCCCTGTGTCAATTCCTGAATTCACCTTCACTTTAAGGCATTGTCATATTGCAATAGCAGTCTGAGGCCGGTAGCCTTGAGAGTAATGTGGGGCCAGCAGGCCGGAGTTATACTACCAGTTCCATGTTGCTGTCTGATCAGGTAAAGTGGAGCTCTGTGTATGCGTGCACGCTTGGACGTACAGAGCTCCACTCACTGGCATAAGAATGCTAGTTAAATCTTAAATGGTAAACATAGAGGAGCTGGACAATTGGCTCTGCTAATGTTAAAATGATTAAGAGTAACGGATGTGAAATTTGTCTTGTGCAGTAGCGCAAGGACGATAGCGAATTGGTAGACCGTTTTTACATGCCGCACGATTTTCTCCATTGAGGTCACGGAAAGGAAAATCAGACGGATTGTAGAACAGGTTACCAATTCGCTATCGCCCATTTTGTGCTGCCGGCCGAGACAAATTTCACCCACAATGTTTCTCAAGTTCCCAAGTAGTCCAATGGACCACCTGGGAACCTTGTAGGCTTGCTACGGTTGAGCTACAGCAGCGGTGAAGTTGAATCGGAACAAGTCTGTGCCCTGTAACGGGCCTTACATCGCAACATTTCCTGCATTACAGCAGTGGGCGACAGTATAAGTGCTTCATTGGCTGTAAAGCGCTTTGGGACATCCTGAGGACGCGTAAGGCACTATAGAAATGCAAGTCTTTCTTTTCTTTCATTACACATCCTGCCTAAGAGCTCTTCAAGTAACTTCGCATCTAAAGTGCACTACACAGTCTTTTGTTTTTATTGGTTTATTTTTAAGTTAATCAAGTTCCATTTTTTGAATTACTTTCTCTTAAGTTTACAAATTAAAAAATAGCATATGTGCATTTCTGCCTTTGCAGGTGACCTTTCTACAGGTCAGTATAATCCATACAAAGCAGCAGTCAGTAGTTTAAGTTCCTGTTATCATCTTATTTTCTATCACTTCATGTCTAATAATTGAAATACCCAGTTTTACCCTGGATCCTGCACTCCTATTGAGTGGTAACTTGCTTCCCATAATTGGTACAAAGTTATCAAGGGTTTACACTTTGGAGGAGTCCCTATATATTACATTGTACTGGAAAACTACTTTATGAAGAATATTGCTATTTTATATTTACAGAATTCTTTAAAAAGCTTCAGTAGGAGATTATGCTGGTTTTAACTATAGTCTCCAGATTATTTAAAGATTATTATTTGGAACACTGGCACTGTGCATTATTTCTTCATTATTAAACATTTAGCAAAGGAGGTTCTCTTTTACAATGCATGGCTCCAACATGGTGAGTTGTGGGAGAATGTTCACAAATAATCAAATACTCCACCTTGGGAAGCCAGGAACTTCCCCACGTGGAAGGAGGGAAAACGAGAGAGATCATTTCCAGACTGCGGTCGCGCAAACCCTAAAGCAACATCAGGATGAGGCCTGGACTAAGTCAGCCGCCAACCCCTTTGGGCATGCATGGTGTGCAGGGCTGCCAACCCTCCAGGATTGCCCTGGCGTCTCCAGCAATTAAAGACTAATCTCCAGGACTCTGCGGAGAGCAACCCAGGAAATAAATCACAGGGGCAATAAAATTGTGTTTTATTTTTAATTTTCTTTAAACACTTTTGTTTATTAGTTATAAAAATATTGGAGGTGGGGGAATAAAGGCTGTCAAGAATCATCCAATCGGGTCTATTCGCTTTCCGATTGGTGCGAGAGGGCGGGCACCATGAGGATGGACATGTCGGGTGACCGATAGCAGGAGTGTGGGGGCGGGGCAGGGCGGGGCAGTTGGAGGCGTGCGATGAAACCGCCAGGAATATGTCCAACCAGCGTTGACAACCCTAATGGTGTGCGGTACAGAAAATCTCACAAATGGAAGGAAGTGAACAGCTTAAAAACTAAGAATCTCACACTTAGCACATCGTAAAATAGCACAAGCTCCCACACTGTGTAAACAAATGGTAAATTGACACATTCATCAAGTACAGATTGCTGGACATTTTGCACAGACAAATCCATTTGTTTAATATTCCGATAGCAATAATTACACATGCTTTGCAAAGCCTTAGCACTTATTTCATATCAAATAGATATTAATCAGCTTCTTTGTCAGAGGAGACTGAGTCATAAGATGCAGCATTATCACTAATTAATTCAAACTGGTCCTTTTTCTTACCTAATTGGAATGAATCATACTGGTCTAATATTTTTTACACCATGGAAGCTTTCAATGTTATTTTCTGAAGATGTTTTCCTATCAATGCGCCTTCAACATCTGTTACATTTAAACGAAGAACTAAGGAACAGATGTAAATAGTCGTTTGTAACATTTGATTTGTCTCCTTCAAATATTAATTCATAAAAATACTATTTTATTTCTGTTTTTCAATCCTGGTTGGGCGGATAATCTGAAGGATTCACCTACCTGAAGGTGTTCGATGTGTGTCTGTGCCCTTCCCGTTCCTATCAATAGTGACCAGCATAAGGCAAGCTCCCAGAGGAGCAGAGGTGATAAACGGTGTCAACGTAACAGCCTCCTAAACAGCGACACGAAAAAGAATCATTAATTGCACCTCGAAGGACAAGAACTAATTAGCAAAGAAATGTAATCCTTGCATATTAAAATATATATGTAATCTATAGAACACTATGTCAGTCTCAGTTATACTGATCCTCTTGTATTTTCAGAGATATTTGAGTTGACTGCTTCACTGTGAGCCTAAATTGGATATTTGTGATTGTTGGATATCTGCCTTCACTGTCCCTTTGAGCGCTGCCTATTTTTAATGCCCTACGGCATATTGGTATGACTTGCTTCTACAGGAATTCCAAACACTTTACCCTGTGAAATGTTAACACTGAATTTAATGATCCGTGAACCGGTTACCCCCTGGTCTTTACATCAGGGAAATAAATGTTTGATTCCGTATTTTGAAAACACTTTCAATTTATTATTCTCAAGGAAGTGCTTTTTAAAAAAAAATTCTTTTGTTGAGGAGACATTTATGAGGTGTGACCAGTGAAGTGATATTAACATGTACTAAAGATCAGCACTCAATCAGTTCCAAATCTCAGTTGCGTCAATTTGGATTTGTTCAGATATTTCTGAATTTGCCCAAGTGGATTAAGTTAAACTGGGTTTTGACAATGAGCCTGTCAGATGAGGGGAATGAAGTTAAACTTTTTAAGCAAAGTTACTGTGGATGCACAATCCAGAAGTTGCACTATGGAAAAAAAGTGAAGGGTTCACTGAGCCCCAGCATTAGGTTCAGATATTTGAGAAGTGGGCTCCTAATTATGAACCAAAATCACAGAATCACAGAAACCCCACAGTGCAGATAGAGGCCATTTCGGCCCATCGAGCCTGCACCGACACATATCCCACCCAATCCCCGTAACCCCTACACCAACACATATCCCACCCTATCCCCGTAACCCCACGTATTTAATCCCCCTAACACTAAGGGTCAATTTATCATAGCCAATCAACCTAACCCGCACATCTTTGGACTGTGGGAGGAAACCGGAGCACCCGGAGAAAACCCACGCAAACACGGGGAGAATATGCAAACTCCACACAGACAGTCACCCGAGGCCGGATTTGAACCCAGGTCCCTGGCGCTGTGAGGCAACAGTGCTAAACACTATGCCACTATGCCACCGAATATGAGATTCCAAATCCACACTGTCTCAAAAAACTCAAGCCAACAACATGCTACTGTAGTATCTTCACAAGAGTAAACACATTACGGTGCAGCTTTAGGTTCAAAAGGTTCAATCACAATACTTTAGTTTGTGATGTAAGCTTCTGCTCCAAAGGGTGAATCCAGTTGTAACGCCTGATGTATGAATAAGAATTTAACTTCGGGCCATCCAGCTTTTATCCAAAGCTAAAGCAGAACTTCAGATAACCATATCGGAAGTACACCACTAAAAACTTTGTACATGTAAAATATATGTTTCAGTACCAAATTTAAGATTGGGAAGTACAGTAGTCATCACCAGGATTGTGGCCTCGAAACATGCTTTTTGCCCAGATGCTTGAACAATTGCCAGCACATATAGTACATGTGGGACCGTGCAGGCCCAGCTCGCTCTACCGTTTTCTCATATACATGTGGCGGGTTTTATTTTGGAAATGTGGTTATATTTTTGTGTTTTGTGTACAGTATTTGCTGATTATATATAAAATTCTGGACTAAACTCCAGTTTTGCAATATATTCCTGTGTGTTTGTGGAAGTTACTGCAGAATTATGGCTCTGCATCCATTTTGGTTCAGGACGATGACACAATGACCGAAAAATTCAGTTGCTTTGCGCCTCCCGTTAGCGCCAAAGCAACTAGCGCCCGGACATGGCACCGCCAACGCCTCCCATGAAATTCAACGGGAGGTTAGCAGCGGTGGTAACCGTTAGCGCCCCGCAGCGCTGCGCCGCCGGCGATGACATCATCGCTGTGCGCAGCACCCTGCTCGTGCCCCGGCCGCAATCTTCGGTAGCACCCCCTGACTTACCGCTGGACACTATGTCCGACAGGGTCAGGGCAGCCTACCTGCGGCGGGGGCAGTGCTAATTAACGGTGAAGTGCCGGCCGGCCATTTTTGTTGCTGGCCGCCTGCCAGCACCTGCCTCCGTTGCCATCCCTGGCCTCCTGAGCAGTCCCCCCCCCCCCCACCCCCCCCCCGCCGCAGAGTGCCGGCTGCGCTCCATGAGACCGGCACTTCTCTTGAGTGCCGGGCTCTTTTGTCGGCACTCCGATCCCTGGTGGCCCGGCTGGGCCCCGGGTCGCACTGCGCAAGGCCCCCCCCCCTTTAAGAAGGGGAGGAATGCCTGCAGTACCCTCGCAGCACCCCAAGAGGGAGGTGAGACGCTACGTTTCCCTCTTGGGGCGCTACCGATGAATTTCAGCCTCGGTGGCGCTAATTTTTTCAGGGCGCTAAAAGTAGCCAGTACAATAGCAATCGTGTTGAGGTGCACCAGCCAATTTTACCAGTGAGGTTAATGTTCTGAAACTGCATGTATAATAAATACAAATGGTATAGATAGCATTATAAATGTGCAGGTTCAGCTCTACAGCCTCAATACAGCACAGATGTGAGAAGAGAATGATGAAAATTTGTGTCACTGCCGAAAGGATTACTTTACAGATCAATGAAGTGAAGATAATGGCCGGGAATTTGCGGTCCTGATGACAGCGAACTGGTAGCATTCACCGTCATTTCACCTTTGAAACTGACCGCAACTTCAGGATTTAGCGCATGCGCAGCCTAACACGGAAATCCTGCAGTTGCGTCTGTCATTCATTGCTCCTCCACAGGCTGCGCTGTGACCCCACCCCTTCGCCGCCGCACTCCGCCCCCTCCCCACCCCCCATCCCCGCCCACAGAGCCGGCAGTTAGTGTAATCACCCAAATCAGGGAAACCGATGAAAACTTAGGCCGAGATTTTCCGCGGGGGGGTCAGCGGGTGCAATCGGTGACGGGTCAGGTGGGAAAGTGTTTTTTTTCCCCAGTGGGTCGGGACCCCGCTGTGAACCCATCGCCACGGGCCTTTCCCAGGGTCTGCTGAGCAGACCCGACACACAGCGGCAGGGGACCCAATTCAGGTAATTATGACCTTGTTTATAGATCATTAAGGATACATTTGAGCTCACCTTTTGATTTTACGTGCTCGCCCATGGGGTCCTCGCTGGTCATGGACCACGTCTGTGAAGCTGAGGTGGGAGTTCAGTGGCCATTGAATCAGCTATTGAGTTGACAGCTTCAAAGGTGAAGTAAAAGCTCCCACCTTACAGAGTTATCTTCCATCAGCCACAAGCTCTTCCTCACTGCATTTCCACAACAGATTCAGCATGCCGCAAGTCTTTACACAAGTCTCCATCGAGTCTGACCTCATTACCTCTCTCACCATTAAGAACATAAGAAATAGGAGCAGGAGTAGGCCAATCGGCCCCTCGAGCCTGCTCCGCCATTCAATAAGATCATGGCTGATCTGATCCTAACCGCCAATCCACTATCACAGAACCAGCTCCTGAATCTAACAGAATTAGACACACGAAATGGGAGCAGGATCAGGCTACACGGCCCCTGGGCCCGCTCCGCTACCCACAGGGCCATGACCGATCCGAACCTAGACTCATGTCCAAATTCCTGCCCGCTCCCCGTAACCCTTAATTCCCTTTACTTCTAGGAAACTGTCTATTTCTGTTTTAAATTTATGTAATGATGTAGCTTCTACAGCTTTTTGGGGCAGCATATTCCATGGACCTACCACCCTCTGAGTGAAGTAGTTCCTCCTCATCTCAGTTTTGAAAGAGCAGCCCCTTATTCTAAGACTATGCCCCCTAGTTCTAGTTTCACCCATCATCGGGAACATCTTCCCCGCATCCACCCGATCCAACCCCTTCACAATCTTATATGTTTCAATAAGATCGCCTCTCATTCTTCTGAACTCCAATGAGTAGAGTCCCAATCTACTCAACTTCTCCTCATATGTCCATCCCCTCATCCCCGGGATTAACCGAGTGAACCTTCTTTGTACTGACTCGAGAGCAAGTATGTCCTTTCTTAAGTATGGACACCAAAACTGTACGCAGTATTCCAGGTGCGGTCTCACCAATACCTTGTACAACTGAAGCAATACCTCCCTATTTTTATATTCTATCCCCCTAGCAATGAAAGCCAACATTCCATTGGCCTTCTTAATCACTTGCTGCACCTGCATACTAACCTTTTGAGTTTCGTGCACCAGGACCCCCAGATCCCTTTGTACTTCAGTACTTTCCAGTTTCTTGCCATTAGGATAATAACTTGCTCTACGATTTTTCCTGCCAAAGTGCATAACCTCACACTTTCCAGTATTGTATTCCATCTGCCAAATCTCTGCCCACTTACTTAGCCTGTCTATGTCCCCTTGCAGGTTTTTTATGTCCTCCTCACTCACTACTTTCCCTCCCATCTTAGTATCATCTGCAAACTTTGATATGTTACACTCGGTCCCCTCCTCCAAATCGTTAATATAGATTGTAAAGAGTTGGGGACCCAGCACTGACCCCTGCGGAACACCACTAGTTACTGATTGCCAGTCTGAGAATGAACCATTTATCCCAACTCTCTGCCTTCTGTTAGATAGCCAATCCTCTATTCATGCCAGAATATTACCCCCAATCCCGTGATTTTTTATCTTAAGCAATAATCTTTTATGTGGCACCTTGTCAAATGCCTTTTGGAAGTCTAAATACACTACGTCCACTGGTTCCCCTTTATCCACCCTATATGTTACTTCCTCAAAGAACTCCAGCAAATTTGTCAAACATGACTTCCCCTTCATAAAACCATGCTGACTTTGTCCTATTAAATTATGATTATCCAAATGTCCTGTTACTGTCTCCTTAATAATGGACTCCAAAATTTTACCTACCACAGATGTTAGGCTAACCGGTCTATAGTTTCCAGCCTTCTGTCTACTGCCCTTTTTAAATAAGGGTGTTACATTAGCAGTTTTCCAGTCTGCCGGGACCTTTGCCGAGTCCAGGGAGTTTTGGAAAATTATTACCAATGCATCCACAATCCCTACCGCCACTTCCCTCAAGACCCTAGGATGTAAGCCATCAGGTCCAGGTGATTTATCCGCCTTGAGTCCCATTATTTTACCGAGTACCACTTCCTTAGTGATTTTGATCGTGTTTAGCTCCTCCCCCCCTTTAGCCCCCTGTTTGTCCAGTGTTGGGATATTCTTAGTGTCTTCTACTGTAAAGACTGATATAAAATATTCATTCAGTGTTTTTGCCATCTCCATATTTCCCACCATTAATTTCCCGGTCTCATCCTCTAAGGGACCAACATTTACTTTAGCCACCCTTTTTCTTTTTATATAACTATAAAAACTCTTACTATCTGTTCTTATATTTTTTGCTAATTTACTTTCATAATCTATCTTCCCTTTCTTAATCAATCTTTTTGTTATTTTTTGCTGTCTTTTAAAGTTTCCCAATCCTCTATCCTCCCACTAGATTTGGCTACCTTATATGCCCTTGTTTTTAGTCGAATACTATCCTTAATTTCTTTACTTAGCCACGGATGGCTGTCTTTTCTTTTACACCCTTTTCTTCTCAGTGGAATATATTTTTTGGAAGTTGTAAAATAACTCCTTAAATGTACACCACTGATCATGTATCGTCTTACCCTTTAATCTATTTTCCCAATCCACTCTACTCAATTCCGCTCTCATACCTTCATAGTCTCCTTTATTCAAGCTTAGCACGCTTGTTTGAGATCCAACCTTCTCACCCTCTAATTGAATATGGAATTCAACCATGTTATGGTCACTCATTCCAAGGGGATCCTTTACTAGGACATTTTTAATTAATCCTGTCTCGTTACACAGGACCAGATCTAAGGTTGCTTGCCCCCTGGTCGGTTCAGTTACATACTGCTCAAGAAACCCATCCCTAATACACTCAATGAACTCATCCTCAAGGCAGCCCTGCCCAATTTGATTTGTCCAATTAATATGATAGTTAAAATCCCCCATAATTATAGATGTTCCCTTATTACAAGCCTCAACTATTTCCTGATTGATACTCCGTCCAACAGAGTTGCCACTGTTCGGAGGCCTATAGACTACGCCCACTAGTGTTTTTTCCCCTTATTATTCCTTACCTCCACCCAAACTGTTTCATTATCCTGATCTTTTGACCCAATATCATTTCTCTGTATTACAGTGATTCCTTCCTTTATTAACATAGCCACCCCACCTCCCCTTCCTTCCTGCCTGTCCTTCCTGATCGTTGACAGATTGCTTCTGTCATCTCTACTTCACCTGCCATCTATTCCATCAGCATGGGTGCCCTTTATACTCTCTCGCCTTGGTCCTCAGAATCCCACCACGATCAGCCCCAACACCAGCATCACCAGGCACACCAGCAGCACCAACAACACCACCAACCTTCTCCGCAATCACCTGATGCTGCATAGGACAGAGGGCATCAGCACCCGACCACATTGCTGCCCGGGAGGCCAGGGATGGCCTCACCATGGCCAGATTTACTCCACTTGATGCTGTACATCCTGGTTGGCACCACTCCACACCAACAACAACAACACCATAAAGCATCCTTACAATGCCCAAACCATTCCTTTCACACTCATCACAATTGCGGGGGGTACCGTTATGTCTCACCATTCACTGCAACTCACTAAGCCACTTCCAAAGGTGCACACAAATCTGTCCAAGGAGGCAAAGTGTTGAAAATAAAGGTTTCAATGTTTGACACCACATTAACAGAAGCTTTACATGAACATTGCATAAAACACCCAAGTGCCTACCCTTGTGTGTTGTTAGTTGGTATGATTGCACTAGGATGAGGGTGAGTGTGAGGGGTGGCTAGTGAGATGGGGAAGTGATAATGTAGATAGAGAGGGATGGGTGGAGGTGCAAGGTAAGTTGGTGTGAGAAGGATGTGCAGGAGTAGGATAGGGAAGGCAGAGTGATAGGGATGTGATGAGAGGCACAGCAGGATGAGGTTGAGTGTGGCTTTGTACTAATGTTTTGTGATATACTGAGATCATTGAAACATTTGAGGCACTGCAGCCAGGTCCTCCTGACCACATCCCTGCTTGTGCCCTCCTCTGCAATGTGCAACCAGGCTGCGTTGCTCTCCTGGGAGGTCTATTCCACCCATGGGAAGGGAAGAGGACTTCCCTGCATGCTGTGACTCCCTCCATAAGCATATGCAGGGAGTCATGGGAGAGCCTGGGTGCAACCCTATGCCTTTATGCAGTGATTGTCAGTGTTTGCAGCACCTCAATGCTGTAGAACACTGACAGCACAATTGTCAAATTGAAGTTGGCCATGGTCCCTTTAAGGAAACTGGCTGATGACGTGTCATCAAATGACATCACCAGACCCGCTTCCTCTAATTGGCCGGGAAAGGCACTGGGCGGGCTTAACAAACCCATCAAGGGAAATTCTTTTTTTACAGAGCGGGATGGAGCGGGGCCGGGACCCGCCAAGGTGAGCAAAGTCCCGGCCTTAGACTCTTCCACGGTAATTACGCTGTTAAATACCCCATTAAAGGTCAGACCCTTTTGGATTAGGTGTAACTGGGGTTTTAACAGCATATTGACTGCTAAACAAAGGTTATGGACCTGAAAAACTCATTTTAATTTTGTGCAGTGTTTCTCCATTTTAGCTAAAAAAAAATTTAAGATACTTTAAAAGAAAATTTAATTAAAAAAAAAAGTGTTCATCTTTATTTCAAATTGCCTTTTCCCCATGTGAGAGCCCCAATCTTTGTTTTGCTCTCTCTAACAGTTTTAAAAAGTTAGAATTTTAGGAGCTTACCCACTTCCTGGTTCACTGTCAGTGAGAATTCTGCGTACTGATTGGCTACTTAGACAGCTTGTTAACATCACAGCAGCTTTTCACTGGGAATCCCCATTAATGTCCGTTGATTTGAAATACGCGTCAGAAAACCTGAAATTCTCGACACAGATCTTTGTGCGAAGCTTACATTGCTTCGCCACTGACCGCAAATTCCAGGCCAATTAACAAAATATTTGGCATTTGAACTCAATCTCCAGGCTCATGGCTATTTTGAGGCTGTTGTCCTACTGAGTCTTTTTATTTTATTCATTCACAGGCAAGACCAATATTTATTGCCCATCCCTAATTGTCCTCGAGGAGGTGTGGTGAGCCACCTTCTTGTATACAACTGAGTGGCTTGCTATGCTATTTCAGTCTGGAGTCCCATATAGGCCAGACCGGGTAAGGACGGCAGATTTCTTTCCCTAAAGGACAATAGTGAACCAGATGGACTTTTACGGCAATCCGGTAGTTTCATGGTCACCATTACAGATACCAGCTTTTTATTCCAGATTTATTTAATTAAATTAATTATTTAACTAAATTAACCCAGCTGCCATGGTGGGATTTGAACTCACGTCTACAGATCATTTATCCAGGTCCCTGGATTACTGGTCCAGTAACATAACCACTATGCTACCGTACCCAGGCATATATAATAGGGAGTCACTAACAACCAAAAAATCCTGTAGTGATTAACCTAAATCTCCAGGTTGTAGGTCATTGGAAGCTCTTCCTATGTAATGGCACATGTCGGATCTTTCACTAACTAGGTGGTAGAAACAGAAAACTTAAGTTGCCTGTAACTCTATAGTGATAAAAACAATTTAAAATAATCCTACTTCTGTAAAACAGTGTGCTTCTAGATAAAATAAACACCCAGACTTATCAAAGAAACAAGTACATTACACTGTAGTAAGCATTAAAAATACTGTACACCACTGTAAATGCTCAAAGGCATGATCTTTTGAAACTAAATGGTATTCACTGCACTAAAGAGTCCTTTACACTGAAGTCTGTAACTCTGGTAATCTACTGTAGACAATGCAACCAAATTTAATGCTTATCCAGGTAACAGAATCAGACGACTGAAAGTTATGCTTTTTGGGCTTTAATGGTTTCCCGCCACTGACTTTAAAAGCTTCCACATTTACTTCGTCATTTAGAGCCCGATTAGACAATTAAATCCTTGTCTTTGTATCTACTCCTTAAATCAAAGCATTTCAAAATGAGTTAATAGTTGAGAGCTGGCAAGCAAGGGGATATGGAAACAGATTTATTTAAAGGATGTGATTAGACACCAACATTCTTTTTAAAACATCCAATCAAAGGGTCTTTGTTCAAAGTACTTCCTCATCTTATAATGCAAAATAGTATAATCAGCAGAATTTTGCTTAGTACAAGGCACAAGTCAGGAGTGAGATGGAATACTCTCCACTTGCCTGGATGAGTGCAGCTCCAACAACACTGAAGAAGCTCGACACCACCCAGGATAAAGCAGCCCGCTTGATTGGCACCCCATCCACCACCTTAAACATTCACTCCCTCCACCACTGGCGTACCGTGGCTGCAGTGTGTACCATCTACAAGATGCACTGCAGCAACTCGCCAAGGCTTCTTTGGCAGCACCTCCCAAACCTGCGACCTCTACAGCCTAGAAGGACAAGGGCAGCAGGCGCATGGGAACACCACCACCTCCAAGTTCCCCTCCAAGTCACACATCATCCTGACTTGAAAATATATCGCCGTTCCTTCATCATCGCTGGGTCAAAATCCTGGAATTCCCTCCCTAACAGCACTGTGGGAGTACCTTCACCACACAGACTGCAGCGGTTCAAGAAGGCAGCTCACCACCACCTTCTCAAGGGCAATTAGGGATGGGCAATAAATGCTGGCCTTGCCAGCGACGGCCACGTCCCAGGAACGAATATAAAAAAAATATTTTCTTACCACCAATGGAAACCTTCAAGTTTGATTTTCCTCCCCACTAGGCCACTCACTGATAGGGAGTTTTCCCCATGTGGCCCAGAGCACCTCCATAGAAAGCAGGGGTCCAAACGTCACACTGAAGTGAAGAGAGAGCCGCACCAGACCAGTGGAACCCCACGATGCTGCCTGCTCTGTGTCCCCAGCGACAGTCATCAACCCAGCTTTTCCTAAAGAACCACTGTGGGACACAAAGGAATACTTTGTACCTGTTGTGTATGTACCTTTAAGAGAATAACTGGTCTCAGACTGCAGTACCGGCAGTGACCACCCCTGTATAAAAGGCGCTAGTGAGCCTCTGTTGTTTCAGTTTCACTATTGACTTCCAGCAGTAAAGACTTGTTTTGTTCAGCTCCTGCTGTCCGTGTCTCAATCATTCACGGACGTAATACTGGTGACGAGGATGGGATACGAACCTACCTACAGTCTGCACCACCTCCTGGGATCCATTCCTACAGCGAAGTGAGCAGAGGTCAAGGCCAGAAAGAAAAGAAAGTAAGAAGCAGTAGAAACGGGCGTCGACCGTGGGCATCCGCCCTGTGTTGCGGAGTTGAAGATTGCTGGAGAAGCTGTCGGAAACGGGGCCTGGTTCCTGTCGACGGTGCTTCAGCTAATCGGGCTGGTGGCAGGTAGTGCACTGATCCTTCCTGGGCTGCGGCGGTCGTGAACTCGAGCGGGTGGTTTGCAACGGGGCCGAGCAGCGTTGTCGGGAAGAAGAGAGAGAGAGGGTGGAGCACACAGGGCGCGGCCGGTGCTACGAAGCCGGGCTGCGTATAGACCCGCAAAGAGGGAGGCAAGTGTCCCACAGGGTTGTTCCACGACGGGAAAATAATTTTTTAAAAATATATTAAACGCGCAAGAAACCGCGGAAAGCAGCGCTAACAACAGCGGGGAAGAAGGCAAAGCGCGGGAGGCGCCATTTTGTTAAATCGGGGAAGAAGGCAGAGCGCGGGAGGCGCCATTTTAGATTTGCAAGATGCCGAAGACTGGCAGTATCACTGCTTTTGATAATACAATAGAGGAATGGACCACAGTTTGTGTCTGAAGAGTTCCGGAGGTTCTTAAAGAACAATGGTGTTAAGCATTACACATCTGCCCCATATCATCCAGCCACGAATGGATTGGCCGAGAGGTTTGTCCAAACATTCAAGAAGGCTATCAAGGCAATGTGTAATGAAGATATACCCCTACAACACAAGGTGGACAACTTCTTGTTTGCCTACCGGAATGCGACACATGCGGTTACCAACCAAACTCCAGCCATGATGTCCTTCAATCGAAGACTGCGATGCCGCTTGGATTTGGTTAAGCCAAACGTCCGACGAGATGTGGAGAACAGGCAGTTTCAGAATATGAATGAAAGGCCAACCAGGAGTTTTAAGATAGGTCAACCAGTTTTGGCCCGGGACTACCGCACTGAGAAATGGCAGCCAGGAATGATTTGTACACGGCAAGGACCTCTCATGTATACCGTGGACGTTGGAGAGAGCATTGTAAGACGCCATGCTGACCAGATTCTAGAGTCACTGGAAAACGTCAACTCCACACCACGATCTGATACACCTGGTAATGAAATCGACGTACCAATTGCAGCTACCGCAGAACCGGTAATATTGGAAGCAGATGAACCAAACAACGACATTGATCCCAACTCAACATTGCCAGAAGAACCTGATACCCCAAAGAGGTGTTATCCAGACAGAATCAGGAAGCCTCCTCAAAGACTGAACTTATAATTGCTTAAACTTAACCAATGTATCTAGCAACCGTAATTGTGATTGTAATTAGTTATCATTTAGTTGTTAAATGAATGTTATGTACTGTTTATCTAAAAGGGGAGGAATTGTTGTGTATGTACCTTTAAGAGAATAACTGGTCTCAGACTGCAGTACCGGCAGTGACCACCCCTGTATAAAAGGCGCTAGTGAGCCTCTGTTGTTTCAGTTTCACTATTGACTTCCAGCAGTAAAGACTTGTTTTGTTCAGCTCCTGCTGTCCGTGTCTCAATCATTCACGGACGTAATAGTACCGATGATGTTACTGTAGCAGCCAGCAAGGAGAAAAACTCAACTCGGATCTCCGTGCCTTTAAAAAAATGTTTAACCAAAATGTCAAACAAAATTCAGCTGTGTGTGTCATTTTACTTTATAAAATGGGGAAGGGGGAGGGAAGAGATGAACAAAAAGTAGTCCCCTTAGGTTTTCTCTTTCTCTTTTTCACCCTGTGTTTTCAGTCTTGTAGAATTTTTAATTTGTACAGGAAACTTTGTGCTATCCGGCACCGACGGGACCGAGCTGTTGCCGTCCCATCAAAACTGCCGGACAAACCAGCGCTAATGCTGAAACATACGGAGATTTTGAGCTCCGTATCTGGCAACAAACCCACAGCTTCTAAACAGTCGGCCGTACCTTGCAAGCATCTCTGTAGCTTAGCAACAGCTTCAGCGAGACCTTGCAGAGCCTGACTGGTGAAAAAAAAGCAACGAAAAAAAAAAAACCTACCGAAACAGCTCCTGATTTTTGCCGGTGGCTCGAGCATTCCAGACAGTTAACCTCCAGATAAACCAAAGTTTCCTGTATTTGAAGTATGTGCAATTTTCCAAACATCCAGCATCAGATCTGCTTGTAAAACCCTGTGAGTCCAACAAGGACAAAACTCACTTTGTTTTATCATCACCTCTGGACTACTTCCTTGTCAATATTAATCACTTTGTCTAGAAGGACATGCTTGGAAGGAGACTCCAATGGGATCACTCTCTATTCTCAAATCTCTCTGCAGCCAAAATATAATCGTGTGAAATTTAACACACCAGCCATGTGGAGAACAAACGTCCTGTGTCTGACCAATGGATTGTAAAGTTTCCAGCCCCAAAACTCACAAAGGGACTTCTCCCTTCTACAGCTATATTGCTGGTGTTAGAGTGAGACAGAGCTGAGACAATATATTTTAATGATACTTGTTTTAGTTATTAGGGTCAGTATAATGTTTAAGAATACATTGAGAGCAACTTTATCTATATATCCATCTAACTACCATTAGAATTACTGTAGATTTCTCGCCCACGTATTAATTTCACATCTCATTACAAACATGCCCCTTTTCTCTCGGAATAATATCAACGTCACACTTACACCTAATTGGCTCAAATTTCACACAAATTACTGTGAACTAATAAAATCACCGTAAGTTCTTTTTAAAACTCCTTGCAGCTGCCATCTGATTATCTCCACTAAGTTGCAGACTAACCACTGGATATAAGGTTAGTAACATAATAAAGACATTAAAAATTACAGCAATTTACAAGAACGTGATTAACCGTTTCTACACAATTGCCTTTGCTGTGTTTAAAATATACCTAACAACATTTTTCATCAGAGGTCTATGCCTATCTGGGAAACCGAGGGCTTGTGTTAAATGGACTGCCCAGAGCAATCACTGAGGAAAATCAACAAAGTCGTAAATTACAATTCCCAGGAAGCATCTACACTTACAGCCCCTAGAAATATCTTATGGTCGATAGCAAGACTGACTGTTCACAAAGCATGCCAGGATTTTCTCTTTGTAAGCCCTTGTTGTCCATCTTGTGAGTCGGGAGAGATCCTGTTACAATTCAGGCCGTATCCCAATTCTCCTTTTTTGGGATCACAGGAAAAGGTGCTTTTCATAAACAGATCCCTGTATCCTGTGATCTGACATTTACTATCTTAGTCTTGTTGTGTATGGGAGTACAGGAAACTTTCTGGTATCCGGCACGGACGGAACCGAGCTGGTGCCGGCCCATCAAAACTGCCGGAGAACCGAGTGCTATAGTTAAAAGATACGGAGCTTCTGAGCTCCGTCTAAAGCAACAAACCCTGTTGCTTACCAACAGCTTCAAAACAATCGGCTCAGCTTGCAAGCGTCTCTGTAGCTTAGCAACTGCTTCAGCTAGATGCTTGCACAGCCACAAATGAGTAAAAAAAATAACTAAAAGTAAAAAAAGTTATCTGAACCGACTCCTGAATTTTGCCGATGGATAGAGCGTTCCGGATATTTAACTGCCGTTTAAACGAAAGTTTCCTGTAGCATGCGGCAGCATTAGCAAGTACTGCCCACCCTGCAATCCAGTCTACTTCAAAAGGTGGAAAACACCAAACTATCAAATATCATTCAGGGTGCAACTCTAAGTCGAATTCATTTACAAGAATTATAATTAAACACAAGCAGACGAAGATACAAAGAGACTGACAGTACAAACATTCATAAAACAGCAGAGATTGAATCAGTCCACCAGAGTTAAAACATCTTCTTCAAAACATATTTCTTACACTATCTGATAATCTGCAAGATTTTTGGGGGGGGGACACCGACTTTCATAGACCTCCACAGGTGATGTTTTTATGTGAGTGAGTCCTGCATTGCTGCAGAGTCCAGCAGTCAACTTACACACCCCTTCAAACTAATGAAAGAGAGAAAATCCACACCTACTACCCCAGTCCACTGGGCCTCTAAGGTAGAATACAACACACAAGATCAAAACAGTTCTCTCCTACTGGGCAGACGATTATGTTAAGCAATTGTAGTAATGTGTTTGAAGAATGCTGGCTTTCTTTACCTTTGACGCTTGATTTGCATATCAAACACCTTGGTTCTGAGAAGAATGCTAAAGTGTTCAATAGTTTTCCGCAAGGTTCGCACATGTTTAAAAATGTCCAAAACGTGAAGGAATTGCAGATGCAATAAATGAGCAAGTCTAAGCAATCAACGGCACTGTGTTCTCACTCAGGCCAACATCCCCAGCATTGAAGCTCGATCAGCTCCGAGGGACGGGTCACATTGTCCGCATGCCCGATACGAGACTCCCAAAGCAAGCGCTCTACTCGGAGCTCCGGCACGGCAAGAGAGCCCCAGCTGGGCAGAGGAAACGCTTCAAGGACACCCTCAAAGCCTCCTTGAAAAAGTGCAACATCCCCACCGACACCTGGGAATCCCTGGCCCAAGACCGCACAAAGTGGAGGAGAAGCATCCGGGAAGGCGCCGAACACCTCGAGTCTCTTCGCAGGGAGCAAACGGAAGCCAAGTGCAGGCAGCACAAGGAGCGCACGTCAACCCAAGCACCGCACCCACCCGCCCCTTCAACCACTGTCTGCCCCACCTGTGACAGAGACTGTAGGTCCCGCATTGGACTCATCAGTCACCTGAGAACTCATTTTTAATGTGGAAGTAAGTCATCCTCAGTTCCGAGGGACTGCCTAAGAAGAAGAAGAACTGTGGGGCATTGATTGCTGCCTCCTCTCAAAACGAACCTCTAGACAGATGTATATATTGTCGTACTTTGCCACATAAAGACAAAATCATTATTTTAACACTACAGCTAACTACAGTGAAATTTTAAATTCACACTTTTATCTTAAAAAAAATACAGTACATATTATTATGTGAGGCATGATGGAGACCTGCTTCTGTTACAAAGACTTTATTAGAAGCAGTTAAAGTCATTTGATTTTGCTCTTATTTGTAAAAAGAATCAAAAAAATGTAAAAGCATTAACTTTGAAACTTTATCTGAAGTAACTTTAACAGGAACTCAATGTAAGTTATTATCTTCAAAGGGTTGTCTCGTTCAGTATGTTACATGTGTGACAAGTGAAGCTTGATACTTTGAAATTTCAGCAATGTTTAATTTTTATATATTTTCTGGTGTATTCTAAAAAAAAGCCCAAGCATTGCCCTGCTCTCTATATTACTCATAAGGAGTGTGGAGGAGAATGCCTCTCCGAATCTAACATTTCCAGATTATGTATTAGAGGTTTCAGAAAGAAGCAAAGAGGATGACTCTACAATTCAGAGACGCATTGGAACTGAATTGGTTTCCATTGAAGAAGGAAAGATTGAGGTGTATAAAATTACGAGGGGCATAGATAGAGTGGATAGGAAGGACCTATTTCCCTTAGCAGAGAGGTCAATAACCAGGGGGCATAGATTTAAAGTAATTGGTAGAAGGATTAGAGGGGGGTTGAGGAGAAGTTTTTTCACCCAGAGGGTGGTGGGGGTCTGGAACTCATTGCCTGAAAGGATGGTAGAGGCAGAAACCCTCATCGTATTTAAAAAGTACTTGGATATGCACTTGAAGTTCTGTAACTGCAAGGCTACGGACCAAGAGCTGGAAAGTGGGATTAGGCTGGAACGCTCTTTCTCGGCCAGCACGGACACAATGGGCCAAATGGCCTCCTTCTCTGCCATAAATTTCTATGATTGGGAAGTTACATGAACAGAGTGTTTGATATGCTGGGAAACATGGAATTGTGGATCTAAGTTGGTGATTGCAAAATCAGAAGGGCTGGGTACAGAATGAAAGAAACCTCAGGCAGAATGAGAGATTAGAAGACATTTTTAAAAATCGGTATACATATGAGATAGATTGCCTATAAATGTATTTAATGCTACGTCGATTAATTCCTATAAAAAAGGAGCATACAAAATATTTAAGAACAGGATGGAAAGTTATAATAAGCATGAACATAAATGAACAAATACTCTAAGGAACATAATGCTTCCCATGATGGAAAATTCATCTGTGAATACAGCTGGTCAGGGTTGAATAATGTAACTTGCACTGTTAGACTGATGCTCTGAAGTTTTGCTAGATTTCTTCAGAGAGTGATGGAGAAAGTTCACACAGTTTTATGTTTTGAAACTTTTCCCTCAGGAGATTAATTAAGTAGGCCCTGAAATTTTGATCCAGGGCAAAGTGTGGGAGAATCGCCTGGCAACAGCTAGTAATGCCATTACTGTGGTAATGCCTTGGGCTGTTGTAAAATTTACTGTAATCATCGTTTGTCTTCATTCAGGACAATAAGTGATACTTTAAACAGCTATAGAATTATAGAATCATAGAATGGTTATAGAAGAAGGCCATTCGACCCATCGAGCCCATGTGATTCTCAGATAGTCCCATTCTCCTGCCCTTTCCCCGTAGCCCTGCAATTTTTTTTTCTTCAGATACTTATCCAACTCCCTTTTGAAAAATTAAATAGAGTCTGCCTCCAACACCCTTTCAGACAGTGCAATCCAGATCTTAACCACTCATTGTAAAAAGTTTTTTCTTACGTCGCCTTTGGTTCTGTTGTGTATGTACCTTTAAGAGAAGAACTGATTTTATACTGCAGTACCGGCAGTGGCCACCCCTGTATAAAAGGCCCTAGCAGGCTTCTGTACTTCAGTCTGACGTTACCCTCTGTTCAGTAAAATACCTGTTTAATTGTTCTCCCGAAGTCCTTGTATTATTGAGGCGCGGACATAACAGTGGCGACGAGCAAGTTCAAACTCACCTGCAGTACTGCATCACCTCACGGGGACCTTTCCCTGAGAAGAAGTTTCTTGGAGGTCGAAGTCAGAGCAACGGGCGTCGACCGCGGGCAACCGCCCAAGGATCCATCGGTGTTCGGAGAATTACGGGAGAGGCTGTGGAGAGCTGAGCTTGGCTCCCCAGTCAAGGTGTTCCAGCAAATCGTGCTGGTAGCAGGTAGTGCGCTGACCCTTCCGGACTGCGGCGGGCTCGAGCTCGATCGAGCGGCTCTACAAAAGGGGCCACGCAGTGTCGCCGGGAGGAAAGAGAGAGAGAGAGGGTGGAGCGCACAGGGCGCAGTCGGTGTTCAAGAACCGGGCAGCGGAGAGAAAATAAATGAGGGGAAGGAAAAGTGAGACGCGCCGAAGCCGCAGGTCACCGCCATTACCCTGTAGAACGCTAGGAGCAGCGTGGCAGCAAGGGGAAGAAGGAAAAGCGCGGGAGGCGCCATTTTATTCCATTGGGGAAGAAGGAAAAGAGTGGGAGGCGCCATTTTATTCCATTGGGGAAGAAGAAAAAGCGCGGGAGGCACCATTTTAAATCACCCAAGATGCTGAAAAGTGGCAGTATCACTGCTTTCGACAATGAGGTAGAAGACTGGACCACGTATGTGGAAAGAATTGAAGTGTACTGCAAGGCAAATGAGGTGGCCAATGGAAAGAAGGCGTCGGTATTATTAAATTTGATGGGCGCGAGAACATACGGCCTATTGCAGAATTTAATTACCCCAGCTAAACCAATGGAGAAAAGTTTTGAGGAGATTGTTAATATCTTACAGGAACACCTAAACCCTACACCGCTGCTGATAGCAGAAAGATTCAAGTTCCGTAAAAGAAACCAGCACAAAGATGAGAGCAATGCTGACTATCTTACGGAACTACGCAAGTTATCGAAGCACTGCCAGTTCGGAGCAGGACTGGCAGACACTTTACGGGATAAGATTGTCTGCGGGCTCCAGAGTGAAGGAACCCAGAAGCGACTACTTTCGGAAAAGGACCTGACGCTAGAACAGGCTTTCAGCGTGGCAGTATCCTACGAAGCAGCAGCACGGGGAGCTGCGGAAATACAACAGAAACCACAAGAATACAGCACTAACGAAATGGCGTATGGAGCAGAAAAGTGCTATCGCTGCGGCAGAACAACCCATGATCAGAAGGACTGCTGGGTTAAGGACAAAGTATGCAGGCAATGCGGGAAAATGGGACATATAGCAAGAGTCTGCAGGTCGGGAAAGAAAACCGACACTACAAGAACTACTAAGGAAAAGTACAAGAAAGTAAAAAAAATGACAGACAGTAGTTCGGAAGATCAGGAGAGTGATAACGACTCCGGGAGCAGGAGATTAAGTTGTCTAAAGTTACACAACGTGATCACAAAGGAGGATCACCGAACCATTTGGGTCACCCTCATGATAGCAGGGTCCCAAGTAAAGATGGAATTGGATACAGGATCAGCCCTAACTATCATGAATCGACGAGACTATGAGCGCCTATTCTCACACATACCCTTAAAGGACACGTCCATTGTATTGAAGACATACACGGGGCAAAAAGTCTACCCCAGAGGAAAAATAAGGGTGCCAGTTAAATATAACGGCAAGGAAACACAGAAACTGTATCTATATATACTACAAGATGTAGGACCACCATTATTGGGACGTGAATGGATCCGAAAAATACAATTGGATTGGCATTCCATTCAGGCGCTAACTGTGACTGACAAAAAGGATGATGACGTCGCACCTGGACATCTGTCACAAATTCTAACTGACGCGAAAGAGATGTTCCAACAAGGACTTGGGACTCTAAAAGGAGTAAAGGCAACGATAAAAATCGAAGATAACGCAAACCCCAAAATTTTTAAGGCCAGACCGGTGCCGTACGCGATCCGCCCAGCCGTCGAAGCGGAACTGGAGAGTCTGGAGCGTTCGGGTGTGCTGTCCAAGGTGGATTGGAGCGAGTGGGCCACACCCATCGTTCCTGTAATGAAGAAATAATTGAGCAGCACGCCTGGGGAGCCGAAGAAGGTTCGCATCTGTGGGGACTTCAAGGTAACTGTGAACCCAGTCCTGCACACAGTACAATATCCACTTCCACGGATGGAAGATATTTTCGCCTCACTATCTGGAGGGAAACGCTTTACGAAGATTGATCTGGCCCAAGCGTATCTACAAATGGAGGTGGAAGAAGCGTCTAGGAAATACCTCACGATAAACACTCACAAAGGCCTTTACCAGTACAATCGACTGGTATTCGGGGTAGCATCAGCCCCGGCTATTTGGCAGAGGGCAATGGAACAAGTCCTGCAAGGGATCCCAGGGATCCAGTATCCAGTGTTATTTGGATGACACCCTGGTGACGGGCGAAAATGACAGTGAACACCTTGCCAACCTGGAGCAGGTGCTCACTAGATTGCAGGAATATGGGCTACGAGCCAACCGCCCCAAATGCGAGTTCTTCAGGAGACAAATCTCGTATTGTGGCCACATGATTGATGAGGAAGGGTTGCATAAGTCGCCAGACAAGATTGAGGCTGTAGTCAAGGCTCCAGCACCGGAAAATGTGTCGCAACTGAGGTCGTTTCTCGGGCTGGTGAACTACTACCATAAGTTCTTGCCGAATTTATCTACAATTCTGCACCCACTGAACGCCCTGCTGCAAACTGGAGTAACATGGAAATGGAGTGATGAGTGTAAGCGTGCCTTTCAGAAATGTAAATGCCCAATCACTTCAAAAGAAGTATTGGCCCACTACAACCCAACACTACCGATTCGGTTGGCATGTGATGCGTCTCCCTACGGCATTGGAGCGGTGCTGTCACACAAATTCCTTGACGGTTCAGAGAGGCCAATAGCCTTTGCATCGCGCTCGTTAACCTCAGCCAAGCGTAATTACACCCAGACTGACAGGGAGGCCCTCAGCCTGGTGTGGGGGGTGAAGAAGTTCAATCACTATCTGCACGGGCAGAAATTCACCCTACTGACTGATCATCAGCCCCTGGTCTCCATTTTTAACCCAAAGAAGGGCGTTCCGGTGATGACGGCGCAACGGCTGCAAAGATGGTCACTTTTTCTAGGGGCACATCAGTACGACATAGAATACAAGGGTACGAAGCAGCATGGAAACGCTGATGGGCTGTCGCGCCAACCGTTGCCTATGGTAGAGGAAGCACCTGCAGTGGACCCTGTTGAGATATTCCATGCGACCATAGTCGAATGTCTGCCTGTTACAAACTCAAGTATAGAGAAGGAAACCCGAAATGACCCGACACTCTCTCGGGTCTATGATTTGACGGTGAAGGGATGGCCAGCATATGGCGATTCACTGTTGCCAGCATTCTCGCCAAGGAGAGAACAGCTGTCAGTGTGCCGGGGGACCTTGATGTGTGGATCCCGAGTGGTAATTCCACCCAAGTTGAGAGACAGAGTGCTCAATGAGCTTCATGAAGGTCATCTGGGAGGGGTAAAAATGAAAAGCCTAGCCAGGGCTTATGTGTGGTGGCCGGGAATCGATAAACAAATCGAGGACCTGACCAAGAGCTGCTCAGGATGCCAGAAAGTCCAAAATGCACCACCACAGGCCCCTCTACACCCATGGGTGTGGCCCTCATCTCCATGGCAACGGGTACACATTGATTTTGCTGGTCCATTTATGGACTCAATGTTTCTAATCGCCGTGGACGCCCATTCGAAATGGCCAGAGGTCATCAAAATGTCCTCCACCACCATGGAGAAAACTATTGCAGTCCTACGGACTATCTTCGCCAGGAATGGCTTGCCAGAACAGATTTGCTCCGACAATGGGCCACAGTTTGTGTCCGAGGATTTCCGGAGGTTTCTGAGAAATAATGGGGTGAAACATTACACATCTGCCCCATATCATCCAGCCACAAAAGGTTTGTTCAGACCTTTAAAAAGGCAATAAAGGCGATGTATAACGACAACACAAGGTAGATAATTTCTTGTTTGCTTACCGGAATGCGACACATGCAGTCACCAACCAAGCTCCAGCCATAATGTTCTTCAACCGAAGGCTAAGATGTCGCCTGGATTTGCTCAAACCAAACATAAGACGAGATGTTGAGGATAAGCAATTCCAGCACATCAACGAGAAGCCAACCAGGAGCTTCAAGATAGGACAACCAGTCTTGGCCCGCGACTACCGAACAGAAAAATGGCAGCCAGGAATGATATGCACACAGCAAGGACCACTAATGTACACAGTGGACGTTGGAGAGAGCATCGTGAGATGCCATGCTGACCAGATTCTAGAGTCACAGGAACAAGCCAAACCTATACCACGAGCATGTGCACCTGGTAATGAGCCGGAAGTACAGATTGCGTCTACCTCAGAAGCAGTGGTATTGGAAGCTGACGAACCAACCAATGACAATGAGCCAGAATCGACACCACCGCAAGAACAGGATACTCGAGAAAGGCACTATCCAGTCAGGATTAGGAAGCCTCCTCAAAGACTGAACTTATAAATGATTATTTCAGTTGATGTATATAGTACCGATAAAATTGTAATTGTAATTAGTTATTATTTAGTTGTTAAATGAATGTTATGTACTGTTTATCTAAAAGGGGAGGAATTGTTGTGTATGTACCTTTAAGAGAAGAACTGATTTTATACTGCAGTGCCAGCAGTGACCACCCCTGTATAAAAGGCCCTAGCAGGCTTCTGTACTTCAGTCTGACGTTACCCTCTGTTAGACCTCATTCTCAGCATTGCTGGCTGTGCAGCAGCAGACAAGGAGAAGGAGCAGCCAGACCAGGAGAGTGGAGAGTGGACTAAAGTGGTGGTCCCCTGACCAGGAAGAGGAGGAGAACGCTGGACCACCACCACCACCAACTCCACCATCATCATAACATCAACTGAGGTGCCTGGAGAGAGAGGACAGAGGAGGAGAAGGAGAAAGGAGACCAGCAACAACACCAACCAGGGGAGAGGCCTTTCCCATTACTGCCTCCCCAAATTGGCCTCCATTCCAGGAGAGAGGGGAGAGAAACAACCAACAACCACCAACTGTTTGGAAGGAGGGAAGAACAACATCATCTTTCAGGTGGGTGTTTTTTGGTGCACTCTCCCAAAGACTTTGTATTTTAGGTGGGGGGAGAAAAGAAGAAAAAAGGGCCGGATCATCAAGGGGTGTCTGTGTGTGTCTGTGGCTCTTGTTAAAAGCTAGGCCACACACACCACTAATAAGCACCCCTTCAATTGCCTGACCTGGGACAGCTGGAGCTGCCTAGGTGAAGTCCAATTACATCGTTAAGACCTGGTGTGGGAATGAGCCTGGGGCATCACCAGCTTTCCCAGGTGAAGACATCTTCTCCCCCTGCCAGAAGACCACCACCATCAAAGACTTTAAATTCCCATCGGAGAGTGCACCCCTGCCAACACCCACCCACCCACCATCCTGAGTGGCAACCCTGCCCTTGCGGCCTCCCTCCTTCCCACCACCCCTCTCTCTCTCTCTTTGTCTCTCTCTGCCTATTTCTCTGAGGCACCTCAATTTCATCTCTTTTTATTCATTGCCTATTGAGCAGAGGGGAGAAGGCCCCTCTCCCAATTTCAATCAATAAGGGGAGAGGTGTGTCTTCATTTTAAACAGCTCCCTCTGCTCAATAGAGGACCAAAAAATACCTGAGGCCATTAACACCTTCGGGCCTGTGACTTGGGGTGAGTGTAGCCCTTATAAAAACACCCCATAATGGTGACTGCATCTTCGCCGGTGGCGGGGCCAGCCAGGACTTATGCGGGAGTGGCAGCCACAGCCACAGCTGCTCCCGCTGCTTCTGCTGCCCCGTCACCTTTTAAGCTTATGACAAAAAAGCTTGGGGTGAAGAGCTACACTCACCCCACTATGACCATTGAGGCCTGCGTTAAAGCCATGGCTGGGGTTGTCGGCCCCTCAGCAATCGTCGCGGCCTCAAAAATGTACGGGAAGGCTGTGTTCTTCCTGGGGTCGGAGCGGGCAGTGTCCCTGGCCGTCGCCAAGGGGCTCACCGTGGGCGGGACCTTCCTGCCGGTGGATCCTCTTAAGGCCACCGCGCAGAGGATCGTCATCTCGAACGTCCCACCCTATGTTCCTGGTGAGCTCCTCCTCCCACATTTATGCCAACTTGGGGAGGTGAGGTCGGGGATTACGCCCAACCTGCTCGGCTTCCGGGAAGCCAGCCTTCGCCACGTCTTCTCCTTCCGGCGCCAGCTGTTTCTCCAGCTGGCGCGGGAGGAGGACACCGACGGGGCGTTCGTCGTCCACCACGAGGGGACCGCCTATCGCGTCTTCTGGACGTCGGACGGTGTGCGGTGCCACGCCTGCAAGGAGGCGGGGCACATCCGGAAAAACTGCCCCGCCTCCAAGGCCGCCGGATCATCTCGTGTGGCCGAGGATGGCGCCACCGCCGCTCCTCCCCCTGGATCTGCCCGCGCGTCGGGAACGTCTGATGCGCGGTCGACGTCGGGGGCCGATGCCACCAAGGCCTCCGGCTGGGGGGAGGGAGCGCGTCCGGCCGGAAAGAAGGCGTGGCGAAAAAATAAACACCTTAGGGCGGGTCCCCCCGTGGATGGCCAGCCCTTGCCCCTTGCGCCCCTTACACCCGCGCTCCTCGCGGAGTTAATCGGGGCAGACGCGAGTGGGAGGGGCCTCGTGCCTGAGCCTGTGGCCGCAACCGCCACGGCGGTAACGCCAATACCTGCGGCCGGGCTCGGGCCCGAGGAACCCGACAAACCTGCTCCGCCGGAGGGAGCAGAGGAGGAGGCCTCTGCAGACATGGAGGTCTCACTCGCTCCCTCCGTGCTAAAAAGAAGGCGCGACCCCCTGGAAGAGGAGGAGGACCGGGAGGAGGAAGGTCCCTCCGAGCAGGGGGAGTCGTCGCCCGCCGCGGGTGCTGCGCCCCACCCCCCCGCTGTCGTCATCACTAGCGATCAGCAGGGGTCGCCTGTCCCTCGGGAGGCTGAGGCAGATGTGTCTGTCCGGCACATGCCTCCCGGGGATGGGGATGAGACCCTGCCCATGGGGGGGGTCGCGGAACAACCCGCGGCTATTGACATTTTATCGGTGCCGTTACCCCTCGCCGGGTCGGTCGGCCTGGGGTCTGGGTCGGGCGAGCTCGAGGAAAATGAGCTCGCCCAATGCGACCCGGACATCTCCCAGGGGCTGCTCGACCTGGTAGAGTGTTTAAATCAAAACACCCCATCCGCTGGGTCGGAGGTTGGTGGCGGGGAGGAGGATGGCCCCCTGGCTGCGTCTCTGGTGCCGGATGTACTGGAGGAGCTGGGAATTGTTCTCTCCCCGGTTTCACCGGTCGTTCCGGCGTCTGGGGCGGAGGGGAGATCTGAACCGCCGACGTCTTCTGGCCCAGCGCCCCTAGAGGAGCCCAGGGAGGAATCCACTGCCGCCGATCCTGGGGGTGGGATCCAGGCGGAGGCGGGGCTGGCTGGTGCGGCCAAGCCATTCGATGCGCACTGCGCGACGGACGGGTCAGCCACTGGTGACGACCCCCTGGAGGAGGATGGGGACTCGGTGATGGGCACGGAGGACGATTCGGACTCCAGCGTCGACGAGGCGATGGATGACCTCATGCCCCTTGCCAAGTCTCCCCTCATTCCCGCAAGGGAACTCCGGGATTTTATGGCCACGTGCCTGGGTCGGCGCAATAAGGTCCGGCTGGCCCTCGACAGGTGGTCGGAGCTGGCGCTGCTCATCGTGTCCGTCCGCACCGCAGTTAAGATCATGGGCGCGGACGAGGGTGTGAACCCGCTCGAGCTGCGTCGGCTCAGAACGTTCCTCACTGGGCTGCTGAGGAAGTGGCGGCTGACCAGCGGCTGCGCTTCCTCCCACTGTTAGGTGTAGGTCGAGGTTGCACTATGCTTCTGACATGAAGATAACCATAGCCAGCCTCAACATCAATGGCAGCAGCGAGGCGCGCCGCAGATTCAATAACTTCTCGGTCCTTCGGGACGGGAAGTATGCGGTGTGCTTCCTGCAAGAAACCCACACTGTTCCGGGAGACGAAGCCACGTGGCTCCTGGAGTGGCAAGGAGGGGTCAGCATGAGTCACCTCTCCAACAATTCCAGCGGGGTGGCTATCTTGCTGGCCCCGCATTTTCAGCCAGAGATCTTGGGGGTCAAGGAGCACGTGCCGGGCCGTTTGCTCCAGGTCACTGTTCGCCTCGGGGGGGCATGCCGCTCCATCTAGTGAACGTGTACGCCCCTCAGACCGGTGCGCAGCAAGTGCGCTTCATCTTTTGGGCTCCGTCAACGTGGGCGAGTGCGTCATCCTTGGGGGGGATTTTAACTGCACCCTCGAGGCGAGGGACCGTTCGGGCCCCCCGCGAAGCCCGGTGGCGATGGAGAAGTTGAGGGACCTGGTCGGGTCCTTCGACTTGGTGGACATCTGGCGAAATCTCCACCCCGACTCCAGCGCCTTCACTAGAGTGAGGTCTGGGGGAGGAAGGTCCAGAATCAACCGCCTCTACATTTCCCGGGCGTACATCTCCTGCGTTCCAGCGGCTTCCATGCGGCCGGTGTCGTGCACGGACCACCACCTGGTGTGGGCGGAGCTCGCTCCGCTGCGCGCGCGGGGGGTTCCGCGTACTGGCATTTTAACAACCTGCTGCTGGAGGACGCGCGGTTCCGGGATTCGTTTCGTCGGTTCTGGGCCGACTGGAGAAGGAAGCGGGGGGGCTTCCCCTCCTTGAGGCTATGGTGGGATGTGGGCAAGGCTCACATCCGTCTCTTCTGTCAGGAGTACGCAAAGGGGTCGACCAAGAGGCGGGAGGCACGGGTCGGGCGGTTGGAGAAGGAGGTGCTCGACCTGGAGTCCCGTCTCGGTCAGGTCGTCGAGGACCCGGCCCTGCGGAAGGTGTATGAAGAGAAGAAGGGCGCGCTGAAGGACCTGCAGCTCATCGGGTCCCGAGACGCGTACGTGAGGTCGCGGATCCAGCTCCTGCGGGACCTGGACCGCGGCTCCCCCTTCTTCTACTCGCTGGAAAAAAGACGGGGGGTCCGTAAGCAGCTCTTGGGGCTGCTGGCCGATGACGGATCTCTGGTCTCGGATCCGATGGGAATCAGCGCGGAGACCCGCGCCTACTATGGGGCTCTGTTCTCTCCGGATCCGTCCAGCGAGGATGCGCGCAGAGTTTTGTGGGAGGACCTGCCGAAGGTCAGCCCGGAGGACGCCGAAAAATTGGACACTCCGCTAAGCCTGGCGGAGTTGACCGGCGCCCTCCGCCAGCTCTCTAGGGGAAAGTCCCCGAGGCTGGACGGGCTGACCGTAGAGTTCCACAGGGCATTCTGGGACGTCTTGGGGGGCGACTACGCGCGGGTCCTGGGGGAAAGTTTGGCGACCGGGGAGATGCCCCTCTCTTGGCGCAGGGCGGTCATTGTCCTGCTGCCTAAGAAGGGCGATCTCCGCCTCCTTAAGAACTGGCGCCCGGTCTCCCTCCTCAGCACGGACTATAAAATCTTTGCCTGGGCCATGTCTGCTCGCCTTGGCACCGTGCTGGCCCACATGATCCACCCCGACCAGTCCTACACGGTCCCGGGCCGGACCATCCACGATAACATCCATCTGGTCCGGGACCTGGTCCACCATTCCCAGAGGGCTTGTCTGTCGGTCGCCTTCCTTTCCCTGGATCAGGAGAAGGCGTTCGACAGGGTGGATCACGAGTATCTCTTCGGGACTCTGCGCGCAATCGCGTTCGGGACGCATTTCGTCGCCCGGATCCAACTTCTGTACGCCACCGCGGAGTGTCTGATTAAAGTTAACGGGTCCTTGACAATCAAAAAGAGTACCCTCTGCTTCAGACCTCATTCTCAGCATTGCTGGCTATGCAGCTGCCTCAGTCAGCAGGAGGAGAAGGAGCAGCCAAACCAGGAGAGTGGAGAGTGGAATGTGGCGGTCTCCTGACCAGGAAGAGGAGGACAACGATAGGCCACCACCACCACCTCCACCATCATCATCACATCAACAGGGGTGCCTGGAGAGAGAGGACAGAGGAGGAGAAGGAGAAAGGAGGCCAGCAACAACATCAACCAGGGGAGAGGCCTTTCCTATCACTGCCTCCCCAAATTGGCCTCCACTTCAGGAGAGGGAGAGAGGGGAGAGAAACCACCATCAACAGAAAACAACCAACTGTTTGGAAGGAGGGAAGGAGAACATCTTTCTGAACATCTACAGCTGGGTGTTATTTGGGGCACTCTCCCAAAGACTTTGTATTTTAGGTGGGGGGAGAAAAGAAGAAACAAGGCCGGATCATCAAGGGGTGTCTGTGTGTGTGTGATGGCTCTTGTTAAAAACTAGGCCACACACACCACTAATAAGCACCCCTTCTATTGCCTGACCTGGGACAGCTGGAGCTGCCTAGGTGAAGTCCAATTTCATTAATTACATCGTTAAGACCTGGTGTGGGACTGAGCCTGGGGCATCTCCAGCTTTCCCAGGTGAAGACATCTTCTCCCCCTGCCAGAAGACCACCACCATCAAAGACTTTTAATTTTCCATCGGAGAGTGCACCCCTGCCAACACCCACCCACCCACCATCCTGAGTAGCAACCCTGTCCTTGCGGCCTCCCTCCTTCCCACCACCCCTCTCTCTCTCTCTTTGTCTCTCTCTGCCTCTTTCTCTAGGCACTTCAATTTCATTTCATCTTTATTGATTAATTGCCTATTGAGCAGAGGGGAGAAGGCCCCTCTCCCAATTTCAATCAATAAGGGGAGAGGAGTGCCTTCATTTTAAACAGCTCCCTCTGCTCAATAGAGGACCAAAAAAAAATACCTGAGGCCATTAACACCTTCAGGCCTGTGACTTGGGGTGAGTGTAGCCCTTATAAAAACACCCCATAATGGCGACTGCATCTTCGCCAGTGGCGGGGCCAGCCAGGACTTATGCGGGAGTGGCAGCCACAGCCACAGCTGCTCCCGCAACTTCTGCTGCCCCGTCACCTTTTAAACTTATGACAAAAAAGCTTGGGGTGAAGAGCTACACTCACCCCACTATGACCATTGAGGCCTGCGTTAAAGCCATGGCTGGGGTTGTCGGCCCCTCAGCCATCGCTGCGGCCTCAAAAATGTATGGGAAGGCTGTGTTCTTCCTGGGGTCGGAGCGGGCGGTGTCCCTGGCCATCGCCAAGGGGCTCACCGTGGGCGGGACCTTCCTGCCGGTGGATCCTTTCGAGGCCACCGCGCAGAGGATCGTCATGTCTAACGTCCCGCCCTATGTTCCTGGTGAGCTCCTCCTCCCCCATTTATGCCAACTTGGGGAGGTGAGGTCGGGGATCACACCCATCCCGCTCGGCTTCCGGGAGGCCAGCCTTCGCCACGTCTTCTCCTTCCGGCGCTAGCTGTTTATCCAGCTGGCGCGGGAGGAGGACACCGGCGGGGCGTTCGTCGTCCTCCACGCGGGGACCGCCTATCGCGTCTTCTGGACGTCGGACGGTGTGCGGTGCCACGCCTGCAAGGAGGTGGGGCACATCAGGAAAAGCTGCCCCGCCTCCAAGGCCGCCAGATCGTCTAGTACGGCCGAGGCTGGCGCCGCCGCCGCTCCTCCCCCCGGGTCTGCCCGCGCATCCCGAGTAACCGAAGCGCGGTCGACGCCGGAGGCCGATGCCACCAAGGCCTCCGGCGGGGGGGAGGGAGCGCGTCCGGCCGGAAAGAAGGCGCGGAATAAAACTAAACACCATAGGGCGGGTCCCCCCGTGGGGGGCCAGCCCTTGCCCCTTGAGCCCCTTACACCCGCACTCCTCGCGGAGTTAATCGGGGCAGACGCGAGTGGGAGGGGCCTCATGCCCGAGCCTGTGGCCGCAACTGCCGTAGCGGAAACACCAATACCTGCGGCCGGGCTCAGGCCCGAGGAACCCGACAAACCTGCTCCGCCGGAGTGAGCAGACAGGGAGGCCCCTGCAGACATGGAGGTCTCCCTCGCTCCCTCTGTGTTAAAAAGAAGGCACGACCCCCTGGAAGAGGAGGAGGACCGGGAGGAGGAAGGTCCCTCCGAGCAGGGGGAGTCGTCGCCCGCCGCGGGTACTGCGCCCCCCCCCCCCGCGCTGTCGTCGTCATCAGTGATCGGCGGGGGTCGGATCCGGGCACTTCGTTGCCCGGATCCGACTTCTGTACGCCGCCGCGGAGTGTCTGATTAAAGTTAACGGGTCCTTGACGGCGTCCCTTCGCTTCGGGAGGGGGGTGCGTCAGGGATGCCCCATGTCCGGTCAGTTATACGCCGTTTGCGTGGAGCCTTTCCCGCACCTCTTGCGGAAGAGGTTGACGGGACTGGCTCTGCAAGGGCCAGGCGTGGAGGTGGTCCTCTCGGCTTACGCCAATGACGTGCTCCTCACGGTCACAGATCCCGCTGACTTGCGGAGGATGCGGGAATGCCAGCAGATTTACTCAGACGCATCCTCCGCCAAGATCAACTGGGAGAAATGTTCCGGACTCCTGGTGAGTCAGTGGCGGGTGGACTCCCTGCCGGAGGAGTTCAGGCCTTTCGCCTGGAGCACCACGCACCTCCTCTATTTGGGAGTCTACCTTAGCCCTGCCGAGGACACCTGGCCGGCGAACTGGCAAGAGCTGGAGGCCAAAGTCACCGCTCGCCTAGGACGCTGGACAGGACTGCTCCAAGTGTTGTCCTACAGGGGTCGAGCGCTGGTCATAAACCAGCTGGTGGCCGCCATGTTGTGGTACTGGTTGGTCACTTTGATCCCTCCCCCTGCGTTTGTCGCCAAGATGCAGAAGAAGCTCATCGACTTCTTCTGGGACAAAAGGAAGCACTGGGTCTCTGCCGCGGTTCTGAGTCTCCCGCTTAGGGAGGGCGGTCAGGCGCTTGTTATGTACTTTGCAGAAGGAACTATATTCTGCAGCCCCTGTATACTGCAGTACCAGTAGTGACCACCCCTGTATATAAGCCTGTGTAGTAACTTTGCATAGTTAGTTCCAGTTTGTCGCCACTCAGTGAAGACCTGTTGTAACCAACTCCTGCAGTCCGTATCTCAATTACACACGGACATAATACTGGCGACGAGCAGATCTGAACTTACCTGCAGTTCTGCACCACCTCATGGGGATCTATCCCTGAAGTGAAGTTGTTAGAGGTCGAGGCCAGAAGGAAGAAAGCAAAAAAAAAACAAACAGAAGAAACGGGCGTCGACCGTGGGCAACCGCCTCTGATTCATCGGAGTTGGAGATTTGCAGGAGAGACTGTCGAGAGCGGGCTTGGTTATCCTGTCTATGGTGTTCCAGCTAATCGGGCTGGTGGCAGGTAGTACACTGATCCTTCCTGGGCTGCGGCGGGCTAGAGCTCGATCGGGTGGCTTTTCAACGGGGACGAGCAGCGTTGTCGGGAAGAGGAGAGAGAGAGAGAGAGAGGGTGGAGCACACAGGGCGCGGCCGGTGCTACGAAGCCGGGCAGCGCACAGACCCAAGAAGAGGGAGGAAAGTGTCCCGTAGGGTTGCTCTGACGACGGGAAAATAAAAGAAATTAGAAGCGCAGAAAGCCGCGAGGAGCTGCAGTTTGCCACAGGAACCACGGAGAGCGGCGTTAGCAGCAGCGCGGGGGGGAAGTGCGCAAAGACCATAGGGCATCGCCATCAAGGCATAAAACGCCAGCAACAGCGCTAGCAGCAGCGGAGAAGACGGAAAGCGCGTGAGGCGCCATCTTAATCCAGCGGGGAAGAAGGCAAAGTGCGGGAGGCGCCATTTTGTTAAATCGGGGAAGAAGGCAAAGCGCGGGAGGCGCCATCTTAGATTTCCAAGATGCCAAAGACTGGCAATATCACAGCCTTCGATAATGCAATAGAAGACTGGACCACGTATGTGGAAAGAGTCGAAGTATATTGCAAGGCAAACGAAGTAGCCGATGAGAAAAAGGCATCGGTACTACTAAACTTAATGGGCGCAAGAACGTACGGCCTATTGCGGAACCTGATCACTCCAGCCAAACCAATGGCGAAGAGTTTTAACAAAATTGTTGATATCCTACAGGAACACCTAAATCCTACACCGCTGCTGATAGCAGAAAGATTTAAATTCCACAAGAGAAATCAGCATAAAGATGAGAGCAATGCTGATTACCTTACGGAACTACGCAAGCTATCAAAGCACTGCCAGTTCGGAGCAGGACTGACAGACACTCTACGGGACAAATTTGTCTGTGGACTCCTGAGTGAAGGAACCCAGAAGAGGTTACTCTCAGAGAAAGAGCTGATGCTAGATAAGGCTTTCAGCGTGGCAGTATCGTACGAAGCAGCAGCAAGGGGAGCTGTGGAAATACAGCAAAAGCCACAGGAATACGGCACCCATGAAATGACACGGGGATTTGAAAAATGTTATCGCTGCGGCAGAACAACCCATGACCAGAAGGACTGCTGGTCCAAGGACAAAATATGCAGGCAATGCGAAAAGATGGGACACATTGCACGAGTTTGCAGGTCTGGGAAGAAGACTAACAACAACAAAAAGGCTACTAAGGAACAGTACAGGAAAGTACAAAAGATGACGGACAGTAGTTCCGAAGACCAGAAGAGCGATAGTGAATCCGGGAACAAGAGACTAAGCTGTCTCAAACTTCACAACGTAATCGCAAAAGAGGATCACCGAACCATTTGGGTCACCCTCACGATAGCAGGGTCCCAAGTCAAAATGGAATTGGATACAGGATCAGCCCTGACCGTCATGAATCAACGAGACTATGAGCGGCTATTCTCACACATACCCTTGAAAGAGACATCCATTGTCTTGAAGACATATACGGGGCAGAAAGTATACCCCAGAGGGAAAATAAGGGTGCCTGTCGAATACAACGGCAAGGAAATACAGAAATTGTATCTGTACATACTGCAAGATGGTGGACCACCGTTATTGGGACGTGAATGGATCAGAAAGATAAATTTAGACTGGCACTCCATTCAGGCACTGACGGTGGCTGGTAAAAAGGATGACGACGTCACACCTGGCCGATTGTCAAAAATCTTAGCTAACGCCAAAGAGGTATTTCAACAAGAACTGGGAACTCTTAAAGGCATAACCGCCTCGATAAAAATAGAAGAGAATGCAATTCCCAAGTTTTTCAAAGCAAGACCGGTACCATATGCAATTCGCCCAGCCGTCGAGGCAGAGCTGGAGAATCTGGAGAACGCAGGCGTGTTATCTAAGGTAGACTGGAGCGAGTGGGCGACACCCATCGTTCCTGTCATGAAGAAAACATTAAACAATAAGTCTGAGGAGCCAAGGAAGGTTCGCATCTGTGGGGACTTCAAGGTGCCGGTGAACCCAGTCCTTCACACAGTACAATATCCTCTCCCGAGGATAGAAGATATTTTCGCCTCACTATCTGGAGGGAAGCGTTTTACAAAAATTGACCTAGCACAAGCATATTTGCAGATGGAGGTTGAAGAATCCTCCAGGAAGTATCTCACGATAAACACTCACAAAGGTCTTTACCAGTATAATCGACTGGTATTCGGAGTAGCATCAGCTCCGGCGATATGGCAAAGAGCGATGGAACAAGTCCTGCAAGGGATTCCGGGGACTCAGTGTTACTTGGACGACATCCTAGTGACAGGTGAAGATGACAGTGAACACCTTGCCAACCTAGAGCAGGTGCTCACTAGACTAAGAGAACATGGGCTACGAGCTAATCGCCCCAAGTGCGAGTTTTTTAAGAAACAGATATCGTATTGTGGCCACGTGATTGATGAAGAGGGGTTACATAAGTCCCCTGACAAAATTGAAGCGGTGGTTAAGGCTCCAGCACCTGAAAATGTGTCGCAACTGAGATCATTCCTCGGATTGGTGAATTACTACCATAAGTTTTTGCCGAATTTGTCCACAATTCTGCACCCACTGAATGCCCTACTACAAACTGGAGTAGCATGGAAATGGAGCGATGAATGTAAGCTGGCCTTTCAAAAGAGTAAAGACCTAATCACTTCAAGAGAAGTATTGGCTCACTACAACCCATCACTACCGATAAGACTGGCGTGTGATGCGTCTCCCTATGGCATTGGAGCGGTACTGTCACATAAATTCCTTGATGGTTCAGAGAGGCCGATAGCTTTTGCGTCACGCTCGTTAACTTCAGCCAAGCGTAACTACGCCCAGATTGACAGAGAGGCCCTCAGCCTGGTGTGGGGGGTGAAGAAGTTCAATCGCTACCTGCATGGTCAGAAATTTACTCTACTAACTGATCATCAACCTCTTGTCTCCATTTTCAACCCTCAGAAGGGCGTCCTGTTAATGACAGCACAACGGCTACAGAGGTGGTCCCTTTTCCTAGGGGCACCCCCATATGACATCGAGTACAAAGGAACTAAACAGCATGGGAATGCTGATGGATTGTCGCACCTACCGTTGATGACGGTGGAAGAAGCACCTGCAGTGGATCCTGTGGAAATATTCCACTCGACCATAGTCGAATGTCTACCTGTGACAAATGCAAACATAGAAAAGGAAACACGAAATGACCCGACACTCTCCTGGGTCTATGATTTAACGGTGAAGGGATGGCCAGCACATGGCGAACCACTGTTGCCAGCATTCTCGCCGAGAAGAGAACAGCTGTCAGTGTGCAGAGGAACCTTGATGTGTGGATCCAGAGTAGTAATTCCACCCAAATTGAAGGATAGAGTACTCAATGAGCTTCATGAGGGTCATCTGGGAGGGGTAAAAATGAAGAACTTAGCCAGAGCGTTTGTGTGGTGGCCGGGAATCGATAGAGAAATCGAAGAGATGACCAAGAGCTGTACAGGATGCCAGAAGGTCCAAAATGCCCCACCACAAGCCCCTCTACATCCATGGGAGTGGCCCTCATCTCCATGGCAAAGGGTGCACATTGATTTTGCTGGTCCATTTATGGACTCGATGTTTTTAATTGCGGTGGATGCACATTCAAAGTGGCCAGAGGTAATAAAAATGTCCTCAACCACCACAGAAAAAACTATCACAGTCTTACGAACCATATTCGCCAGAAATGGGCTGCCTGAACAGATTTGCTCCGACAATTGACCACAGTTTGTGTCTGAAGAGTTCCGGAGGTTCTTAAAGAACAATGGTGTTAAGCATTACACATCCGCCCCATATCATCCAGCCACCAATGGATTGGCTGAGAGGTTAGTTCAAACATTCAAGAAGGCTATCAAGGCAATGTGTAATGAAGACATACCCCTACAACACAAGGTGGATAACTTCTTGTTTGCCTACCGGAATGCGACACATGCGGTTACCAACCAAACTCCAGCCATGATGTTCTTCAATCGAAGACTACGATGCCGCTTGGATTTGGTTAAGCCAAACATCAGAAGAGATGTGGAGAACAGGCAGTTTCAGAATATGAATGAAAGGCCGACCAGGAGTTTTAAGATAGGTCAACCAGTTTTGGCCCGGGACTACCGCACAGAGAAATGGCAGCCAGGAACGATCTGCACACGGCAAGGACCCCTAATGTATACCGTGGATGTTGGAGAGAGCATTGTAAGACGCCATGCTGACCAGATTCTAGAGTCACTGGAAAACGTCAATTCCACACCACGATCCGGTACACCTGGTGATGAAACCGAAGTACCAATTGCATCTACCTCAGAATCGGTGATATTGGAAGCAGACGAACCAAACAACGACGTTGATCCCGAATCAACTTTGCCAGGAGAACCTGATACCCCAAAGAGGCGTTATCCGGACAGAATCAGGAAGCCTCCTCAAAGATTGAACTTATAATTGCTTAACTTCAGCTAATGTATCTAGCAACTGTAATTGTAAATATGTTATTTAATTATTAATCGAATGTTATGTACTGTTTAGCTAAAAGGGGAGGAATTGTAGTGTATGTACTTTGCAGAAGGAACTATATTCTGCAGCCCCTGTATACTGCAGTACCAGTAGTGACCACCCCTGTATATAAGCCTGTGTAGTAACTTTGCATAGTTAGTTCCAGTTTGTCTCCACTCAGTAAAGACCTGTTGTAACCAACTCCTGCAGTCCGTGTCTCAATTACACACGGATATAATAGTGCTGGTGTGCCTTCGCACCCAGGCTGCGACTTTCCGTCTTCAGACGCTGCAGAGATACCTGTACGTCGAGAATCCTCCGAGATGGTGTGCGCTGGTGACGTATTTCTTCCGCCAGTTGCATGGCCTCAATTACGACACGCAGCTCCTGTTTGTGAAAGTGGGTGGCAGGCATGCCGGCCTGCGAGAGCTGCCTGTCTTCTACCAGGAACTGCTATGGGTTTGGAACTACGTCGCTTCCAGGCGGCGCTCTCACCCGTCAGGAGCGGCGGCTCTCCTTCGGGAGAGTGTCAGTTATACGCCGTTTGCGTGGAGCCTTTCCCGCGCCTCTTGCGGAAGAGGTTGACGGGACTGGCTCTGCAAGGGCCAGGCGTGGAGGTGGTCCTCTCGGCTAACACCGATGACGTGCTCCTCACAGTCACAGATCCCGCTGACTTGCGGAGGATGCGGGAATGCCAGCAGATTTACTCGGACGCATCCTCCGCCAAGATCAACTGGGAGAAATGTTCCGGACTCCTGGTGGGTCAGTGGCGGGTGGACTCCCTGCCGGAGGAGTTCAGGCCTTTCGCCTGGAGCACCACGCACCTCCTCTATTTGGGAGTCTACCTTAGCCCTGCCGAGGACGCCTGGCCGGCGAACTGGCAAGAGCTGGAGGCCAAAGTCACCGCTCGCCTAGGACGCTGGACAGAACTGCTCCGAGTGTTGTTCTACAGGGGTCGAGCGCTGGTCATAAACCAGCTGGTGGCCGCCATGTTGTGGTACCGGTTGGTCACTTTCATCCCTCCCCCTGTGTTTGTCGCCAAGATGCAGAAGAAGCTCATCGACTTCTTCTGGGACAAAAGGAAGCACTGGGTCTCTGCCGCGGTTCTGAGTCTCCCGCTTAGGGAGGGCGGTCAGGCGCTGGTGTGCCTTCGCACCCAGGCTGCGACTTTCCATCTGCAGACGCTGCAGAGATACCTGTACGTCGAGAATCCTCCGAGATGCTGTGCGCTGGCGACATATTTCTTCCGCCAGCTGCACGGCCTCAATTACGACACGCAGCTCCTGTTTGCGAAAGTGGGCTGCAGGCATGCCGGCCTGCGGGAGCTGCCTGTCTCCTACCATGAACTGCTATGGGTTTGGAACTACGTCGCTTCCAGGCGGAGCTCTCCCCCGTCAGGAGCGGCAGCTCTCCTTCGGGAGCCGCTGCTCAGGAATCCGCACCTCCACGACCGCGGGTTTGGGCGGCTGGCGGAGGGCAGGGCTGTGCCTGGCAAGGTGACCAGAGTCAGGGACCTGCTCGATGGCGGAGGAGCGGGCTGGATGGCGCCGGAGGAGCTGGCACGGTGCCTGTCCTGGGCTAACATCCGGCTCGCGGTCGAAGCCATCGAGTCGGTGAAAGTGGCACTGGGCCCCGACTCCACTAGGTGTATCGAGGCGGCTCAAGCACGTGGGGCGATCCCGTCCGAGCTTACCCCCGTTCGGACGGAATTCCTCATCGGTGCCCGGCCCCGAAACTCCCCTCGGGAACTGGCGCCTCACAACTTGAGCCGTCTCGAGGAAATACCCTCCGTGCCTTTTCATTCCGCGCGGAGGGGTTTCCTGTACGGGCTGCTCCTGCACACTCTCCACTTTGCCATCTTCATCTGCCGTCCGGACACGCCTTGGCGTGTCGTCTTGCCGACCGGTGGAGGCGGAGGTCCCCAATGGAGGGCTCTCTACGCGGGAGTCCTCCCTTGTTCCATCGGGGACTTGGCCTGGAGGGTGTTGCACGGAGCGGTCCCGTGCAATATGGTTTTAAGTAGGTTCACGGACTCCCAAGCCGCCTGCATTTTTTGCGGCCTGGAGGAGTCTGTGTTTCACGTTTACGTCGAGTGTGAGAGGTTGCAGCCCCTCTTTCACTACTTGAAGGGGCTGCTCCTCGATTTTTGGTTGCACTTCAGTCCCACGCTCTTGATCTACGGTCACCCGGTGCGGAGGGGAGTGGGCAGGTTGGAGGACCTCCTTGTAGGCCTGCTCCTGGGCCTGGCTAAAAGAGCCATCAATTGGTCCAGGCAGCGGGCGGTCGAGGGGGTCGTCCGGCCGGATTGCCTGCCTCTCTTCCGCGGCCATGTTCGCGCCCGGGTGGCCCTGGAGATGGAGCACGCGGTGTCCGCCGGCACGCTTGAGTATTTCCGCGACCGGTGGGCGTCGCGGGGACTGGATTGCATCATCAACCCGGAAAACCAAATTTTAATTTGATTTGTTAAGTTTTAGTTGAACTTTTGTTAATTTACAGTCCAATTTGTTTTGGGTTTTTTTTTGGGTCCAAACAAAAGAGTACCCTCCGTTCAGTATAATACCTGTTTAATTGTTCTCCCGAAGTCCGTGTATTATTGAGGCGCGGACTTTACAGGTTCTTTTGCCAATCACCTTAAATCTGTGTCCTCTGGTTCTCGACCCTTCTGCCAATGGGAACAGTTTCTCTCTATCTACCCTGTCAAGACCCCAAAGGATTTTGAACACCTCTATCAAATCTCCTCTCAATCTTCTCTGCTCCAAAGAGAACAACCCCAGCTTCTCCAGTCTATCAAAGTAACTGAAGCCCCTCATTCCTGGAATCATTCTCGTAAATCTTTTCTGCACCCTCTCTAAGGCCTTCACATCCTTCCTAAAGTGTGGTACCCAGAATTGGACACAGTACTCCAGCTGGGGCCTAACCAGTGTTTTATACAGGTTCATCATAATTTCCAAACTTTTGTACTCTATACTTCTATTTATGAAGCCCAGGATCCCGTAAACCTTTTTAACTGCTTTCTCAACCTGCCCTGCCACCTTCAACGATTTATGCACACATACCCCCAGGTCTCTTTGTTCATGCACCCCCTTTAGGATTGTATCATTTAGTTTATATGCCCTCTCCTCATTCTTTCTACCAAAATGTATCGCTTCACACTTTTCTGCGTTAAATTTCATCTGCCACGTGTCCGCCCATTCCACCAGCCTGTCTATGTCTTCCTGAAGTCTATCACTATCCTCCTCACTGTTCACTATACTTCCAAGTTTTGTGTCTTCTGCAAATTTTGAAACTGTGCCCTGTACACCCACGTCCAAGTCATTAATATATATCAAGAAAAGCAGTATAAAAGAAGTCAAAGAAAAAAAAATCGGAGGCGGTGTATAATGGGCGGCCAATTTCCAACTGTCAGCTTACCGCCTGTGTCCAGAGTGAACATTACCCCCCCGCTGGATTGGTTTATTAGGGGGATTGTCTATTCATGCTCTTGGTGCAGTTTGTCCAATTGCTCCAGCCAGCGAGGCAACAAATTCCACTTCTCTCAGTAACTGAGCATCCTACTGGACACCCATTATGTCAGGTCCTAGTTGGCAGCAGCTGCATCTGCCTGTATTTTCATTAAAAAAATATGTATTTCTGAAGAGATTGTAAGAGGCAATTCTAGATCACATCCTAGAAACCCTTCATACTCAGTGGTGATACTAAAGCTGTGATGGGCTCCGTGGTTCTCTTTTTCTTTGCACTATAACGTGCCTCATTTCAAGAAACATGACAGCAGTCATTAAAGATGTAAAACGCTTTGAAGCCACAAAACGTTCCCCGAAATCAGCATTTTAGCAATTTTACCAATTATTTCCAGCTAAAATGACGAGCCTTCAAAAACAAATGAATATTTCAGTTTAATTTTGAAGCTTCCCGGGCTCAGCTTTCTTGGATCATTGCTGCAGTGTACATGGTCCTGAGCACCACGTGCAGACAATGGGACTAATAGTGATTCCATGGGGCCTGTAGTGCATCAAAAGTATCGGGCTGGATTTTCATTCAGGTGCGGGTTGGTGTCGTGTAATCTGCATTTCGTGTTATCCACACGAATCTAATTCGATATGGGAGATTGATGCAATTTTAACTTAGTTGCCCAATTGAGTTCCAGCGTGTGGGAACCCATAGCAAATAAGTATTTCCAGTCAGAAAGTCGCATAATATGACATCATTATTGCTGCTGCATTTAAGGTCTGCAACAAGCCTTGCTTCTTCTGCAGGCTGCCAACCTTTTGGCATTTACTGTTAGAGGAACCTGGAGTCACAATGGCCAGCGACAGGCCTAGGGCTGCTCCCAGGTTTGACAACGTTGCCCTGCAGGCTTTAGTGGAGGGAGCAAGAGCTCACAAGGAGGTGCTCTTCCCTTCATCAGGGAGGAAGAAGCCTCCCCAGCAGACCAAGGCTGTGTGGCTGCAAGTGGCAGAGGAGGTCAACTCCTTATCGGCGACCCGCAAAACCTGGATACAGTGCAGGAAAAGATTTCATGACCTTCAGCACACTGGAAAAGTGAATATGAATTTCCCATCACCCTCAATCTGATCCCCATTGCCTTTCCTCACCAGCACTCAGCTTTAGCAATGTCTTCCTCCACATCCCACTTGACACTGACATCCATGCACCCTTACCCATTCCTTCTCTATGGTCACATTCACTTAACTATTCGACTATGAAGCCCTCACACTCCCTATCACTCTGATGCTATGAAAACAACTGACAACACACAGGGAGGGCCCTTGGTCTTGCCACCTCACTCCATCTTTGTCTCCTTCTAAGCATCTATGCTATGGATTCTGAACACTCACTCCTTCATTCTCACTCAACCTCCACTTGTCTCCCTCATTGCAGGAAAAGAGAGCTCACAATAAAAGAGAACGAGCGAGGACAGGAGGAGGGCCACCATCAGTAGCCCACCTCACCCCCTGGGAGGAGGCGGTCCTGGAGATCGTAGGACTGGAGGACGACGCGCATGTGGGGAACGGACAGATGGGTGCATCACACCAAGCTGGTGACAGAATAGTTTTGCACCTCTCTCATTGACATTGCATGAGTCGCTGATAATGTTTCGGAAGCTCTAACAGGTGGACTAATGATCATCTGCAATATGCAATGTGCATGTAACCCTGGCATCACATCTCTGACTCTTTCCTTTACTCCCCCACAGGACCATCGCAAGCATCCATCCCCACTAGCCAGGAGGAACAGCATGAGCCTCAAGACTCCTCAGAGGAAGCTGCAACCTCTGAGGGCACAGCGTCAGCAGAATTCAGCACACCCAGCACCAGCGCAGACACTCACACCTTGGTGGGACCTTCGGGACATAGAGTAGTGTTGTCACCTGGTGTATCACAGCTCACAAGTGAGCATCAGCAGATTGTGGAGACAGGGACAGCAGTGGAGAGTCCTAGTCGGAGGGCGCAGGACTCTGCCAGCTCAGCTCAGCTGCATGTTGACCCTCTGCCTTTGGGTCCATCCACAGTATCAGTGGTGATGGCACTCCAGGAAAAGATGCAGGAGTCTCTGGCAGGTTTTGTCTCCAGGGTTGCTGCGAGTGTGGAGCGAATGGAGGAGTCCATAGCGAACATGAGCAGAGCCTTTGTGGAGTAATTGGCGCATGAACGCATCACCACAGAAAGGATGACAACCTCCATGGAAAGGATGGCTACAGTAGAGGAGAGGATGGCTACAGCCATGGAGGAGCTAAGTCACCAGAGTGTTGAAAACATGGTGAGTGTTCAGAATAGACTGACATCTCTGGAGGAGTGATGGTCAGCTATTGAACAGAGAAACCAGACCTTCATGGCAGTCCCTCTGAGTAGGACTGCCAGTGCAGATACGGGTCCCCATGGCCCCCCTGATGTGCAGCAAGGTGCTCTCAAGCCACTTGCAAGCACTGAGGGGGACCTGACCCATGAGAGGGAAGTTGCTGGCAGACATCAAGGAAGTGGGGGCTCCTCTCCAAGTGCTCACACTTCCATGCCACTGCAGAGCCCTCGGTCAGAACCCCACTGGAGTACACACCCAAGTGAGATAGGCGTCTCAACCCCTGCACAGCCGCAGGAGCAGCAGACTGCTGATGAGCCCTCACAGGTTCGCCACCCCAGAGGACGCCCGCCAAAGGTGTCAAGACAGGAGCAGCAAGAAACTCCAAGGGGCCTCCACATCTGCTGAAGCCACAGGGGAAGCACCACGTAGGAGCACGTGTGAGAGAAAGATACTGCACAAATAGTCACAAGGGTAGTCACTTGGGTGAAATTTGATGTTTTATGTGTAAAAGCCATCATATGAATCATGTACATAAAAAATCTGATGGCTACTGCTGTAGTTGTGGCACGTGTCATTTCGCAAATGGGACTTCCACATTGATGGCTTAGGATTACTTGCAATTGTCAGTATGGTGGTCAAATTGCTAGGAATCAGCTGGTTCGTGGCCATTGTCGATACTCAGGTAAGAAGATGCGAGGCAAAAGTGCTTGAGTGGCTAGGCTAAGCAAATCTGGCCAAGATGAGTGTGTTCCTTGCATCCCGGGCAGCTATGTTCTCGTGTACTGCTGCCGCTGGTTGATGGGCCTCTGCAGGATGTTCGTTTTCACTCTCCTCCTCCTCCTCCTCATCTGAGGAGGATATGTGAGGAGCCACTTGGTCCTCAAGAATCTGCAAGCCACGACGCTGTGCCATGTTGTGAAGTGCACAGCAAACCACGACGATTCTGGAGACCCTGGCTGCTGAGTACTGCAGGGCTCCACCTGATCTATCCAGGCATCTGAAGCGCATCTTCAGCAAACCGATGGTTTGCTCGATTATGGCTCTCGTGGACATGTGGCTGGAGTTGTAGCTCTCCTCAGCTTCATTGGATGGTCTCCTCAATGGCGTCATTAGCCACGTCCTCAGGGGATAGCCCTTGTCTCCAAGTAGCCATCCGTTAAGTTGGTCTGGCGGACTGAATAGCAGAGGCACACTAGACTGGCGCAGTATGAAGGAGTCATGGCAACTGCCAGGGCACTTGGCACAAACATGCAAAATTTCCTTCTTGTGGTCACACACCAGCTGAACGTTAAGGGAGTGGAAGCCCTTGCGATTGACAAAAATACCTGAATTGTGATGGGGTGCCCTAAGGGCCACATGTGTGCAGTCAACGATGCCCTGCACCCTTGGAAAGTCTGCCAGATGAGCTAATTCAACTGCACGCGCCGTGACACTTGCTCGATCCTTGGTGAAATGGATGTGATTGTGCACGATGGCAAAGAGGGCATCGGTTACCTGCGTGATGCAAGTGTGTGTGGCCGCCTGGGAGATGCCGCTGATGTCTGCTGCTGATCCCTGGAATGAGCCCGAGGCAAAAAAGTTCAGTGCGGTGGTGACTTTGACGGCCACTGGTAAGGGTTGTCCACCTGGTCCTCTGGCCTGCAGGTCTTGTTGCAGCATTGCGCAGATGTCACCCACTACCTCTCGCGAAAGTCGGAGCCGCCTTTGGCACTGCTGCTCAGACATGTTGAGATAGCTGACCCTGTGTCTGTAGACCCTGTTTGGGGGGTATCTCCTGTGCCGATGGGCTTCCAAGCACTGGCCCCTTCTGGCCTGTGCATCTTCAGGTGGGTGAGCAGCAGCCTGGTGCTCCTGTTGTTGCTGCTGCTGTTGGGGCTGCTGCTGTTGTTGCTGCTGCTGTTGGGGCTGCTGTTGTTGTTGCTGCTGTTGTTCGGCCTCATCTAATATCCAGAAGGGAAGGAAATAAATGGCTCCCATGCTTCTGGTAGATGCCTCAGTTGAGGAAGCGCTCAGTGAAGGTGGCGAGAGGGGTTTCCCAGGAGGTCACACTGGAGATGGGTGTCAGGCTCCAAACTTCCACAGCTGTGGTTATGCCTTCTAAAAGTTCCCCCAGACCTGAGACTACAAAGTCCTGCCACCTGCAAATGATGGCTGATCAAATTTCCTCTTTAATGGTTGACCTGCAGCTGATAGTCAGCAATCCAATTGTGCTCCCACCAGGTTTCACCGTCGTGTTTCCCACCAGGCGTGTTTCACGTGGGAAAAGGGTTAAAATCGCAATAGCCATTCAAAATGGCATTATAGAGGCAATTTCGAGCTTGTTAAGGGCGTTAACGGCCTATCCCGCCTGTTGGAGGCGGGACGGAGTCGGGACCATTAGACACGAGTTTTTGAAAATTGCGTGGAGGCGGGATGGAGTCGGGGTCGGGCCTACCCGCCAGTTTTGCAAATTTAACCACCCGCATGCCTCCAATCCCGCCTCCACGGCCCAATGAAAATCCTGCCCATCGTCCCTAATCAGGCTGTGTTCGAGATACCGGGTAAACTTTCTACTTCTGCTCTCCAGGCATGGTGAAAATAAATGCAAGTCTTTCCTTCACTCTGCATTTGGAAACCACCTTTTCACTATCAACACAAGATGGGAGTCGAACCATTCCTACTGAAATTTAAATGTTGTGGAAATTGGGCAGAGAATTTACTAAAATCTGGTAGCGTCTCTATCTGTGGCAATATGAAATTTAAAAACTCAAATTTTCATATTTCATCCTAAAAGAAAGATTTGCATTTATATAGCACCTTTCACGCCCCAGGATGTCCCAAAGCGCTTTATAGCCAATGAAGTACTTTTGAAGTGTAGTCACTGTTGTAATGTAGGAAACAATTTGCGCACAGCAAGCTCCCACAAACAGCAACGTGATAATGACCAGATAATCTGTTTTTAATGATGTCGATTGAGGGATAAATATTGGCCAGGACACCAGGGATAACTCCCCTGCTCTTCTTCAAAATAGTGCCGTGGGATCTTTTACACCCACCTGAAAGAGCAGACGGGGCCTCGTTTAATGTCTCATCCGTAAGACGGCACCTCCAACAGGGCAGCACTCTCTCAGCACTGCTCTAGAGTGTCAGCCTAGATTTTGTGCTCAAGTCTCTAGATGTTATTGAAACAGAAAAGGCAATAAGCATATGTGGTGTCAGACAGTCGGTGACTTAATGAATCAGTCATTGCATGACCAATCCCATAATCACACACTCCTCAACGTTCTCTCACAGAAATATTGAATTATTTTCAAAAAATGCTTAGGAACTGATAACTTTAACGAGCTCCCCTGAGATTATCAAATGTAATAGAGATAGTGAGGTTTCCACCTCTGGTTTTCAGCTGGACACTATAAGCAGGCTATCAGGTTTTTATTTTGCATTTTAATGTAAAACAGAGCTGCTTAAGTCTGGTTTTATAAGCTTAGGTCCAGTTATTGTACAGTTTTCAGTGGATTTTTTAACAATATAGTATTGAGCTGTTTACAATAAAATAGAAAAATCAGACTGATTTGAACTGCTTCGCCTGCTATTAAACCAATAGGGCCTCAAATGTAGGTCAGTGCCACCAGTAAGGAGAGGAGCAACACTGAAATAAGTGTAGCCCCTGTAAACAAAACCAAGACTTGCATTTATATAGCACCTTTCACAACCTCAGGACGTCCCAAAGCGCCTTACAACCAGTGAAGTACTTTTGCAGTCACTGTTGTAATGTAGCAGTTGAATGTTGAGCCCACACAATAGTTGAAATCATTTTCCGTAATACAATTTTTTTCAACAAAAAAAATAATTGTAAGTCACATTCTGTCCTTGCGCTCCATCAGATTGGGCTTGATAAAAAGCTGGTAATCGTGAGTGGGGTCACGCAGGCTTCATGTTTTTGAAAGTCTCAATTCGGGCCTACGAAAGGCCAAGGAATGTGCATGAAGAATTTCACTCCAACTCAGCTCCGCTCCGCAATAGCTAGATTAATCTTTCATGATTAGTCTCGTCACCAGCAAGGAGAGCAGCAACACTGTAGCCCCTGTAAACGGCAGCTACCCTATCACACTTCATAACCACAATTAGTTAGCAGAAGTAGCAAAATGGCTTCACTAACCTGGTAACTCAGTAATTGTAGGCGGTATATATCATACACATTTTCAGAGAAATGTAGAAAAGCAGTTGCTGCTCCTGTGTGCACAGTATATTCTGTGCAATGGAAAATCTTGGCTAGCATTGCAGGTTTTAGGCACTAGCTTCGAAGCATGTTTAATGATATTTTCCTGTTTGCTCTGTTTATTTTGGCAAAATATACACTAGTTCTGTAGGAACGATCTTTGAAGCAGGTCTCTGTAAAGTTACATTTATAGTACTGCAGCCAACCAGCGTTCAGGACTCTGTCCAAACTACAGCAAAGTTAGAATGTTTCTACTGTGTCAAAAATAGTTGAAAGAAAATTTCATGCACTTTAAGTGGTTGAGTGTTTAACTTTGAACGAGAATGTCATCTACAGACTGCCGGTCACTTGCACTCATCCACTTAAGGTGGGCAAGTTTCTGCCCTCCCCTGCTTCTGTTGGATGAGTTCCAGGACTATCTGCGTCTCTGAATTTTGGACACTAAGGGAATCAAGGGATATGAGGATAGGGCTGGAGAGTGAGGTTGAGGTAGAAGATCAGCCATGATCTTACTGAATGGTGGAGCAGGCTTGAGCGGCCACATTGGCCTACTCCTGCTTCTATTTCTTATGTTCTTAAATTCCCCTGTCTCTGTTGGATGAGTCCCAGGACTATCTGCCACTATAAATTCCCCAGCCTCTGTTGGGGATGTTGTCAGCTTCTTGGAGTGAAGAGGGAGTAATAATTCCATCTGTTGTATCCTACATTTCCCACATCAAGAAGTACAAATTTCAAAATTTGAAATTGGGCCCAAGTGTCAGAGACGAAAGCAGAAGTTATTTTTTACTGCAATTTTCTGAATATACAACATATTTAAGTTCTGACCGCCAATGATTTGTGCATTAAAATCCAAAGTTAACTTCAAAACATGAATTGTATTGGACGTGATGTTGCCATCACTCTTTAATGTGATATATTCCACTGAACTTTACTGTGAACTGAACAGAAAATACAATACCACTGAGATTCAGTTCGAGTCAGTGGGACAGTTCAATGAGAACAGGGTGAGCAGCTTAATCTACGCAGTAACATTTTCCTGAACAATATTTGGGCAATTTTATTATTTTTTGACCTCACTGGGAAGCATTGATTGCTCACTGGGATGTGGTCGCCTCACTGGGCTCCATCTTGTTCAGATAGTGTGTGTGTGTGTGTACGCGTGGACTATGGGAGACATTATCGCTGACCTTCATCCAACATCTAAAAACATGTATTTTAAACAAGGGTAATTGGATGACAATTAAGAATGGAATCCCCCTAACCTATGGGATCTAAAACCATTTATATCACCCCTTCCTCTGCCCTGGCTAAGATCAGATAACTCAGCAAAGACCAACAATTGAACCTGGAAGCTTCCTGATCTGAGTGCTTTAGTTGCTCTCCAGATTACGTGACTTAGCCATTTAGAATGGTATATACGCTCATTTTAAACAGCGACCAGTGGATCTTCCATGACGTTAGCAGGTTTGTGAAAGATGAGGTGAAGGAAGAGGATAGAGGTAACGGCCTAGAAATTCAGTTGCGTTCGCCAGCCATTAACGCCATAAGAGGGGTATATTTCCAGCGCTAGGCACTTAGCGCCCGGGCGCAGGCCGATCTGCGCCTACGCCCAAATTCAGTAGACATTTAGCGCCGGCGCAAAGTGTTTGCGCCCGCTCAGCTGCGCGCGCAGCTTATGACGTCATTTCGTCGTGCAACGCTGTTTGTGCGCCCCAAACCGGAAATTCAGTGGCGCCCGCCCAATGTGGGCGTGGCGCTGTTAAGAACTGTGAAGTGGAACGCAACAGAGGCCCTGTGGGCCTCGGGGAGCGCTAATTAAAGGGCACTTACACTGACCTATAAAGCCCAGCCATTTTGCTGCAATGACTTTACTGCTTTGGATTTCTGGACAGAGACCAAGGAACAGAGCTTACTGATTTGGGACAACATAGGAGAGGTATTTTTGGCTTCTGGCCAGAGCTTTGACATTTGAATCATTGTGATTTCACTGTTTGCAAGTTTATTATGGGGGCTGTATGGGGTTCCAACCCTCAGTTGCAGCATTATGTGCGAAGGGCTCGCAGACGCTGTGTGAGAGGGCCAGCCATGCCTAGACGCAGAGGGGCCATCAGGCGTCGGCAACGTAGGCCTTACCCACTCAGGCAATACCGGCAGCAGGCGTCCTATCTCACCATGACTGCGGCGCATTGTGTTAAGAGGCTGCGCTTCAGAAGGGAGGTGGTTGCAGAGATCTGCCAGCTGCTTCACAGAGATCTGCGTCCACAGCTGATGTGCAGGACGTCTCTCTCGGTGGAAGTGAAGGTCACGGTGGCTCTGAACTTTTATGCAAGCGGCTCCTTCCAAGCCGCTGCTGGGGACATAGCGAACATCTCCCAGTTCGCCGCGCATCGCTGCATCCGGCAGGTCACCGATGCACTTTTCGCGAGGAGACACCAATTCATCTCATTCCCCATGACCCTAGAGAGGCAGGAGCAGCGTGCAGTCGGATTTGGCAGGATCGCGGACTTCCCCATGGTGCAGGGCGCCATTGACTGCACGCATGTGGCTATGCGGGCACCTATCGACAATGCCGAGGATTACCGCAACCGGAAGGGCTACCACTCCCTCAATGTACAGCTGGTGTGTGACCACAGGCAGCGCATCCTAGCTGTCAATGCCCGCTTTCCAGGAAGCAGCCACGATGCATTTATCCTGCGCCAGACTACTGTGGCTGACATGTTTGAGGCACAGCCTCCACCAAGGGGATGGCTTATTGGGGACAAGGGCTACCCTTTGTGTACATGGCTCATGACCCTGCTCCGTGCGCCCAGGACCCCAACGGAGGAGGCATACAACGAAAGCCATCAAGCCACAAGGAACATCATAGAGCAAACGATTGGCGTCCTCAAGCAACGGTTCCGCTGCCTGGATCGTTCCGGCGGATCTCTACAGTATTCGCCGGATAGAGTCTCCCAGTTCGTCGTCGTGTGCTGCATGCTGCACAACCTGGCTATCCGCAGGACTCAGGCAATGTAGAAGTGCATCAGCATAAATATATATATCCACACATATTAGTATAAAATAAGCACATATACTCTCTTATATTAAAATGGAGTCTGGAACTGTTTCAACAGGCCAAAATGGCTTCACACAGTATAACATAAGGGGAAACGGGCAGGCCCATATTAGGAAACGGTTTAAGGAAGAGGATGTGACTCCTTTGTAGCTTGCAGGCTAGACAGTTCCATAAACAAGATAAGCTTAACAGAACAAAAGCATGATAAACCAAAGGACATGTACTGTAAACATTCGTATGAATGTCCAGAACCAAAGTGAGAGACAAACCGTCTCCATTGTATAAAATTAATTAACTTTATCTAAAGGTATTCCTGCATCATGACTTTTGATTATCTATGGGCTAACCTTATCTTAAGACACCGAGGCTCTGCTGACCCTTTAGTCATCTTCTTGTTGACCTTAAACATTTCTTACTCATCTCTTCCTTAATGTTATTTAGTTGTGGCTGGGGGAGTGGCAGTGTCGGCTGCACCAATGGGGGCAAGCTGGCTGATGCCAGGCGCGCGCTGTTCGCCAGAGACACTGGCACTCGGCCGGGCTGGCAGTGCAGCAAGCGCAGCAATCTGGTGGAGGCCAGACCGCTGTGCTGCAGCAGGGCGGTGGGTGCCCTGGCGATGCCTCCGCGCCACAGCGAGTGTGGCAGAAGTGAGTGCCCGAACTGCCCTGGTATGTGCCCGCATCAGATCTGCCAGTGTCTGGACGGCACCACTCATGGACTCGCGACTCGCGTCCTGCGCTGCCGCGAGTTGCTGGACACCCCTGTCGTGTGCTGCCGCGAGTTGCTCGACCCCCCTGGCCTGTGATTCCCCGAAAGCGACCACACTATGAGCCAGGGACTCAATGGCCTGAGGCAACTGTCCCACAACCCCCATGAACTCCTTGTGGCGCCGCTCCGACGCCGCGGACATCTCATCAAGGAGGCGCACCTCCTGGGTGAGGACCGTCTCCGGACTGGAGGGCGGACTCTCCCTCTGGGGAGAAGGCCGCCGAGCTGCCCGACCCTTCCCGCGTGCCTCGACCCCACTGGGCCCAGGAACTGCCCTCCCCTGCAACACTTCCCCCCTCTGGGGAGAAGGCCGCCGTGCTGCCCGACCCTTCCCGCATGCCTCGACCCCACTGGGCCCAGGAGCTACACCCCCCTGCAACACTTCCCCCTGCCTCTCCTCCAGGCCAGACGTCTCCCCTCCATTGCCACCCCCTGGCGCGGATGAGGGTTCCCCCGATGTGCCGCCTTCCTCCTGGTCCTCGTCGTCCTCCTCCTCCAAGGGCCTGGCACTCTGAGCTTCAGGGACCACCTCCTCCTCACCAGCTGAAAGCAGGACGGCACAAGAGTAGCTTTAGAGTGAGGACAGGGCGTCAGCGAAGGAGGCATGAGTGGTGGCATTATGCGCATTGGTCGGACAGTGGGAAAGGATGTAGATCTGAAGCGCAAGGGCAACGAGAGAGGTCCAACCGGTCATGTCCTTACCAGTGGGTCCCAGTACAGGGTCCGCATCTCCAATGGCAACAGGGCCAGTCACCCGGCCACGCATGAGTCGAGCCACGCTCTCCTCCAGCTCACTGAGCGCCTGGTACTGGGGACGGCCTCCCCCGGTGGCAGACTGGCTCCTCAAATTCCGCGCCAGCTTGGCCTGCAAGAGAAAGGACGGCCTCTAAGTACAGTGTGGTGCCCTGTTGCTGTGTGCACTGCCTCCCATGGTCAAATAGCTTGGCCAGTGTGGTGCCCTGTTGCTGTGTGCACTGCCTCCCATGGTCGAATAGCTTGGCCAGTGTGGTGCCCTGTTGCTGTGTGCACTGCCTCCCATGGTCGAATAGCTTGGCCAGTGTGTTAAGTGCAGAAAGTGCTATTGATGATCATGCCAGTGCCATAGCTGCGGGAGGAGGGCTGGCCATTAGGCCTTTGAGGTCCCTTTGCCCATAATGTGAGGTGCACATGCAAGGATGAGGAGGACACTGGAAAGGGTACTCACCTTCACCATCCGAGTGAGGTCGTTGTACTTCTTGCGGCATTGGGCCGCACTCCTGGGGACATCGCTGGTGGATGACACCCTGTGGGCGATTTTCTTCCAGGCTCTCCTGTACTGCCTCCTGGGAGCCTTCTTGCCACTGTCCGGGCACAAGATCTCTCTTTTCTTTTCCACACCATTAACCAGCACCCTCAAAGCATGCTGGGAGAAGCGCTGCGCTCGTTCACGGGCCTTCTCCATGGCTTCAGGCGCTATTTGGGTCCACCAGCAGTGTTGAGGCCTAGCTGCAGGGCTCCACTATGCAGGGCGTGGCAGCAGTCAAAGTCGACCCTTCCCCCTTTAAGAGCTGGCCGGTGTCAGGGTGTCTGCTGTCAATCAAAACATGACCGCACCTGCGCTGCGCCCGGCCTCGGCGTTATCAGTCCGCATCGCCGGCTTAGCGCCTGAAGATAGCAGTGCAACGCCAGTTTCAGCGCTCGCCCAAACTCTTGGCCAAATCTACTGAATTTCGGCGAAGTGGCCTACACTTTCCGGCGGGCGCTAACTTTAGCGACCGCCCGACTTTACCGCCCCAAAAGTGGCCAGACTGAATTTCTAGGCCAACATGTTTTTTGATTGGCTCTCAGCTAATTAGAAAATGATGACAGATTTGATATCACCACAACAACAACGTCCAAGGCGCTGCACAGGAGTATTATAAGACAAAAATATTGACACTGAGTCACATAGGAGAAATTAGGGCAGGTGGCCAAAAGCTTGGTCAATGAGGTAGGTTTTAAGGAGCGTCTTAAAGGAGGAAAGAGAGGTAGAGAGGCGGAGAGGTTTAGGCAGGGAATTCCAGAGCTCAGGACCCAGGCAACAGGAAGTACGGCCACCAATGGTTGAGCGATTATAATCAGGGATGCTCAAGAGGGCTGAATTAGAGGAGCGCAGATATCTCGGGGGGGGGGGGTTGTAGGGCTGAAGGAGATTACAGAGATAGGAAGGGGCGAGGCAATGGAGGGATTTGAAAACAAGGATGAGAATTTTGAAATTGAGACGTTGTTTAACCGGGAGCCAATGTAGGTCAGTGAGCACAGGGGAGATGGGTGAACGGGACTTGGTGCGGGACCTGACACACACCATACGCAGACACACCATGCAGACACACAGACACAGACATTTTTTGTTACTGTCTCTAGACTTTCTCCTGTACCACATACCAATTCTTGGTTGAGACAGAAAGCAGATAACCTCTTCCCAACAATGATCTGCATCTCTGGTCTGTACGGACCTTGCTCAACCATCACATCAAGATCCAGCAGCCAGAAATCAAATAGCAAGTCATGGCTTTCAAAAGGCTGCAGAGGCACGATTTGTTCCATTCCCGTGGAACCCACAGGCTGATTCTTTAGTCCAGGATATATAGAATTACATCGAATTTTACAGCGCAGAAACAGGCTATTTGGCCCAACAGGCCTATGCTGGTGTTTATGCTCCACACGAGCCTGTTTGTGGCAGAACCGGCTTCTTCTTGAAGCGGTTCCATAATATAAAAGAGGCATCAGATTCACAGACCACTTTGTGCACTGTTATGACTTTCTCCAGTTCCAGCAAGATTATCCTGCAGATATTCCTCTTGTGCAATTTGCTCAAAACCTATGACGTTAAAGCTCTGTGGAGGGTTCAATCATTGTTTGTTTTTGTAAAAATAAACATCTTACTAATGTGTCTTTCGTGTTGCAGTAAAAACAAATACACAGAATTTATAGGGCAGAGAGCTCCTTCCATCTCTGTGATTTCTCAGCAGTTTTTAAAATCCAGAATGAGTATTTATTTTTCATAATTGTATTATTACAATGAGCACAAACAATGGGATGACCCAGACTATATATGGGACTAGAGAAGGAGAATAAAGACTCTAGATCTGTATTCTAGAGGCCTGGACTAATAATCCAGAGAACCTGAGTTCAAATCCCACCATGGCAGCCTGAAGCCTGGACTTTCCCGTTTCCCACCCACAAGGTGGGGGACGACCCGGGAGACAGCGTGTGTGCGACGTAAAGGGTAGGTTCCCTGCCTGGAAGCCAGCCTGATTGACAGGCTGGCTTCCAGTCATGCGGGAAACGCGGACCAAGAGGCCGCAAGACCAGGTAGGTGCTGGGCCCAGGCTGGGGAGGGTCAGATCCCCGACCCCAGAGCTGAGTCACGATCCCCGACCCCAGAGCTGAGTTGCGATCCCGAGGGGTTTTCCAATCCCTGGGGGGGGTCTGATGTCTGACCCCAGGGGGGGGTTCCGATCCCCGGGGAGGGGTGGGCTGGTAGTGGGGGGAGCTTGGGGGGCCGGGAGGAAGCACTCCTACTCCTCCCAGCCCACAAGGATGGCTCCCCAAGACTGAGGCCGATCCCCAGCGCCTGCAGTAAAACCTGCAAAGCAGGTTAAAATAGAGGCTGCAGGCCTCATTATCATATTTAAATTGCCAACCCGCCTCCTGGCTGCGGGTTGGCTGCCCGCTCCTCCGTCCCGCCTGAGTAAATGGTGAAAGTGGGCGGGTTGGGGTCGGGTTTTAGATTTTTACAACTTTCAACTCCCCCCACGCCTCTAACCCACCTGTCCTTTCCTGTGAAAATTCCGGCGGAATTTCAATTCAATTAAAAAAAAAATTAAATCTGGAAATAAAAAGCTGGTGTCAGTCACAGTGACCACGAAGCTGAGAGATTGTCACAGAAACCCAACTGGTTCACTAATGTCCTTCAGGGAAGGAACTTGCCACCCTTACCCGGTCTGGCCTATATGTGCCTCCAGTCCCACACAAAGGTGGTTGACTCTTAACTTCCCACTGATGTGGCCTAGCAAGCCACTCAGTTGTATCAGACCACTACAAAGGCACAAAAGAATGAAACCGGACAGACAACTCGGTTGCAACCTAGACAAAGACTCACCCAGCCCTGTCGGCCCTGCAAAGTCATCCTCACTATCATCTGGGGAGTGGGGACTGGTGCCAAAGTTGGGAGAGCTGTCTCACAGACTAGTCAAGCAACAGCCTGACATAGTCATACTTACAGAATCGTACCTACCAGCCAACGTCCCAGACTCCTCTATCACCATCCCTGGCTATGGGGGAACAATGTTATACAATCGGGGGGTAGTCGGCCCTGGGAATCCTCAACGTTGACTCTGGACCCCATGAAGTCTCATGGCTTCAGGTAAAAGATGGGCAAGGAAACCTCCTGCTGATTACCGCCCTCCCTCAGCTGATGAATCAGTACTTCTCCGTGTTGAATACCACATGGAGGAAGCACTAAGTCTAGTAAGGGCACAGAATGTACTCTGGGTCGGGGACTTCATTGTCCATCACCAAGAGTGGCTCAATATTACTACCACTAACCGAGCTGGCCGAGTCCTAAAGGACATAGGACGCGAATTTGCCGGCGCTCAGAGGGCGGGTTTGGAGGCGGGTCTGCTGTCAAAATAGCAAAGATTGACAGCGGGTAGGAAACCCGCCTCCACGCGAGTCTTCCAGGTGTCGGGGCTGTCACCAGAAAACTGACCCGACATCAAGCGGCGGGGGATACAATTGAGCTAGTTAAATGGCTTGTTAAGAGCCAATTTAATGCTATTTTGAGGCTTCCTTCCAGTTTTACGTTCTCCCCCATGGGTTACCCGCTGTTCGGGGAACACCCCAGCTCAACCTGGCGTGTTGTGAGTCTGCTCTGATGTTTCTGATAAGGTGACAGCTGCAGAAGTGGTGTAAAGGATGCCATGTTAGCAGATGGTGAGTTTCAGAGCAAAGAAAATATTGGTTACTGCATTTTTAATACATGTAGAGATTTCTTTAGCTTACAAGTTTTTAGATCCAACTGTATGTCCAGTGCCACCTCATTGGGAGAACCTCTCTCACCATTGGCAGATCACTTCTGTCATCTCACCTGCAGATGCCACCTATTCCAGCAACATCGGAGCCAATGAAACAATCAGACCATGGTCCTCTGAATCCTTCCACGATCAGCCCCAACACCAACATCACCAGGCACACCAACAACATCACCAACCTTCTCTGTCATCACCTGATGCTGCACTGGACACAGGGCATCAGCCCCAGACAACATTGCTGCCCGGGAGGCCAGCGATGGCATCACCATGGCCAGATTTACTTCACTTGACGCTGTTAACCCTGGCTGCCACATGATGCGCCAGGTTGACACCATCCCACACCAGCACCGTGAAGCATCCCTTTAATGTCCAAGCCATTCCATGCACACTCATCACTATAGCTGGGGGGGGGAGGTCAGCGGCGGTGGTGGAGAGGAAGTTATGTCTCAACATTCACTGGAACTCAGTAAGACACTTCTCAAGGTGCGCTCAGATCTGTCCAATAAGGGTCAGTTTTGGAGAAATAGATTTCACTGTATGACAGCACATTACCAGAAACTTCACATGGACATTGGCTAAACCTCTCAAGTGTTTACCCTTGTGTGTTGTTAGTTGGTATGCTTATAGTAGGATGAGGGTGAGTGTGAGGGGTGGCTAGTGAGATGGGGAAGTGATAAAATAGATAGAGAGGGTTGGGTGGAGGTGCAAGGTAAGTTGGTGTGAGTAAGGATGTGCAGGAGTAGGGTTGGGAAGGCGGAGTGATGGGGATGTGTTGAGTGGAACAGCAGGGTGAGTTTGAGTGTGGCTTTGCAGTAATATTTTGTGATCCACTGAGATCATTGAAAGGTTGGCACCACTGCAGCCAGGGACCCCTGACGACATCCCTGCTTTTGCCCTCCTGTGCAATGTGCAACAAGGCTGCGTTGGTCTCCTGGGGAGGTGTCTTCCGCCCTTGGAAGGGAAGAGAACCTCCCTGTGTGCTGTGACTCCCTCCATAAGCATATGGAGGGAGTCATTGGAGAGCCTGGGTACAGCCGTGCACCTTTGTGCAGTGCTGGTCAGTGTTTGCAGCACCTCAGTGCTGTCAAACACTGACAGAACAACTATCAAACTCCATGTGGACATGGTCCCTTTAAGGAAACCAGCTGATGACGCATCATCAAATGACATCATCAGACCCACTTTCTGTTAATTGGCCGGGAAGCCCGCAGGGCCGACTTGAGGCCAATCAAGGGAAAATCCTGTTTACAGAGCGGCTGTAGCCAGGTTCGTGACTGGAACCCGGAAACCAGCTCTCCCGCCACCATCCCGCCTCTGCTGGAAAATTCGCGGCCATAGCTGCCAGACTGGGTTTGTAGCAGGTGGCGAGAGAACTAACACAAAGGAATAACGTACTTGACCTCGGCCTGAACAATCTGCCTGTCACAGGTGCATCTATCCATGACAGCATTGGTAGGAGTGACCACAGTCTTTGTGGAGACTAAGGGGGAAAAATTGGGTATCGCCCATTTTGGGGCACTAATATTGGCCGGGTGCAAAGTTTAGCGCCTGGCGCTCATTATCGCCTCCGACTGCAAAATTCACCTCTATCGCCCCTGGAGGTGATTTGAGCGCTAAATCAGGCGTTACACACCTCTCTTAAGGCGCAAATGTCAGGGAGCGAGGCGCTACCTCAGAACGCTACTGAAGCTCAGGCGATGTCAGTTACCATGGAAACCAGACAGACCGGCACTGTCCAGTTCTTAAAGGGGAGGGGCCATCTTGCTGGCCAGCCACTCCCTGCTCATTGCAGCCTTGAATCTCGGCCTGGAGAGACCTCAAAAGCAATTGTGTTGGAAGCACTAATGGATAGGCCCACGAAAAGAGCTCGGCACTTAGGAACCTCAAAAGTGGTGCTGAGGGCCAAAACTCCTTAGCACAGCGTTAAAACCAAAAATTTTGCTGACAAGAAAAGGCAGAAAGCGCCCGCCTTTAAACAGCGCTCCGCCAGCCCCTTCCCGACTTGAAAACGTTCCCCTCTACCTGTCGCTCCTAGCGGCAGGCACTAAGGCAGGGGGCACGACTCAATATCCGGTCTGGGACGCTACCGGGGCATTGCACGCTTGACTAACGTCATGATCTGCGGGCACAGGAGATCATGGCGGTAGTATTTAGCGCCACCGCAAAACGATGGGTCAATTTCGCGAGCGGTGCTATAACCGCCACGCTCGGGCGCTAAGTTCGTAGCACTCCCGGAGGCGCTAAAGGGAGGCACTAACCAACCAAATTCTTCCCCCCAAGTCTCATCTTCACACTATTATTATTGTACTGTGGATTTACTTCATGAGGCGCATGTAGCTGCATACATTTCAAACTATGTCGTTGTCATGGGAGAGTTATTCCCACATCCATTCAACCCATGTTATTGGCAACAGGGGGCTCAGTCAGCCTGAGGGTAGCGACAATCTACTCTAAAGAAAGGAGCTGATAATTTTATGGATTCTTGATTAAGATATTTCAGTATATTTGCTGCTGGAATGCACAGCAAGATGTTAACTATGCTGTCGTTTGACAGAGCAAGTAGACTGCATTCAGAATCAAGACATTCTAATGTCTTATTTACAGTGGCAAATGGATGCCAAGATTGGGAGCTTTGTCACCCTGTCTGTGATACTGTCTGCTTACAATCAAAATAGCAGTAGGACCACTGCACTTGGCCTCATCACCCTATAATTGATGAAAAGAGCTCTTCAGTCCACATGATCTCATCTTTCCAGTAGACCGACCCTACTGTCTTCACATTACAGCATTTTAATGTACACCTGAGTAGGTAGACCAGAACACTCAGATCATCCTATCTGAAGGACATCACATCTGGCTGAAGATGCTGCCTCTGAATCTGGAATGGAAGGAGGGGAGAATGCACAGGACAGAGACAGCAGATCAGAGGACATCAGTGGGGATGTGGAGCCAATGTCGATCAGTGAGGATGGAGGTGATGGGGCTTACAGTGGAATAGGATGCAGGCAGCAGAGTTTTGGATGACTTGAAGTTAATTTATGCTAGAAGCTGGGAGATATGCAAGGAGAGACTAGAGGTGCCGAAGGCATAAATAAGGGTTTTAACAGCAGTGGGGGAAACATAGGGGTGGCGGTGAGCAATATTGTGAAGGTAGCAGCAAGCAGTCTCATTACTAGGCAGGAGATGGGCTTTGAAGCTCAACTCTGGCTCAAACAGAATGTTGAGGTTGAGGGTGGAAAATGATGGCTTTGATGTTCCCAATATTCTATTGTAGCAAATTCTGGCTTATGGAAGTCTTTGTCAGACAAGCACAGAGATAGTCATTGGATCAAAGTTAGTGGTGGAGAGGTTGAGTTGGATGTTGTCAGCATACGTGTAAAAGCTGACCCCATGTCTATGAATAATGTTACAGGGGACAACATGTAGATGAGGAAAAGGAAGGTGCCAAGAATGGATCTTTGGGGAACTTGAGAGGAGACCATGCAGGATATAGAGGAGAAGTCATCACAGGAGATGTAATGAGTGGAAGCATGCAAGGGCAATCCCATTGATGTGGACCACAGAGGAGAGGCAATGGAGGATGATGGCGTGGTCATCCATGGTTAATGCTGCAGAGAGGGCACGGAGGACAAGAGAGAATAAAGTGCCTTAGTTACAGTCACAGAGGGTATCGTTGGTGACTTTGGCCAGGGTGGTCTCAGTGCTGGGCGCAGGGTGGAATCAGGATTGAATGGTTCGAACAGTGAGTTGTGGAAGAGCTGAGCACACAGCTGGGAGGCAATGACACATTCAAGGACCTTGAACAAGCAGAGTTTAGGGATTAGAAAGTAGTTAGAAGAGACGGACAGGCCAAGGTTGGCCTTTTTGAGGAGAGATGTGATGATGGTGGTTTTGCCTGGAAACAGAGAGTAGTGGTGAATGGTTTTTCAGACTGGAGGAAGGTATACAGTGGTGTTCCCCAGGGGTCGGTACTAGGACCACTGTTTTTCTTGATATATATTAATGACTTGGATGTGGGTGTACAGGGCACAATTTCAAAAATTGCAGATGACACAAAACTTGGAAGTATAGTGAACAGTGAGGAGGATAGTGATAGACTTCAAGAAGACATAGATAGGCTGGTGAAATGGGCGGACACGTGGCAGATGAAATTTAACGCAGGAAAGTGCGAAGTGATAGATTTTGGTAGAAAGAATGAGGAGGGGAAATATAAACTAAAAGGTACAATTCTAAAGGGGGTGCATGAACAGAGAAACCTAGGGGTATATGTGCACAAATTGTTGAAGGTGGCAGGGCAGGTTGAGAAAGCAGTTAAAAAAGCTTACGGGATCCTGGGCTTCATGAATAGAGGTATAGAGTACAAAAGCGTGGAAATTATGATGAACCTCTATAAAACACTGGTTCGGCCTCAACTGGAGTACTGTGTCCAATTCTGTGCACCGCACTTTAGGAAGGATGGGAAGGCCTTAGAGAGGGTGCAGAAAAGAATTACAAGAATGATTCCAGGGATGAGGGACTTCAGTTACGTGGATAGACTGGAGAAGCTGGGGTTGTTCTCCTTAGAGCAGAGAAGAGTGAGAGGAGATTTGACAGGAGCAAGGATGTCTTGCTGCAGTTGTACAGGGCCTTGGTGAGACCACACCTTGAGTATTGTGTGCAGTTTTGGTCGCCTTATCTGTGGAAGGATGTTCTTGCCATGGAAGGAGTGCAGCGAAGATTCACAAGGCTGATCCCTGGGATGGCAGGAATGATGTATGAGGAGAGATTGGGTCGATTGGGCTTATATTCGCTGGAGTTTAGAAGAATGAGAGGGGATCTCATTGAAACTTATAAAATTCTAACAGGACTAGACAGACTAGTAGCAGGAAGGATGTTCCCGATGGCGGGGAAGTCCAGAACCAGGGGTCACAGTCTAAGGATAAGGGGTAAGCCATTTAGGACACAGATGAGGAGGAATTTCTTCACCCAGAGAGTGGTGAACCTGTGGAATTCTCTACCACAGAAGGCAGTTGAGGCCAATTCATTAAATATATTCAAGAAGGAGTTAGATATATTTCTTAAGGCTAAAGGGATTAAGGGATATGGGGAGAAAGCAGGGAAAGGGTACTGAATTTGGATGATCAACCATGATCGCATTAAATGGCGGAGCAGGCTCGAGGGGCCGAATGGCCTACTCCTGCTCCTATCTTCTATGTTTCTATGTTTCTATGATAGAAGTGTTCAAAATCCTTTGGGGTCTGGACAGAGTAGATAGAGAGAAACTGTTCCCATTGACAAATGGTTCGAGAACCAGAGGACACAGATTTAAGGTGATTGGCAAAAGAACCAAAGGCGAAATAAGAAAAACTTTTTTACGCAGCGAGTGGTTAAGATCTGGAATGTATTGCCTGAAAGGGTGGTGAAGGCAGACTCAATCATGGCTTTGAAAAGGGAGTTGGAGAAGTATCTGAAGGAAAGCAATTTGCAGGGCTATGGGGAAAGGGCAGGGGAGTGGAACAAGCTGAAGTACACTTGCAGAGAGCCGGCACGGGCTCGACGGGCCGAATGGCCTTCCTCCGTGCTATAACCATTTTATGATTCTATCTAGTGATTACTACCGGGAAGTGCGCATTTGGGGATACCAAGGGTAGTATTTCCCAATCTCCTGCCATTGCTTCAACAGATGATCGACAGAAACCATAGGGCCTGCTGTTTCTAGGGGTTTTCACCAATCTCCCACTGAAGTTATGGTGGGAGATGAGGAGAACTCCCACAGAATTCTACTCCCAGATGAGGACTGGCTCCCCCATTCTCAAATAGACAAATAACACTCACTGTCTGAGCTCATACATGAAGAGTAGTCACTTGATAAGATCTTGGAGAGAATCAGGCGAACTTGGAGCCGTACCCCAGCATGAATCAATGCTTCAGGAAAGGAGGGGAGAAGAGGCAAGAAAATTGGGGGGGGGGGGCGGGGAGAAAATGCACCTCTGCAAATCTTGGTTGTGAAAAGCACATCAGACTTTCATTCCATGGCTGTATTTGCTTATTCTAAGCCGATGCAGTTGTTATGGTGACAATTTAGGCTGTTTTGCACTGTTACTATAATCATGCTTGAAATGTATAAGAGAAGGGTAAAGGCATTCTCAAGGGAAGTGTTCATAACATCCACTGGCTAACATTCAGAACACATTGACAATGAAAACTGCTGCCATAAAGTTCTCATAGCCTGCTCCTATCTCTGGTAGAACACAATGTCAACAACACAGTGTAATGTTTAGGCAATTACACAGCCATTAACGCAATGCACATGTATTCCGAATCATTTCTGTAATCAAACGACTGATGTCCTTCGAAACTGATTAATCTCCAGCTGTGGGACTGACTTTGTTCAATCTGGGGACTGACAGTGATTTTGGACCATCTTGATTGTGTCACACAAACATCAGTTGTTCTGTGAACCAGATTAGTGCATTCCAGTTGGCTAGCTTGTGCCAGTTATTCTTGGCAGACATTTTGAGTTGAGAATAACCTAAATTCTTTAACAGGCAACAGAAAACACGCAAAAAATAACATTCTATTTATAACAGTCAAGAGGAAACAACTCATGATCAAAATATGGATACAAAAGAAGGGTCTGCATTATCCACTAATACCTATACAGAAAGAATGTACACTCACGCAGCACCATTCACATGCTCAAGACAACCCAAAGCACTTTACAGCCAATTAATTACTTCTGAAATGTAGTCATTATTGGTTTATAGGCAAATAGGAACAGGAGTGGGCCATTACGCCTGCCTGCCTTTCAATTAGATCATGGCTGATCTGTACCTCAACTCCATTTAACCAGATCTCAGTCTTGAAAATTTCAATTGACCCAGCCTTTTGGGGCACAGAGTTCCAGATTTCCACTACCCTTTGTGTAAAAAATTACTTCCTGATTTTGCACCAAAATGGCATAGCTCTTAGCATTCAAGATTATGCCTCCTTGTCCTGGATTAAGAACATAAGAAATAGGAGCAGGATTAGGCCATATGATCCCTCGAGCCTGCTCCGCCATTTACTAAGATCATGGCTGAACTTTAACCTCAACTCTACTTTCCCGCCCTATCCCCATATCCCTTGCTTCCCTTAGAGTCCAAAAACCTATCGATCTCTGTCTTGAATATACTCATTGACTGAGCATCCACAGCCCTCTGGGGTAGAGAATTCCAAAGGTTCACCACCCTCTGAGTGAAGAAATTTTTCCACATCTCTGTCCTAAATACTGTGGCAACAAGAGCTGGTCAGAGGCAAGGTATTCTGGAGTGAGTGTCTCACCTCCTGACACCATCTACAAGGCACAAGTCAGGAGTGTGATGGAATACTCTCCACTAGCCTGGATGAGTGCAGCTCCAACAACACACAAGAAGCTCGACACCATCCAGGACAAAGCAGCCCGCTTGATTGGCACCCCATCCACCACCTTAAACATTCACTCCCTCCACCACCAGCGTACCGTGGCTGCAGTGTGTACTATTGACAAGATGCAGCAACTTGCCAAGGCTTCTTCGGCAGCACCTCCCAAACCCACCTCTTCCACCTAGAAGGACAAGGGCAGCAGGTGCATGGGAACACCACCACCTCCAAGTTCCCCTCCAAGTCACACACCATCCTGACTTAGAAATATATCGCTGATCCTTCATCGTCGCTGGGTCAAAATCCTGGAACTCTCTGCCTAACAGCACTGTGGGAGTACCTTCACCACACGGACTGCAGCGGTTCAAGAGGTGGCTCACCAGCACCTTCTCAATGGGCAACTAGGGATGGGCAATAAATGCTGGCATTGCCAGCAATGCCCTGATCCAATAAATGAATTTTTTTTTAAATGGCTGACCCCTTATCCTGGGATCCGGGGAGCGGGGAGGGTGGCGGGGGGGAAAGGGAGTCCGATATCACGTGGGAAACCTGGAAGTATGTTAAGCGCATCAGAGGCTTTTTAACGCAGCCATCTCATTATCATTTTAGTTCCGGGTTTCCTGTCCAATCAGCGGCAGCAGGCGTGTTGAGGACCCGCATGACGTGATCTCAACTCCAGCATTTAAAGGAACATGGCGGAGATGCAATTTGGAGGTGTTGGAGTTCAGGCGAAGGAAGGTGAGGAATGGAAACGAAATGGGCAAAGGCTGTGCCCCGTTTCAATGATGCCTCCCTGGATTTACTGCTGGGGGCTGTGAGGAGCCGGAGGGAGATACTGTTCCTCAGAAACAGGAGGAAGCAACCTGCGGCAGAAACAAAGAAGGCATGGTTGGAGGTTGCCGAGGAGGTCAGCAGCAGGACAGTAGCGCCACGGTCCTGGATGCAGTCCAGGAAGCACTTTTATGACCTAACCAGGTCAGGAAATGTGAGTACAGTGGCACATTTACCTACATCCTGCTGTGCACATCTCCCCACCCCCCTCACTCTGCCTTCGCAAGCTATTCCATCGCATCACTCCTCATACCCACTTACCTTGCAGGTGCACACATCGTTCCCTGTCTATGCACTTCCTGACATCCCCATCTATCCATCCATCACTCCCACCCACCCTCATCCTTATGCAATGTCTTGCCCCCTGATACTCACCCTCACCGAATGCTCTCCATCCATCGAATGCACTCATGCCATTGCTCTCACTCATACGTCTGTTCTTTCCCTCCTTGCAGGAGAAGAGAGCACAGACACCAGGGAGAGGCAGAGAACCGGAGGGGGCTCTCCAGCCATCTCGCAACTCACAAGTGGAGAGGAGGAGGAGCTGGAGATCAGCAGAGTCCCGGCGTCCCTGGCTGTCAGATATGGGGGGATGGGAACCTCCCAGCTACCTGGTGACACAATTAAATATCAGACAGCCACATGTCATATGGTGCTCAGTCATGTTGGCTTGATTTCAACAGCGAGTGAAATATGATCATGTTGATAATGAGAAGTTGCATCATTCTTACCGTGTCAGGACTCATTCATGTCTTTGCTCTCCCACAGGGCCATCACGCATGCAGCAGGAGTTGGTGGAGCTCGCAGACGACGATTCCTCGGAGGAGCTCAATTGTTCCGAGGGTGCGCCGTCACAGGACTCCGTACCATGCACCAGCTCAGATACTCGCACTTCGGTGCAACCAGTAAGAAGGATAGTTGGGTTTTCACAAGTGAGCACGAGCAAATGGCAGTGGCAGGGGCAGCAGTGGCGAGTCTGCATCACAGGGCCCAGCCCTCTCCAAGCTCTGCTCTGCTGGACAGATGCTGTATCTGGATAATCACTGAGCAGCAGCAGAGAATGTACAATGGACAGGCCTTTCAAGCACGCTGTCCATGACTGCAGAGCGATTGGAGGAGTCAGCCTCAAGCATGAGTGGGTTGATATTGCACGGCACTGGGATGATGCCTTCTTGCATGGATAGACTGGCCAACTGCATGGAGCATCAAACGCTGCAATCACACCAGTCCATGCAAGCCTTGAGCAAGGGCTTGTGGACTCTGGAAGCCACCTTAAATAGGATGACAGATACCTTAGCCTTGGCCTTGCAACACCTCACTGATCTGCAGCAGAGTGCTTCCCAGCACAGTGGGAGCAGTGAAGTGCAGCTGGGCTATGAAAGGGGACATGGAGGTGAGGACTCCACTCAAAGCCCTTCCACTTCTCACCCGCCCCAAGTCAGTACCTGACATGCTGCCATGCTGCTTCGTGTTACGATGGCCGAGTCTGACCCTGCACAGGCGCTGGTGGAGCAGTCTCTGGCGGGGCCCTCACGGGCTCTAAAACCCAGAGGACATCAGCCAAGAGCATCTCGACAGTCAGATCAGGGATCTGAGCAGCCTGCCTCTACCTCTGCTCAAGCCACAGGGGTTGCACCACATAGGAGCGCTAGGAAAAGGAAGAGTAAAGATTTGTAGTTGCACAAGGGTACGCACATGGGTATCTTAGACATTGTTATATTGTTAAGTTTCTGTTCTTTATTTGCAGCACGTAAATATTATTCTTTTGCACCACTTTCCCTTCTTGCCCACTCTTGGTTGCTGGTTGGTAAGTAGCCTTTTAAGTTGTTTGATGATGAATGGGAAGTCCTGAATTGACAGCGACCAATAGGGGGATGTGAAAGGGGTGGTTGGTTGTTTGCAGGACTGCTTCCGTTAGTGGCATTGGGGGTGGGAGGGCGGGAAAGTGTCTGTTCCATGTGGTTCTGAGATGGGTCCACTGGTGGAATCTAAGTGAATCTCGCAATAATCAGGGCATCCCTGGCATCCCAGGCAGCAATGTGTGTAGCTGGTGGTCCATTGCCCTCATCACCTTCCTCCTCCTCTTAATCTTCCTCCTCGGAATCCTCTGAATAGGCTCTGCACTCTACGCCTTGGTCCTCCTGCAGGTCCAAACCTTGCTGCTGTGCAATGTTGTGCAGAACACAGCACAGCATGACCATTCTGGAGACCCTGGCTGGTGCATACTGAAGAGCGCCTCCAGATCTGTTGAGGCAGCTGAAGCGCATCTTCAGCATGCCGATGGCTTGTTCGATGACACATCTGTTGGTGATATGGCATTGATTGTCGTGCTCTTGGGCATCATTCCTCGGGTTTCTGAGAGGTGTCATCAGCCACGTTTTAAGTGGGAGTCTCTTGACTCCTAGCAGCTACCTGTTAACTCTGCTTCCAGGTGCAAAGACGTCTGGGAAGGTGGACTGTCGCAGGATGAAAGCATCATGGCAGCTGCCCAGGAATTATGCCCACACCTGCAAAAAGATCTTTTTGTGGTTGCACACCAGCTGCACATTGATGGAGTGGATGCCCATGCAGTTGACAAATAATACTGGGTGATCTGTGCCTGCCCTGATTGCCACGTGTGTGCAATCAATGATGCCATGCATCTGTGCGAAGCCAGCTAGAGCTGCAAACCCGAGAGCCCGCTCATTCTGATTGGCATCATCACAGGCAAAGTTGACATAATTGGTGGCCCTGGCAACCAACCCATTTGAGCGTCGCTGACTGGGAGATCCTGTAAATGTCTCCAGCAGAGTCCTGAAAAGATCAGAAGCAAAAATGTTGAGGGCAGTGATGTCTTTGACAACCACTGGTAAAGCATGGCCACCAGGTCCAGCTGGCAACAGGTCTTCTTCTAGCAGGCTGCAGATGTCTGCCACCACCTACGCGATAATCTGAGCCTCTTGAGACACTGCTGTTCCGACATGTCGAGGAAGCTAAACCTCTGCCTGTAGACCTTGGCGAGCTGCACCTCTCTGCGGCTCCCCTTTCTCCTGTGCAGCTTCAGGTTTGTGACCAGCAGGCTGCTGCTGATGCTGTTGCTGGTCATCTTGGTCCTCAGCTGAGGTCCAATCTAAGGCAGCATAAAGCAGTACATTTCCTGATCTGATAGATCAAACCTCCAAAGTGTGGAAGAAACCTCAAGTGTAGAAAGTCAACTCTCAGCAAAAGTACTGTGAATACCCTTTCCCGCTAGCAGGTAAGAAAGCAGCTGTGAGTACTGAGTATGCATGCCACATTTCCCTGAGATTGATTGACCCCCTCAATTGCTGCTGTGTACTCACCTTGCGAGTTTCAGGAAGTCCAGGAAACCCATGGATCACACTGTAAACTCAAAAATCTGTGTCAATATCACGTTAATTGAGCGATTAACATATGTTCATTGGCAAGCCACCTCTCCTGAGGTGGTGTTCGCATGCAGCCTAACACGCTGGAGTGAAACCCGGAAGTCAGCAGGTTGGAGCTGACTTCCCAATGCGCTGTCAATTTCATTGGCTTTAACCCCCTCCCGCTCCCAAACCCACACACTCCTCCATATTAAAATTCCCCCCTCTGTCTCTGATGATTCCAGTAACTTCCCCACAACTGGAGTTTAACTGACAGGTCTATATTTACCTGGTTTCTCCTTTCCTCCCTTCTTAAATAATGGAGTAACATTTGCAATTTTCCAATTCAAATGCACAATTCCTAAATCTAGAGAGCTTTGGAAAATTATGACTAACCCATCTGTAATGTCCTCACCTATTTCTCTTAATACTCTGGGATGGAAACCATCAGGTCCTGGAGAGCTGTCTATCTTAAGTCCCATTATTTTCTCCATTACCATTTTTTTAACTGATATTAAATCTATTATATTCCTTCCCTTGACTTATTTTTAGGTTCCCTTGTACCACTGATATTTTATCCTCTTTCCCTACTGTGAAAATGGATACAAACTATTCATTTATCAAGTATGCCATTTTCTTACTGTCCATTATAGTCTTGCTGCTTCCATCTTTAATGGGCCCAAATTGCCCTTTACCACCTTCTCTTTTTCTTAATGTATTTATAAAAACTTTTGTTGTTGGCTTTGATATCTTTTGCAAATCTTTTCATATTCTCTTTTTGCCCCTCTTATTACTTTCTTTACATGCCTTTGTTGCATTTTAAGCTCTCCCAGTCTGCTGGATTTCTACTTTGCATTACATTTGTGTAAGCCATTTCTTTTAACTTGATACTGACTCTTACCTCATTTTTTGACCGTGGTTGCTTAAATACACAATTGAAGCCTTTGGCTATTAGAAATGTGTACTGATTTTGTATCGTACCAAACACTTTTTTGAATCCTTCCCACTGTTTATCTGTTGGTTTACCTGTTAACAGCTCAGCCCAGTTTACTGCAGTCAATTCATTTCTCATTCCTTTGAGGTTTGCTGTACTTTAATTTAAAACCTTGGTGTGCGACTCTCCCTTCTCCCTCTCAAACCTAATATCAAATTCAATCATATTATTGTCACTGTTTGCAAGAAGTTCCCTTACCATTAGATTGTTAACATAATTCTGGTTCGTTACTTGTCACCGAATCTCGTATGGCCAATTCCCGCAAGAATGAAGTAAATGACAACCAGTTAATCTGTTTTTGGTGGTGTTAGTTGACGGATAAACGTTGACCAGGACACTTCAATGCTCTTCTTCAAATAGTGCCTTGGGATCTTTTACATTCACCTGAATAGGCAGACTCTCATCCAAAAGATGGTGGGCTAGAATTTCTACAGAGGTTTTTCCGATCTCCCACCATAACAGGCGGAAACCCTGCAGAAACAGCGTAAATGGCCATCTCTGCCATTTCTCTGGGATTTCCACTGACCTTCCACTCAAGTTAGGGTGGGAGATCAGGAGAATCCCTGAGGAATCTCCAGGTGGGGACCTCCAGCAATGCAGCACTCCCTTAGTACTGCACTGAAGTGACAGCCTCGATTTTAAGCCCCCAATTTTCTGGCTCAGAGGCAAGAGTGCAACCATCAAGTCAAGATGACATTAAGAAGAGACGTAACTGCAGCATATCGCTTGTACTTTTAAGACAGTAGCTATATAAGTAACTATCGTTGGTATAAAGCACGGTATAGCCACAGTTTTGCTGATTTTCCTCAATATGTGTAGTTTTATTTGACATATTTTGTATTATATATTGCTGCTTGACAAGAGTCCAATTGTATTTCTTCCTACACTGGTACATTTTATTGTCTGTCCATGAATTCTGTAAATAGGTAAATGTGTTGTATAGGATGCAGTCAAGAGCATTAAACTTCCTGCTATCTGGATCAGTCATCATGACTCCATTCTTTTTTTTTGCTGATTTCAAAATGGCTGATGACCCTCAACATTGGTACTGTAGACACACTACAGTTATGGAAAGAAAGAGTTCTTGATCAATTAGGCACCATTGTTGTAGGAACTTCTGTCAAAGTGAGAGATTTTGTTGCTGTATCATTTTCCTGTTCTACCTTTTGCACCCACTGTAAGCATAAAACATATGCAGAGTAAAGGTCCTTTTACTCTGTCTCCATGGTGTACCTTAATCACAGCCACAGTATAGCACTTCCTACTGCAGCAGTGTGAAGTTTTCTATTTCCCACACCAGCAATTCTTGTGGCCTCTCTAAATGAGATTACAGAATTGTAGGCAGTTTAGTGTTGTGGACCCATGGAAACTAGGAACTGGATCAAAAAATGGCCAAACTCATTGCAAGTAGGGCTCTAGCAGCTAGTAGAGAGAGAAAACTTTCATTCCATCAGTGTGGGCTGGATTTGAACTCCTGTCTGAGAGCATGTTACTCCACTATCTGCCCAAGCCCATTTGGAGCTCTGGATTTAATAAATGAAAACTTGTACAATGAATCAGAAAAGGATTTGAAGTCTCAGACTTTGACCCAGCTATGTACTGAGGTTGGCATGTTTTAAACATAGAAACATAGAAGATAGGAGCAGGAGTAGGCCATTCGGCCCTTCGAGCCTGCTCCGCCATTCAATGTGATCATGGCTGATCATCCAAATTCAGTACCCTGTCCCTGCCTTCTCCCCATATCCCTTGATCCCTTTAGCCTCAAGAAATATATCCAACTCTTTCTTGAATATATTTAATGAACTAGCCTCCACTGCCCTCTGTGGCAGAGAATTCCACAGGTTCACCACTCTCTGGGTGAAGAAATTCCTCCTCATTTCAGTCCTAAATGGCTTACCCCTTATCCTTAGACTATGACCCCTGGTTCTGGACTCCCCGACCATCGGGAACATCCTTCCTGCATCTAGTCTGTCCAGACCTGACAGAATTTTATAGGTTTCGAAGATCTTAAGGAAAAGTTAAGTTTTCGGGATAGTGACTGAAACACTCACTGTCTGTGTTCCTACCATCTTTCAGATCCCTGCTAGACTAAGCATGGATATTAAGCATCAATGTCCTAACTAAATTATCATGTCAAACTGAAAAAAAATAACTGTTCTCTGCCAGGGTTATGGGTTCCATTGGCTGTGGTCACCTAGTAAATTCTGTTACTAAATTGCAATTTGTTTATAATAACTGTTTAGTGGAATAGCCTTTTGTTAATGTTACATCTAGTCAAGTGTAACACCTTATCATGTAACATGGCATCTGCTTTATGACACTTGCACTACAGATTTCAGTTTGAGACAGATACCCGCTGAAGAGGCGCTTTGTTGATTCTGTATCGTTCTTTAATCAAGTGAGCATGGTGCTCATAGGTGCACGGGCAGAGCGCCAAACCCAAGTTAAAATTTTAATTTTAACCTTTTTGATAACACTAAAAAATTATTTCGTAGTAACTGCAGTTGTCTGGCAGTTATACTAGAGCCAGTGTGAAGCAATATGAAACTAACTCCTCAAGGTGCCATCACACTGCTTGTAAAAACAGGCTACACCGTCAATTCAGAAACTTTTCTCCACACATCACATCAACACAAAAGATGCAGTGTAACTGGGCTATAAATGAACTGAAAGCACCAGAGGTTATATGCAAATAGGGGGCATAATGCCTGCTTCAGGCGTGGGTAAAGAACGCCTCTTGTTTGTCCTTCCCCAATATGTCAGGCGGCACGCTTCTGGTCAGAAGAGTACATACACGTCCTGCCTGCCATTTTGGTGCCTTAGGTCATCCCTTTCCTTTCCAAAGACCTTGAATGTGCGGTCACCTCCCAAATCCATGCCCATCTCTCCCGAAGCTCCATGTTTGAATCCCTCCAATCAGGTTTCCGCCCCTGTCACAGTACTGAAACAGCCCTCATCAAAGTCACAAATGACATCCTATGTGACTGTGACCGTGGTAAACTATCCCTCCTCGTCTTTCTCGACCTGTCTGCAGCTTTTGACACGGTTGACCACACTATCCTCCGCCAACGCCTCTTCTCTGTCGTCCAGCTGGGTGTAGGGTTCTCAAAATTCCCACATTCCACAAGAGTTATGGATAAAGGGACCCTGTATGGACAAGTTATTAAAAAGGGTACCCAAAATGGCTTCTGAAACATCGTGACCAAAACGTACAGGATTTTAAAAGCAAGGCCCTGCAAAAGGCAGGCACTTTCAAAACCTGAAACGAAACCTAACATGCATGAATCTGTGAAAGACTTTGTGAAGCCAGACAGCTAGATAAACACAGAATATGCATTCCTCACCTTGGAACAGATCAAGTTGGAATGGGCCTAATCTTGAGGCCATTAAGTTTCCGCATATATAATCGGTAACAGCTCACAGTAGCCATCAAGCCAGGATAAGGACAATTAGATTTCATAAATAAAAAACCGCCAGGATATCAGAGCCATTAAACCAGGAGACAACCGCCCCAAAAGCCGTTAAAGTGGATGACCGTAATCACTTTGGATGAGCCCGCCAAAAGTTAGACAAAGGACTGACCTGATTTGGCGCGCAGATAAGGGATGAAGAACCGGATATAATTGTAGGCCCACCGGTAGCCAAGCTCTCTCTCTCTTGCCGCTCGTGCTTCTCGACTCTCTTGCCCTGGCCTTGTGGCGGGCTCTCTTCTTGCTCCCCGTGCCGCTCAACACCAAGGACGCCCGTTACTACACCGAGGGCCGAACGCGGGAGGAGAACGAGACCCGATTCAAACAAGCACAGGACATACGGGGCCACAAACGGGAAGACGAGACGAGACGAGATGAGACAAGACGAAGAAAATGGTAAACCGGTAAAGGCAGAGAAGGGCAGCGGGAAGATGCGTTGGGGGACAAACGGCCTGGTTATAAGCTGGCGTTTGATGAATAGGTTGGTGTTCGAAGCATGGATAGTAAAAGCATATTGACAATATAAACTGCCAACCGAGCCCCAACCGTAATAAAAACCGTCGGCGACCAAACCGCCAGAAGAAGAAGACCCAGCGCGACTCAACAAAGACGTTAACGGAAGAAAAGGAGGGTGCTTTGCACAAACAACTCCATCGCCGTGCCTGTGACCACGTGGCAACAACACACCCCAAAGGACAGCAAGAGTGGACCCTATTAAATCCGTGAATCTTAAGGTATGGTGTTCTTCAATAAATAGACGGAGACTGCAGATCAACAATCAACAGGTGTTTACTGGATGAGAGTAGTCTAAAAACTAACAGTACAGATGCCTGCTCAGGGCTTATATACAGGTGTGGTCACTGCCGGTACTACAGTATACAGGAGCTGTAAAAGTAGTTCTCTCTTAAAGGTACATACACTACAGACCCCAAAACTCACAACCAGTTAAAAAGTCAACAGGTTTCGAATTGGTGAGCATGAATCCCTGGCCCCTCATAGCTTAATCTAGTTAGGTACTGGGGGTGGGATAAGGATAAGGGGATTTTAATGTGTTTGTTCCCTCGATGTGCCGTGTGTTCCCCATTCCCAAATAAGTGTATTGGTTTTTATATGCCTGTAATTATCTTAGTAATTCTCAGTATTGTGATTTTGTTTTGCCTTTAATAAAAATTACGGTTTTCTTGCACCGAACCAGCTGTCTACTCGTTTTTCTGTATCGCTGCCTGTACCCAAGTCCGGTGTCTAGAACCCAGGGGTGTGGGCGCGGTTCGAACCGCTCAGGGACAGTCAGGGGCAGAGCTGACTGGGCACACGCCACCCCCTACATGGGTGGGACTGCACTCACCTGGTTCTATTCCTATCTATCCAGTCGTAGCCAGAGAATCACCTGCAATGGCTTCTCTTCCCGCTCCTGCATCATTACCTCTGGTGTCCCCCAAGGATCTATCCTTGGCCCTCTCCTATTTCTCATCTACATGCTGCCCCTCAGCGACATCTTCCGATAACATACCGTCAGTTTCCACATGTACACTGACGACACCCAGCTCTACCTCACCATCACCTCTCTTGACCCCTCCATTGTCTCTAAATTGTCATCCAGTTCTGGATGAGCAAAAATTTTCTCCAACTAAATATTGGGAAAACCGAAGCCATTACCTTCGGTCTCCACCACAAACTCCGTTCCCTAGCCATCAACTCCATCCCTCTCCCTGGCAACTGTCCGAGGCAGGACCTGACCGTTCACAACCTTGGTGTCGTATTTGACCCCAAGACGAACTTCCAACCACATATCCGTGCTATCACAAGCCTACTTCCACCTCCATAATGTCGCCCGACTCCGCCCCTGCCTCAGCTCATCTGCTGCTGAAAACTCATCCTTGTCTTTGTTACCTCTCGACTTGACTATTCCAACGCACTCCTGGCCGACCTCCCATCTTCCACCCTCCATAAACTTGAACTCACCCAAAACTATGCTGCCGTGTCCTAACTCGCACCAAGTCCCGTTCACTTATCACCCCTGTGCTCGCTGACCTACATTGGCTCCCGGTCCTGCAACACCTCAATTTTAAAATTCTCATCCTTGTTTTCAAACCCCTCCATGGCCTCGCCCCTCCCTAACTCCATAACCTCCTCCAGCCCTACAGCCCTCCGAGATATCTGCGCTCCTCAAATTCTAGCCTCTTGAGCATCCCTGATTATAATCGCTCCACCATTGGCGGCCGTGCCTTCAGCTGCCTAGGCCCTAAGCTCTGGAATTCCCTCCCTAAACCTCTCCGCCTCTCTACTTCTCTCCTTTTAAGACACTTCTTAAAACCTACCTGCTTGACCAAGCTTTCAATCATCTGTCCTAATACCTCATTATGTGGCTCGGTGTCAAATTTTGTTTGATAACGCTCCTGTGAAGTGCCTTGGGGGAGGGTTTACTACATTAATGGCGCTATATAAATTCAAGTTGTTATTTTTATGACCACGTAGCGCCTAAAAAGGGAGCTATTCGGCTCAGTTTAACCTCCATAGTGTCGACTCAGTCATACAATGAAGTTAACGGTTCAGCGTAACTCACTTTTAGATTTATTCAGCCATACATTTTTTGTTCACAGACACTTGTATAAGCTGACTGCTTACCAATTTAGAAAGACCCTTAACTCAAAATATCTGCCAGGAAGTGGTTGGAAAATCAAAATCTTAGATTTTACTCAACAATCTGCTAATCTATGGGGAAGAACTGCTCTGTCACTCTCGGTGGCTTTGCAAGCATTTACAATCTTGCTACACATGGTATTCAGAGCTCTCCCAGTCCCACCCCTCAGTTCACAAAAACAGTTGAAATTTGTGTGAATAACTGAGGTAGCCCAAAATCCGTTACTAGGCAATAACAGGCCAATCCCACAGCTGAAGAATAATTCGTTTAAAAAACCCAGCATTTATGTGATCACAGAAATTATCTTAATCACGTGTACTGAGTTAATGGCTGTGCATTTGTGTAAATATTACACTATAATTATGACATTTTTTGTTTTCAAATGTAAGGAGGAGCATATTAAGAGAAGTTTATAATGAGAAGTAATTTTCTTGCCGAGTGTGTTCTGAATGTTTGCCAGTGAACATTATGAACACTTCCCTCGAGAATGTTTTTACTCTCCCCTCAGAGTTTCCAAATCATATACATTTCTCATCACAAGACTGGAAGATCTGGCATCCACTTCAACATCTGTAACTATTTTAGAATTGCATACAGAGTAGTCAGACAGGAAATAGTTTTGAAATGATATGGCAGGAGAAACACATTTTAGCACCAAATTGCACAGTTTGCTAAATTGCTCCTTGTAACAGGGGCCTTTCAGTGTGGATATCCACAGAAAAGAATATGATGTTGGCACTTAAGATACAATAGCACAGTAACATCACTGCTACCCCCCTCGCCCAGGCAACCCCACTTGCCCCATGTCCAGATGGGACAATTATAGGACAATAAATTTGCAATGTTTTTCTACTTGCACATCAACATTTACATCTGTAGGAGTAATCTACCAGTTCCTGCAAGCATTCAGACAGACATCTTAAACAAGCATCCTGGGGTACAAACCTTCCCTTCTCTCACAACTATCAGGTCCTTCATGAAACACCTTTGCCTAATCTCAACGCAGTTGATGGTATTTAATTTAACAAAGATGAGTATATCCCACCCTCACAACAGTTACTCGCATTTATATTGCACCTTTCAACATAAAACGTGTCTCGCGGTTGTTGTGTATGTGCCTTTAAGAGAAGAACTGATTCTATACTGCAGTACTGGCAGTGACCACCCCTGTATATAAAGCCATAGCAGGCTTCTGTATTTCAGTCTTAAGTTACCCTCTGTTCAAGTAAATACCTGTTTTATTGTTCTCCTGCAGTCCGTGTATTATTTATACTCAGACATTACACTGGCGACGGGCAGGTTTGAACTCACCTGCAGTACTGCATCACCTCACGGGGAACTTTTCCCTGAAGAGAAGATTCTTGGAGGTCGAAGTCAGAACGGCGGGTGTCGACCGCGGGCAACCGCCCAGGGATCCATCGGAGAGTTGCAGGGGAGGCTGTGGAGAGCTGGGCCTGGCTCCCCAGTCGAGGTGTTCCAGCAAGTCGTGCTGGTAGCAGGTAGTGCGCTGACCCTTCCGGACTGCGGCGGGCTCGGGCTTGATCGAGCGGCTCTGCAAAGGGGCCGTGCAGCGTTGTCGGGAGGAAGAGAGAGAGAGAGGGTGGAGCGCACAGGGCGCGGTCGGTGCTCAAGAACAGAGCAGCGTGGAGAGGATAGAACGCGGGGAAGGAAAAGTGATACGAGCCAAAGCCGCGGGTCGCCGCCATTACCCTGTAGAACGCTAGGAGCAGCGTGGCAGCAAGGGGAAGAAGGAAAAGTGCGGGAGGCGCCATTTTATTACATTGGGGAAGAAGGAAAAGCGCGGGAGGCGCCATTTTATTCCATTGGGGAAGAAGAAAAAGCGCGGGAGGCGCCATTTTAAATCACTCAACATGCCAAAGAGTGGCAGTATCACTGCTTTCGACAACGAGGTAGAAGACTGGACCACGTATGTGGAAAGAATTGAAGTGTACTGCAAGGCAAATGAGATGGCCGATGGAAAGAAGGTGTCGGTATTATTAAATTTGATGGGAGCGAGAACGTACGGCCTATTGCGGAATTTAATTACCCCAGCTAAACCAATGGAGAAAAGTTTTGAAGAGATTGTTAATATCTTACAGGAACACCTAAACCCTACACCGCTGCTGATAGCAGAAAGATTCAAGTTCCATAAAAGAAACCAGCACAAAGATGAGAGCAATGCTGACTATCTTACGGAACTACGCAAGTTATCGAAGCACTGCCAGTTTGGAGCAGGACTGGCAGACACCTTGCGGGATAAGTTTGTCTGCGGGCTCCAGAGTGAAGGAACCCAGAAACGACTACTTTCGGAAAAGGACCTGACGCTAGAACAGGCTTTCAGCATGGTAGTATCCTACGAAGCAGCCGCACGGGGAGCTGCGGAAATACAACAGAAACCACAAGAATACAGCGCTAACGAAATGGCGTATGGAGCAGAAAAGTGCTATCGCTGCGGCAGAACAACCCATGATCAGAAGGACTGCTGGGTTAAGGACAAAGTATGCAGGCAATGTGGGAAAATGGGACACATAGCAAGAGTCTGCAGGTCGGGAAAGAAAACCAGCACTACAAGAACTACTAAGGAAAAGTACAAGAAAGTAAAGAAATTGACAGACAGTAGTTCGGAAGATCAGGAGAGTGATAAGGACTCCGGGAGCAGGAGACTAAATTGTCTAAAGTTACACAACGTGATCGCAAAGGAGGATCACCGAACCATTTGGGTCACCCTCATGATAGCAGGGTCCCCAGTAAAGATCGAATTGGACACAGGATCAGCCCTAACTGTCATGAACCCAGTCCTGCACACAGTACAATATCCACTTCCACGGATAGAAGATATTTTCGCCTCACTATCTGGAGGGAAACGCTTTACAAAGATTGATCTGGCCCAAGCGTATCTACAAATGGAGGTGGAAGAAGCATCTAGGAAATACCTCACGATAAACACTCACAAAGGCCTTTACCAGTACAATCGACTGGTATTCGGGGTAGCATCAGCCCCGGCTATTTGGCAGAGGGCAAAGGAACAAGTCCTGCAAGGGATCCCGGGGACCCAGTGTTATTTGGACGACATCCTGGTTACGGGCGAAAATGACAGTGAACACCTTGCCAACCTGGAGCAGGTGCTCACGAGATTACAGGAATATGGGCTACGAGCCAACCGCCCCAAATGCGAGTTCTTCAGGAGACAAATCTCGTATTGTGGCCACATGATTGATGAGGAAGGGTTGCAAAAGTCGCCGGACAAGATTGAGGCTGTAGTCAAGGCTCCAGCACCGGAAAATGTGTCGCAACTGAGGTCGTTCCTCGGGTTGGTGAACTACTACCATAAGTTCTTGCCGAATTTATCCACAATTCTGCATCCACTGAATGCCCTACTGCAAACTGGAGTAACATGGAAATGGAGTGATAAGTGTAAGCGTGCCTTTCAGAAATGTAAATGCCTAATCACTTCAAAAGAAGTATTGGCCCACTACAATCCAACACTACCGATTCGGTTAGCATGTGATGCGTCTCCCTATGGCATCGGAGTGGTGCTGTCACACAAATTCCCTGACAGTTCAGAGAGGCCAATAGCCTTTGCGTCACGCTCGTTAACCTCAGCCAAGCGTAACTACGCCCAGATTGACAGGGAGGCCCTCAGCCTGGTGTGGGGGGTAAAGAGGTTCAATCACTATCTGCACGGGCAGAAATTCACCCTACTGACTGATCATCAGCCCCTGGCCTCCATTTTTAACCCAAAGAAGGGCGTTCCGGTGATGACGGTGCAACAGCTGCAAAGATGGTCACTTTTTCTAGGGGCACATCAGTACGACATAGAGTACAAGGGTACAAAACAGCAGGGAAACGCTGATGGGCTGTCGCGCCTACCATTGCCTACGGTAGAGGAAGCACCTGCAGTGGACCCTGTTGAGATATTCCATGCCACCATAGTCGAATGTCTACCTGTTACAAACTCAAGTATAGAGAAGGAAACCCGAAATGACCCGACACTCTCTCGGGTCTATGATTTGATGGTGAAGGGATGGCCAGCACATGGCGACTCACTGTTGCCAGCATTCTCGCCAAAGAGAGAACAGCTGTCAGTGTGCCGGGGGACCTTGATGTGTGGATCCCGAGTGGTAATTCCACCCAAGTTGAGAGATAGAGTGCTCAATGAGCTTCATGAGGGTCATCTGGGAGGGGTAAAAATGAAGAGCCTAGCCAGGGCATTTGTGTGGTGGCCAGGAATCGATAAAGAAATCGAGGATATGACCAAGAGATGCACAGGATGCCAGAAGGTCCAAAACGCTCCACCACAGGCCCCGCTACATCCATGGGAGTGGCCCTCATCTCCATGGCAACGGGTACACCTTGATTTTGCTGGTCCATTTATGGACTCAATGTTCCTAATTGCTGTGGACGCCCATTCGAAATGGCCAGAGGTCATCAAAATGTCCTCCACCACCACAGAGAAAACTATTGCAGTCCTACGGACCATCTTCACCAGGAATGGCTTGCCAGAACAGATTTGCTCCGACAATGGGCCACAGTTTGTGTCAGAGGATTTCCGGAGGTTTCTGAGGAATAATGGGGTGAAGCATTACACATCTGCCCCATGTCATCCAGCCACAAATGGATTGGCTGAGAGGTTTGTTCAGACCTTTAAAAAGGCCATAAAGGCAATGCATAATGACGACATACCACTACAACACAAGGTGGATAATTTCTTGTTTGCTTACCGGAATGCGACACATGCAGTCACCAATCAAGCTCCAGCCATAATGTTCTTCAACTGAAGGCTAAGATGTCGCCTGGATTTGCTCAAACCAAACATAAGATGAGATGTTGAGGATAAGCAATTCCAGCACATAAACGAGAAGCCAACCAGGAGCTTCAAGATAGGGCAACCAGTCTTGGCCCACGACTACCGAACAGAAAAATGGCAGCCAGGAACGATATGCACACAGCAGGGACCACTAATGTACACAGTGGACGTCGGAGAGAGCATCATGAGACGCCATGCTGACCAGATTCTAGAGTCACAGGAACAAGCCAAACCCATACCACGAGCAGGTGCACCTGGTAATCAACCCGAAGTACAGATTGCGTCTACCTCAGAAGCAGTGGTATTGGAAGCTGACGAACCAACCAATGACAATGAGCCAGAATCAACTCCGCCGCAAGAACAGGATACTCGAGAAAGGCGCTATCCAGTCAGGATCAGGAAGCCTCCTCAAAGACTGAACTTATAAATGATTATTTCAGTTGATGTGTATAGTACAGAGAAAATTGTAATTGTAATTAGTTATTATTTAGTTGTTAAATGAATGTTATGTACTGTTTATCTAAAAGGGGAGGAATTGTTGTGTATGTGCCTTTAAGAGAAGAACTGATTCTATACTGCAGTACCGGCAGTGACCACCCCTGTATATAAAGCCATAGCAGGCTTCTGTATTTCAGTCTTAAGTTACCCTCTGTTCAAGTAAATACCTGTTTTATTGTTCTCCTGCAATCCGTGTATTATTTATACTCGGACATTACAACGGTGCTTCACAGAAAGTCTTGAGGAAAATGAATGCCCAGCCAGGAAGAGAGACTGAAAGCTTGGTCGAGGACATGGGTTTTGAGCAAGTTCTTAAAGAAGGAGAGAGAGGTGGAATGGCAGCGAGGCTTAGGAAAGGAATTCCAGAGAGTAGGCCCCGAGCGACTGTGTCAATGTTGGGACAACACGAGAGGAACGTACAAAAGGCTGGAGTGAGAAAAAAATGAGCGTTTGAGATGGGGATATAGAGCTGGAGGAGATTGCAGAGATAAAGTGGGGCAAGGCCGTGGAGCAATTTAAAGACAAGGATGGGGATTTTAAATTGAGTGTATTGGTGGGCAAATGTATGTCAGGAGAGACATGGGGCAATGGCTGAGCGGAATATGCAGCAGAGTTTTATGGAGAGTGGTGGATGGGAGGCCAGTGCAGAGAGTGTTGGAGAAGTTGACTCTGGAGGTGACACAGGAATGTACAAGGGTTTCAGTGACAGTGGGGTTGAAGTCGAGGTGGTGGCGGGCGATGTTGCAGAGATGGAAGGATGCGGTCATTGTGCCGGAGAGGGTATGGGGTTTAAAGCTCAGCTCAGACCAGACAAGACACCAAGTTGCAAAGAGTCCATGTTCAGCCCGAGACAGTGGCCCAGAGGGGGATGGAATCAGTAGCAAGGGAGCAAAATTTGTGGCTGGGGGGCTAAAGATGATGGCTTCAGTCTCCCTAATGCTGAGCTGGAGGAAATTGCGACTCAGCCAACAGTGGATGTTGAATAAGCAGTCCGACAGCCGAGGGATTGAGAGAGGTGGGGAAAGGTAGCGCTGGATCTCATAAGCGTGCATATGAGAGCTGGTCCTATGTCTGCGGATGCTGTGACTGAGGTACAGCATGTAGATGAGGAGGAGGTTTTCAGACGTGACGTGAAAGACACTGCTAAATCCGGACTTCTGTATTGTATCATTCGACTGCTGAAACAAGTTGTACTTTGAAAGAAAGTAAAAAGAAAAGACTTGCATTTCTATAGCGCCTTTCACGACCACCGTACGTCTCAAAGCACTTTACAGCCAATGAAGTACTTTTGAAGTGTAGTCACTGTTGTAATGTGGGAAACGTGGCAGCCAATTTGCGCACAGCAAGATCCCACAAAACAGCAATGCGATAATGACCAGATAATCTGTTTTTGTTATGTTGGTTGAGGGATAAATATTGCCCAGGACACCGGGGATAGCTCGCCCTGCTCTTCTTCAAAATAGTGCCATGGGATCTTTTACATCCACCTGAGAGAGCAGACAGGGCCTCAATTTAACATCTCATCTGAAAGACAGCACCTCCAACAGTGCAGCACTCCCTCAGCACTGCACTGGAGTGTCAGCCTAGCTTTATATGTTCAAGTTCCTGGAGTAGGACTTGAACCCACAACCTTCTGAGCAGAGGTGAGTGTGCTACCCACTGAGCCACAGCTGATATACAAGAGACTTTAGCTTTAGCTCTTTAGTGCAATGACACCTACCTGCCTCCAGCTGTCACCACACAATGTATAAACAGTATACGTACCATGCAATATTTACAAGATATGGGTTGATGACATCTAGTGGCCAAAGAAGAGCATTTAAATGTTAATAAATAAAAGAGACGGAAAAGGAAAAAAAAATTGCTGTAAATCCGAAATAAAAATAGAAAATGCAGGAAATACACACTGGGCCAGATTTCGCTGTAACAGGGCATCTGCCGTTAGTTCGACTTGCCCTTGCACCCTTCGGCTCAAAATATTTTAAACCATAAAATTGCTGAAAGTGCGAGCTGATAAAGTCGCAGCGAGGGGAACCGGGCATCGGGGACCTGAGTGATCAGGGCAAGCAACTGTGTATCTCCTTCACCGATCAGATTTATAAAGATTGGGAAATAAACAGCGCAAGGACTGAGAAGCAAGTGTATATTAGAGTGGGCAAATTCACTGTCAAACCAGGTACAGAAAGAAAAGTAAAGAGAGGGAAAGAAAGTTTGGATTCAGAGAGAGAGAGAAAAAGACAGAAAGGAAAAGGAAAAACAAAATTAAATTTTAAATATTACATTTTAAAAATCTCTCCCCTCCAAAAATTCAAAACCTGAAGGAATGAGACTTGTAATAGTTAATTTTCGGTGCCGGAGAGGTTGATTAGCAGTAATTAACAATTATCATCGTTAAAAGGGTACTTACGCTACCAAATACTAGTACTAAATATCTGCAGCGGGTTTAGTCTGTATCTACCGTGCAAATACAACAACATTCACGACATTCAATGCATCAATGGTGAGGCAGATAATTAAATGCCATTTTCGGAACGCTAATGGCAGAGCAGCACAACTCAGACAGCAACCTTTGGATAGTCGCATTCAACCGCGCATCTGCTCCTCCCTAAAGTTGCTGCACCATTTACGTATAAATAATGAGCGCCATTAGCCTCACCGTTATTTTGACAGCAAATTCTGACCCAGTAGGTCAGACAATACCTCAAAGAGAAAGGTTAACATTTCAGGTGGAGCCCTTAATCAAAACTCATCTATTAGCTCATCATTAACAGTTGCAACTTACATTTCTATTGCACTCCTCGCATACATGGAGATGTCTGAGAGCTGTGGACAAGGTGGTGGACAACAACTACACACAGGAAAAGAGGGCTTGGGAGGGGGCACGGTTGAAGAGATTTATTTTTTAAGTGGCTGATGAAAGCAGGGAGGAAAGTGACAAAGCAAAAGATAAGGGAGGCTGCTCCAGAGGGCATGGATATGGTGGCTGAAGGAGCACTGTCACTGAGCCCAGAGGGAATGGGGAATGAGCAATAAGAGCCTGTCGGAGGTGCAGAACGTGCATGAAAGGCATGAAAGAGCCGGCACAGGCACGATGGGTCAAATGGCCTCCTTCTGTGCTCTAAGATCCTATGATTCTATACAGCTGGAGGAGGTTGCAGAAGTAGGGAGGGGTGAGAACATGGAGTGATTTGAAGGTGGGTGATTTCGAGGATCTGGGGCCGAGAAGCCAGTGGAACTTGGCAAGGATGGAGTGATGTGAATATGGGCTGCAGCAATTCTTATTTCATGCTGGAACATCCTCACAATGCAGTCCCTTTAACATCTGTTCCATTATTGTTTACAGCCCGTAATAACCTTACTTTAAAACATTGTTCTTTCACCTCTGGGATCTTGGTTTGAAACTGTGTAAACCATCAGAGTTAAAAACGCCTAATCTAACGATGTAGAAAAGTAAGGTGACTGGAGTTTGAATCATTTAGTGTCGTATCAGGGCACACATATATAGAAACAGATTTAGAAGAATAAGGGGCTTAGGTTGCAGTATTTAAGTAAGTTGTACTTAAACATCTGTACTGTGTTATCCTGATAGAAGGAAACGTCTTGAAGAGATGTCTACGAGAAGCTTTTGTTAGCTTTCACAAGCTGCTTCGCGTGTCCCACAGCAGCAGGCTTCCCGTTCAGCCACAACAACTAGTTTAAAGTTAGCAAACGCACACAGTCAATCAACAGCTTGCAACTGAGAATAGCACATACACAACTCACCTGCACAGCCGGCCTGGTTAAACTCAAACCCTTGTAGTACGTCCGATTTCTTTTGGCACCTCCCGATTTGCCTGTATGTTCCACCTATGCTCGAGCTCGTCTGTGCCATAACTGGCTCCAACCGCATCTGGGAAAAAAAGCAGTGCCATAAAATAGATTTGTTTGGCCTGCTCGCTGCTGGGACAGTGGGAAAGGCACGTGACACAGGAAATGATTCAGTGCAATTCCAACCTCAAAGAAATTACCACAGAATCCAGCTATTCCTTAGCTGTGATATCAGACCAGGCTCACTTTACAAAGCCAAATATTTTACCCGGAGGATTCGGGGCCACAGTGCATTATTATTATTACTGTCCTGATACCCCTTGACCCTGAGCTACGATACAGCCTAGTACAAACTGGACGGAATAAAACGTACAAATTCCAGAAATACATAGCAAGCCCATCAGCAGTTGAAAAGAAAAAAGATGGGTTAGGAATATAGGAACAGGAGTAAAAACAGAAAATGCTGGAAATACTCAGCAGGTCAGGCAGCATCTGTGGAGAGAGAAACAAAGTTAACATTTCAGGTCGATGACCCTTCGTCAGAACTGGGAAGTTCTGTCCCAGTTCTGATGAAGGGTTATCGACCTGAAACGTTAACTCTGTTTCTTTCTCCACAGATGCTGCCTGACCTGCTGAGTATTTCCAGCATTTTCTGTTTTTATTTCAGATTTCCAGCATCCGCAGTATTTTGCTTTTGTATTAGGAACAGGAGTAGCCCATTCTGCCCCTCGAGCCTGTTCCGCCACTCAATTAAATCATGAGTGATCTGTATCTTAACTCCATTTACCCGCCTTGGTTCCGTAACCCTTAATACACTTTAGAAACATAGAAGATAGGAGCAGGAGTAGGCCATTCGGCCCTTCGAGCCTGCTCTGCCATTCAACGAGATCATGGCTGATCATCCAAACCCTAGCACCCGGTCCCTACACCGACAGGCAACCCACCCAAGCCCTATCCCCGTAACCCCACGTATTTAATCCCCCCTAACACTAAGGGTCAATTTTTATCATGGCCAATCAACCTAACCTGCACATCTTTGGACTGTGGGAGGAAACCGGAGCACCCGGAGGAAACCCACGCAAACACGGGGAGAATGTGCAAACTCCGCACAGTCAGTCACCCGAGGCCGGATTTGAACCCGGGTCCCTGGCGCTGTGAGGCAACAGTGCTAACCACTTTGCCTAACAAAAATCTGTCAATCTCAGTTCTGAAATTTTCAAGTGACCTAGCTTTTTTTGGGGGGTGGGGGGAGAGTTCCAGATTTCGGGTTGATGTTTCAAGAGCAAAACCCCTAGAATCTGAACTGTGACAAAGGGTTTCCACCTAAAAACTCGGACCTGCCCTTTCCCTTTCAGAGGCTGACCGACCTGCTGTGCTTTTCCAGCATTTTCTCTTTTTGATTTCGGATTTCCAGCATTCGCAGTTTTCTTTTCGTCCCAAACTGTCTGGCAGCCATGAAGAATTGCGTGCGAAGCAATTTCGGGATGTCTGAAGCCCAATTCCAAGTGACTCCACAGCACGGAGCTTCCAATGGTTAACCACACAACAGCGAGGTAATTCATTCCACACTGAGCAGGACTTTTATTATCTTGAGCCAGCGAGACAGCTTCCTGAGCCTGGGGTTCACCTGCCAGTTTTCCTGCAGTGTCAGTTCTAAGGTTGCCATCTCGATCTTTTCCCAGGAAAAACCACCTAGATTGGCATGTTGGTATATTTTTAATGTACCGAGCCCATTATTTGCCCTGGTTCAGATCTCTGAAAGGACCAGTTGGCGGATTATAACTGTGTATAAAAGTCACATACACTGGGGGGTAATCTTCTGTGTCGATGCCTGGGCAGGATCCTGAGGAGCCCGTTGTAGAACCTGTCCAAATTTCATCCAGTCGTCATCATACGTGTCTTCACACTGTTCCCTTTGGGGAACCGTATGAAGTGGTGGAAGGATTTCTGGCCGTGATTAACGCTCCTTCCGTGGCCGTAACCATCTTCGTACCAGCCATTAGAGTGGTTAGTCCTATGGCGGGAGGGTTTTACAGGCTCCCACAACCCATACGAGGGGGGGGGGGCCACCCACACCCATGGACGCAAGTATCGCGCTGGATGTCAACCCAGAATTTAGAGCCGGAGCTCCGACTCCACTTGCCGGGACTGTCTGGAGCGGGGTTCGAAACCCTACACCGTCTGGCCCAGCAGCGGGGATGCTACCGCTACGCCAAAGGCCCACTCCATTTCATCCAGTGAAATCAAGAGATGAGAATCGGAGGTGGAGGGTGGTCATCTCTACAACAGGCTTCACCACGTCACCACCCTGGCGGAGAAATTACCCCCTATTAAGTCGCATGCATTCAAATAGAGTTAATTAATTTAGGTTGGAGCTTAGATTCACTGGGGGTCATTATAACTTTTGTGTAATACAGGCAATATCAGACTAGCCACCTGGTACCTTGCTCGATCTTGGTTTCCAATCCAATCCAACCCGCTATTGCTCATTTTACACGATCAGCAAGATTTAAAGTTACCCCCACAGTCAGAGGTTAATGTAAAGATTTTACAGCAAAGCACCAAAAATGCAGGGAATGCACAGCAGGTCAATCAGCATTTGAAAGAGACGATTGGTTAATGTTTTGGGGAGTGACCTTTGACTGGAAGGAACAAATCCAAATGCCTTTTACAGGAAACTCTCTGGTATCCGGCACCGACGGGACCGGGATGGTGTCGGTTGATTAAAAATTCCGGATATCGGAGAGGGTTATCTACCGAGGCTATTTTTAACAAACAAAAATTAAAAAATCAAGAAATGTGCAGTATACAGTAATTGGACTTCCGACAGTGCCAAGAAGCCGAGTAGTGGCAGTTTGGAGAACCACCCTCACTGACTAACTCGGTCACCGCGGGAGACTCGGACTCGGACTCGGCAACATTGCCGGTTATTGAGGTGTTGTTTTTGGAGTGTGAATTTTGCCAGTTAATAGAGAATTCCGGATATTTAGGTGCTGTTTAAATGAGAGTTTCCTGCATTTGAGTTTTATGTTGTGTTTCATGCGTTGTGGCGGGGGTTTGCTCCCTGGCATGATCTGAAGTTTAAGTTTGGTAGGGCGGGCTTTCCGCCTGCCAAATGCAGGCAATAAAGGGTTGCTGCTGCGGAACTTAGACATCGGCAGCAGCTCAAAGGGCCAGGCAGCCTCAGGAATAATTTGATGTTGCTGTGTCCAATCGAGATTCAATGAAACAGCAGTGGGGGATTGCAAATCTATAGTCACTCCATTGATTTGACTTTCTGCTGCGGAGATTTGATTTGTTTTACTGGCTCACAAATGGTTGTGATTGTTTGGAATTCTCTACCCCAGAGAGCTGTGGATGCTCAGTCGTTGAGTATATTCAAGGGATATGGGGATAGTGCGGGAAGGTGAAGTTGAGAGAGAAGATCAGCCATGATCTTATTGAATGGTGGAGCAGGCTCAAATGGCCGAATGTCCTACACCTGCTCCTTTTTCTTATGATCTTATGTTCCACATTGCTTAGCAACACTGGATGCCTGTTGTGTACAGGCAGAAGTAGCTTCTAGTGTTACTGAGGTGGTAATGAGGGAAATGTATGACATCACATGGTCATTATTTGCATCATTTAAATGTGCCTGTCCATATTCGGTCAAGTGCTACTGGCATCTGCAGAAGTGATGCTGGAAATCCTGCTTGGATGTACAAACGGGCAGAGAGCCAATGTAATGAATCCCTGCCCAATTTTTCCGCCTTTACAGCCCACCATCATCAGAAAACTGACAGTAAAATAGAGGAAAATCCTGTCTCTCATGTCCTATTATTGGTTTTGTGCGTGAATATCAGAATCTCAAAGTAAGTATTGCTGATAGTAACTTCAGTATATCAAAGCTGCTGCTCGTTATCATCAGTGTTAACAACTGCTTGAATAATCCACCCTCACAATGACCTGAAGACCCAACCCTCCAGATTTTGCCCGTTGTTCATTAAGGTGACACCCCTTTCCTTACAGAGCCTTGAATTTGCTTTTATCAATATTAGTGTAACATATTCATGTGATATTCCTTTGTTGGCTCTTTAAGTGGAGGATTAAACCCATTTAAAATAAATTAATGCCTGTGTTAAAATAGTGGACAAAGGAATGACTCCTAATATCACCAACAGGCTGACGGATCTTGTTTATGCAAATGTCAGGAAACAGAAAATACCCGACACAACCAAGTGCTTCTTTTAAAACGAGTACATGCTTTACTTGTCAAACATGACTGCATTGTTAGTTTGATTTATAACCTGTCAACCATCCCAAAAGTCTCAGGATTTCTGGGATTCTCTCCTAATGTTCCTTGACTCCGATCCAGATTCCAGGAATTTCTTGTTGACAGTATCTAGCTGTTCAGTGCAACATCACAGAATAAATATAGATGAGAAAAGCCAGTAAAGCCCATCTTAGCTCAGTTCTTAAGAATAAAGAAAAACTTACATTCCCTCATCGTGTAATATAACAAATTTGAAAGTTACTATTAAATCTGCTTCCACTGCACTTTCAGGCTGTGTGAAAAGATTCTCATCAACTCATCTCTGGTTCTTTTGCCAATTATCTTAAATCTGTGTCCTCTGGTTACTGTCCCACCTTTTTGTTTAATTCATTTTTGGGATGTGGGCGGCGCTGGCAAGGCCAGCATTTATTGCCCATCCCTAGTTGCCCTTGAGAAGGTGGTGGAGAGCCGTCTTCTTGAACCGCTGCAGTCCGTGTGGTGATGGTACTCCCACAGTGCTGTTAGGGAGGGAGTTCCAGGATTTTGACCCAGCGACGTTGAAGGAACGGCGATATATTTCCAAATCCGGATGGTGTGTGGTTTGGAGGGGAACTTGGAGGTGGTGGTGTTCCCATGCGCCTGCTGCCCTTGTCCTTCTAGGTGGTAGAGATCGCGGGTTTGGGAAGTGCTGGCGAAGAAGCCTTGGCGAGTTGCTGCAGTGCATCTTGGTAGATCATGGATTCTCAACCAGGGGTCCGCGAGACGTTTTCAAGGGGTCTGCCAAAAATAAATCTTAGATGATTGCAGGAAAAACAGTGTTGCTCCCTGCCATTAATCCGGGAATGTCCAGTGGCGGGTCAGTTTGCCCCTTGCGATGGGCAGTGCAGGCCGATCTGTGAGTGACAGTAAGAAACAGGATTGTTCCTCGGGTCACAGAGGTCGCGCTCTGTTATTGAGTGAACTCCAGTCTATTCAGGACACAGCACTGACAGCACGGGTGTTCAGCTCAAATATTTTATATCAAACAGGGAGTGACTTTAAAGTTCAACAATAACTGTTTGTAACTCAGCAGAGAGCGGGACCGAGCTCAGCAGGGCAGAGATTGGAGCCACTGTCTGTTTACTGTTCACTCATCAGCCCTATTTTACCATTTGTGATCCTGTTCCAGGCTCCACAATCATTTACTTTCAGTTTCACGGGAGGCTGTTTCGTTTATTAAACCGGGACCGACAGGAACACAGAGGGCAGATTAATGTCAGCATCAGAACCCGGGGAATGTGCTGAACCGGGTCATAATACAGGAAACTCTCTTTTAACCGGCAAAATTCAGGAGTAGGTTCAGGTAAGTTTTACTATATATTAGTGGCCGTGTAACCGGGGTTCCTAGATCTGTGGCCGTGTAACCGGGGTTCCTGGATCTGTGGCCATGTAACCAGGGTTCCTGGCTCTGTGGCTGTGTAACCGGGGTTCCTGCACCTGTGGCCGTGCAACAGGGACTCCTGGATCTGTGGCCGTGTAACCGGGGTTCCTGCACCTGTGGCCGTGCAACAGGGACTCCTGGATCTGTGGCCGTGTAACCGGGGTTCCTGCACCTGTGGCCGTGCAACAGGGACTCCTGGATCTGTGGCCGTGTAACCGGGGTTCCTGCACCTGTGGCCGTGCAACAGGGACTCCTGGATCTGTGGCCGTGTAACCGGGGCTCCTGCACAAGTGCCGTGTAACCAGGGCTCCTGCACCTGTGGCTGTGCAACAGGGACTCCTGGATCTGTGGCCGTGTAACCGGGGTTCCTGCACCTGTGGCCGTGCAACAGGGGCTCCTGCACAAGTGCCGTGTAACCGGGGCTCCTGCACCTGTGGCTGTGCAACAGGGACTCCTGGATCTGTGGCCGTGTACGGGGCTCTCGTACCTTGGTAAGTATACCTCTCTGTAATCCGGACTTTTTGATCAACCAGCACCACGCCGGTCCCGTCGGTGCCGGATAAAAAAGAGTTTCCTGTACAGGGGCTGGTCCGGGATAGAAGTAAAACAAAAGTAATAAAATAAATATATGTTTAATTGTAAAACTAATTTTTATACAGAAAAAATACTTGTGTTGTGTTACAGGGGTTCCATGAAATTTTTATAACATGGGAGAGGGCCTCAGAAGCAAAAAGCTTGAGAAACCCTGTTGTAGATGGTACACACTGCAGCCACGGTGCGCCGATAATGGAGCGAGTGAATGTTTAAGGTGATGGATGGGGTGCCAATCAAGCGGGCTGCTTTGTCCTGGATGGTGTCGAGCTTCTTCACTGTTGTTGGAGCTGCACTCATCCAGGAGAATATTCCATCACACTCCTGACTTGTGCCTTGTAGATGGTGGAAAGGCTTTGGGGAGTCAGGAGGTGAGACACTCACCGCAGAATACCCAGCCTCTGACCTGCTTTTGTAGCCACACTATATATGTGGCTGGCCCAGTTAAGTTTCTGGTCAATGGTAACCCCCCAGGATGTTAAAGGTGGGGGATTTGGTGATGGTAATGCTGTTGAATGTCAAGGGGAGGTGGTTAGACTCTCTCTTGTTAGAGATGGTCATTGCCTGACACTTGTGTGGCACGAATGTTACTTGCCACTTATCAGCCCAAGCCTGAATGTTGTCCAGATTTTGCTGCATGCGGGCATGGGCTGCTTCATTATCTGAGGAGTTGCGAATGGAACTGAACACTGTGCAATCATCAGTGAACATCCCCACTTTGACCTTATGATGGAGGGAAGGTCATTGGTGAAGCTGCTGAAGATGGTTGGGCCTAGGACACTGCCCTGAGGAACTCCTGCAGCAATGTCCTTGGGCTGAGATGATTGGCCTCCAACAACCACAACCATCTTCCTTTGTGCTAGGTATGACTCCAGCCAGTGGAGAGTTTTCCCCCTGATTCCCAATAACTTCAATGTTACTAGGGCTCCTTGCTGCCACACTCGATCAAATGCTGCCTTGATGTCAAGGGCAGTCACTCTCACCTCACCTCTGGAATTCAGCTCCTTTGTCCATGTTTGGACCAAGAGAATGCAACCAGTTCCTTATTCAGCCTAAATTCTGCTCACTAATCCTATAAGACTCAATGGGGGAAAAATTCGGTTGATTTGCGCCTCCCGTTGGGGCGCAAAGCAACTAGCACCCGGGCGTGGCGCCGCTAACACCTCCCGCGAAATTCAGCAGGAGGTTAGTGGTGGCGGTAAACGATAGTGCTCCACGGCGCTGCGCCTCCAGCAATGATGTCATGGCTGTGCGCAGCGCCCCACTCGCGCCCCGACCGTGATCTTCAGTAGCTCCCCCTGACATACCGCCGGACGCTACTTACCGGGGCGGCACAAATTAAAGGGGAGACGGCGGGCGTTGCTGTCCCTGGCCCCTTGTGAAGCCCCCCCCTCCCCTCGCGGGGTGCCAGCTGCGCTCCGTGAGCCCGACACTTCGAACCTGACAAACCCAGCTGGGCCCCGGGTTGCGCTGCGCTAGGCCCCTCCCCTTCAATAAGGGGAGGAAGGCCTGCAGTACCGCGGCACGTAGCGCCGTGATATTCCCTCACAGCGTCCCACCTCCTTCTTGGGGCGCTACCAGTGAATTTCGGGCACGGGGGTGCTGATTTTTTTGGCGTGTTAAAAGTAGCGCCCCGGCAAAGTTAGCACCCCAATATTGCCCCCAACCTTACTTAGTAGCCTTTAGTGCTGCACTTAAATCAAAGGCTTTTTTTTAAGTCTAGATAGTGGCTGGGCTTCCATCATCCACCAACTTTATAACTTCTTCCCAAAATTCAACCGTCAATATCTAAGTCCTTCTTTTCTAGAGTCATGGTGAGATTCACTGATAACATGTTCCTTCAAGGTAATGATACAGTGCATCTTTTGTGATCCTCTTTTAGCAACTTGCCTATAACTGTTGTCAAACTAATGGACCTATAATTTTCTGGTACAGACTTACGGCCCTTTTTAAATATAGCTACCGCATGGGCCTCTCTGCAGTCCAAGTGAATAATCGCAGAGTCCAGCAAGCAGTTAAATATACGAGCAAGTGGTTCACAAAGCACAGTCCCTATTTTTTTGAGAACCCTAGGGTAAATGTTGACAGGGCCAGCAACCCGATCTGTTTTAAGAGCATTAATTCTGTAATTTGGCATAAAAAGTCCCAAATGCAGTGAGAGGATTTTAATGGTGAGAAGTAATGTTCTGCAATAAATCACTTGCCTTATCTATTACTATCTGTTTGAGAGTGTGTCATAGGTTCTTTTGAGAAATGGGCATTGATGGTTAATAAGCAGCTGAGCAGTGACACCTAATGCTGAAAGGATGAACTACAGCTGCGGGGCATTACAGTTAGAATTCTGTTCTGATTTATTTTAACTTAATTTTATTTTAGCAAGGGAGGACAGAGAGGTGCTGAAGTCATCACCAGGGAACTGCGTCTAATGATGTTTTAGGGCTTAACTGACATTCACAGTTGAGATGATGTGACTGCTGAAGCAGCCTGGATTAAGGCAGCAGGACAGGTAAATAAGGTGGTTAAAAAGGCATATGGGATACTTGCCTTCATTAGCCAAGGCATAGAATATAAGGGCAGGGAGGTTATGATGGAGCTGTACAAAACGCTAGTTAGGCCACAGCTGGAATACTGTGTGCAGTTCTGGTCGCCACACTATAGGAAGGATGTGATTGCATTGGAGAGGGTGCAGAGGAGATTCACCAGGATGTTACCTGGGCTGGAGCGCTTCAGCTATGAAGGGAGACTGGGCAGGCTGGGGTTGTTTTCCTTGGAGCAGAGAAGGCTGAGGGGGGACCTGATTGAGGTGTACAAAATTATGAGGGGCATAGATAGGTTAGATAGAAAGGAACTTTTCCCCTTAGCAGAGGGGTCAATAACAAGGGGGCATAGTTTCAAGGTAAGGGGCAGGAGGTTTAGAGGGGATATGAGGAAAAACGTTTTCACCCAGAGGGTGGTTGGAATCTGGAACTCACTGCCTGAAAGGGTGGTAGAGGCAGAAACCCTCACAACATTCAAGAAGCATTTAGATGAGCACTTGAAATGCCATAGCATACAAGGCTACGGACCAAGTGCTGGAAAATGGGATTAGAATAGAGAGGGCTTGATGGGTGGCGCGGACACGATGGGCCGAAGGGCCTCTTTCTGTGCTGTATGACTCTATGACTCTATGAATGGCCAGTGGGACAATTTGCACAGAGTGGTGAACCTTGTTGGAAAGAGAATCAGTTTGGAGGGCTGCACTCATGACGGTTAAGGTCAATACAAGAGAGGCAAGCACTCCCACAAGTTTGACAGGCCCAAACGTCCCATTTGGGGGTGACAGACGGCTGCTGTTCATGTTCCTACCGTTCCCGCTTCTTCAGAGATCAGCACTGTGGTGCCCATACTGACTGGCACTGTCATGTATCACTGCTCACCAGTTCATGCCATCAGCTGTGAGATTTTTACAATTCATTTTGTATGGTTTGAGGTTATGCGTGGCCTGTCCTTAGATTTCTTTCGCTGCCTGACTTTCTCCCACTTGGTCTGTTTCTGCTCACTGTGTAGGATCTCTTTTCGGCATTCTGGAGTCTTCCATACAGATGTTGTGTCCTGACCAGGACATCTATGCTCTTATGATAAGCATGGCCTCAATGCCAGCTGTCTTGCTGCATTCAAGAATATTGCAGTGGTAATTTTTTTCCTGCCACCTGACGTGAATGATGAACGTCAGGTTTTGGAGGTGAAATTTGTCAAACTACCAAATCTGATAACAGAAAGACGTTTGTATAGAATGGTAGGAATGACAATAGCCCTTCATGCTTTCAGATTTGTTATGCTCTTGATCCCATGCATGCTCCAGACATATGTTATCAGTCTTCCAAAAGCAGAACTGTTTTTTTCTGATGTAAGAGGGAACTTCATTGTTATAGTGTAGGGATAACCAACTGGCATCTTGCAAGCTGTAAAGGGCTCCTTTGTGGTGAAATGTGGCTCTTTGAACACCTTCTCTAGCTGTCCTGCACACACACGCTTTTAGTTTCTTTCTTTTAATTGCCAAATTTTTCAACGCTTCCATGGTAACTGTAAAGTCTGTGGGTTGTGCAGTTAATAAATACACAGACTTCAGAAGTAACAAACAAACAGGTCTTTACTATTCGAAGGTCCGGGCGAATCTGCCCCAGCAATCCGGCCACAACACTTATATACTGGTGTGGTCACTATCGGTATTACAGTATACAGAAGCCAAACAAATAGTGCCACACCTAAAGTAGTTCTCTCAAAGGTGAACGGTTACATTCAATAGTTCCCTTAAAGGTAGACGGGTACATACACTACAATCCTCCCTTTTTAGCTTATTACTTACAGAGTCCCCGTTAAACATACATATCTTCATCTTCCTATAAAACAAATTACAGATATAATCTCGGTGGAGTCAATGTCATATAAAACAATTTACAGATATAATCTCGGTGGGAACAGTTCACAGGTTCAGTCTCTGCGGAAACAGTTCATAGATTCAGTCTCTGATCTTGACTCGTTCCGAACAACATTTCTTTGGTGTAGCCGGTTCACCTGGCTAGCGTGACTCCTCCATAGCCTTTTTCTTGACGTAACAGCTTGAACTTTCGTCCTGTTGAACCAGCAGTGCGGACTTTTACAACCAACTGGCTGTCTTGACATTTTCCAGTTTTTCAACTAATTTAGCTCCTTTCGTAGTGTCCCGCCTGAGATGGTAGAAGTGCTAATATTTTAGACAGTTATTATCTTCTGCTTCTTCTTTTTCTTTTCTGCCTTTTTGAAACTCTCAGAGCTCCTTTCTCGGCTGCCAGCTGTAGCGCCACCAACTCTCTATGTTCCTTAGACCTTAAGTGCTTCATCCGGATTTCAGCACTTTGGGAGTTTTCATCACAAGCTGGGCAGACCACATCCTCGTAATATTCAGTGTCACTCAACAGGTCATGGTAATATTCGGGTTTGTCCTGAGTTAGGCCAGCGAGAGAGCCTTCTTCTTCCTCCTCACCCGTCTGGACGTTAGCTGACGGTGGTTCCTTCCCTAGACATCTTTCTTGAAAAGACTTCTTCATGCATTCATATTCATCCCGCTCTTCCTGGGTTATCTGCCATTCCTTCACGACGGACCTCATTTGTGAGTTCAATACCTTCCCTTCCATCGGGAATTGCGTTATCAGGCTATTTAATCCTTCTACTGAAGTAATGGTTTCCACATTCTTCTGTTCACCTTGACGTGATTCAACGTACTTTTGGCATCCTTGTAAAATTTGTGTTGCCACCTCAGCTATCTCCGTGACTTTTGAGAGCTCCGAACTCGTTCCCCCTGAAGATTGAAGCTCGTGTTCAGATTGTTCCCCTTGCAGAGTCTTGTCCTTCAGCATATGAAGGAGTTGGCTGACCGTTAACTCTTCCCTGGGAACACGGTGGATCAGAGTCTTCTCCATTTCATCCACCTTTTCCTCCAATACTTCCACCTTCTGTTCCTCTTGAACTTTGGCTTTCAGCGCTCGGAAAAGTTGCGCCCTGATGCTCTCTAGTTCATGTTCAGGGACCATTCTTACAGTCTCTGAGTTTCTTACAGTTTCCTTTTCTTCCACTGAAAGGATTCCCAGTTGAATCTGTTCTTCAAGTTGTTGAACCTCGGTCATTGCCGCCTCATATTTGTCTTGGGTGTCCTTCAATGTTTTTATGAGTTCTTGGACATCCTGTCTTTCATGCTCTGCCATGTTTTTCACCTCTAATTTCTCATCTATGGATGGAACTTCTACCGATGAGTCTGTCTTGGCCTTGAGCTCATCAAGAATTTCCTGCAGCCTTTGGACTTCTTGCTCATGTTCAACCTTTAGTTGTTCATATGCTTCTACTGAAACTAGCTTTTCGGAGGTTGCCGAGTTAACCCCCTCCAGAATTGTAGCCTGGGCCTGTTCATACTGTTCTTTCAACTTCTCACACTCTGCTTGTAAGGAGTCGTAGAGAAGAACTGGAATAAAATCCTGGCTTCCTGAAGATTCCTCTTCCTTTGGTTCGTTCTGTAAATATTCTAGTTCCTGAACAGCATCAGGGGAATGTGATTGGTATTTGGCCACGATGGCTCTATGGTCGCTCTCTGCTTGAGCTAGCTGTCTCTGGTGTCTTTCCAGGTTCTCCCATTCGGTGTCCCAGCACTTTTCCATATTTTTCATCTCTTGTACGAGACGGTCACTCAACTGTTCTAATTGTTGTCGTACTTTGACATAAGTTTGCGTCCGAGCTCGGTGTTCTTCCGTCGTGGATGAATCCTTTGCTTGAATAGGCTCAGAATTCTCTGTCAACCTGGAGTTCTGCTCTGCAGCTTTATTCTTCTTGGTACCATAAGTCCTTCTGCATGTCTTCGTTTTCTTCCCCATCGTCGGCAAGTCCCTTTTAGCCTTGTCTTCCATATTCGAATTGGTCTTATCATCATCCATTTCAGAATCTGAGCTAATAGCTTGCACCGAGTCCTCCCTCATTATGGCTTTTAGGTAATGCCATTCCATGTCTATTTTCTTAATCCACTCCTGTCCTAGAAGTGGTGGTCCTCCCTCAGGTAATACGTACAAGTTCATTCTTGGGTGTTCTTTACCCCTATCTCTCACCTTGACTCTTATTTTCCCCACGGGGTATACGTTATGCCCCGTGTATGTCTGTAATGCGAACTTGGTATTTCTTAAAGGTATGTGAGAGAATAGCCGGTGGTAGTCCCTTCGGTTGATGACTGATAGAGCTGATCCAGTGTCCAGCTCCATTCTTACTTGGACTCCAGCTATTTTTAGTATGACCCAGATGGTCTGTAGATCCGTTTCTTTACCCACATTGTGGATTCTCAGACTACCCAGCTCCTGGTTGTTTGGGTCTGAGTCTGAATTCTGTTCGTCTGAACTCTTCTCAGCCACCTTGTGTACCTTGTTGTACTTTTCTTGTGGTGGCTTCCTTTGATTGTTGGTCTTTTTCCCGGACCGGCATACCTTCGCGATGTGACCCAGTTTGCCACATTTCCTACACTCTTGGTTCTTAAACCAGCATTGATTCTGGTCATGCGTTGTCTTCCCACAACGGTAGCATTTTGTTGTGCTTGAAGTAATTTGGTCCACCCCGAGTGCCGTCGCCTTTAGTTGCATTTCCGCCGTTCCTTTCGCTGCGGCTTCGTGCGATGCAGCTATAAGGACAGCCCTGTCCAGTGTGAGGTCGTTCTCTTCCAGTAGTCGCTTCTGCGTCCCTTCTTTGGACAATCCGCATACGAACTTGTCCCGCAGCGCTTCTGTCAGATTCCCTCCGAACTGGCAGTATTTCGCTAGCCTACGCAGTTCGACCAAGTATTCCGCATTGCTTTCGTCTTTCCTCTGCGTTCTTGCGTAGAATTTGAATCGTTCAGCCAGCATCAACGGTGTGGGGTTCAAGTGGTCCTTCAGCACAGCCACAATCTCTTCGAAGGTCTGATCCGCTGGTTTATTTGGTGCTATTAGATGCTTCAAGAGCCCGTATGTTTTTGCCCCCATCGAGTTTAGCAATGTTATCGCCTTGTCGTCTTCCTCTATTTTGTTGGCTTCGCAATAGATCTCTATGCGTTCCACGTACGTGGCCCAGTCTTCTATTTCAGAATTAAAATCGTTAATATTCCCTCTCTTAGGCATCTTTCTTCCCTTGGGAGCAGCACCAGTATTTCTTTAAGTATTCTTATTTATTTGTTTATTTCTAAGATGGCGGTTTTCCCGCGAAAATGGCGGTTTCCCGCTCTTCCTTTCTCTCCCCGCCCCCTTCAATGGCGGTTTCCCGCTTCTGTCGTCTCCTCCGCCTAATGGCGGCTTCCCACGTTTCTTCCTGGTGGAAGGGGTACGCTTTCCCCACAGCGGACAGGTTCAGCCGCTGGGCTGGCTCTCGCACAGCTCCCCTTACTCGGCTCTGTCTTTTCCTCCCGCCCGCACGGCTCTACCGGCGCTGGGTACACCCCGTTAACGGAGGACAGTTCAGCCGCTGGACTGGCTCTCGCGCAGCCTCTCTCTCCGTACCCGGCTCTGTCACTCTCTCTCCCGCACGTTCGGTTCTACTGGCCCTGGGTGCCCCGTTGGTGGAGGACAGCTCAGCCGCTGGACTGGCTCTCGCGCAGTCTCTCTCCCCTTGCTCGGCTCTGTCTCTCTCTCCCACCCGCACGGTTCCTGTTCGCCTCCCAGCCCTCTCGCAGACCGGTGTTTCCCTCCCCGGCTGCGGCTGGGTTTCTCTTCCCGCGCCTACTCCCAGTCTCAGCGCTTCGTGGCTGCGGTCGCTGCCCGGCTTTTCCCGCCGATCGAGGTCCGACTGTCTCACGACGCCGTTGGACCCGACTTTCTGACCGGCTCCGTTCCCCCCTCGACCGTGGTCGAGTGCACAGCCCTTATCCTCCGGATATTCTCTACACCTTCCCCTACTCACAGTCTCCGCGGCCGCCTTGTTTCCTGCTGATCGGCTCACTCCGCACCGTGGTAAAAGGGTAGTCAGTGCCTGTTGCTGATGAACTTTTGTTGCTAGTCTGCTTCCTTTCTGTTGCTGCTGCCTCGTGTTTTCTCTTTCTGTTGCTGCAGCCTCGTGTTTTCTCCCAGCTGCACGACGAGGGCGGTTGCCTCTCTTCGACGCTCTTCGCTGCTTTGGTAGTCTTGCCGCAGGGTACGATCGGACTCGTCGCCACTGTAAAGTCTGTGGGTTGTGCAGTTAATAAATACACAGACTTCAGAAGTAACAAACAAACAGGTCTTTACTATTCGAAGGTCCGGGCGAATCTGCCCCAGCAATCTGGCCACAACACTTATATACTGGTGTGGTCACTATCGGTATTACAGTATACAGAAGCCAAACAAATAGTGCCACACCGAAAGTAGTTCTCTTAAAGGTGAACGGTTACATTCAATAGTTCCCTTAAAGGTAGACGGGTACATACACTACAGTAACTATACCCACTTTCCCCTGGTCTCATTTCAATGAAGCTAAATTACAGCTTTTCCATGACTCCAAAAGCATGCCTACGGTCGGGTAACCCGAGCACAAAGACTCACTCAGTAGGAGCACCCTAGCACAGAGACTCGCTCAGTCAGAGCACCCTAGCACAGAGACTCACCCAGTAGGAGCCCCTAGCACAAAGACTCACTCAGTAGGAGCACCCTAGCACAGAGACTCACTCAGTCAGAGCACCCTAACACAGAGACTCACTCAGTAGGAGCACCCTAGCACAGAGACTCGCCCAGTAGGAGCACCCTAGCACAGAGACTCACTCAGTCGGAGCACCCTAGCACAAAGACTCAGTCAGTAGGAGCACCCTAGCACAGAGACTCACTCAGTCGGAGCACCCTAGCACAAAGACTCACTCAGTCGGAGCATCCTAGCACAGAGACTCACTCAGTCAGAGCACCCTAGCACAGAGACTCACTCAGCAGGAGCACCCTAGCACAGAGACTCACCCAGTAGGAGCACCCTAGCACAGAGACTCACTCAGTCGGAGCACCCTAGCACAGAGACTCGCTCAGTCGGAGCACCCTAGCACAGAGACTCACTCAGTAAGAGCACCCTAGCACAAAGATTCACTCAGTAGGAGCATCCTCGCACAGAGACTCACTCAGTCGGAGCACCCTAGCACAGAGACTCACTCAGTCGGAGCACCCGAGTACAGAGACTCACTCTGTAGGAGCACCCTAGCACAGAGACTCACTCTGTGGGAGCACCCTAACACAGAGACTCAATCTGTAGGAGCACCCTAGCACAGAGACTCACTCAGTCGGAGCACCCTAGCACAGAGACTCGCTCAGTAGGAGCACCCTAGCACAGAGACTCACCCAGTAGGAGCACCCTAGCACAGAGGCTCACTCAGTAGGAGCACCCTAGCACAAAGATTCACTCAGTAGGAGCACCCTAGCAGAAAGATTCACTCAGTAGGAGCACCCTAGCACAGAGACTCACTCAGTCGGAGCACAATAGCACAGAGACTCACTCAATAGGAGCACCCTAGCACAGGGACTCACTCAGTCGGAGCACCCTAGCACAGAGACTCACCCAGTAGGAGCACCCTAGCACAGAGACTCACTCAGTAGGAGCACCCTAGCACAGAGACTCACTCAGTAGGAGCACCCTAGCACAGAGACTCACTCAGTCGGAGCACCCTAGCACGGAGACTCACTCAGTAGGAGCACCCTAGCACAGAGACTCACTCAGTAGGAGCACCCTAGCACAGAGACTCACTCAGTAGGAGCACCCTAGCACAGAGACTCACTCAGTCGGAGCACCCTAGCACGGAGACTCACTCAGTAGGAGCACCCTAGCACAGAGACTCACTCAGTAGGAGCACCCTAGCACAGAGACTCACTCAGTAGGAGCACCCTAGCACAGAGAGTCACTCAGTAGGAGCACCCTAGCACAGAGACACACTCAGTAGGAGCACCCTAGCACAGAGACTCACTCAGTAGGAGCACCCTAGCACAGAGACTCACTCAGTCGGAGCACCCTAGCACAGAGACTCACTCAGTAGGAGCACCCTAGCACAGGGACTCACCCAGTAGGAGCACCCTAGCACAGAGACTCACTCAGTCAGAGCACCCTAGAACAGAGACTCACTCAGTCAGAGCACCCTAGCACAGAGACTCACTCAGTCGGAGCACCCTAGCGCAGAGACTCACTCAGTAGGAGCACCCTAGCACAGAGACTCGCTCAGTCGGATCACCCTAGCACAGAGACTCACTAAATAGGAGCACCCTAGCACAGAGACTCACTCAGTCGGAGTAACCTAGCACAGAGACTCACTCAGTCGGAGCACCCTAGCACAGAGACTCACTCAGTAGGAGCACCCTAGCACAGAGACTCACTCAGTCGGAGCACCCTAGCACAGAGACTCACTCAGTAGGAGCACCCTAGCACAGAGACTCACTCAGTAGGAGCACCCTAGCACAGAAACTCACTCAGTCGGAGCACCCTAGCACAGAGACTCACTCAGTAGGAGCACCCTAGCACAGAGACTCACTCAGTCGGAGCACCCTAGCACAGAGACTCATCCAGTAGGAGCACCCTAACACAGAGACTCACTCAGTAGGAGCACCCTAGCACAGAGACTCGCTCAGTCGAAGCACCCTAGCACAGAGACTCACTCAGTAGGAGCACCCTAGCACAGAGACTCACTCAGTCGGAGCACCCTAGCTCAGAGACTCACTCAGTAGGAGCACCCTAGCTCAGAGACGCACTCAGTAGGAGCACCCTAGCACAGAGACGCACTCAGTAGGAGCACCCTAACACAGAGACTCACTCAGTCGGAGCACCCGAGCACAGAGACTCACACAATAGGAGCACCCTAGCACAGAGACTCGCTCAGTAGGAGCACCCTAGCACAGAGACTCACTCAGTAGGAGCACCCTAGTACAGAGACTCACTCAGTAGTAGCACCCAGCACAGAGACTCACCCAGTAGGAGCACCCTAGCACAGAGACTCACTCAGTCGGAGCACCCTAGCACAGAGACTCACACAGTAGGAGCACCCTAGCACAGGGACTCACTCAGATGGAGCACCCTAGCACAGAGACTCACTAAATAGGAGCACCCTAGCACAGAGACTCACTCAGTCGGAGCACCCTAGCACAGAGACTCACTCAGTCGGAGCACCCTAGCACAGAGACTCACTCAGTAGGAGCACTCTAGCACAGAGACTCACTCAGTCGGAGCACCCTAGCACAGAGACTCACTCAGTAGGAGCACCCTAGCACAGAGACTCACTAAATAGGAGCACCCTAGCACAAAGACTCACTCAGTCGGAGCACCCTAGCACAGAGGCTCACTCAGTCGGAGCACCCTAGCACAGAGACTCACTCAGTAGGAGCACCCTAGCACAGAGACTCACTCAGTCGGAGCACCCTAGCACAGAGACTCACTCAGTAGGAGCACCCTAGCACAGAGACTCACTCAGTAGGAGCACCCTAGCACAGAGACTCACCCAGTAGGAGCACCCTAGCACAGAGACTCACCCAGTAGGAGCACCCTAGCACAGAGACTCACTCAGTAGGAGCACCCTAGCACAGAGACTCACTCAGTCGGAGCACCCTAGCACAGAGACTCACTCAGTCGGAGCACCCTAGCACAGAGACTCACTCAGTCGGAGCACCCTAGCACAGAGACTCACTCAGTCGGAGCACCCTAGCACAGAGACTCACTCAGTCGGAGCACCCTAGCACAGAGACTCACTCAGTAGGAGCACCCTAGCACAGAGACTCACTCAATAGGAGCACCCTAGCACAGAGACTCACTCAGTCGGAGCACCCTAGCACAGAGACTCACCCAGTAGGAGCACCCTAGCACAGAGACTCACTCAGTCAGAGCACCCTTGCACAGAGACTCACTCAGTAGGAGCACCCTAGCACAGAGACTCACTCAGTAGGAGCACCCTAGCACAGAGACTCACTCAGTAGGAGTACCCTAGCACAGAGACTCACTCAGTAGGAGCACCCTAGCACAGAGACTCACTCAGTAGGAGCACCCTAACACAGAGACTCACTCAGTCGGAGCAACCTAGCACAGAGACTCACTCAGTCGGAGCACCCTAGCACAGAGACTCACTCAGTAGGAGCACCCTAGCACAGAGACTCACTCAGTCGGAGCACCCTAGCACAGAGACTCATCCAGTAGGAGCACCCTAACACTGAGACTCACCCAGTAGGAGCACCCTAGCACAGGGACTCGCTCAGTAGGATCACCCTAACACAGAGGCTCACTCAGTTGGAGCACCCTCGCACAGAGACTCGCTCAGTCGGAGCACCCTAGCACAGAGACTCACCCAGTAGGAGCACTCTAGCACAGAGACTCACTCAGTCGGAGCACCCTAGCACAGAGACTCGCTCAGTCGGAGCACCCTAGCACAGAGACTCACCCAGTAGGAGCACCCTAGCACAGAGACTCACTCAGTCGGAGCACCCTAGCACAGAGACTCACTCAGTAGGAGCACCCTAGCACAGAGACTCACTCAGTAGGAGCACCCTAGCACAGAGACTCACTCAGTCGGAGCACCCTAGCACGGAGACTCACTCAGTCGGAGCACCCTAGCACGGAGACTCACTCAGTCGGAGCACCCTAGCACAGAGACTCACTCAGTAGGAGCACCCTAGCACAGAGACTCACTCAGTAGGAGCACCCTAGCACAGAGACTCACCCAGTAGGAGCACCCTAGCACAGAGACTCACTCAGTAGGAGCACCCTAGCACAGAGACTCACTCAGTAGGAGCACCCTAGCACAGAGACTCACTCAGTCGGAGCACCCTAGCACGGAGACTCACTCAGTAGGAGCACCCTAGCACAGAGACTCACTCAGTAGGAGCACCCTAGCACAGAGACTCACTCAGTAGGAGCACCCTAGCACAGAGACTCACTCAGTCGGAGCACCCTAGCACGGAGACTCACTCAGTAGGAGCACCCTAGCACAGAGACTCACTCAGTAGGAGCACCCTAGCACAGAGACTCACTCAGTAGGAGCACCCTAGCACAGAGAGTCACTCAGTAGGAGCACCCTAGCACAGAGACACACTCAGTAGGAGCACCCTAGCACAGAGACTCACTCAGTAGGAGCACCCTAGCACAGAGACTCACTCAGTCGGAGCACCCTAGCACAGAGACTCACTCAGTAGGAGCACCCTAGCACAGGGACTCACCCAGTAGGAGCACCCTAGCACAGAGACTCACTCAGTCAGAGCACCCTAGAACAGAGACTCACTCAGTCAGAGCACCCTAGCACAGAGACTCACTCAGTCGGAGCACCCTAGCGCAGAGACTCACTCAGTAGGAGCACCCTAGCACAGAGACTCGCTCAGTCGGATCACCCTAGCACAGAGACTCACTAAATAGGAGCACCCTAGCACAGAGACTCACTCAGTCGGAGTAACCTAGCACAGAGACTCACTCAGTCGGAGCACCCTAGCACAGAGACTCACTCAGTAGGAGCACCCTAGCACAGAGACTCACTCAGTCGGAGCACCCTAGCACAGAGACTCACTCAGTAGGAGCACCCTAGCACAGAGACTCACTCAGTAGGAGCACCCTAGCACAGAAACTCACTCAGTCGGAGCACCCTAGCACAGAGACTCACTCAGTAGGAGCACCCTAGCACAGAGACTCACTCAGTCGGAGCACCCTAGCACAGAGACTCATCCAGTAGGAGCACCCTAACACAGAGACTCACTCAGTAGGAGCACCCTAGCACAGAGACTCGCTCAGTCGAAGCACCCTAGCACAGAGACTCACTCAGTAGGAGCACCCTAGCACAGAGACTCACTCAGTCGGAGCACCCTAGCTCAGAGACTCACTCAGTAGGAGCACCCTAGCTCAGAGACGCACTCAGTAGGAGCACCCTAGCACAGAGACGCACTCAGTAGGAGCACCCTAACACAGAGACTCACTCAGTCGGAGCACCCGAGCACAGAGACTCACACAATAGGAGCACCCTAGCACAGAGACTCGCTCAGTAGGAGCACCCTAGCACAGAGACTCACTCAGTAGGAGCACCCTAGTACAGAGACTCACTCAGTAGTAGCACCCAGCACAGAGACTCACCCAGTAGGAGCACCCTAGCACAGAGACTCACTCAGTCGGAGCACCCTAGCACAGAGACTCACACAGTAGGAGCACCCTAGCACAGGGACTCACTCAGATGGAGCACCCTAGCACAGAGACTCACTAAATAGGAGCACCCTAGCACAGAGACTCACTCAGTCGGAGCACCCTAGCACAGAGACTCACTCAGTCGGAGCACCCTAGCACAGAGACTCACTCAGTAGGAGCACTCTAGCACAGAGACTCACTCAGTCGGAGCACCCTAGCACAGAGACTCACTCAGTAGGAGCACCCTAGCACAGAGACTCACTAAATAGGAGCACCCTAGCACAAAGACTCACTCAGTCGGAGCACCCTAGCACAGAGGCTCACTCAGTCGGAGCACCCTAGCACAGAGACTCACTCAGTAGGAGCACCCTAGCACAGAGACTCACTCAGTCGGAGCACCCTAGCACAGAGACTCACTCAGTAGGAGCACCCTAGCACAGAGACTCACTCAGTAGGAGCACCCTAGCACAGAGACTCACCCAGTAGGAGCACCCTAGCACAGAGACTCACCCAGTAGGAGCACCCTAGCACAGAGACTCACTCAGTAGGAGCACCCTAGCACAGAGACTCACTCAGTCGGAGCACCCTAGCACAGAGACTCACTCAGTCGGAGCACCCTAGCACAGAGACTCACTCAGTCGGAGCACCCTAGCACAGAGACTCACTCAGTCGGAGCACCCTAGCACAGAGACTCACTCAGTCGGAGCACCCTAGCACAGAGACTCACTCAGTAGGAGCACCCTAGCACAGAGACTCACTCAATAGGAGCACCCTAGCACAGAGACTCACTCAGTCGGAGCACCCTAGCACAGAGACTCACCCAGTAGGAGCACCCTAGCACAGAGACTCACTCAGTCAGAGCACCCTAGCACAGAGACTCACTCAGTAGGAGCACCCTAGCACAGAGACTCACTCAGTAGGAGCACCCTAGCACAGAGACTCACTCAGTAGGAGTACCCTAGCACAGAGACTCACTCAGTAGGAGCACCCTAGCACAGAGACTCACTCAGTAGGAGCACCCTAACACAGAGACTCACTCAGTCGGAGCAACCTAGCACAGAGACTCACTCAGTCGGAGCACCCTAGCACAGAGACTCACTCAGTAGGAGCACCCTAGCACAGAGACTCACTCAGTCGGAGCACCCTAGCACAGAGACTCATCCAGTAGGAGCACCCTAACACTGAGACTCACCCAGTAGGAGCACCCTAGCACAGGGACTCGCTCAGTAGGATCACCCTAACACAGAGGCTCACTCAGTTGGAGCACCCTCGCACAGAGACTCGCTCAGTCGGAGCACCCTAGCACAGAGACTCACCCAGTAGGAGCACTCTAGCACAGAGACTCACTCAGTCGGAGCACCCTAGCACAGAGACTCGCTCAGTCGGAGCACCCTAGCACAGAGACTCACCCAGTAGGAGCACCCTAGCACAGAGACTCACTCAGTCGGAGCACCCTAGCACAGAGACTCACTCAGTAGGAGCACCCTAGCACAGAAACTCACCCAGTAGGAGCACCCTAGCACAGAGACGCACTCAGTCGTAGCACCCTAGCACAGAGACTCACTCAGTCGGAGCACCCTAACACAGAGACTCACTCAGTAGGAGCGCCCTAGCACAGAGACTCACTCAGTAGGAGCACCCTAGCACAGAGACTCACTCAGTCGGAGCGCCCTAACACAGAGACTCACTCAGTAGGAGCACCCTAGCACAGAGTCTCACTCAGTAGGAGCACCCTTGCACAGAGACTCACTCAGTCGGAGCACCCTAGCACAGAGACTCACCCAGTAGGAGCACCCTAGCACAGAGACTCACACAGTAGGAGCACCCTAGCACAGAGACTCACTCAGTCGGAGCATCCTAGCACAGAGACTCACTCAGTAGGAGCACCCTAGCACAGAGACTCACTCAGTCGGAGCATCCTAGCACAGAGACTCACCCAGTAGGAGCACCCTAGCACAGAGACTCACTCAGTAGGAGCACCCTAGCACAGAGACGCACTCAGTAGGAGCACCCTAGCACAGAGACTCACCCAGTCGGAGCACCCTAGCACAGAGACTCACCCAGTAGGAGCACCCTAGCACAGAGCCTCACTAAATAGGAGCACCCTAGCACAGAGACTCACTAGTAGGAGCACCCTAGCACAGAGACTCACTCAATAGGAGCACCCTACTACAGAGACTCACTCAGTAGTAGCACCCTAGCACAGAGACTCACTCAGTCGGAGTAACCTAGCACAGAGACTCACTCAATAGGAGCACCCTAGCACAGAGACTCACTCAGTAGTAGCACCCTAGCACAGAGACTCACTCAGTCGGAGTAACCTAGCACAGAGACTCACTCAGTCGGAGCACCCCAGCACAGACACTCACTCAGTCGGAGCACCCTAGCACAGAGACTCACTCAGTAGGAGCACCCTAGCACAGCGACTCACTCAGTCGGAGCACCCTAGCACAGAGAGTCACTCAGTAGGAGCACCCTAGCACAGAGACTCACTCAGTAGGAGCACCCTAGCACAGAGACTCACTCAGTCGGAGCACCCTAGCACAGAGACTCACTCAGTCGGAGCACCCTAGCACAGAGACTCACTCAGTCGGAGCACCCTTGCACAGAGACTCACTCAGTAGGAGCACCCTAGCACAGAGACTCACTCAGTCGGAGCACCCTAGCACAGAGACTCACTCAGTCGGAGCACCCTAGCACAGAGACTCACTCAATAGGAGCACCCTAGCACAGAGACTCACTCGTAGGAGCACCCTAGCACAGAGACTCACTCAGTAGTAGCACCCTAGCACAGAGACTCACCCAGTAGGAGCACCCTAGCACAGAGACTCACTCAGTCGGAGTAACCTAGCACAGAGACTCACTCAGTCGGAGCACCCTAGCACAGAGACTCACTCAATAGGAGCACCCTAGCACAGAGACTCACTAGTAGGAGCACCCTAGCACAGAGACTCACTCAGTAGTAGCACCCTAGCACAGAGACTCACCCAGTAGGAGCACCCTAGCACAGAGACTCACTCAGTCGGAGCACCCTAGCACAGAGACTCACTCAGTCGGAGCACCCTAGCACAGAGACTCACTCAGTCGGAGCACCCTAGCACAGAGACTCACTCAGTAGGAGCACCCTAGCACAGCGACTCACTCAGTCGGAGCACCCTAGCACAGAGACTCACTCAGTAGGAGCACCCTAGCACAGAGACTCACTCAGTAGGAGCACCCTAGCACAGAGACTCACTCAGTAGGAGCACCCTAGCACAGAGACTCGCTCAGTAGGAGCACCCTAGCACAGAGACTCGCTCAGTAGGAGCACCCTAGCACAGAGACTCACTCAGTCGGAGCACCCTAGCACAGAGACTCACTCAGTCGGAGCACCCTAGCACAGAGACTCACTCAGTCGGAGCACCCTAGCACAGAGACTCACTCAGTAGGAGCACCCTAGCACAGAGACACACTCAGTAGGAGCACCCTAGCACAGAGACTCACCCAGTAGGAGCACCCTAGCACAGAGACTCACTCAGTAGGAGCACCCTAGCACAGAGACTCACAAAGTAGGAGCACCCTAGCACAGAGACTCACTCAGTCGGAGCACCCTAGCACAGAGACTCACTCAGTCGGAGCATCCTAGCACAGAGACTCACTCAGTCGGAGCACCCTAGCACAGAGACTCACTCAGTCGGAGCACCCTAGCACAGAGACTCACTCAGTAGGAGCACCCTAGCACAGAGACTCACTCAATAGGAGCACCCTAGCACAGAGACTCACCCAGTAGGAGCACCCTAGCACAGAGACTCACTCAGTCAGAGCACCCTAGCACAGAGACTCACTCAGTAGGAGCACCCTAGCACAGAGACTCACTCAGTAGGAGCACCCTAGCACAGAGACTCACTCAGTAGGAGTACCCTAGCACAGAGACTCACTCAATAGGAGCACCCTAGCACAGAGACTCACTCAGTAGGAGCACCCTAACACAGAGACTCACTCAGTAGGAGCAACCTAGCACAGAGACTCACTCAGTCGGAGCACCCTAGCACAGAGACTCACTCAGTAGGAGCACCCTAGCACAGAGACTCACTCAATAGGAGCACCCTAGCACAGAGACTCACTCAGTCGGAGCACCCTAGCACAGAGACTCACCCAGTAGGAGCACCCTAGCACAGAGACTCACTCAGTTGGAGCACCCTAGCACAGAGACTCACTCAGTAGGAGCACCCTAGCACAGAGACTCACTCAGTAGGAGTACCCTAGCACAGAGACTCACTCAGTTGGAGCACCCTAGCACAGAGACTCACTCAGTAGGAGTACCCTAGCACAGAGACTCACTCAGTAGGAGCACCCTAGCACAGAGACTCACTCAGTAGGAGCACCCTAACACAGAGACTCACTCAGTAGGAGCAACCTAGCACAGAGACTCACTCAGTCGGAGCACCCTAGCACAGAGACTCACTCAGTCGGAGCACCCTAGTACAGAGACTCATCCAGTAGGAGCACCCTAACACTGAGACTCACCCAGTAGGAGCACCCTAGCACAGGGACTCGCTCAGTAGGATCACCCTAACACAGAGGCTCACTCAGTTGGAGCACCCTCGCACAGAGACTCGCTCAGTCAGAGCACCCTAGCACAGAGACTCACCCAGTAGGAGCACCCTAGCACAGAGACTCACTCAGTCGGAGCACCCTAGCACAGAGACTCGCTCAGTCGGAGCACCCTAGCACAGAGACTCACCCAGTAGGAGCACCCTAGCACAGAGACTCACTCAGGCGGAGCACCCTAGCACAGAGACTCACTCAGTAGGAGCACCCTAGCACAGAGACTCACCCAGTAGGAGCACCCTAGCACGGAGACGCACTCAGTCGTAGCACCCTAGCACAGAGACTCACTCAGTAGGAGCACCCTAGCACAGAGACTCACTCAGTAGGAGCACCCTAGCACAGAGACTCACTCAGTCGGAGCGCCCTAACACAGAGACTCACTCAGTAGGAGCACCCTAGCACAGAGTCTCACTCAGTAGGAGCACCCTAGCACAGAGTCTCACTCAGTAGGAGCACCCTAGCACAGAGACTCACTCAGTCGGAGCACCCTAGCACAGAGACTCACCCAGTAGGAGCACCCTAGCACAGAGACTCACACAGTAGGAGCACCCTAGCACAGAGACTCACTCAGTCGGAGCACCCTAACACAGAGACTCACTCAGTAGGAGCACCCTAGCACAGAGACTCACTCAGTCGGAGCACCCTAGCACAGAGTCTCACTCAGTAGGAGCACCCTAGCACAGAGACTCACTCAGTCGGGGCACCCTAGCACAGAGACTCACCCAGTAGGAGCACCCTAGCACAGAGACTCACTCAGTAGGAGCACCCTAGCACAGAGACGCACTCAGTAGGAGCACCCTAGCACAGAGACTCACCCAGTCGGAGCACCCTAGCACAGAGACTCACCCAGTAGGAGCACCCTAGCACAGAGACTCACTAAATAGGAGCACCCTAGCACAGAGACTCACTAGTAGGAGCACCCTAGCACAGAGACTCACTCAATAGGAGCACCCTAGTACAGAGACTCACTCAGTAGTAGCACCCTAGCACAGAGACTCACTCAGTCGGAGTAACCTAGCACAGAGACTCACTCAATAGGAGCACCCTAGCACAGAGACTCACTCAATAGGAGCACCCTAGTACAGAGACTCACTCAGTAGTAGCACCCTAGCACAGAGACTCACTCAGTCGGAGTAACCTAGCACAGAGACTCACTCAGTCGGAGCACCCTAGCACAGAGACTCACTCAGTCGGAGCACCCTAGCACAGAGACTCACTCAGTAGGAGCACCCTAGCACAGAGACTCACTCAGTCAGAGCACCCTAGCACAGAGACTCACTCAGTAGGAGCACCCTAGCACAGCGACTCACTCAGTCGGAGCACCCTAGCACAGAGACTCACTCAGTAGGAGCACCCTAGCACAGAGACTCACTCAGTAGGAGCACCCTAGCACAGAGACTCACTCAGTCGGAGCACCCTAGCACAGAGACTCACTCAGTCGGAGCACCCTAGCACAGAGACTCACTCAGTCGGAGCAACCTAGCACAGAGACTCACTCAATAGGAGCACCCTCGCACAGAGACTCACCCAGTAGGAGCACCCTAACACAGAGACTCACTCAGTAGGAGCACCCTAGCACAGAGACTCACTCAGTAGGAGCACCCTAGCACAGAGACTCACTCAGTAGGAGCACCCTAACACAGAGACTCACTCAATAGGAGCACCCTATCACAGAGACTCACTCAGTCGGAGCACCCTAGCACAGAGACTCACTCAGTAGGAGCATTAGCACAGAGACTCGCTCAATAGGAACACCCTATCACAGAGACTCACTCAGTCGGAGCACTCTAGCACAGAGACTCACTCAGTCGGAGCACCCTAGCACAGAGACTCGCTCAGTAAGAGCACCCTAGCACAGAGTCCCACTCAGTAGGAGCACCCTGATGTGCCTCAATAAGTTCCGAGACTCGATGTTAGCGAAACAAAATAAGGCTTTTATTAACTTAGAAAGTAACACGTAAAAGAGAGAGATGTCTTCCTTCTGGAGGCTGAGGCCACATTGAGCCAGCTTACAAAAGGGGCCAGGTATGGGCGGAGCCCTACACACAGCACATTCCAGCACATTCCAATACATAATACAATGAGGACTGGGGGAAGGGAAATGACACTGAAACCGACCACAGTCACAGGCAGTGATGAATGGAATATATTTCATCACATTCACCCCTTCTATAGATTTAGTCTGTTCGGGTGTTTGATAGTCCTCTGCGACCGACGTGGTGCCGCGGGGTGTCGGCTGGGTGTCCCCGGTAGCCTCCTGGGTCTCTGCCGGGGGTGCCGCCAGGGTTGTTGAAGGGGTAGTTGGTGGGGGTGCCGTTGGTCGATGTTCTTCCGGGGGTGATGAAAGAGTAGTGGGTGGGTAAGAGTTGCTGTGATCGTTGAAAAGAGTAGTGGGTGGGTAAGAATTGCTGTGATCGTTGTCGCTGCTATTGCCGTGGTTGTTGTCGATGCCGGCTGGGGCGACGTCTTTTATGGACACGGTGTCCTCCCTTCCGTCGGTGTGCCGGACATATGCGTATTGGGGGTTGGCGTGGAGTAGGTGTACTGGCTCCACGAGAGGGTCCGTCTTGTGGCCCCTCACATGCCTTCGCACGAGTACCGGACCTGGGGTGGAGAGCCATGACGGCATGGATACACCTGAGGTGGATTTCCGAGGAAAGACAAACATACGTTCATGAGGCGTGGCATTAGTGGCCGTACACAATAGCGACCGTATCGAATGGAGCACATCCGAGAGGACTTCCTGCCAGCGGGAGATAGGGAGGCCCTTGGTCCTTAGAGCTAGAGTGACTGCTTTCCACACTGTCCCGTTCTCTCACTCCACCTGGCCGTTACCCCGGGGGTTGTAGCTGGTGGTACGGCTCGTTGCGATCCCCTTGGACAGCATGTACTGGCGTAGCTCTTCACTCATGAAGGACGCCCCCCTATCCGTATGGATGTAGCTCGGCATACCGAACAGGCAGAACAGGCTGTTGAGGCATTTAATGACCGTGGCGCTGGTCATGTCTGGGCAGGGGAAGGCGAATGGGAACCGGGAGTATTCGTCCACAATGTTCAGGAAGTAAACATTGCGGTCGACGGACGGGAGGGGGCCCTTGAAATCTAAGCTGAGCCGCTCAAAGGGCCGTGTAGCTTTGATTAAGTGGGCTCTATCTGGGCGGTAGAACCGAGGCTTGCACTCAGCGCAAGTGCGGCAGTTCCTGGTCAGAGACTGAACTTCCTCAATTGAGTAGGGTAAGTTACGGGACTTTATGAAGTGGAACAGCCGCGTGACCCCTGGGTGGCAGAGGTCGTTGTGGAGGGTCTGTAGCCGATCCCCGGTGGCGCTGGCACACATCCCTCGTGAGAGGGCGTCAGGGGATTCGTTAAGGGCCCCTGGCCGGTAAATGATGTCGTACTCGAAGGTGGAGAGCTCGATCCGCCACCTAAGAATCTTATCATTTTTAATCTTCCCCCTCTGTTTATTGTTGAACATAAACGCTACCGACCGCTGGTCGGTAAGTAGGGTGAAGCGTTTGCCGGCTAGGTAGTGGCGCCAGTGGCGCACTGCCTCCACGATGGCTTGGGCCTCCTTTTCCACGGAGGAGTGTCTGATCTCGGGCCCTTGGAGGGTCCTCGAGAAGAAAGCTACGGGCCGCCCCGCCTGGTTGAGGGTGGCCGCCAAGGCGAAGTCAGACGCATCACTTTCCACTTGAAATGGAGTGTTCTCGTCCACTGCCTGTAGCGTGGCCCGCTCAATATCCTGCTTAATGCTTTTGAAGGCGGCGTGGGCCTCAGCAGAGAGCGGAAAAGAGGATGCTTTCAAGAGGGGGCGGGCTTTGTCGGAGTAGTTGGGGACCCATTGGGAATAATAAGAAAATAACCCCAGGCACCTTTTCAGGGCTTTGGGAGTGTTGGGCAGGGGCAGCTCCCGTAGGGGGCGCAATCGGTCGGGGTCTGGTCCGATTTCCCCATTCTCCACCACGCTGCCTAGTATGCAGAGGCGCGTGGTGTTGAAAACGCACTTGTCCTCGTTGTAGGTGAGGTTGAGTTTTTGTGCGGTTTCCAGGAACCTCTCGAGGTTCGAGTCGTGATCCTGCTGATTGTGGCCGCAGATGGTGACGTTGTCGAGGTAGGGGAAGGTTGCCTGCAAGTGGTGGTCATCGACCATGCGGTCCATCTCCCTCTGAAAGACCGAGACCCCATTCGTCACCCCAAAGGGGACTCTGAGGAATTGGTAGAGGCGTCCGTTCGCCTCGAAGGCGGTGTACGGGCGGTCCTCTGGTCTGATAGGGAGCTGGTGGTACGCTGACTTGAGGTCGATGGTGGAGAACACCCGGTATTGGGCGATTTGGTTCACCATTTCTGATATGCGGGGTAGCGGGTAGGCGTCTAGTTGGGTGTACCTGTTGATCGTTTGACTATAGTCGATCACCATCCATTTCTTCTCGCTACCCCTTACCACTACCACTTGGGCGCGCCACGGGCTGTTGCTGCGTTCAATAATGCGCTCTTTCAGGAGCCTGTCTACCTCAGTCGCGATAAACCGCCTGTCCTCCCAGCTGTACCTCCTGCTTTTGGTCGCTATTGGCCAGCAGTTAGGGGTAAGGTTCGCGAATAGCGAAGGTGGCTTTACCTTCAGGGTAGCCAGACCGCACACTGTGAGGGGCGGCTGGGACCCACCGTACTTGAGCGTGATGCTTTGGTGGTTGCACTGGAAATCCAGGCCCAAGATCACGCTCGCACATAGGTTCTTCATGATTAACACTTTAAAATTATCGTATACAGTTCCGTTAACGCCCAATTGTACCGTGCAGTAACCCAGAATGGTCGATGTCTGGGTTTTATCAGCCATAGAGATGGTACCCTGAGTAGGGACCACGTTTAGGGAGAGTTGCTGTGCCAGTTCAGGGTGGATAAAACTCTCCGTGCTTCCACTGTCAATTAAGCATTTAACCCGGCACCCGTTTACCTCGATGTCCACCATTGATTTGGATAGCGGGTGCGGCCTGGTCTGGTCCACTGTGACCGATGCCAATGTAGGGCCCTGATCGATACAAGATGGCGTCCACGCTGTCTGCTCATAAGATGGCGGACCCCACGAGGTCGGGCAAGATGGCGTCCAAGATGGCCGCTCCCACGGCGCACACGCGGCGGTTGCGGGTTTTCCGGCGGTTGGTTTTCCAGCGGGGTTCCCTCTGCACACCTTCCCGAAGTGCCCCTTCTTACCGCACTTAAAGCAGGTGGTGCCTTTCGCCGGGCACAGGTTTCTGGTGTGCTTTGGCTGCCCGCAGAAGTAGCAGTTGGGTCCCTGACGCGTCGCGGCTGTCGTAGGGCTTCTGGGGGGAGAGCTGGGCCCCGCCGGTGTCGGGCTGCCGGGCGGGGAAGATGCCTTCCAAGATGGCGGCGCCCTCGGTGCGCACGTGGCGGCGTGGACGGCGCGGGCTGAAGAGTAGGCGTCCGAGTTTCTCTGGGCCACATCCAGGGACCGCGCGGTGTCCACAGCCTGTTTCAGGTCCAACCCCGTTTTTTCCAGCAGTCTTTGCCGGATGTAAGTGGAGCTGAGGCCTGTGATAAAGGCATCATGAACAAGCTCGTTGGTGTACACTGTGGCTTTTACATCTCGGCACTTACAGTCTTTGCCAAGCATTTTCAGGATGCTTAGGAACTCCTCCACCGATTCCCCAGGTCGCTGTGCGCAAGTAGCGAGTAGATGCCTAGCATACACCTCATTCGTAGGCTGCTGGTAATGCGCCTTTAAGATGTCGCAGGCGGCCAGGTACGTATCGGCGTCTTGGATGAGGGGGTAAACCCGCTGGCTTACCCAATTCCGCAGAATTCCGAGTCTCATCCTCGCAGCGTCCGTAGCGTCTTTGACGGCTGCGGAATTGTCCAGGAAGAATTCCATACACTCAAACCAGTGTCCGAAGCGTGCTGATGCGTCCGGAGCATGTTGATCCAAATCCAAACGTTCGGGTTTCAGGAGTTGGTCCATAGTGTTGAAAAATAAGTTAATAAAATTGATGTGCCTCAATAAGTTCCGAGACTCGATGTTAGTGAAACAAAATAAGGCTTTTATTAACTTAGAAAGTAACACGTAAAAGAGAGAGATGTCTTCCTTCTGGAGGCTGAGGCCACACTGAGCCAGCTTACAAAAGGGGCCAGGTATGGGCGGAGCCCTACACACAGCACATTCCAGCACATTCCAATACATAATACAATGAGGACTGGGGGAAGGGAAATGACACTGAAACCGACCACAGTCACAGGCAGTGATGAATGGAATATATTTCATCACACACCCTAGCACAGAGACTCACTCAGTAGGAGCACCCTAGCACAGAGACTCACTCAGTAGGAGCACCCTAGCACAGAGACTCACTCAGTAGGAGCACCCTAGCACAGAGACTCACTCAGTAGGAGCACCCTAGCACAGAGACTCACTCAGTAGGAGCACCCTATCACAGAGACTCACTCAGTCGGAGCACCCTAGCACAGAGACTCACTCAGTAGGAGCACCCTATCACAGAGACTCACTCAGTAGGAGCACCCTATCACAGAGACTCACTCAGTAGGAGCACCCTAGCACAGAGACTCACTCAGTCGGAGCACCCTAGCACAGAGACTCAATCAGTCAGAGCACCCTAGCACAGAGACTCACTCAGTCGGAGCACCCTAGCACAGAGACTCACTCAGTAGGAGCATTAGCACAGAGACTCGCTCAATAGGAACACCCTATCACAGAGACTCACTCAGTAGGAGCGCCCTAGCACAGACTCACTCAGTAGGAGCATTAGCACAGAGACTCGCTCAATAGGAGCACCATAGCACAGAGACTCACTCAGTCGGAGCACCCTAGCACAGAGACTCACTCAGTCGGAGCACCCTAGCACAGAGACTCACTCAGTCGGAGCACCCTAGCACAGAGACTCACTCAGTCGGAGCACCCTAGCACAGAAACTCACTCAGTCAGAGCACCCTAGCACAGAGACTCACTCAGTCGGAGCACTCTAGCACAGAGACTCACTCAGTCGGAGCACCCTCACACAGAGACTCACTCAGTAGGAGCACCCTAGCACAGAGACTCACTCAGTAGGAGCACCCTAGCACAGAGACTCACTCAGTAGGAGCACCCTAGCACAGAGACTCACTCAGTAGGAGCACCCTAGCACAGAGACTCACTCAGTAGGAGCATAAGCACAGAGACTCGCTCAATAGGAGCACCCTAACACAGAGACTCACTCAGTCGGAGCACTCTAGCACAGAGACTCACTCAGTCAGAGCACCCTCCCACAGAGACTCACTCAGTCGGAGCACCCTCCCACAGAGACTCACTCAGTCGGAGCACCCTAGCACAGAGACTCACTCAGTAGGAGCACCCTAGCTCAGAGACTCACTCAGTAGGAGCACCCTAGCACAGAGACTCACTCAGTAGGAGCACCCTAGCACAGAGACTCACTCAGTAGGAGCACTCTAGCACAGAGGCTCACTCAGTAGGAGCACCCTAGCACAGAGACTCACTCAGTAGGAGCATAAGCACAGAGACTCGCTCAATAGGAGCACCCTAGCACAGAGACTCACTCAGTTGGAGCACCCTAACACAGAGACTCACTCAGTCGGAGCACCCTAGCACAGAGACTCACCCAGTAGGAGCATGGGTTGGAGGACCAGGCGCGGAGGCCAGCACATCCGATGTGCAACATTCACAATTTTCGAGTCGGCTTGGGTTACTTTGTTCTATGTGGCTGAGCTGCACGCCAATTTTAACAACTAATATATCAACGACAGCTTGCATTTGTAGTGCACCTTATAGAAAACATCCCAAGGCGCTTCACAGTGCATGATGAAAGATAAGTAGAAATAGATAAAGGAATGGATGCTAAGGTGTGGGAGAGAAATTAGCAAATGTGACCAAAAGCTTGTTTGAAAGGTGGGTTTTTTGAAACTTTTTAAAAGTGGAGAAAGACATGGAGCGATAGAGGGATTCAATAAGGGAGCACCAGAAAGTAGGGCTCGCATGCTGAAAGCTCTGCACGAATAGTCGGATGAAGGGAGAGGGGGGGATATAGGCAGAGGACTGAAGGGTAAGAGAAAGTTGCAGAGATAGGATGTTAGGCCATGGAGAGATTTGAAGATAAGGACGATGATTTTAAATTTAATGCAATGTTTGGAACCAATGGTTGATGAACAACTGGGATGTAGTGTGGAACAGGATACAGCTGGCTGAACTTCATGCAATTTCTGGAGGGGTAGGATGGAACGCTAGCAGGGCATAGAGTATTCAAGTGCAGAGGTGACAAAAGCGCTGAAAATGGTTTTGGTGGTAAAGGTACTGAAGAAGAGGTAGAGACAGATAATGTTGTGCAGGTGGAAATAAGCAGTATTGGTAATGGATGCATGGGGGTCTGAAGCTCTGCACTGGGTTGATATGGTTTAGTTTGGTCTGAGCGAATGGCTGAGGAGGGGCTAGAGTTGGTGGCAAGGGAGTGAAGTTTACAGCAGGGACCGAAAACCATGGCTTTGGTTTTCCTGGTGTTCATTTGTGGGGGGCGGGGGGGGGGGGTTTGACTCATCCATGACTTGATATTGAACAGGTGGTCTAACAGCACAGTGTTCAAGAGAGGTGGTGGAGAGGTAATGTTGGGTGTCACTGTATGCTCTCAGTGCTAGAGAACAGAGCAGAGACACTGGAGGAGCACTGTGTAGTTAACTGTATCAAATGATATGGAGAGACTGAGGTGGACAAGGAGAGTTAATACACTGCGGTTCTGAGAACAGAAGATGTTATTTGTTACTTTGGCTGCAGCAGTCTTGGTGTGGTGAAACAGGCGCAAATTGGACTGAAATAATTTAAGAACATACGAACGATGACAGACAGGTGAAGACCCTCTGGTCCATCAAGTCTGTCCCACACAATTGTGATACCTTGTGTATATCACAATATATAATCTCCACCCCACCCGAAACCATGTGACCTCCTGGGAGAGGTACAAAAACAAGAACACAAGATTTTGGGAAAGATGGGCATAGACCTAGGTGGTGATGACACACTTGAAAACCTTTTAGAGGAGAGGGAGGTTAGATAGGGACAGTGATTGAAGAGGATGGGTCGAGTTTCTTTTTGAGGAGTATGTGATGACGATGGCTTTGAATTGGGATAGAATGGTACTTGAGGAAACGGAGCCATGAAAAATCTCAACCAGCATGGGGGTCAATAGGGAGAAACTTCTTTATCTAGAGAGTGGGACTTACTGCCGTATGGAGTGGTTGAGGTGAATAGCACAGATGCATTTAAGTGGAGGCTAGATAAGTACATGAAGGAGAAAGGAATCGAAGAATATGTTGATAGGGTGAGATGAAGTAAGATGGGAGGAAAGTCATGTGGAGCATTAATACCGGCATAGACCTGTTGTGCCAAATGGCCTGTTTCTGTGCTGTAAAATCCTGTGTAAGGACAAGAGCAGCAATGCTGGGGGAGCACCGTCACCTGCAAGTCACACACCATTCTAACTTGCACATAGATCAGTTTATTTATCCTTGCTTGGTCAAAATCCTGGAATTCCCTGCCCAACATCATTGTGGGAGTACCATCAGCACAAGGAGTACAGAGGCTCAAGAAGAAGGCACACCACTACCTTCTCATGGCAACTGGGGCTGGGCAATAAATGTAACCTTGCCAGTGGTGCCCACATCCCAAGGACAAGTTGAAAAACTACCGGCTGGAGTCCCATCATAAGAACATAAGTATTAGGAGCAGGAATAGGCCATACAGCCCCTTGAGCCTGCTCTGCTATTCAGTAAGATCATGACTGATCTTCAACATCAACTCCACTTTCCTGTCTGATTCCCCATATCCCTTGATTCCCCTAGAGTCCAAAAATCGATCTCAGTCTTGAATATACTGAATGAATCAGCATCCACTGCCCTCTGGGGTAGAGAATTCCAAAGATTCACAACCCTCAGTGAAGAAATTCCTCCTCATCTCAGTCTTAAATGGCCGACCCCCTTATCCTGAGACTATGCCCCCTAGTTCTAGACTCTCCAGCCAGGGGAAACAACCTCCCAGCATCTACCCTATCAATCCCCTTCAGAATCTTGTATGTTTCAATGAGATCACCTCTCATTCTTCTAAACTCCGGAGTGTATCGGCCCAATCTGCTCAATCTTCCCAGTTCCCACCCTCCCAGAATGCGCCGACAGCGTATAGAACCTGTTTAAATTGGCGTGTTGCATGCATGGTCCTCTTTTATTGAATCAAATTAACTGTCACTTAACTGTAAATTAAATAGAACTTTAAATAAAACTTATCAAATCAAATTAAAATTTGGTTTGCCGGGGTGATGATGCACTCCAGTCCCCGCGGCGCCCACCGGTCTCGGAAGGCCTCAAGTGTGCCGGTGGACACCGCGTGCTCCATCTCCAGGGCCATGCATGCATGGTGAAGCGCCTTGGGATTTTTTTCTGCAGTAAAGGCGCTATGTAAATACACTTTATTTTTTTTTATAAATTTAAAATTTGAACATTTTACAGTAAATCACATTTACAGAGCTCAAGTCTCAGCTCTTTGTACAAAGTCACAAGCCCGCATGCCTACAAGGCAGGGGTCCCAGCCTCTACAAGCTTCTTGGTCGTCTTCACTTGTTCATCCAGATAGTGGGTCTCCAGGAATTCACACAGATGAGGGTCGGCGCTCCCAGTGGAGGGTTTGTGCAGATCCGGCAGACTCTGGTTGACATTCTTCTCCATCTGCAAGGCTCTCTGCATCGCCGAGCAGAGCCTCCCGCTCTCCCGGCCGAACAGGTGGACTGTAAAAAAGAAAGCTTAAAAAACGCTAGATTAATATTTAAAATTATCAATTTAAATTATAATAATCACCCCAGCCTGGGAGATGATGCACTCCAGTCCACGCGGCGCCCACCTGTCTCGAAAAGCCTCGAGCTTGCCGGCGGACACCGCGTGCTCCATCTCCAGGGCCATGCATGCATGGTGAAGCGCCTTGGGATTTGTTTCTGCAGTAAAGGCGCTATGTAAAGTCTAGGTTCGGATCGGTCATGGCCCTGTGGGTAGCGGAGCAGGCCCAGGGGCCGTGTAGCCTGATCCTGCTCCTATTTCGTGTGTCTAATTCTGTTAGATTCAGGAGATGGTTCTGTGATAGTAGATTGGCGGTTAGGATCAGACCAGCCATGATCTTATTGAATGGTGGAGCAGGCTCGAGGGGCCGATTGGCCTACTCCTGCTCCTATTTCTTATGTTCTTTACTTTATTGCAGCTATTTGCTCCAGCTGATCGCCTCCAAGGGTCAACGTCCCGAGGAGCAGTGCGGCTCCCGGCCGCTCGGTGGCGCTGGTTATACAGCCGGTCGGAGCACGCATGCGTGGAGGGCGAAAGGGTTTCTGGGAGAGTGCAGGACTGACAACAGCCGCCTGTCGAGCGGCGGAGAGAGGTTCAGTCAGAGTCCCGGCCTTGTCATGGGGTATACGCTGGTGAGTGAGGCTCTCTGCCTCTCTGGGGCGGCGGCTTCTGATTCGGCTCTGAGCCGGATCCTCTCAGCAAGCGCTGGACTGACGGAGCAGCACAGCCAGCACCGGGGGAGGGATTGGGATTGGGGCCAAGGCCGTGCTGAGGGAGGGTTGGGGCTGTGGGGAAGGAAGGAGTGAGGGGTGGGGCTGGGATGGGGGCTGTGGGGAAGGAGAGAGGGCAGGGGCTGTGGGGAAGGAGGGGTGGGGCTGGGGCTGGGAGAGGGACTGGAGGTGAGAGGGGTGGGGCTGTGGGGAAGGAGGGAGGGGTGGGGCTGGGATAGGGTGGGGAAGGGGCTGTGGGGAGAGGGGTGGGGCTGTGGGGAAGGAGGGTGGGGTGGGGGCTGTGGGGAGAGGGGTGGGGTGAGCTGGGGCAGGGGCTGCTTAACTACAAATAGTTGTTAAAGTAAACATGACTGTGCAAACTGGCAATTTGTAAGCAAGCTGCATTTTTGTGTAAAATATCTTCCATCCATTACTGTGTTGTTTATAGCCACTTAGAAGCAGGTTTGTAAGACCTGACATTCTAATGTTCATTCTGTTTAATTGTTTTGCATTATTGCAAAAGAAAAACTGCTCCTGGTTGAGCTGACTGCACTGGAAAATAATTGGTATATTGTGTACAAAAAATCCTTTGTCTGGTTCAGGCTGTTCTGGGGGTGTGATTTTTGTGGGGGGTGGAATTCTCCCTACTTGTACAAATGTACCTGGAATGTACAGTGGAATATTTGACTAGTGGGTGGATCATAAAAATGGAGAACACTGCCAAAATGCCACAGGGTCTTAATATATTTTTCTGGCAGTATGTTGAAACTAGTTTGAAAGTTAGTTTGTCTGTTAAAGGAATAGCATTGCTTGTATTTAGGAAGGAATTTAGTTAATGTTAAATAACTTGGAACGGTTGGACTTTGCCATCAAGCATTTTGTGTTGCACCACAGTAACTTGCTAAAGATCTTTTTACTTAAGATTGCTGAAGAAATAAATACTATTGATGGAAAATGCTAGTGGAAATCAATACCCTGCTTTCAATTTAAGCTCCAATTAAAGCATTCTACGCCTTTAAAAATTTTCTAAGTATGTTTGGTGGGGAGGAGGGCTGGTACAATGACTGACTGACTGCCATTTTGATTAAACTCCTTCAGAATTAATTGTCAGTAACTGCTGTGCAAAGTGCTGGTTGACTAAATATAATCAATGCCCCACAGTAGTTGTTAGGCAGTCCCTCGGAACCGAGGATGACTTGCTTCCACATTAAAAATGAGTTCTCAGGTGACTGAGTCCAATGCGGGACCTACAGTCTCTGTCACAGGTGGGGCAGACGGTGGTTGAACGGGTGGGTGAGGTGCTTGGATTGAAGTGCGCTCCTTCCGCTGTTTGCGCTTGGCTTCCGCTTCCTCCCGGCGAAGAGACTCGAGGTATTCGGCGCCTTCCCGGATGCTTCTCCTCCACTTTGTGCGGTCTTGGGCCAGGGATTCCCAGGTGTCGGTGGGGATGTTGCACTTTTTCAAGGAGGCTTTGAGGGTGTCCTTGAAGCGTTTCCTCTGCCCACCTGGGGCTCTCTTGCTGTGTCGGAGCTCCAAGTAGAGCGCTTGTTTTGGGAGTCTCGTATCGGGCATGCGGACGATGTGACCTGTCCATTGGAGCTGATCGAGCGTGGTCAAAGCTTCGATGCTGGAGATGTTGGCCTGAGTGAGAACACTGATGTTGGTGTGCCTATCCTGCCCGTGGATTTGCAGGATCTTGCAGAGGCAGCGTTGATGGTACCTCTCCAGTGCTTTGAGGTGCCTGCTGTACATGGTCCATGTGTCTCAGGCATACAGGAGGGCAGGTATTACTACTGCTCTGTAGACCATGAGCTTGGTGACTGGTTTGAGGTCCTGGTCTTCAAACACTCTCTTCCTCAGGTGACCGAAGGCTGCACTGGCACACTGAAGGCGGTGTTGGACTTCGTCATCGACATCTGCCCTTGTTGACAGTAGGCTCCCGAGGTATGGAAAGTGGTCCACGTTGTCCAAGGCCTTGTCCTGGATTTTGATAATTAGGGGGCAGTACTGTGTGGCGGGGGCAGGTTGGTAGAGGACCTTTGTCTTACGGATGTTTAGTGTGAGGCCCATGCTCTCTTACGCTGCGGTGAAGGTGTTGACGCTGGTTTGGAGTTCGACCTCCGAGTGTGCGCAGACGCAAGCGTCGTCTGCATACTGTAATTCGACGACGGAGGATGGGACGACCTTGGATCTGGACTGGAGGCGACGGAGGTTGAACTGTTTCCCGTTTGTTCTGTAAATTAGCTCCACTCCAGCGGGGAGGGCTGAGGGTGAGATGGAGCATTGCCGCAAGGAAGATCGAGAAGAGTGTTGGTGTGGTGACACAGCCTTGCTTGACCCCGGTCCGTACATGAATTGGGTCTGTGGTGGAACCGTTGATCAGGATCACTGCTTGCATATCATCGTGAAGCAGGCGGAGGATGGTGGTAAATTTTTGAGGGCAGCCGAATTTGAGGAGGACACTCCATAATCCCCCACTGTTGACAGTTCCCAAACTCTGCTTTTGTTTAAATGGATATTTAGTGCTAGACATACTACAAATGCCTCAAAAATCCAGTCATCTTTGAGTGATGGGACCAATTTAGTCCTGAACTAGTTAGTGCTGTGCTTTAAGACTACCCAATCTCCCTTTCCTTACAACTGCTATGGCAATGGAAAATACATTTTCAGCCCATCTCTGGGTGAGATTTAAATGTAGATATTTTGAGCAAATTACTGTTTTCTTTAACTACATGCATTCTGTTTGGCAAATCCTTGGTGTAGTTCTCCTCAAATGTTTCAGTTCTAGTTTGGATTAAAAAAAATATCTGCCTAAATAATTGAAGTATTCAGCTCAAACCGACCAGGAAGACACTACGTAAGGTTTAAATTGACTACAATGTCTACCACTTAATGTAAAAGAGACAACTGCTGAACTAGTTTATGGCTATTTTTTTCTTGGGTATCCATTGCAAAACAAGAGAGTTTTTTAAATCAAATTGTGTTTGTGTTAACTTCCTGGATAAATATCCCTGCTGTGCATTCTGTTTATCATGAATGTAAACGGATATAAAATCCCGTCAAAACTTTTTAAATAAAAAGCAAAGCATACATGAAGGTGGCAGCCGTAGAAATGTTGCAAAGCCATTAAAGAAGTGGTGCTTTAGATGTTGATGTGGCTGGAGGTGCCGTGTTGTCATTGATCAGTGGGGATCTGCTGTATTCGTGGTGTAGTTGCGAGGGGATGTTGGAGTGCTGTATGACTTTCTAGTGTTTACTTGGGAGGTAAACTGTTTAGTCTAAGGAGTGAAAACACTCATGTCCCTATATGGAGAACAGACCTAAAAAACCTGTCTCCTGTGCTTCATACATCAGGAGTTGTATTAGTCAGCCCATGAGATAAAATAACACCATGCTGTATGTGCTAATTTAAATAAAGTGGGGCTGCTTTCTCTGGTAGATTATAAGACTTGTGCAGCGCTGTCGGTGATTTGGAACCGAGGCATTGTTGGATTTTCTGCAAATGGCTTCCATCAGTGGCTGCTTGTTAAACTGTTAAAATAATTTGACTTTTTTTCCAGAGAAGCAGCCAGATTGCATCAACTGGTGTTGAGCTAAATAGGGAACAGTAGAGGTAAAAAAAAATCTGGAACCCTCTGCACATATAGATTAGTATTTTGGGTAGCACCCTCATTAGAACTGGAATGGAGCAGCTCCATCCAGAAATCGAACCCTTTTTTCCCCCAGAAGATTGGACTATTGCTACTTTGAGCATTTTCTGCTTTTATAGGGAATTGGCCAGCGTGTTTTCATAAGCTTTGCGGTGTACTTTTGAGCTGTTCATGGTTACACTTTGTTCCGATACACTACCAGTTTCAGCAGACCTGAATTTGGGTTTTATGTTGAGGCTGGAGAGCCAGTAGTAGTCACTGGTCTGACAATAGAACAATTTTTTAAACTACAACTTGTACCTTAAATACAAGGCTATATGTTTCAGGTAATAGGCAAAGCATGCACAAATTACTTGTGGTGTAATATGTTAAGCATATGTTTGGCATTGGACTGCCTTTATTGCTTTACTCGACTGAGCAGTCTCCCTCGGATCTTTGGTCCACTGAACCACTCCTTATCAGGTTTCCGACAATATAAGCAGACCTATATTTCTTCACCCTGCACGCAGTTGTGACGGTGTCTTGCAACTGCACTCCTGTCTGATTTTCTTTGTTAAGTATTGTTTACATAGATACATAGAAGATAGGAGCAGGAGTAGGCCATTCGGCCCTTCGAGCCTGCTCCGCCATTCAATGCGATCATGGCTGATCATCCAAATTCAGTACCCGGTCCCTGCCTTCTCCCCATATCCCTTGATCCCTTTAGCCTTAAGAAATATATCCAACTCTTTCTTGAATGTACTTAATGAACTGGCCTCCACTGCCCTCTGTGGCAGAGAATTCCACAGGTTCACCACTCTCTGGGTGAAGAAATTCCTCCTCATTTCAGTCCTAAATGGCTTACCCCTTATCCTTTAGACTATGACCCCTGGTTCTGGACTCCCCGGCCATCGGAAACATCCTTCCTGCATCTAGTCTGTCCAGGCCTGACAGAATTTTATAGGTTTCGATGAGATCCCCTCTCAATCTTCTAAACTCCAGTGAGTATAAGCCCAATCGACACAATCTCTCCTCATACGTCATTCCTGCCATCCCAGGTATCAGCCTGGTGAATCTTCGCTGCACTCCTTCCATGGCAAGAACGTCCTTCCTCAGGTAAGGCGACCAAAACTGCACACAATACTCAAGGTGTGGTCTCACCAAGGCCCTGTACAACTGCAGCAAGACATCCTTGTTCTTGTACTCGAACCCTCTTGCTACGAAGGCCAACATACCATTTGCCTTCTTAACCGCCTGCTGCACCTGCATGCTTACCTTCAGCGACTGGTGTACAAGAACACCCAGGTCTCTTTGCACTTCCCCTTCTCCCAATCTATTACCATTCAAATAATAATCTGCCTTCCTGTTTTTGCCACCAAAGTGGATAACCTCACATTTATCCACATTATAGTGCATTTGCCATGTTTCTGCCCAATCACCCAACCTGTCCAAATCGTGCTGGAGTTTCATGACATCCTCCTCACAGCATATCCTTCCCCCCCCCCCCCCCCAGCTTTGTGTCATCTGCAAATTTGGAGATATTACATCCAATTCCCTTGTCCAGATCATTAATATATATTGTGAACAGCTAGGGTCCTAGGACCGATCCTTGCGGTACCCCACTAGTCACTGCCTGCCACTCAGAAAATGACCCGTTTATTCCAACTCTTTGCTTTCTGTCCGCCAACCAGTTCTCTATCCAAGTCAATACCTTGCCCCCAATCCCATGTGCCTTAATTTTGCATGCTAATCTCTTATGCGGGGCCTTATCGAAAGCCTTCTGAAAGTCCAAATACACCACATCCACTGGTTCTCCCTTATCTATTTTACCAGTTACATCCTCAAAAAATTCCAGTAGATTAGTCAAGCATGATTTACCTTTTGTAAATCCATGTTGACTTTGTCCGATCCAGTCACTGCTTTCCAAGTGCTCTGCATTACATCTTTTATAATGGACTCTAGCATTTTCCCCACTACCGATGTCAAGCTTACCGGTCTATAATTCCCCGCCTTTTCTCTACCACCTTTTTTGAATAGTGGGGTAACATTAGCTACCCGCCAATCCATGGGTACTGTTCCAGAGTCTATCGAGTTCTGGAAGATGACCAGCAATGCATCTACTATTTCTAGGGCCACTTCCTTAAGTACCCTGAGATGTAGATTATCAGGCCCTGGGGATTTATCGGCCTTCAGTCCCATCAATTTTCCTAACACCATTTCCCTACAAATACTGATTTCTTTCAGTTCCACCCTTTCATCAGACCCTATGTTCCCCGGCATCCCTGGGAGGTTATTTGTGTCCTCCTTTGTGAAGACAGAACCAAAATATGTATTTAGTTGGTCTGCCATTTCTTTGTTCCCCATTATAAATTCCCCCGATTCTGACTGCAAGGGACCTATGCTTGACTTCACCAATCCTTTTCTCTTCACATATCTATAAAAGCTTTTACAGTCAGTTTTTATGTTCTCTGCAAGCTTACTCTCCTATTTTCCCTTTCTTAATTAATCCCTTTGTCCTCCTTTGTTGAATCCTTAAACTGCTCCCAATCCTCAGGATTATTGCTTTTTCTGGCCAATTTATATGTCCTCTCCTTGGACCTTATGCTATCCCTAATTTCCCTTGTTAGCCACGGTTGGGTCACCTTTTTTGTTTTATTTTTATGCCAAACTGGGATGAACAAATTCTGTAGTTCATCCATTCGGTCTTTGAATGTTTGCCATTGCCTATCCACCGTCAACCCTTTGAGTGACATTCCCCAATCAATCCTACCCAACTCGCTCCTCAGACCATCATAGTTTCCTTTTATTTAAATTGAGGACCCTAGTCTCCGAGTCAACTACTTCATTCTCCATCTTAATGAAGAATTCGATCATATTATGATTGCTCCGACCCAAGGGGCCTCTTACAACAAGATTGCTAATTAATCCTTTCTCGTTACATAATACCCAGTCTAAGATGGCCTGATCTCTGGTTGGTTCCTCGACATATATTGGTCCAGGAAACCATCCCGTAAACACTCCAGGAATTCCTCCTCCACAGTATTGTTACTCATTTGGTTGGCCCAATCTATATGTAGATTAAAGTCACCCATGAGGACTGCTGTGCCCTTATTGCACGCTTCTTTAATTTTTCTCTTAATGCCATCCCCAACCTCCGCCTTACTGTTTGGAGGGCTATAAACCACTCCCACTAATGTTTTTTTCCCCTTAGTATTTCTCAATTCTACCCATACAGATTCCACCTCATCAGAGCTAATATCCTTCATTACAATTGTTAATCCCTTCTTTAACCAGTAATGCTACCCCACCTCCCTTTTCCTTTTTGCCTATCTTTCCTGAATATCGAATACCCCTGGATGTTCAGTTACCAGTCCTGGCCTTCCTTGAGCCACGTTTCTGTAATCCCAACCAAATCGTATTTGTTTACTTCTATTTGCGCAGCCAATTCATCCACCTTATTACAAATGCTCCTCGCATTAAGACACAAAGCCTTCAGGTTTGTTTTTTTAACGCTCTTAGACCTATTAGAATTATTATTTACTGTGGCCATGTTTGATTTAAACTGTTGTTTTCTCTGACTGCCACTTTTGTTTTTCTCCTTCCTATCTTTTGCTTTTATCCTTGTTTCCCTTTCCTCTGTCTCCCTGCTCAGGTTCCCAACTCCCTGCCATTTTAGTTTAAACCCTCCCCCACAACACTAGCAAACACTCCCCCTAGGACATTGGTTCCAGCCCTGCCCAGGTGCAAACCGTCCGGTTTGAACTGGTCCCACCTCCCCCAGAACCGGTTCCAATGTCCCAGGAACTTGAATCCCTCCCCCTGGCACCATTCCTCTAGCCACGTATTCATCTGAAGTATCCTTCTATTTCTACCCTGACTAGCACGTGGCACTGGTAGCAATCCTGAGATTACCTTTTGAGGTCCTGTTTTTTAATTTATCTCCTAACTCCCTATACTCTGCTTTTAGGACCTCATCCCGCTTTTTACCTATATCGTTGGTGCCTATATGCACCACGACAACTGGCTGTTCACCCTCCCCTTCCAAGATGTTCTGGAGTCGCTCGGAGACATCCTTGACCCTTGCACCAGGGAGGCAACACACCATCCTGGAGTCTCGTTTGCGGCCGCAGAACCGCCTATCTTATTCCCCTTACAATTGAATCCCCTATTACTATAGCTCTACCCCTCTTTTTTCCTCCCATTCTGTGCAGCAGAGCCACCCCTGGTGCCAGGAAGTTGGCTGCTGCTGCCTTCCTCTGATAAGCCATCCCCCCAACAGTACTCAAAGTGGTGTATCTGTTGGAGAGGGGGATGGCCACAGGGGACCCCTGCCTGCGCCTAGTACTCTGCCTGTTGGTCACCCGTTCCCTTTCTTCCTGTCCAACCTCTACCTGCGGTGTGTCCAACTCTGTAAATGTGCTATTCACATTGTCCTGAGCATCGTGAACACTCCAGTATGTGTCCAATCGCAGCTCCAGCGCCTCAATGTGGTCTGTCAGTAGCTGCAGTCGGACGCACTTCCTGCACATGTAGTTGTCGGGGACACAGGAAGTGTCCCTGAGTTCCCACATATTGCAGGAGGAGCAGATCACGGGGCCCGGCTGTCCTGCCATGACTTACCCTTTAATTAATTGAATTTAAATTAAATCAATCAATCCCACTAATTACACTACAGTTAACTGGTTTACCAACAGTCTCTGCTACACCAGAGAGACCTTGGAAACTATAAACCAGAGTTAAAGTTTAAAAAAAAAAGAAATACTCACCAACCAATCACTTACCTGCTTCCTGGTGATGTCACACTTTGATTACTTTTTACCCCTCTCCCCTGTTGTTGAACTAGTCGGGCTGCTCCTCACTCACTGCCGCCGATGCTGTGTTCCCACAAGGCCTGTGGGGTAGTACACTGTTCTGCAGCAATGCCACAAGAGATATTCAAAATTACTTGAGCACTGCTACACCCAGAATTCCAAATATGTAATTGCCTACAGTTTTTTTTTTAAATGGCCCTCCAATTGTGTACCTTTTGCAGTTTAGTTCCAGTCTTAAATTCAACTAGATATTGAAAATGTGATCTCGTGTTGAAGTAGGAATGGTGACTTTGTTAACTTTTCATATGTAGCATCCTGCATTGGGTGTCGGAGCAGGTGGCTTGTTCTTTGGGCTGTATCCATGTTACAGTACTTGGAAAAGTGCCCCAAGGTATGAGTTCAGTACTGTAATTACCCCCCCTGGAGATATGCCTGACCCCTCCCAATGATGGCAGAGCTGCAAATGGTAACTCATTGAAGAATTGTTCTACTGCCTTTTGAGTTTTTTGCCTGTTTTCTCATTTTTGCACAACTTTGTTCACCTGTGCTGTCCTCTATCCTGCTCACTAGTAAACATGTGTATGCTGTTATCACTACCACTGTTGTATTGCTACCTTTTTAAACCTAGGCTTTTAAAACTTCCTTTAGCTGTTTAGAACAAGTTTATTTTACATTGCTGAAATCTGAATTCAATGCTAGTTAGTGACGTAGACAGAACCGGCAGCATTTTGTGCTCCTGCTCTTGGGCATCACTAGCAAACCTTCACACAACTGAGTAACACAATTCTTTGCACAAGTTAGCTGGGAGAGTTTCCACGTGTCGGCTTCAAGTGAAATGTGACCCATCCTGCAGTCTCTCTGTTTGGCATTACACAGCAGATAATGCCCTTGTAAGCACCGCAGAGCTTGTCTTGGAACATTGAATTATTGGCCTGGGGCTCTCAAACTTCACTTTCCAATGAGTAATTGGGAGTGGCACATTGCTTGTAAATTCATATCTTTAGCAATTTTTCAAATATTGATACTGTATTGAAATCTGCATTCCCTGCCCTCAAATAGTAAATAAGAATGAACAGTTGGAAATTCATGTGCTTTCGGTTACAAAAAGATGCTATTGAGGTCCTAGACTTTGACCGAATGTAATATTTGGGGAGAATTCATTGAAAACGAATGGCAGCACCTATATTGGCCACAAGATCTCAGTGGTTATAGAAAATGCTTCTACCACTTAAGATAAAACACAAAAGTTGGATCTGGTGGTGAAAGCAAGGATGCAGCTTAGAAAAAAATGGAGGCAGCTGATCCAGCTCCATACGAGAAGCGTAAGCTGATAACATTATGGAAATAAGGTCGTACAAGGACACTTCTCATTAGCTAGATATTGTTGGCAATTCAGTGTGATGCTACCTCTCACTCTGTTACATTGATCCCATTGGCTGATTCACACCAAATAAAAACTCTGCCATTGCCAGCTTTTCTTTAAGTGAATCTACTGGAATGCACCAGCAGCTCTGTCGCTGCAGACATGTTTCCATTTCCTCCCATTAGTTAGAAGTTTAAACATTGACAAAGTAAGCGGCCGGCTTTGCTGTGTGCAGTGTCTTACTTTAAATGTCAGTGGGAATAACCGCCTGCCAGTACTGACTCATGGCAACAGTCTGACGTACGCTGGCCCAGACATTTTGCAAGCTGTAGCCAAGTTTGGTGCAAAAATAGGACCTAATATTCTCGTACTATTTTCCATTTTATTCCTAGTCATAGCTGTGCAGACACTCATTGAATGGTAAGAGGGAGGACAAATGTCATTGCCGATGAATTAAGATGTTAGTATAGACAGGTCCAAGTGGAAAACATTTATATAGACAGGTCCAAGTGGAAAACATTGAAGAGGTTAATCAATTGAGTTTGGATAAACTCATGTATGAAGTGATGGGATTCCAGTTTACCATTCCATCCTGCTGCCTACATGTTCTGGCCCTAAGCATCATTTAGAATTGGTTCTAGTCTGAGGGGTCAGCTATCATTGTTTCTAAACTGAATGTTCAATGAACTTGACCGTGCAGGTTTTAATTGCATGTGTCCATGAGATAATACTGACCGATGACTTCTCGGTATACTCATACTGTTGTAGAAATCTTTAAATGCGCAGAACTGTAAGACAGTTTCTTTTTCAGTGTTCTTGATCGTCCATTTAATCACTCTCTGTAGGTCAGTTATGTGCCTACAAAATGTTTGACCGGTTGCCACTGGCTCTCTTGCCTTTACTAATGCTGCATGTGACTTGACTGCTGTGCTCACTGGGCTATTTCAGTTGTGTGGCATACTTTAGAAAGTTGAGGTTCAAACCTATGTTATACTTTTATTTAAATCCAATCTATGTATTTTTTTTTAATCTGGAGCTTTGTAGAGTGCTTGACTATAGTTAAGCTGAGTTTTTTTGGTACTGAACTGCTTACTCATATTTGCATTTGAGTGTTGTGAACCGTGACGTTCAATCTATACAATGGGCCAGAATTTACTGTATAAATAACCATGAGGCTAACGGGCTCACCGTTGTTTATGCGCAAATTGAACAGCAACTTCAGCGGAGCCCAGATGTGCAGTTAAAGGCGACAATCTTGAAGTTGCTGTCGGAGATGCGTTCATTAACAATTCGTCAATCTGGGTAAGGAGATACGCAGTTGCTTGCCCTGTTCACGCAAGTCCCAGATGCCCTGTAGAAGGTGCCGAGCTGTTTCATAAGAACATAAGAAATAGGAGCAGGAGTAGGCCAATCAGCCCCTCGAGCCTGCTCCACCATTCAATAAGATCATGGCTGATCTGATCCTAACCTCAAATCTTCTATCACTCTGCATCTACCCGAACCCATGTGATCTCCCGGGAGAGGCGAAAAACCAGATAAAGACCCAATGGCCAATTTGGGAGAAAAAAATCTGGGAAATTCCTCTCCGACCCATCTAGGCGATCGAAATTCTTCCAGGAGATCACTCTGTCCCTATATTTTCTACAGTACTTACCTTCTGTAAAGGCGATCTCCAACCCAGCCAGGAACAGGAATAAAACCATCTCCTGAAATCTAACACAGAATTAGAACACAGTAGGGGCAGAACCAGGCTACACGGCCCCTGGACCCACTCCACTACCCACAGGGCCGTGACCATTCCGAACCTAGACTCGTGTCCAATTTCCTGCCTGCTCCCCGTAACCCTTAATTCCCTTTACTTCTAGGAAACTATCTATTTCTGTTTTTAAATTTATTTAATGATGTAGCTTCCACAGCTTTCTGGGGCAGCAAATTCCACAAACCTACCACCCTCTGAGTGAAGAAGTTTCTCCTCATCTCAGTTTTGAAAGAGCAGCCCCTTATTTTAAGATTATGCCCCCTAGTTCTAGTTTCACCCATCATTGGGAACATCCTCACCGCATCTACCCGATCAAGCCCCTTCACAATCTTGTATGTTTCAATAAGATCGCCTATCATTCTTCTGAACTCCAATGAGTAGAGTCCCAATCTACTCAACCTCTCCTCATATGACCACCCCCTCATCCCCGGGATTAACCGAGTGAACCTTCTTTGTACTGACTCGAGAGCAAGTATGTCTTTTCTTAAGTATGGATACCAAAACTGTATGCAGTATTCCAGGTGCGGTCTCACCAATACCTTTGTACAACTGCAGCAATACCTCCCTGTTTTTATATTCCATCCCCCTAGCAATAAAAGCCAGCATTCCATTGGCCTCCTTGATCACTTGCTGCACCTGCATACTAACTTTTTGAGTTTCGTGCACCCGGACCCCCAGATCCCTTTGTACTACAGTACTTTCCAGTTTCTTGCCATTAAGATAATAACTTGCGCTCTGATTTTTCCTGCCAAAGTGCATAACCTCACACTTTCCAGTATTGTATTCCATCTGCCAAATCTCTGCCCACTTACTTAGCCTGTCTATGTCCCTTTGCAGGTTTTTTATGTCCTCCTCACTCACTACTTTCCGTCCCATCTTTGTATCATCTGCAAACTTTGATATGTTACACTCAGTCCCCTCCTCCAAATCGTTACTATAGATTGTAAAGAGTTGGGGACCCAGCACTGACCCCTGCAGAACACCACTAGTTATTGGTTGCCAATCTGAGAACGAACCATTTATCCCAACTCTCTGCTTTCTGTTAGAGAGCCAATCCTCCACCCACGCCAGAATATTACCCCCAATCCCGTGATTTTTTATCTTGAGCAATAATCTTTTGTGTGGCACCTTGTCAAATGCCTTTTGGAAGTCTAAATACACTAGGTCCACTGGTTCCCCTTTATCCACCCTGTATGTTACTTCCTCAAAAAACTCCAGCAAATTTGTCAAACATGACTTCCCCTTCATGAAACCATGCTGAGTTTGTCCTATTAAATTATGTTTATCCAAATGTCCCGTTACTGTCTCCTTAATAATGGACTCCAACATTTTGCTAACCACAGATGTTAGGCTAACAGGTCTATAGTTTCCAGCCTTCTGCCTACTACCCTTTTTAAATAAGGGTGTTACATTAGCAGTTTTCCAATCTGCCGGGACCTTTGAGTCCAGTGAGTTTTGGAAAATTATCAATGCATCCACAATCCCTACCGCTACTTCCCTCAAGACCCTAGGATGCAAGCCATCAGGTCCAGGGGATTTATCCGCCTTGAGTCCCATTATTTTACCAAGTACCACTTCCTTAGTGATTTTAATCGTATTTAGTTCCTCTCTTTCCCCCCCCCCCCCCCCCCCCAGAGCCCCCTGTTTGTCCAGTGTTGGGATATTCTTAGTGTCCTCTACTGTAAAGACTGATACAAAATAATTGTTCAGTGTTTTTGCCATCTCCATGTTTCCCACCATTAATTTCCCGGTCTCATCCTCTTAAGGGACCAACATTTACTTTAGCCACCCTTTTTTCTTTTTATATAACTATAGAAACTTTTACTGTCTGTTTTTATATTTTTTGCTAATTTACTTTCATAATCTATCTTCCCTTTCTTAATCAATCTTTTAGTTATTTTTTGCTGTCTTTTAAAGACTTCCCAATCTTCCATCCTCCCACTAGATTTGGCTACCTTATATGCCCTTGGTTTTTAGTCGGATACTATCCTTAATTACTTTACTTAGCCACGGATGGCTATCTTTTCTTTTACACCCTTTTTTTCCTCAGTGGAATATATTTTTCTTGGAAGTTGTAAAATAACTCCTTAAATGTACACCACTGATCATGTACCATCTTACCCTTTAATCTATTTTCCCAGTCCACTCTAATTCCGCTCTCCTACCTTCATTAGTCTCCTTTATTCAAGCTCAGCACGCTTGTTTGAGATCCAACCTTCTCACCCTCTAATTGAATATGGAACTCAACCATGTTATGGTCACTCATTCCAAGGGGATCGTTTACTAGGACATTTTTAATTAATCCTGTCTCATTACACAGGACCAAATCTAAGGTTGCTTGCCCCCTGGTCGGTTCAGTTACATACTGCTCAAGAAACCCATCCCTAATACACTCAATGAACTCATCCTCAAGGCTGCTCTGCCCAATTTGATTTGTCCAGTTAATATGATAATTAAAATCCCCCATAATTATAGCTGTTCCCTTATTACAAGCCTCAACTATTTCCTGATTAATACTCCGTCCAACAGAGTTGCAACTGTTCGGAGGCCTATAGACTACACCCACTAGTGTTTTTTTCCCCTTATTATTCCTTATCTCCACCCAAACTGTTTCACTATCCTGCTCCTTTGACCCAATAATATCATTTCTCTATTAGTGATTCCTTCCTTTATTAACATAGCCACCCCACCTCCTCTCCCTTCCTGCCTGTCCTTCCTGATTGTTAAATAACTTGGTATGTTTAATTCCCAGTCATGGTCACCCTGCAGCCATGTTTCTGTAATGGCCACAAGATCATACCCATATGTCGTTATTTGTGCCGTTAACTCATTCATTTTGTTACGAATGCTACGTGCATTCAGATAAAGAACTTTCAAATATGTTTTGTAACACTTAGTTCCTGTTTTTTCCCTTTTTAGTACTTTACTTTTTACTCCATACCTTCTGTCCCTTCCTGACACATTCTGTTTTTTAATTCCCCCACTGCTACCTAAGTCTATGACCTTCTCTGTTGTCATTTCTATTATTTGCTCTCCAGAAACCTCCCCCCCACTAATTAGTTTAAAGCCCTCTCTACAGCCCTAGTTATATGATTCGCCAGGACTCTAGTCCCAGCACTGGCCAAGTGAAGTCTGTCCCAACGGAACAGCTCCCTCCTGTCCCAGTACTGGTGCCAGTGTCCCAAGAAGCAAAACCCATTTCTCCCACACCAGTCTTTGAGCCATGCATTTAACTCTTTAATTTTATTTATCCTAGCCAAATTTGCTCGTGGCTCAGGTAATAACCCAGAGATTATTACCCTTGAGGTTCTGTTTTTTAATTTGACCCCTAGCTGCTCATACTCCTTTAACAGAGCCGGCTTCCTAGTCCTATCTATGTCGTTTGTACCAACATGGACCACGACAACTGGATCCCCCCCCCTCCAAGTTTCTTTCCAGCCCAGAAGAGATGTCCTTAACCCTGGCACCGGGCAGGCAACACAGCCTTCGGGACTCTCGCTCTTGACTGCAGAGAACCCTATCTATCCCCCTAATGATACTATCCCCTACCACTACAACATTTCTTTTTACTCCCTCCACTTGAATGGCCCCCTGTACCACGGTGCTGTGGCCAGGTTGCTCATCCTCCCTGCAGTCCCCGCTCCTGCCCTCACAGGGAGTAAGAACCTCGATCCTGCTGGACAAGAACAAGGGCTGCGTCTCCTTCAACACTACATCCTGGATCCCTGTACCTTCCTCACTCGTAGTCACACCGTCCTGTCCCTGACCACGGACTACATCTGCAGTAATTAACTTCATAGGTGTGACCATCTCCTGAAACAGAGTCCAGGAACTTCTCCCCCCTCCCTGATGTGTCGCAGTGTCTGAAGCTTGGTCTCAAGCTCCATAACATGGAACTTGAGTTCCTCTAGCAGCAAACACTTGTTGCAGATGTAATCACCGTGAGCCTCAATGGGGACCACCGGCTCCCACATCTCACAACAGTAACACATCACCTGCTCCATTCTATATAATTAATTAAATTTCTTATTATTAGTTATGAAGACCCTGCCTGGACAATCTCCCACGAACAGCAACTTGCTGTGCAAAACTCATGGAAATTAAATGGCAAGTCTAACTAATGGCAGGTGCCGTTCGTTTGCCGGTGACAGTAAATTTCAATAACTTTAGTCTCACTGGGTGCTCATTTCTGTGGCAGTGTTGCCTCACCATGTAGGGTAATATACAGCCCTAAATTCAAACTAATCCACTAGTGATTCACAAAATTCAGCTGTTTTAAAGATTGTTTACTTGTGCTTGGTGCCTGGCCAAGCGCGTGCGCTCGAACTGTTTTGATAGAATTCTGTGAAAAATAAATGCGTATGTTTCCCCCCTCGCCCCAAAAGAAGTTTCCTTGAAGTTATGCTATGCCATATTGGTGCATATTCACTCGAGTTCACATGAAATTGTTTTGCTATTTTAACCATTTTTTTAATTTCAAGCTGGTTGAGACCTCTGTTTAAAATGGCCAAGAATGAAATTAACACTAAGTGTTCATGTACTAGTATTGACATTAAAGTGAGTGACTTTTGTTATACTGGCCCTATTCTCTCAATTTCAATTTTTTATTCGTTCCTGGGATGTGGGCGTCGCTGGCAAGGCCAGCATTTATTGCCCATCCCTAATTGCCCTTGAGAAGGTGGTGGTGAGCCGCTTGCTTGAACCGCTGCAGTCCATGTGGTGAAGGTACTCCCACAGTGCTGTTAGGGAGGGAGTTCCAGGATTTTGACCCAGCGACGATGAAGGAACGACGATATACTTCCAAGTCAGGATGGTGTGTAACTTGGAGGTGGTGGTGTTCCCATGCGCCTGCTGCCCTTGTCCATCTAGGTGGTAGAGGTCGTGGGTTTGGGAGGTGCTGCCGACGAAGCCTTGGCAAGTTGCTGCAGTGCATCTTGTAGATGGTACACACTGCAGCCACGGTGCACCGGTGGTGGAGGGAGTGAATGTTTAAAGGTGGTGGATGGGGTGCCAATCAAGCGGGCTGCTTTGTATTGGATTGAGTCGAGCTTCTGGTGTTGTTGGAGCTGCACTCATCCAGGCAAGTGGAGAGTATTCCATCACACTCCTTACTTATGCCTTGCAGATGGTGGAAAGGCTTTGGGGAGACAAGGTGAGACACTTGCTGCAGCATACCTAGTCTCTGACCTGCTCTTGTTGCCACAGTATTTATGTGGCTGGTCCAGTTAAGTTTCTGGTCAATGGTGACCCCCAGGATGTTGATGGTGGGGCGATGGTTAAACTCTCGCTTGTTGGAGATAGTCATTGCCTGGCACTTGGGTGGCGTGAATGTTACTTACCACTTATCAGCCCAAGCCTGAACGTCATTCGGGCATGGACTGCTTCATTACCTGAGGAGGTGTGAATGGCACTGAACACTGTGCAGTCATCAGCGAACATCCCCATTTCTGACCTTATGTTGGACGGAAGGTCATTGATGAAGCAGCTGAAGATGGTTGGGCCTAGGACACTGCCCTGAGGAACTCCTGCAGCGATGTCCTAGGGCTGTAATGATTGACTTCCAACTACCAGAGCCATCTTCCTTTGTGCTCGGTATGACTCCAGCCAGTGGAGAGTTTGCCCCCCCTGATTCCCATTGACTTCAGTTCTGGGTAATGCTATTGGATTAATTCTGCCACTCTTAAGTAACCCCCTGAACTACTTCATGCTAAAAGATCTTTAATCTTTTTTAATGAATGAAAACATACTGTAGTTCTTAAAATAACTTATCTGTGTTGGTGTTGCCATGAAGTATTGTTGTGTGTTACAGACCTCAGGAGTGCTTGTTGCATTTGGTGCCATTTTGTTGACGACAGTTGGAGTTTTCATGGGACACTATGTATTGTCCAGAAAAAAGAAATGTAAGATCACATTGCAAGATCCTAATGAGAAGTACCCACTGAAACTAATAGATAAGGAGGTAATTATGACTACTTTGTTTTTTTAAGTATTCAGTCTTTCAAAAATTACTAAAATGTGAAAATACTGTTGCTGTTTGTTTTGCTTTTTAAACAGGTTGTGAGTCATGACACCAGGCGGTTTCGCTTTGCTCTTCCTTCAGCCAGTCACATTCTTGGTTTGCCTGTTGGTAAGTTACTTTCACCTTAAACAGCAGCTTTATTGGCTGAGGTCTACACAAGAACAGTTTAGATTGACTTGCTCTGACACTGAAATTTCCTCCCTTGTGGAGAAAAGTATCTTTCTCCTGATGGCCTAGCTGAGACTGGGATCTTGGCACATCATATTACAGTAAACTATTTCGTATCCGGGACCGGGATGGTGCCGGTTGATTAAAAATTCCGGATAACCGAGAGGTAGGCAATTTTTAACTCTGCCACCGCGGGAAACTCTGACTCGGAAAAACAAAAAATGGATGGATTCGGCAAGATTACCAGTTACCTGTTTTGCCGGTTATTAAAGAATTCCGGTTGATTAGGTGCCATTTAAACAAGACTTTACTGTAGTACACCAGCATGCTGTCTCTCTTGTACCAGTGCATGCTATTTATTTATACAATTTGTGTCTGCGCTGTGCATTATTACCAGCATCTGTAGTGACTATCAGTTTTGTTTTTCTTGATTGGCTAGGTTTATGGTTTTTCTCCTCGTTTGTCTTTTGCTTCTGTTGCTCACCAATCGTATTGCACAAAGCCCTTTTGTAGAGCCACATTGCAGGAAACAAACTGATACCACCGCCACCAAGACACTGCCCACCCAGGTGCAGATTGAGAGGCAAGCTTTTGATCGTGTTGCTTTAAATGTTCTAACAATCCGCATGTGTTCCTACATTTACAGCAAACTAATGGAAAACCAAACCCTGGATAGGATTTAAGGATACTGGACCCCACGTTGTCCCCTCCCAGGTCTCTGTGCTCCAGCTATGTCTCCCTCACACACCCAATCCCACTGCTGTACCTAGACTCCACTCTACTTGTTTCCCTGTGCAGGCAGTGCTCACTTCCTGCTCAACAACTCGTTTTGAGTTCTGCTCAACAAATTCTGGGAAATGCTGTGCCTATGGCCCCACCAGACGCACAGTCCCTTCTCCTTAGTCTGCAAGCAATGCCCTGGGACATCTGCTAGTACAGTTAAAATTGTATTACTTCAGCTGTTCCTAGTTTTAAGCTTAAGCACCAGTTGTTTGACTTGGATCTTTTAACTCAGGAAAACATGTGTATCTCTCTGCACGGATTGATGGAAATCTTGTTGTGCGACCATATACTCCAGTTTCCAGTGATGACGACAAAGGCTTTGTGGATCTTGTTGTCAAGGTAACGCTCGTTTCCTTATTCACCAACAGCAATGTAACTTCATGTATTTTTAAATATGCTCGATTCTGTGAATATAACACAGTGGAAGTTAAAACTAGGAAGTGGCTAATCCTGTGCAGGACAGACTGAAGAATCTTTTTACCATAAAAGAAAAATGAAGCAGTGTAGGTACAACACGTGCCGTTCATTATTTGTCAATGTCCAGCTAAAATGACAAGTTATGTTTGGTTATTTTTGTCTCGAGTGTCTTATAAATTTCGGGTCTGCATTCTTGTTTTCAGTGTTACCAGACTCCCCTTTCAGCAGACCCTGCGTCCCTTTATAATGAGTTTACTTCTATTGCAAAATTTCTAGTAATATGATAGGGTGGCATGGGGCGGTACTAATGAAAACCCCTTGCTGTATGAGCTGGATACTGTAACCTTGCACATGCTCCAACCTGAGTTTCTCCTCTCTTCAGAAAGGAGGCAAAACTGATTTACTTTTCATTGTATATGAACTAACAGTAACAATTAGAAAATAATGCACACTATACGGTCCCTTTTCTGACCAGTAATCTCCCCAAAATCGGCAGTAAGCTTAAGAGCCCTGAACTTCTAGTTCTTGCAGGCGATCTGTGTGCATTTGTGCATGTCCTTGGCTGGACAGAGAGCCAACAGCTTGACCTCTGACCCTCCTCGACGCTCTGTTCCTGTGGATTGTCCAGATGAGCTGTCAATCAAACTGATATTGCCTGTTTTTCCCCCCTTCCCCAAGGTGGGTGGTTCCCTGGCAGTACTCCCTGCTGGGCTCATGATGACTGCCATACCAGCATAATCGCCCAATCTCCTCACTGAATGTGTTAACAAATCTCGCTGTGTCAAACTGATGTATGTGTGATACCATCCTGGGTAGATGCTTCCGCTGGGCCTAATTTCTTGTGTTGAATCTTAATCTGCATCACCAGACAAAATGTTACGATTTTAACATGAGTTGAAGTTAACTTAATTTCAATATCTTAATATAAATTACTAGCCAAAAAAAGCCCCAAAATAACTGCTCCTTCTACACTTTTTTCACCCTTTGTGCGTTTTGTTCTTTCACTCTTGCATATGTGTGTAAAAGTGAAAGTTAAGATTGCAGTACATTTGGTAGAAGGAATTGAATCGGGAATACTCATGGAAGGAGGGAAAAGGGATGAGAGAACAAATAACAAACGTGGTGCCCTAAAGAACCGCATGAACTCAGTCTGTTTTAAAAGTGCTAATCATTGTTTGGAGTTTGTCGTGGTCAGGTTAACCTTATCCTTGTAGTTCAGTTGTCCGTGCATAAATGTGTAAAATTATCTAGGTTAATTTATTGCGCTAAGACAGGCACTGATGAGCTTGCACAGCACTCGTAATTAAGAATTCAGGACGGCTGGGTAATCAGCAGATGATGAAACTCGGCAGCTTAACAATTTAACACTGGTTTCTTGGACAGCTTGCTCAAAAAAGGCTGAATAAAAATGTATGTGAACACAGTGCAGTAGCCAATGTCACTGTTGGCATATGCTGGTCTAGTTAAGCACTCCGTTGCTTAATTTTCTGCTCTCTGGAAGATTATATTCATGGTTAGATTCTGTGTTCCTACACACCAGAAGCATCATCTGTGGTTCACACAATCCAGTATTTGTACCTGTATAATTCAAACAATTGTTATAAGATATACAGCTTTACATTTGGGAATAAATAACCATTCAGTCTTATCTGTTTTGCTTTTCTGCTGGAGCTGATGCTGATTTTAGTTTCTTTATGGCTTCATAATAGAAACCTCTCTTTGGACATTAATAAATTAGCCTTCCCAGCTCATAAAGCTTGATATTGTCTCTCTACAGATCTATTTTAAAGGGGTGCATCCTGTGGTAAACCACTGTTATAGTTATCACTGTATATTGTTCTCACTGTTCTCACTGTAACATCACTACACGAGGTCGCCTCTTGTCGCACTGTTATACCTGGGCTGACCACCTCCGACTCCGCCCATTACCTGCCCAGGTATAAAGGTAGCTGACTGGCTAGTATTCCTCCCTGTTGGATCGGATCACCCACGAGGGTGGGCTCTGTTATTTAGCCAATAAAAACCTTCAGTTACGTTCTTAACTCGTCGCCTTTTATTGGACTAATTGATAGGCATATCAATTTTATTGGCTAAATTTTAAAGATGTCTGATAATGAACAGCAACAGCAAGGAGCTCACCCAGCAGCACAGCAACAGCAGCCTCCAGACAACGGGCCACACCAGCCGGCTTGGCTGCAAGCCTTGAAACCACCATACCTGGATCTAAACCCACAGGCACCAAACGCAGCCCTCAACTTCAAACACTGGCTGGACTGCTTCGAATCCTACCTGGAAGAATCCGGCGCCCCGCAGAGATCCAAACTAAGACTTCTGAACGCCCAAGCGAGCCCGAGAGTATACGCACTCATACAGGACACGACTACGTACGAGGCCGCTATCAACCTACTGAAACAGCAGTACCGCAGCCCGGTAAATTACATGTACACCAGGCACCTCCTAAGATCCCGCCCGCAACAGCCAGGAGAGTCTGTAGCTGAATTTTTACGGGCGCTAAGAGCACTCGGCAGGAACTGTGACTTTAAAGCGGTGACGGCTGTTGAAAATACGGAAGATAATATCCGCGATGCCTTTGTGAAAGGCCTACGGTCCGACTACTCACGGCAAAGACTGCTTGAAGCTAAAGACCTCGACCTGGACAAAGCTGAAGCCCTCGCTCTCTCCCTGGAGGTGGCCCATCAGGACCAGGAGGCGTTTTCCAGGTACTGCTCGCGACCCTGGGACTCGGGCCCGACCCCTACCGCAATACCCTTCGCAGCGCCGCCCCCGGGACCTACCTCAGCGTCGGCGTCCCGGACCCGACCGGGCCCGCCACCCCCGGTACCGGCTCCGACATCGGGCACCCGCGATCGGGCCGCCGGCTGCTTCTTTTGCGGCCAGGAGAAGCACCCGAGGTCGCGCTGCCCAGCCAGGAACTCTACCTGCACAACCTGCAGGAAGAAAGGCCACGTCTCTAAGGCCTGCAGGAGCGGATCTTCAGAGGCCAGCAGTGCCTCATGCGAACTGTGGGGGCGGCCATCTTCTTTCACGGCAACTGAGGCCAGTATCCCCACACGTGAGTCATGGGGGCGGCCATCTTTGATCAAGGCAACCGACCCCAATAGTGCCTCATGTGAGTTATGGGGGCAGCCATCTTCTCCGCCATTTTGTCCTACCTCGTGGGAGACGCCATTTTACACACCACGCCCGACTGCCACCGGGCCCCCGGACCCGACGACCGCCTCGCCCGCAGACGACAACGACTCGCTTACCTACACGCTAGCCTCCGTCACTCTGGATCAAGCCCGCCCACACCACCTGTCCAAGTCGATGATGGACATCAAAGTAAACGGCCACGCCACGACCTGCCTGTTCGACAGCGGAAGCACGGAGAGCTTCATCCACCCAGACACGGTGAGCCACTACTCCCTCCCTGTCCTGCCAACGCGCAACCGAATCTCGATGGCATCGAGGTCCCACGCCACGGACATTAGCGGCTACTGTGCTGTGACCTTGTCGGTTAAGGGTACAGAGTATAAAAACTTTAAACTCCTCGTCCTCCCCCAGCTCTGCGCTGCCGTCCTACTAGGGCTGGACTTCCAATCCCACCTCCAAAGTGTAACCCTAGCATACGGTGGACCCCTCCCCCCACTCACAGTCGACAACCAGCGAAGGTTAAACCGCCCACCGCGTAACACCTGCAGCCTAGCCACCCTCAAGGTGCCGCCACCTTCCCTGTTCGCTAACCTCACCCCCGACTGCAAACCCGTCGCTACCAAGAGCAGGCGGTACAGCGCTGGGGACAGAGCTTTCATTAGCTCTGAGGTGCAGCGTCTCCTGAAGGAGGGCATCATCGAGGGGAGCAACAGCCCCTGGCGTGCCCAGGTCGTGGTCGTTAAGACCGGCGATAAAAATCGCCTGGTCATCGACTACAGCCAGACCATAAACAGATACACCCAGCTGGACGCATACCCCCTTCCCCGCATATCTGACATGGTCAATCAGATTGCACAATACCGCGTATTCTCGACCATCGACCTTAAGTCGGCCTACCACCAACTCCCTATCCACCCCGAGGACCGCCAGTACACCGCCTTCGAGGCGAATGGGCGCCTATACCACTTCCTTAGGGTCCCCTTCGGTGTCACCAACGGGGTCTCGGTCTTCCAAAGGGAGATGGACCGGATGGTTGACCAGAACGGACTGCAGGCCACATTCCCCTACCTAGATAACGTCACCATCTGCGGCCGCGACCGGCAGGACCACGACGTGAATCTGGAGAAATTCCTCCGTACGGCCCAACGGCTGAACCTCACCTACAATAAGGAGAAATGCGTGTTTAACACAGCGCGCCTTGCCATCCTTGGCTGTGTAGTAGAGAACGGAGTCATCGGCCCCGACCCCGAAAGAATGCGCCCCCTCATGGAGCTACCCCTCCCCCACTGTCCAAAAGCACTTAGGAGAACCCTGGGGCTTTTCGCCTACTATGCCCAATGGGTACCCAATTATGCGGACAAAGCCAGACCCCTCCTGAAAACCACATCCTTCCCCCTCACGGAAGAGGCGTGCGCGGCCTTCTCCCTCATTAAGGGAGACATAGCCAAGGCCACAATGCACGCAGTGGATGAGTCAATCCCCTTCCAAGTGGAGAGCGATGCATCCGACTTCGCCCTAGCCGCTACCCTTAACCAGGAGGGTAGGCCGGTAGCCTTCTTCTCAAGGACCCTACAGGGCCCCGAGACCCGACACTCGTCGGTCGAGAAGGAAGCCCAGGCAATTGTGGAGGCAGTACGGCGCTGGAGGCACTACTTGGCAGGCAAACGATTTACCCTCCTCACCGACCAACGCTCGGTTGCCTTCATGTTTAATAACAAGCTGAGGGGCAAGATCAAGAACGACACAATCTTGAGGTGGAGAATCGAGCTTTCCACCTATGATTATGAGATCTTGTACCGGCCCGGTAAACTGAACGACCCCCCTGATGCTCTTTCACGCATTACATGCGCCAGCGCGCAAAGTGATAGACTTCAGACCCTCCACAATGACCTCTGCCACCCCGGAGTCACCAGACTCTACCATTTCATTAAGGCCCGCAACCTGCCATACTCCATCGAGGAGGTCAGGACCATGACCAGGAACTGCCAGATCTGTGCTGAGTGCAAACCGCACTTCTATAAGCCGGACAGAGCAAGCCTGATCAAGGCCACCCGCCCCTTCGAGCGTCTGAGCATCGACTTCAAGGGGCCCCTACCGTCATCCGACCGTAATGTGTACTTCCTCAACATCGTTGATGAGTACTCCCGTTTCCCCTTTGCCTTCCCCTGCCCAGACATGACCAGTAACACGGTCATTAAATGCCTGAACAAACTCTTCGCCTTGTTCGGGTTCCCGAACTATATACATAGTGACCGGGGCGCCTCCTTCATGAGCGAGGAACTCCGTCAGTTCCTATTGGAGAGGGGTATTGCAGCAAGCAGGACCACCAGCTACAACCCCCGAGGGAACGGCCAGGTGGAAAGAGAGAACGCGACGGTATGGAAGGCCACCCTCTTAGCCTTAAAGTCTAAGGGCCTCCCAACCTCCCGCTGGCAAGAGGTCCTCCCGATTGCGCTGCACTCCATCCGGTCACTACTTTGCACTGCCATTAACACCACCCCCCATGCCCGAATGTTTGTCTTCCCCAGGAAGTCGACTACGGGAACCACCCTACCAACCTGGCTGACCTCTCCGGGACCCGTCTTGCTGCGAAAGCACGTGAGGGCCCATAAAACGGACCCCCTGGTCGAGAAGGTGAACCTCCTGCACGCCAACCCCCAGTACGCCTATGTGGCTTACCCAGACGGACGGGAGGACACTGTCTCCTTACGAGACCTCGCACCCTCACCCCCCCCTCCCAACCCCCCGAGTCCAGCCGAGGTAGACGGCATGCCGGAACCCCACGAGCCTTTGCCGACTACGCAGACACCAGCTTTAACACCGGATAATGTAACACCGCCGCTGCGACGATCGGAGAGGCTAACGAAGCCTCCGGACAGACTGACATACCAGAGCTGGTAATACACTTCACCCCGCCGGACTCTAATCTAAACAAGGGGTGAATGTGGTAAACCACTGTTATAGTTATCACTGTATATTGTTCTCACTGTTCTCACTGTAACATCACTACACGAGGTCGCCTCTTGTCGCACTGTTATACCTGGGCTGACCACCTCCGACTCCGCCCATTACCTGCCCAGGTATAAAGGTAGCTGACTGGCTAGTATTCCTCCCTGTTGGATCGGATCACCCACGAGGGTGGGCTCTGTTATTTAGCCAATAAAAACCTTCAGTTACGTTCTTAACTCGTCGCCTTTTATTGGACTAATCATTGTTTGGAGTTTGTCGTGGTCAGGTTAACCTTATCCTTGTAGTTCAGTTGTCCGTGCATAAATGTGTAAAATTATCTAGGTTAATTTATTGCGCTAAGACAGGCACTGATGAGCTTGCACAGCACTCGTAATTAAGAATTCAGGACGGCTGGGTAATCAGCAGATGATGAAACTCGGCAGCTTAACAATTTAACACTGGTTTCTTGGACAGCTTGCTCAAAAAAGGCTGAATAAAAATGTATGTGAACACAGTGCAGTAGCCAATGTCACTGTTGGCATATGCTGGTCTAGTTAAGCACTCCGTTGCTTAATTTTCTGCTCTCTGGAAGATTATATTCATGGTTAGATTCTGTGTTCCTACACACCAGAAGCATCATCTGTGGTTCACACAATCCAGTATTTGTACCTGTATAATTCAAACAATTGTTATAAGATATACAGCTTTACATTTGGGAATAAATAACCATTCAGTCTTATCTGTTTTGCTTTTCTGCTGGAGCTGATGCTGATTTTAGTTTCTTTATGGCTTCATAATAGAAACCTCTCTTTGGACATTAATAAATTAGCCTTCCCAGCTCATAAAGCTTGATATTGTCTCTCTACAGATCTATTTTAAAGGGGTGCATCCCAAGTTCCCAGAAGGTGGCAAGCTGTCTCAATACCTGGAAGACCTAAAACTTGGGGATACCATTCACTTCAGAGGGCCAGGTGGATTACTCACTTATCAAGGCAAAGGTGAAGTTTGTGTTTGCAATCTACTCGAAGGCACTAATCATATTTTATGACTCTCATTACCCTAATCTCAGATTTAAAATAAGGATCACTGGCACTTACAAAAAAATGTTGGGGGAGGTGGGGGAGAGAGGAGTGTGTGGAAGAGAAACAACCTATACCTGTTCATCTGTACTGTGCACCCATTGTACTAAATTTATTCTACAGTATTGCAGTGAGATATGTCTGTGGCACTAAAAGGGCCTAGACACTGCCAAGTTATGGAGATTTTGAAACTTGAGATTTAACAACTGTTAAGGACATAATCTTGAACAAAGACTTTCAGAAGGTCAGCTGTATTTGGGTGTGTAATAGTGCAATGCCCGGTTAACATGATTTCCATTGATTAACAAGCACACTAGATGAGAGTTCAGTGTGAACATCAAATTGAACTCATTGTACAAGTTTTTGTCAATCACTTTTTTGAAAATGCTGAAAACATGCTAATTTTAAACAATGCATCTTGGTCACCATATTTCATGCCATAAAGTGGCTCTGAACACATGATCCCAAAAATAACTTGACTTGTAATGAATTTTGTTCATGATCTCAAAAGCTGTTACATTAATACAAGTGAAACCTGTGATGTGTACTTAGGCACATTGTAACTATTAGCCATAAAAAGGAGCATCACTTTTGTCTGCAGTGTATTCTCATGATTCAAATTCTAAACTGATGGCAGTGTCTGCTTTTCGTTGCTGTCGATTTTAAAACAGTGGCCGAGTTATTAATAAAACTGAGCAAGCTGGACTGTGTGCCGTTTCTGAGAATAGGCAGTGAACAGCGATGGCACCAGATCTGCTGATGTGGTTTCTGAGAGCCAGCTGAGATGTTTTTTGACACCTCTGGGGCTGTCCAGCTCGTGCTAAATCATGTGATAAATGGACTTGCACACATCAGTTTGTGCTCCTGATCTGCACTGGGAACAAAAGGTGGCAGGAATTTGCACACACTTGTACTGTCATATTCTCAAGAAAACATTTTTCGTGCCAAATAATCAGCTTCCACAAAAGGAAAGTTTGGGGCTTGGAAGTACAGCCAATCTGAAGCTCCGATTCTGACTATATACTAATATTCTGACTCATTTGGAAGAATAATGAGCTACAACAGTAGGTTCTCTACTAACCTCTGCATTTTGCAAATTAGAGGCTGTAAACGCTGCCTTTTGCTATGCGTGTAATGGCTGATCTTCTTTGAGCTATTTCACGGCAATACAGCTAGCATTACTTGATCTGGGATTGTTGGGACTATAGAAAGTTAAATTTTAAGGAAATCTGTAGCTTTCTGGATCTCTCTATTTAGTTTCAATGTTTAACAAAAGCAATATAATAATTTTGGAGCTTTCTCTCTGGATGTGGGTGACCCTGGCAGGGCCGTGTTTATTTCCCATCCCTAGTGGCCCTGAGAAGGTGGTTGTGGGACATTTCATTGAACTGCTGCAGTCCTTATGGTGCTAGAAAGGTATTCGGTAGGGAATTCCAGGATATGACCCAGTGATGAAGGAACGGCACTATTTGTCTAAGTTGGGATGGAGCATGACTTTGTGAACCTGAAGGTGATGGTGTTTGCACAACATTGCTGTTTTTGTCCTTCTCCATGGTAGGTTGTAGGGGTGGCAGCTGCTTTTGTTGATGATCATTACCTGTCACTTGTGTGATGCATTCATTAACTGCCACTTATCAGCCCAAATCCAGATGTTATCCAGGTCCTGCTGTAGGCTTCATTTATCAAAGGAGTTGTAAATGGGGCTGAACACTGGAATTGTCAGAAAACAGCCCCACTTTTGACCTTGTGACCGAGAGAAGGTCAATGTTGAAGGTGGTTGGCCCAAGGATGCTATCCTGAGGAACTTCTCCAGAAATGGTCATGTCACCTTCCCTTGACCTCCAACAGCACCAGTGTAGTCAAGTCACACAGGATGGTGTGTAACTTGGAGGTGGTGGTGTTCCCATGTGCCTGCTGCCCATGTCCATCTAGGTGGTAGAGGTCGCGGGTTTGGGAGGTGCTGCCGAAGAAGCCTTGGCGAGTTGCTGCAATGCATCTTGTAGATGGTACACACGGTACGCTGGTGGTGGAGGGAGTGAATGTTTAAGGTGGTGGATGGGGTGCCAATCAAGCGGGCTGCTTTGTCCTGGATGGTGGCGAGCTTCGAGTATTGGAGCTGCGCTCATGCAGGCAAGTGGAGAGTATTCCACTTCTACACTCCATTGAACCTGGGTTGATGGTGATGGAGGAGTATGGGATGTTCTGGGCCAGGAGATTACAGATTGTTGTGGTATACAGTTCTGCTGTGGCTGATGATCCATATCGCCTCATCGGTGCATAGTTTTGGGCTGCTAGATCTTTCCTTAATCTGTCCCATCCCCTCTTAGCATGGTGTAGTGCCACAGTACACAATGGAAGATTTCCTCATGGTGGAGACAAGACTTTGTCTTCACACAGCCTGTGCAGTGCTCACTTCTACCAGTGCTGTTGTGAACCAGTGTCTACGAGAGGTTGGTTCCCTCGCCACCTAATGGGCCTCACCTGGCAGCTATATCCTTGAGGGCTCGGCGGCTCGGTAAGTGATGGTATTACTGAGTGTCTCTTTGTGGACATTGAATTCTCTCATCCTTACTTCCCTCAGCTGCTTCCAAGTGATGCTCAACATGAAGTTTTTATTTCCCTTGTGTAATCTGAAGTCAATACCATGGGGATGGAGTCAATTCTGAGGACTCCCAGGACTGGTTCACTGTGAATTTTTGGTGTTTTCTTAACTTTATTTGTAAAATTGATCGGAGACGTGGTTAAGTCTGGAATATATTTTTGTACTGCAGTGTGGTGACACGTAAAGTGTTCAAAGCTGTAATGCCCTTTCTAGATTACATGCCAGACCTGTACTTTCTGCTTCTCCCCCATGCATGTAACGATTGCATATAGTTCGGTTCTTGAACGCAACAATTTTAGAATGAAGTATGAGGAATAAATCCCTTTCAGGAATTTTGTTGAGCTGTAGTCACTTGCCTCGAGTGTCATTTTGCAATTTGGAGGTTTACGGTGTGCGAATGACATTTGTGAGCAACGTCAAATGTGGTACGGTAGAAGTGTTTTACTTGCCTGGTTAATTTCAGATTGCGGAATAGGCGTGAATCTTCAAGTACAGAAGGCAGTGCGAACCGCAACATCAAGAACATAATTCACTCCTATATGTGGGCTGAGGGGACATTTTATTGCTAGCATAGAAAAATCTATTGTTTCCAGTGATTGAATATATTCTGCTTCTTCAAAACTGTGTAAGCTAAAAGCAGTTTTTTTTTTTTTTATATAAAGTGGGCCATGTGGTTACAGTAAGGGCATTTAATAAATCAGACTATGTCCTGATTCAATTTAGGATGGATTTCACTGAACAGTAGGTGTAACAGTCTAAATTTCTTGTGATTATTTGATTTGAGTTATATTTTTGAGGGAGAGCGCTAGCCCCTTCCTCTGCCACATGCTCAGGAAAGAGTGAGCAACTGCTCTTAAACAGGAGTGGCATAAGATTAGTCCTGTGAAACTTCCCATCAAGGTACTGTTTATTTTTTTCCTTTCTTCTGTATGGAGACTGAGCTTAGAAGCTCAGCAGAGTAAGACATGAACTTTTTTAAAACTGGGTAGTATCACTCTAAGGGAGCAGGCAAAGCTCGAACGTTTTGTCACGTGAACCAGGCAAAAAAACTGCTTCACATTTCGCATGCAGTTGACTATCACACTAAGCATATGGTGCAGCTTTGCTTACTTTATATTCTAGCACAGGTTTTAAGATGACAAACTTCAATTGCATCATGACTCTTGTGGGTGGAGAGGAACATTTGCATCATTTATTTATTTTTTTTTCTAGGCAAATTTGGTGTCCAGCCTGACAAGAAATCCCCACCAGAAGCCAAATTTGCCAAAAAACTTGGCATGATAGCAGGTGGATCTGGTAGGTAATAAGTTGAAAACACCATTACAGCTGTGACTTGGTTTGAATACAGACATGCAGATTTAATGTGTATCTGTTGAGTAACTATTGTGCTCGTGATAGTTGTGACTATTGCCTATTAGTTCCTCTTTGGAAAATATTTTTCCTACAGTTTCTTCTTCTTTAACCTCCCCTTGTACTGTGTCAAATAGGGTTCCATGAAAACAGCATCCTTATAACTTGCTCGAGTTGCTGTTGCCCATGTGTAAACATGGGGAGGGTGTTCACACGAGGGGAGACATGTCATCTATTATCTACACACTCCCTTCCAGCACACATCACCAGATAGTAAATCGGGAGTTCAAATCCTCACCTGGTTTTCCTTCCCTGTCGGGGACTTTCTCCACAGCCATTGTGGATGAGAACTAACTCCACACACTGGGTAATTGAACCTGGAATCCTTGTCTATAATGGCTTAGTACCACACGCATTTACCAACACAGCCATGCATAGTTTTCAAGTAGATATTCTATTGTATGAGGAGGAAGATGACCGAGAAGAAATTAAGACTTTTATTTTCCTTTTGAATGTTAGAAGTTGGGAAATAGAATATATTACATGGGAAACCTACAGGACATGGAACAGTTCTAATGCCAGACTGAGTAAGATCACTGCATAAATTTGTGTACAGCAGTTTGTTTGGATGCTCTTCACTAATTGCTGCCTTATTGTGTAGGGATCACTCCAATGCTGCAGTTAATCCGTGCGATCATGAAGGATAATGAAGACCCAACTATGTGCTATTTACTTTTTGCAAATCAAGTGAGTAGACTAAAATAGCTTCAGTGTGTTGAGGCAATCTAAATGGGACTAATTAATTAAAGCCATTGTTGGGGGGTATATAAAATAGAATGTATTTGTATAGCACCTTTTACAACCTCAGGATAGCCTGAGGTCTTAACACTGTTGTAAAGTAGGGAAATGAGGTTGTCACTTTGTGCATAGCAAGGTCCCACAAACAGCAATGAAATAAATGACTGGATAATTTATTTTGGTGATGGTTGAGGGATGAATATTGGCCAGGACACCAGGAGAACTTCCCTGCTTCAAATGGTGCAGTGGGGTCTTTTACATCCACTGAGCGGGCAGATGGGGCCTCGATTTAATGTCTCCTCAGAAAAATGTCACCTTCAGTGCAGTACTCCTAGTTCTGTACTAATGTCAGCTTGGATTAGGTGCTCAAGTCCTGGAATGGGGCTTGAACCCACAGCCCTCTGACTTGGGTGAGAGTGCTACCACTGATCTTCATAAATTATAAAATTTGGATTATATTGATTGGAAGCATTGTGGCATGCTGCCTATGCAAAAATGCCCAAACTATACAATCATTGGTACTTGTGATCCTGATGGACTTGGAATAAGTGAAAAAACACCTACATTCTTGTGAAACTAGAAGCTGGAGGATTTCTTCTGTGTTTAGAATAGTTTTCAAACAAAACAAAATCCAACCATTGACCATCCTGCTGCTACTTTATCCCACTTTGAACCTGTTACTCTTTGTGAAAGACCTAAAATGGTATATCTTGACTGTACTTGGGGGGGGGGGGGGGGGAAGGATGAGATCCTTTGCTAATAACTAAATCATTTTTGTTGGAGAAATTTACCAGCTGCAACCAATGTTCCCTGTAATTTATTTTGGTGTGCGGGCCCTTTAACTGGCTGCACGGCCCATTCAATTTTTTGCACATGCGTGGTTATTTCCATTGTAAAGCTGGTGAGCAACCTGCGTGGGTCTTCCAGCGGCTGCACAGCTTAGTGGGAACGTTGGTTGCAACCATGTCGTGGCTCCTGTGTGTATTCAGGACTACTAGCCTTGAACTAACACCTGCTCTAGGTAAATAACCCAGAAAATTCACTTTACATCTACTGTAGTAGCATCAAGGCTGTTTAGTGAAACTTGTATCAAGTCGTCCTATTTAAGGCCAAATCAAACTGGCCATTTCGTCAACTGTTCAACAATAACTTGCATTTATATGGTGTGGAGATGCCAGTGTTGGACTGGGGTGGACAAATGTAAAGTCACACAACACCAGGTTATAGTCCAACAGTTTTATTTGAAATCACAAGCTTTCGGAGCGCTGCTCCTTCGTCTGGTGAAGTGGAGAGATGCATAAAAACACAGCTTATATAGTCTTTATGCACCTCTCCACTTCACCTGATGAAGGAGCAGCGCTCCGAAAGCTTGTGATTTCAAATAAAACTGTTGGACTATAACCTGGTGTTGTGACTTCTTACATTTGCATTTATATAGCACCTTTTTAACGTAGTAAAATGTCACAAGGCGCTTCGTAGCGTAATTAGAAAAAATTTGCATTGAGCCAAAGGAAGATCCATTTGGACAGGCTTGGTCAGAGGTAGGTTTTAAGGAGCATCTTAGAGGAGAGTGGTGTAGCAGTTTAGGAGGGAATTCCAGAAATTTGCGCCTACATAGCTGGAGGCACGGCCGCCAGTGGTGGGGTGAAGGAAGTTTGGAATGCTCAAGAGGCCAGAGTTGGAGGAACGCAGACTTCTCGGAGGGTTGTAGGGCTGAAGCAGGTTATGGAGATGGGGAGGGGCGAGACAGTGGAGGGATTTGAACACAATTTAAAATTTGAGGCGTTTGTAGACAAGTAGCCAATGTAGGGCAGTGACCACAGGGGTGATGGGTGAACAGGACTTTGGTGTGCGCTAAGAAAAGGACAGCAGAGTTTTGGATAAGCTTGCGTTTTATGGAGGGTGGAAGATAGATTCACTGAGATGGCATGCTCTTAATTGGGACGAAAGGAATGTAGCCTGGATCACCACACATTTGATCTCTCGTCTTCCCCTCTGTCTTGTCTTGCTGTCTCTCGTACTGTGGTGATTCTAAAGTTGGTAACCATACCCACAGTTGAAACAAGATTTGAGTTGGTACCTATTTAGAGCAGATAATTACCATTTTACTGAAATTTTCACAATTCAAGTGGGAAAGAAACCTTTGAAGTGTATACCTAGGCCAGAGCTCATGGGCTACATTTTTCTCCTCCTCCGTTTGTCTTGGATTTGACTCTAGTTGTGGGGATACACTGGCTGGGTCTCTTTCATACCAGCATAAAACAGTTTTGTGTGTGGGTTAAATAAAAATATTTATTTTCTTTTGTCTTAGACTGAAAAGGACATTCTGCTACGTGATGACTTAGAGGAACTTCAAGTTGAGTATCCTGATCGCTTTAGGCTGTGGTACACTGTGGATAAAGCTCCTGAAGGTAGACCTTAAAGTTTTTCTTTTTAATACAGTGTAAATTTGTTTGAATTCCTTTAGTATTGCCTGAAGGTGGTCCTTTCATTCAGGTTCAAGTCTAGATTCTTAATTTTACTATAGATTAGAATTGGAGCCAAATAATTGCTTTAGTTCTTAATCTGCAGTGCTAAATGAAGTGCCCAGGAGCAGTGAGGCTAAATGAAGTGCCCTGGCTGAGATTAGCTAATTAAGGAACAGGGATGTAGACTTGTTCGTTTAGGGCCACTCATTTGACCATCCGTTCCAGATTGGGTGCATTTTTCCACATCAGCGACTGCCTATGTGTGTGTACTTGAGTGACCAAAACTCAATTCTACTGTGGGGGGGGGGGGGTAAAAGAAAGGTTAGAATAGATTATATTAGGGAAAAAAAGCACAAAAAAGGCCAAACGGAAGTAATCTTTACAATTTTTTAATGTAAAATTTGTATAGTCTGTTATTGGGGCTAATTTCCAGTGATAAAGGCTGACATTAGAAAAGCTTTGACCATCACCGGTTAATTGTATAAATAGGTTACTGTAGATGAGGTTCTTTATCAAAGAAATCTATTACATGATTTTATTATGAGTAAGCTTCCTTTATGTTCTGAGACTTTAAAGTTAATCTTCAGTTTATGTTGTCGAGCTCTATAAAGCTCACACATCTCAATATTAAGTATTTTCTTACTGTGGGTGAATTAATGCAGCTTCTTCATCCCATAGCCTCTTCCATTTTACATTTGTAATACTTTGGCTCTTAAAATAGAAAGTGCAATTACACTGGCCAAAGTTGACATTCTTTGTGTGAGCCCAGAGAGCAAGTGTCAGCAGGCTGTCATCCACAGGGAGTATCAGCAGCCGAGTGTGAACCTGCTCTTGGCTACATCCAAATGTGTACTTTCCAGTAAATCTCACTCTATCTCTTCAAAACCCCAGGAGTAGTGAGGCTAAATGAAGTGCCCTGGCTGAGATCAACTAATTAAAAACAGTGATCCGAACAGAATAGGGATTATGAAAGAATATTTCTGTTGGTCAGTGTATGGGGAACAAGGGTTAGTACTAAAAGCATAGAGGGTGGTTAGAATCAATGTTTGTGCAGAGATTTATTAGAATATGGAATACATTACTGCAAATGACTATTGAAGCAAAGTCAGTCACTGCATTTAAGTAACAATTAGATAAACAATTGAAGAGAAAATGAGGGAAAACCAGGATTAGAGTATTGGCACAGGCTCAATGGGCTGAGTGGCCTCCAATGCTAAAATTTCTGCAGAACCTGAACTCTTCCTGGTATGGCTCACATTGGGTAATGTATTTACTCACCGAGACACAACTTATTTTTTAATAATTGAGATTATTGTCTCAGAATTGAATTTTGCTGTCTAGTCAGAAGCCAGGGATACACTGCATTACAGATTTCTTCCACAACGATCGAGTGCTAGCCAGTGACGAGCAACGATGAATTAAATTGGACGAGCTCAATTTCAGTTGTCCCTTTTCCCTGCCTGTGAATGTTCTGTCTAATTACTTCTATTTGGTATTGATCTGTGAGTCTGATTAATAACTAAACAAACTGATCCGTCAAGCACGTAAACCACTTGGCCTTGCGTTGTCCTGACCGGTAAATGGGTTTCCACCTAATGCTTCAAACGTGTGTGCTTCGCATTGACCTGAGGTAGTAATGGAAACCAAATCTTGAGGCACAAATAGGTTTTATGGAATCATCCAAATGGGACTGTTTGATGTAAATTATTTTTGTATTTTAGGCTGGGATTATAGTGAAGGTTTTTTGAATGCTGATATGATCAAGGAACACCTGCCAGCACCTGGTGAGGACGTCTTGATTCTCATGTGTGGCCCGCCTCCCATGATTCAGTTTGCATGCAACCCCAACTTGGACAAACTCGGCTATGCACAAGGAATGCGCTTTGCTTACTAAGAGTGTCGAGGTTCCCATATTTGGGTTTGGGAAAAGGGGGAAGTGATACGCAAACAAAATGGAAATATTTGCACTTCAAATGGTGTGTTCGCCTTACTGATATTAAACAATGAGCTGGTTTGTATGCAGGTTACATTTAATACTAATGTTCTTCATATCAAGTGTGTATTTGTACATATTCAAATACATAAATGTATAATGTGGTGTTATAGACTACTGTGGGTTAATCTGTTTGAAAAGCATAGAATTGAGAGAACACTTCATGTTTAGTGTGCATGTCATCAATGTTTGGATTTAAAGCTTCATGTATCTTGTTCTACTGGAAACTTTTTGGATGTCACATTGCTCAGTGAAACTGTCCCAAGTCTAAAAAGCAATCGGGAGGACAGTGGCGACGTGTTGCTGGATATGTTGGCCTTTTCAATTCTGTAGCCTTTAAATTTCATTTTTATTTGCACTTCCCACATTATGCTACCACTGGCACTGAAGAGTGTGTGTGTGTAAGTCAATGCTCTTCACATGCCACCATCAGTGACCAAATAGTGCAGCATCCAAGATATGCAATGAAATCATTTTAAACCTTTAGGCCTTTTTCTTCTGCATGGAAAGGGTGTGTGGGACTAGGTGGTATCATGGATTAGCATTTCTCCTCTGGGTCCCAAGGTTTGAAGGAATGAAAGCCTTGGTTTTTTTGAGTGAAACCGGCCTGGGCCCATAGTACAGTACAGTACTGCCCCTAACTGGTAATCTGGCTGCTGTGGAAAGATTCCCATGTGTGTTAAGGGAGTGCAGTTTTGAAGTTGCGTTAGGGCACATTGTTGGATTTATCTTTGCTGTTAAGATGCGAGTTCACCAAAAAGTTATTAAAAAATGCAAATGCCAAACATGGCAATATTAATGGGAAATGCAGTTAATGCAATGCTGTCTGGATGTAGTTCAATAGCCGTAATTAATGTTATTCTGAATACTTGAAACCTTTCCATTCAGCGGGCTTGGCACGACGTCTTGCTTTAATGTTTTATAGTGCCTGTGCAAGTGATAAATAGCCATGTCTGTGTCTGACTCGTTCTCCAATGTTTCCACAGTGATCACGTAGTAATTCTAACTGAAGTACTCGTGCCTTAAGTGACTGTTTTAGATCATTTGCTTGGAGGTTTTGATCAGTGAATACCCTGAAGAGTTTGTATCTAAGTCCGCACTGCTGCATGTTTTATTTGATCTAGTTTACAGCAGCTGTAATGTTTTCTCACTTAAAATATGTGCAACTGTAAACTGAACTTGGCTTTTGTGGTTCTGAGGACTTCAGTTGGAGAAACGCCACATCAGAGACCCCTCCAGTAAGAAGAAAATACTTGCCCCACAAATTGTACTTTGCCACAACCTAGTGCAGCATAGCTGGTTTAGTACAATACAAATGGTTAGCATGAGGAAAAAATCAGATTCTTCAATCATTAATTGAAGTATAATGGAATAATAAATCTTAGGATTTGTCCTGAAGATTCTTTCATTAAATTGTGATGATCACTGGCTGATTCTGATTGTTTTTGAAATACAAATGTGTGTGGCACAGAATACAAATAAAATCCTTTTGGTGAACAGTTTTATGTATTGTGATGACTTGGGTCTTCAGCTTTTTTTAATGTTGAAGTTTAACATGGGCAATAAAGAATAATCTGATTCTGTTAAAACAACATTTTGAGCACTTTATATAAACTATTCTGCATCCAGTTGAGGCATGTTGTAGGGGTGCAAGAAAGTAAACATGCAACACAGACCCCCAGTGAGTGGGAAGGAGATGTCCTGTAGTGAAGTAGGACTCTTAACATGTGACTGACCCATAAAGGCTGGATTGAAGGAACTCCAGAGCACAGAGGGTTCATAGCATTTATGGACTTCTGGAATTTCCAACAAAGGTCTTTATTCTGCAAAACTATACTGGAGCCCCTGTTTAATCTAGGTGTCACTTTATTTTGTACATGCTAAAAAAAATACTTAATGACGACCAAATTTGTTAGCATTGCACCTTATGACTGATCCATAAAAATCCTTTGAGATCTAGTTTGAGATTCTCTTAGCTGCTGAAATGACATCTGGAAAAATTCCATGAATGTAGTAAACCTCTTGGGCATATGTTTTGCAATTCCTTCATAATGGAGCTCAGCCTGTGATGAGAGTTGACTTCCTCTTGAGCTCACTTGGTTTATGGTTATGCCTGTTGTATCTTGCCAAATCTGAGCTGTTTTTGTATTTAACATGAGTCCAGTGCATTCGTCCTGTACTTTGTGTAAAATCTAGTGATGCTACCCTTTATTCCAACAGCTTTTGTCTCATAGGGTTTTTTTTTAATGGTTTCTGTGGTAAGTACATTCATCCAGCTTTTGCTGACACCTAAAAATGAGAAACTGCTTTGAAGATTTAAGATGCAATCAAGAGTGTTGTCTGGAATACAAACTACAATATAGTGACATTTGTAGGATACTCCAAGAAAGGTGCATATTCCCAGAACACACACCACCTGTTTCTTAATGAAGTAATCTGCTGTACTGAGTCTTCATTCACTTCATTGGTGACGTGGCTCACAGTCTGAACACCTAGCAGCTACATTTACTTAAGGTCTCACTGGGTTCCCTTAATTAGAGATAATCCAGCTTTGGCTGGCACTCAATCGTCTAGGAAATAAGTTACATTTTTGCAGAGGGAGCACTGCCAGGAACTGGAGTCAAATGAATTAGCTGTGCAAAAGTTCAGTGAATATTGTTTTTCTAAATTAAAAACTTGTGTACACGCTGGCAGACCAAGCCAAAATCTGGAACATCTTGGCTCTGCTCGGAGGCCACCTTGATGAAAGCAGTTAACGTGCTAAAATCTCAGTCCTGTTGCAGAGGGCCAGGATTTGGTTATCATTACTCCATTAGTGGAATTTTACCACAACAGTTGAATCACAAGCTAAACTCAATTGAAACATCCTACATAGTGCAAACAGATGCTGGCTCTCTTCTCAATTACCAGAAACCATCTACTGCTCTATGTCATTAACTCTGTTCCAACTGCAAATGAGACAATAACACAACAGATTGCTGAGTAGTCTGCTCTCTTCCAACCGTTGGGCAAAAGTAAAAGATAGGCGGTGCCAATGGCATACTGACAGGAGTGCAACAAGTGGCACAACAGCAGAATTGTACTTCATGGCAAAGGTGGAGCAGTAACTAGAAAACTTGGAGAAAGGATACCATTAAAGTTGAGGGCCAACTCCTTGAGCATCACCAATTGTAGCACCCCCTGTAGGTTTTAGGGGTAATAGTGTGAAGGAATAAGCCATATAACCTATTTAGAAAAATACACCATTCTATGAAAGAATTCTGGTCTTATTAAAACATGACAAACTGGGTTTGGAAATCTAGAAACCTAACGATGAAAAAGTGGTGAAAGCATTCTGGCTATAGAGATAAGATAGTTGTTGACACTGAATCAATAACCTTATTGAAACAGAAGGCTAAAGGCTCCGGTCAGCTGAACCTTTTGGAATGAGACAGTGGTTCACCCTGGACAAGGTGTTCTAATTTACATTTTGTTGAGTGGCAGAGGACATTCTGTGAAGAACATCGATGCCGGTTTGGGCATTACCACATCCTCCTGGGCAGTGACCAGTTGGAAAAAACAGTAGTATAAAACCACCTAATGTTCATCAGTGCTGAAATCTGCAGCTATGGCAAGACCACCAGGAAGGGGTGGTTTTGCATTGGTAATAATGCTCATCAACTCTAGTATAAAATCAGCCAGTAGAAAACCCTTTCAAAAAAAGATAAGTTGGAATTTTAAAAAAATGAATTCTGGCACTCCTTGGTACTACCCTTCACATTTTAATGATTGGAAAGAGCTGACTATCCCATACACACTGCAATCATTTCAAGTATTTCGCTGGGGGTCACTCACCGGGGCCAATAAGCAGAATTCCAAGTATGCATATGTAGAACTTGGCTTTCCCCAACTATGCGGCAATGCAAGCTGACAGTATGAACTGAACTCCTCACATGCACTGCTGTTGGAAGTGGATCAATACTACATTGCTTCCTGCATTTTAAAAGGCAATATTGTTTAATTGATATGTTAGATTCGTTGTACTCCTGAGGCAATAAATACTCAGTTAACATAGATGTTGGGAAATGGTATTCTTGAATGAACCCGAGCAAGTCTAAATTATACAGGTATTGTACTGCCCATTTTTGAGATAAAATGTAAAGATGAGATTTGTGAATATTTTTAGAGTAGTCATTAATTTGTTTTATTAGTGTACCAGAATTTTGAATGATTTAATAAAATAGATAAGTTTATCAAGTTGCAAATAGGAAAAATTGATAGAAACTTTAAACTTTTAGGTAATAGTGTGGTAGATATTAAATAGGTTATTAATGTAGCTTTGAGTTTTGTTGTACTCAGATATACAAAATGAGTCATGTGCTTGTGATTCTGTACTATTTAGATCATTTTACTTACAAATTTTCTCGTAGCTTCTCCCTCTCCACTGCCATAACTTTCATGGGGGTTTGGCGGAAACCCTGTTTATGTAAATAAACGGCAGTGGAGTGGAAAGGAAATGTCTTCATTTCCTCTGGTTAGGTCTCCTCCTGCCACGCTAAATTCCTGGGGCAATTTGTTGCAGCAAGAGATTTGACACCATACTACCAGGCATCTAGCAATGCTTCTCTTAAATTGGACCCTTGGTAGTGCTCAGAATTGACTTGCCATGAGTTATTCGCTGATTCTGTTGGGAATGAGAAAAGGTCATTCAGCACAGCAACCCTATTTCTTGCACAGACCATGAACAATTCACACTATCATGAACTTTACCCAGCCATTAAACCCCCTGAGCTACTCCTTGCATCTTTCCCCTCCAAAAAAAAAAAGTGACTCATCCAAACATTCCAGCATACTGATCTAACCTTACCAAGGGCAGCAGGTGCACGGGAACACCACCACCTCCAAGTTCCCCTCCAAGTCACACACCATCCTGACTTGGAAGTATATCGCCGATCCTTCATCATCGCTGGGTCTAAATCCTGGAACTCCCTCCCTAACAGCACTGCGGGAGTACCTTCACCACACTGTTATGTATTGTGTGTTCTCTTGTGTGTTCTCCTCCCACCTGTGGTGGTGCTGTCACAGGAGATAAATGGTTGGGTGTTCTCTGTTAAGTTTAACTCTCTTTGTTCGGAACTTTCCACAACTTCCTTTCCTTCCAATAAAGCACTTCATGTTTGAATTTCTGAGTCCTAAATTGTGTCTAGGTAGAAAGGTACTGACACAACAAGTGGCAACGAGGAGCGGATGAATCTGCGTATGTTACGGGTGCAGTGAGTAAACAGAAAATTTAATTTGAAACGTGAGATGGCTACTATATTAGGAAACATCGGTGACTTTGATGAAAATGTGGAGCAATGGAGCGCATATACGGAACGTTTTGACTATTTTGTATTGACGAATGCGGTGGCAAATGAAAATGTCGTGCCTACCTTTTTGAGTGTAATTGGGCCGAAGACATTCAATTTACTTCGCAGCCTCGTGCAGCCAGATAAGCCAGGAACTAAAACATATAAGCAACTAGTGGAAATTCTTGGAGCACATTTTTCACCAAAACCTCTGGTTATTGCTGAGAGATTTAGATTTCACAAACGGAATCAAGAGGAGGGGGAATCAGTGACGATGTTTATTGCTGCTTTAAAAAGGTTGTCGGAACACTGCCAGTTCAAGGAGGTGCTGAATGACACCATTAGAGACAGACTTGTGTGTGGTCTGCAAAATGCAGCCACACAGAAGCGCCTTCTTACTGAGGACAACCTTACTCTTGAAAAGGCCATTGAAGTTAGTGTCTCCATGGAGATGGCGGAAAAGGAGGCTCACCAGTTGAGTTCAACAGGGAGAGTTCACAAGGTGTCGTCTGAGCCTAAAGGTGCGCGGAACGGCACATGTTACCGTTGTGGGAAAACGGGCCATCGCGCTAATGACTGCTGGTGTACGGAGCTGGAATGCCGAAATTGTGGCAAAAAGGGTCACATTGAACGCGCCTGTAGAGGTAAAAAAAAGAACAGACAGAGCTGGGAAGCATGGAAGCAAAATGTCTGTATTTGGACAAGAGAGGAAAAAGAGTGTTCATTCAGTGCAGTATGATGGAACAAGCAAAACAGAGGGGAGCGACACCTCTGAGGAGGAAGAGGTGCACATACTGACGGTTGCAGGTGATTCAAATGGCTACTGGGTGTCACCACTGGTGGAGGGACAATCAGTGCGGATGGAGGTGGACACAGGCGCGGCTGTGTCCCTTGTTTCAGACACTGTCTACAACAAAATGCTAAAGCATCTTACCCTTCAGCCAACAAACATTGTGCTAAAGACGTATACCGGCGAACCTGTGGCCATGAGAGGCGTCATTGAGGTGACAGTTAAATTGAACGGACAGACTGCAAAACTGCCACTATATGTGGTAAAGGGAAATTACCCATCGCTACTGGGACGTGCGTGGCTAGAGAAAATCACGCTGGACTGGCCTGCAGTCCGCATGATGTCAAAAGGGGAGTCGGGTCTGACTGCAGTGTTAAACAAACATGCAGAACTCTTCAATGGGGAACTTGGGAGCATGAAAAAGATCAGCGTGAGACTGGACATTAAACCTGACAGCAAGCCGAAGTTTCACAAAGCCCGACCTGTACCCTATGCAATTAGGCCAAAAGTTGAGGCTAACTTGGAGGCCTTAGTCGAGAATGGAGTCCTGGAGCCTGTGAGCGTGAGCAAATGGGCCACACCCATTGTTCCTGTCCTGAAAAAGGATGGATCTGTTCGAATCTGCGGGGATTTTAAAGTGACTATTAACCCGGTGCTGTCTGCGGAACAGTACCCTCTTCCCCTCATTGATGATCTTTTTACGGGCCTGGCCGGAGGGCAAAAGTTCAGCAAAATAGACTTATGCCAGGCTTATCTACAAATGCATGTCGATGACAAATCAAAGGAGCTGCTGACAATTGTGACACACAAGGGGCTATACAGGTACTGCCGCCTTCCGTTTGGAATTACGTCGGCCCCTGCTCTATTCCAAAGGGCAATGGATCAGATTTTGAGTGGACTGCCAGGAGTCCAGTGCTACCTGGACGACATCCTTGTCACTGGGACAAATGAGGAGGGTCATCTTCTGAACTTGGATGCGACACTACAACGACTGAAAGAGTATGGACTCAGAGTTCGTAAAGACAAGTGTGAATTCTTTCAGTCTTCAGTTGAGTACCTGGGGCATGTGATTGACGCTACTGGCCTGCATAAGGCGCCGTCAAAGGTCAAGGCAATCGTGGAGGCCCCAGCACCCCAGAATGTGAGCCAGTTACGTTCACTTCTGGGGCTACTTAACTACTATGGGAAGTTTATTCCAGACTTAGCAACATTGCTGAAGCCGTTACATCAGTTGCTATGTCAAGGCAAAACATGGAAATGGACTGAACTGTGCAATGAAGCTTTCGCCCAAGCAAAGAAAGCATTGCTGAAATCGGAGGTCCTGACACACTTCGACCCAAAGCTACCCGTGCAGCTAGCATGTGATGCATCACCATATGGTGTGGGAGCAGTCATATCCCACATCATGCCTTCGGGTGAAGAGAAACCTATCGCCTTCGCATCACGCACCTTGAACAAGGCCGAGAGTAACTATGCGCAGATCGAGCGCGAGGCCTTGGGAATCGTTTTTGGAATTCGAAAATTTCATCAGTACCTGTTTGGGAGAAGGTTCACACTCCTGACGGACCACCGTCCATTGACTTCAATCTTCGGGCCCCACACCGGAATTCCATCTCTCGCTGCAAGCAGGATGCAAAGGTGGGCTTTACTGTTGTCAGGACACACATACGACATCAAATATCGCAAATCAGACTTGCACGGCAACGCAGACGGTCTCTCGAGGCTACCCTTACCTGTTACTCCCCCAGAGCCTCGTCAGATAGACATCTTCTACTTTAGACAAGTGGAGGGAGCACCTGTCACTGCAGTTCAGGTGCGAAGGTACACCCGCAACGATCCAGTCCTGTCTGAGGTAATGGACGATGTCATTCGAGGGAGAGCTATAGGAGATTCTCCTAGTTTGAAACCTTACGTTTCAAAAAGAAATGAGCTCTCCGTCCAGGCAGGTTGTCTTCTTTGGGGACGCCGTGTCATCATTCCGCCACCTCTGAGGGAACCTATACTGCAACAACTTCATACAGGCCACAGTGGGATGGTTCAGATGAAGGAAATGGCAAGAAGCTACTTCTGGTGGCCAGGTCTCGATGGGAATATTGAGGAGAAAGCCAAAACATGTTCCCCATATCAAAGGGTCCGGAATGTTCCACAGCTGGCAACCCTACACCCCTGGGATTGGCCTGCAGAAGTGTGGCAGCGAGTACATGTGGACTTCGCCGGTCCTTTCGAAGAGAAGATGTTTATGGTGGTTGTGGACGCTCGTAGCAAGTGGCCGGAGGTCGCTGTGATGAGGTCTACCACGGCAGAGAAAACAATTGAGAAACTTGGTGAGATGTTCAGCCGTTATGGCTCACCAGAACAACTCGTAAGTGACAATGGCCCACAATTTGTATCACAGGAGTTTGCAACCGTCCTGCATGTGAATGGTGTCCAACACATCAGGTCTGCGCCCTATCATCCCTCTACTAACGGCCAGGCAGAAAGGTTTGTGCAAACTTTGAAGCACGCCTTGAAGGCATCGCAAGGTCAGGGCTCAATCCACCAACGTCTGAACAGCTTCCTGTTGTCCTACAGGAACGAGCCACATGCCACAACCAAAACTTTCCCCGCTTCGCTCATGATGAAGAGGCAGTTGCAGACAAGTTTTGACTTACTCAAACCTCCAAGGGCAGAACAGGTTGTCCATTGTCAACAACAAGCTCAAGTTGAAAAGAGAGAGAAAAGAGCCAAGGAGAGACGGTTTCATCCGGGAGAGCACGTCCTAGCTCGAAACTACAACACTGGACCGAAATGGGTTCCTGCTACGGTGATCGCGCAGGCGGGCCCTGTGTCTTACACAGTTGAGACTGCTGAGGATGTCGTCTGGAGAAGACACACAGATCAACTGTTGCTAGGAGCAGAGACAGCCACAGAGGCTCCAATGGCTGGTTGGCCTGAACTGTTTCCGGATGATACCGCAAACCAGCATCCTTTGCCACAGTGCTCTTCTCCAACACAGGAAGTCAAAGAGACTGTTCCACCTGTGCAAACTCCTGACTTTCGACTGACACAGGCACCTTCTCTATCTAGGCCTGTGTCAACGCCTACTGCTGTGGAAGCCAGCGATGACCGCCGGTATCCTGTCAGAGAGCGGCGGCCTCCAAGACGCTTGGATCTGTAGGCTTAGTGACTTACCCACAAGACTGGGGCAGAATAAACCCCAGGGTAAAGTCAGGGGTTGAGGCAGTCTACCTCTACCCTAGGTTCGTTGAGTGCATTGAAAGTAACTTACCTGTTGAGGAATACTGTGGACCTTCCATTTAAGAGGGGAGGAAATGTTATGTATTGTGTGTTCTATTGTGTGTTCTCCTCCCACCTGTGGTGGCGCTGTCACAGGAGATAAATGGTTGGGTGTTCTCTGTTAAGTTTAGCTCTCTTTGTTCGGAACTTTCCAGAACTTCCTTTCCTTCCAATAAAGCACTTCATGTTTGAATCTCTTGAGTTCTGAGTCCTAAATTGTGTCTACGTAGAAAGGTACCGACACAACACACACGGGCTGCAGCGGTTCAAGAAGGCGGCTCACCACCACCTTCTCAAGGGCAACTAGGGATGGGCAATAAACGCTGGTCTTGCCAGCGACGCCCACATCCCATAAATGAATTTTTTAAAACCATGCCAACCTAGGAAATTAGTAAAAGCTGATCCAACAGCTTCAAAATACTGCTACAACCCCCAAATGAATGACAACATAAGAATAACACTGACATGTGAACACAAGTAGTTATACAGGCTTTGAAACTAATGCAGTAGGTGTACAAAATATTCCTTTACTTGTATTGGAAGCCAGAAATTACATGAATGCCTGCAGGGAAAATCTAAAAGTTGAAGGCACAAAATTAATGGTGCATTTCTGGAGAGGCCTGAGGCGTGTTCCCCAAGAAAAGGTTGATTTTTTTTTACATTAAACACGTGAAGTATAAACAGCAGCACAGACTGGTTGGGCCAAATGGCCTGTTTCTGTGCTGTATATTCTATGTAATTATATGTAATAATTAAAAATCTTAGGTTTGCCTGGCTGATTACAGCACTGCCACTTTGTGGTACCAGTAACTTAAACAGAATGAGGTGTTTATTAAGGCCAGAAAATGATGTGGTATTTTGCTACAAAGCAATAACCACCAAATTGCTTTCTTAGATTTGGCAGGCAATGTGTAAACTGCCAGATAAGCAATTACAATCCATGGCCCCTGTTGAGTTAGCTGACCTCAGCCAAGACTTTTGGGGCACGATAGATAACTGGTCTCAGCATTTAAGGCTAGAAAGGAGGGGAAATCAGGTAGAGTCCCCCACTCACGATCACTATTCAGTGACTCCTGCTATAAAATGTAACTCTGCTGTGATAGCCACTGTAGTCGAATAGGCTGCCAATTCTCACGGTCACCATCCATTTGGATGAGATGCCAGAGGATGCCCACTCCGGTGGATCTGTACCTCAGCAAAAGAGCCTTCAAGAGATGAGATGATAAAAATGCAAAATTCAGCTATGATCCAGATTTGTTTCATTTGAGAGATCCTGCAGTAAAATTCCACATCCGTGAATTTTCACCTACCCTGCACGTCAGCTTTGAGTATGTTCTGCATTGTATAGACCCCAAACCCTGCGGAACGACCTACATATTACGCAGAGGAGAGGAATTGCCTGCCAAAGCTAAGATAGCAACTCGACGGTTATTAATAGCAAAACACATCAATTTCTGGCCTTAAACACCCAGTTCTGTTTAAATTGCTGGCACCACAAAGTGGCAGTGCTGCAATCAGCCTGTCAAACCTAAGAGTTTTTACAGTCACAAATGAAAGTAGTATCATTATAAAGCAAAAAAAATAGGCAAATGGGGACCACGCAATCAAGTGTATGTGCTTGAGGACACCGCCAGCAGCAGGCTGTGCAAACCCTGACGTCACACCCCGCCCCGCCCGGGATCTCCCGCCAAGGACACCGGAAATGGCGCTCTGAACCTGCCAGGCCGAGCGGAAGTGACGGCAGAAGGTTCAAACCAGCAGCGGCGACTGAGGGGAAAAACAAAAATCC